>NC_051159.1:20853590-21559076 GCF_013339745.2 Dermacentor silvarum
GCATGAGTCTTTCCACGCGTCAGGATATATAGTTTGACTTCTCTGGCAGATAAAAGTTGTGATGTCCTTCTACAGCCACAACAGAAATATATTGTAGCTGTAGGTACCGGAAATATTTGCACATGAAATCTCCCTCCTTTTATTTAAAGCATTTATTGTAGACTGTTGATGCCTTACCTTATTTTCATCATTGTTGCCAGAGGAGTGAGTGCAACCACTCTGACCACGCATATGCAAAAAGACTATTAAGCACAACCGCGAAGAAAAGTATCTGATGCCTTTCTTATTCTACAATGCAAAAGTGGCACAGTCAAAACTGTTAGCCTCTTGGCGGATCTGCATGAGTCTTTCCACGCGTCAGGATATATAGTTTGACTTGTCTTGCAGATAAAAGTTGTGATGTCTTGCTAGAGCCACAACAGAAATATATTGTAGCTGTAGGTACCGGAAATATTCACATGAAATCTCCCTCCTTTTATTTAAAGCATTTATTGTAGACTCTTGATGCCTTACCTTATTTTCAACATTGTTGCCACAAGAGTGAGTGCAACCACTCTGACCACGCATATGCAAAAAGACTATTAGGCACAACCGCGAAGAAAAGTATCTGATGCCTTTCTTATTCTATAACGCAAAAGTGGCACAGTCAAAACTGTTAGCCTCTTACCGGATCTGCATGAGTCTTTCCACGCGTCAGGATATATAGTTTGACTTCACTGGCAGATAAAAGTTGTCATGTCTTGCTAGAGCCACAACAGAAATATATTGTAGCTGTAGGTACCGGAAATATTTGCACATGAAATCTGCCTCCTTTTATTTAAAGCATTTATTGTAGACTGTTGATGCCTTACCTTATTTTCAACATTGTTGCCAGAAGAGTGAGTGCGACCACTCTGAACACGCATATGCAAAAAGACTATTTAGCACAACCGCGAAGAAAACTATCTGATGCCTTTCTTATTCTACAATGCAAAAGTGGCACAGTCAAAACTGTTAGCCTCTTGGCGGATCTGCATGAGTCTTTCCACGCGTCAGGATATTTAGTTTGACTTCTCTTGCAGATAAAAGTTGTGATGTCTTGCTAGAGCCACAACAGAAATATATTGTAGCTGTAGGTACCTGAAATATTTGCACTTCAAATCTCCCTCCTTTTATTTAAAGCATTTATTGTAGCTTCTTGATGCCTAAGATTTGATGCCTTACCTTATTCTCAACATTGCTGCCAGAAGAGTGAGTGCGACCACTCTGAACACGCATATGCAAAAAGACTATTAAGCGCAACCGCGAAGAAAAGTATCTGATGCCTTTCTTATTCTATAAAGCAAAAGTGGCACAGTCAAAACTGTAACCCTCTTGGATTACCAAGCGTCGCCATAGAGGCCACCTTGCTCTTAACTAACCTCCTAATCTGCGGTTTTGCATTGTCCGTCTGGATCTTTACCACGTCCTTCTTCAATTTGGCCATCCTAGTGTTAAGGGACGCTACCGCTTCAGTTACCTGCTTGAGCACGTCTTTGACTTCGGCAAGACTGTCCTTGAACTTTTTGCCAAAATCAGCTTCCTCGCTCCTTGCCTGCTTGTCAAGTTAGTGAAATAACTTTATTGAGCTGCCAGTGACCTCTTTTAGTGGCTCTAGTGTCTGACTGGGCATCCATAGGAACCTCCGCGTTAGTAACCTCGTCAGCAACGACTGCTGGGGGTGGAAGTGCAGGCGCAGGCGGAGGGAGGGCACATGTATCCCTCTCTTTCCTCAGTTCCGCAATTTCTGCCCTGAGTTTTTCTACCATGCTGCGCAGACTAGCATTTTCTTTTCGAATTTGCGCGACTAGCGCGTCCCTGATTTGCTCTGGGTTTGTGCCCCCCTTTACCTGTGGCTGCTGATGTTGTGTCTTGACTGTTGTTGTGACTTTGGAAGCCCACGTCCCTCGGCTTTCATTTTGCTCGGTGATGAAAACGACGGGGGCCCTGGAGTAGGATCTTCCTCCGGATCTCGAGCGTCCCTTGGATCCTGGAGCGCCCCTCGAGCGGGAGCGACTCTTCTGGTGCTTCAGCGACGCTTCGCCAGTCCTCGGCAGTGGTGGTAAGTCTTCAATTTCGTCATGGTCTGGTGACGTGCCGAATGTGGCGGCAGATCTTGCCTGTCTCTGTCTTTCTCTTCTCCTATGAAGAACCATGTACGGTACTTGGAAACGTTGCTGGCATTTCTTGTCTAATGTGTGATGAGGCCCTCCGCATAGCTTGCAAACGGGCTTGCAATCGTGAAACTCCGATCGGAATGATTTACCGCAGCCTCTACATACTGCCTTCTCCGGGTTAGGGCAAACTTCGGCGCGATGGCCGACCCATCCGCATATGTAACAGACGTCCGTTTGTCTTCTAAACAGGGTGCATCGAAACATGCTCGTGCCGCAAATGACGTGGTTGGGAACTGTGAGACCGTCGAACAATATCACGATCGTCGTGAAGTTTTTGATCCGCTTGGCCTGGGGCGCCGTGGGATTCCTTCCGTGAACGATGAGTGACTGGAGTTGTGCGGGACTGATGATCACGTCGACACCTCTGATCACCCGGTTGCACGTGTCGTCCGGAGCGGCCGTGTAGGCGCTCACCTCGTAGTTGGTGATTCCGAGGAAGATGTTGCTGATTTTGGAGTAGGCAATGGTGTTTCTTTCCACCGGAGCGCTGATTACTGCGAAGTTTTGTATTACAT
Source organism: Dermacentor silvarum (assembly GCF_013339745.2). Lineage (NCBI taxonomy): Eukaryota > Metazoa > Arthropoda > Arachnida > Ixodida > Ixodidae > Dermacentor > Dermacentor silvarum. The sequence continues at coordinate 20,856,301 of NC_051159.1, forward strand.
TGGAACCGACTACGTCTTCGGCGACGTCTTCTTCGCTGAGCGCTGCCGCCTTGGCCAAGGCTTGATCGAACTTGATTTGGCTTACGTTCTTCATGACGAGGCCGTTCCTAGGCCTCACAACGACTCGGTAGTGATCCCTGAGCATCTGCGGTAGCCTGGAGGCTGCGATGACCCTCTTCTTCACCGTTGTAGGCGATCGGTGAGGCGATGCCTTCCCATTGTCGGGTGGCGTACTCGCCTCTACGTACTCAGAAATAGCCTTAGCCCTTGACTTGCGTCGATTTCTGGTTATAGACCAACCGGCAGACTCAAATTCGGGGTGATGTCCTCCCCTTCCACAAAGATTTGCATTTGCATGGACAAGCTGTTCGCCTTTGGCCGGGGTTTACTTGGCGAAGATGGACGGCGGCCGCCGCCGCCCCAATGCAGGTTAGCCCTTAGACTTAACTGGCGCACGATGTGGTCTACACAGAAAAGTATTGAAAACAGTGAAAAAGTCCACCCACCGTGAAAAGGTGGGTGGACTTTCCACCCACCACGGATTCCACGGATCCCGTGTGACTCTATGTGTCGATTGGTGTAAACATTAGCTCACAATAAAGCAAAAAACAGACCAAAAACAGTCATGGAAGCGGGTGCGTACTTTCACATTCACATCCGTACTGTAGATTTCTTCTTCTTCTTACTTCTTCCTAGCCTGTGAATTATTTTATTGGAGCTGACTTTCACTTTCAGGATGTCTCTAAAAACTTCTTCAGTGACTTTCTTCAGCAGTGCTACATCGTTCTCCTGCGCGCTTTCTTGCATGCCTCTAATTATTAAATTATTACTTCTAGAATGATTGTCCAAAACATCAACCTGTCTAACAAGGCTTGTCGCGCCTTCAACCCACCTGTCAACACGCGCTTCAACGTTTGCAAGCCTGAGCTGAGTATCGTCAAAGATTTGCAGCTTCTGTTCAATTGCGAGAAGTCGACTTTGCATTTCAAACATTCTCCTTTCAGAGCAAGCCTGATTTGTCTGAACCTCAGTGAGTTTCGACAGGATCTCTTTCTGGTTCTGGATTATATTTGCAATCATCGCTTCCGTTACCAATCCAGGATTTTCTTCTACGTCGCCCGACAACTTAAACAGCCAACCCGCTAATTATATACACTCCGAAAAGCAGCATAACACAGTGTGTTGTGCTGCTTGATTTACGATTTATTTACATACTGTGGAGTATGACGTAGAGGTCGTCTAAGAAATCACAATGCTATTAGCAGCTGAAATGATGTTAGTAGTGTGCAAGTGTCAGTACTAGAGATGGGTCGCTCAGGAGCGAGCCGGATCTTGTGAGCGGCTCTTTTTAAAGAGCGAGTGAGCGGTCGTTCAGTAAAAATGAGCGGCGGTTCTTTTGGAGAAAGGGAGCCGGTTCTCTCGCGTTCAGAGAGCCGTGCCGATGCGTTCCGTCAGAGCCGGCTCTCCTGCTGGGTGCGACTTCCGCGCCATCTATTAGCGGTACGAGAAAGCAACTGCCCTCCCGCCCTTCCTCGCAAGAGTCGCCTCCGCAAGAGCGGCTGGCTCCTGAGCGCTCAGGAGCCAGCCGCTCTTTTCGCCACGGCTCTCTCGCTCTTCAAAAGATCCGGCTCTCAGGAGCGAGCCGCTCTTTTCGCCTCAGCTCCCTCGCTCTTCAAAAGACCCGGCTTGCTCCTGAGCGCTCAGGAGCGGGCCGCTCTTTTGAAGACCGAGGGAGCCGTGGTTCAGTAAGTGAGTGGCGGTTCTTTCGGAGTGAGGAAGCCGTTTCTCTTTCTTTGAATGAGCCGTGCCGAACCGTTCCGTCAGAGCTAGGTCTTCTGCTGGGTTTCGATGTTTTTCGATTTCTGACCGACGAATGGTGGCCAGTGTGGGCCGGCTCGCGCTACTGGTACTCGCTCGCAGTGTGTGGTGTGCGCAGCAGTCCCCTTGGTTTTTTGTGCGTCTTATGCTGTGGCACCCGATGCCACCGAGGGGAGAAGTAAAGAAGTCTTAAATGGCAAAGGATGGTACCATTCGTTGCCTGCTGCTGTTCGAACGATGTCGCATGACACTCACCGATCGCACATCGTGCGATGGTCCAATAACACTTCGAAGATGGTCTTCCGTGTCTTTAAAGGGCCCCTAAACCACCTCAGATATTTTTTGAACATTTCCAATAAACGCGCATCGTGTTCAGAATGCCGTCACGATCAACGATGCCAAACGCTGCAGCGCTACGCGCTGCGGGAGCGCCACAAAAAACAAAGAACAAAAAACAAACAAACAATGCCGTCTCCTCCCCTCGCCTTTCCGGTATCCCCAGCGGTCGTCACGATGTCAACAGGGGGAATCTGGTGATATCAACTGCGGAAACGATGTCCATTGGTTGAACAAGAACCTACGACTTCCGGTTGTCAGGACCAGCCGTTAAGTTCCTGACGCGTATTCGCTCATGAACTGCGGAGCGCCAGACTGCCTTCCACATCTTCTTTGCTCACGTAAGTAGTCACTGCCACTTTGACACCTGTCGTGTTTAATTATTTACGGTTTTCAGGCGGGAGTTTTAGATGGAAGTTTTAAGCGGTAATGAAGTTTTGCAATGAAAGCGTCTTGATTTTAACTGGAATCTCTAATATTGTTTAAGAGGCATGTTTACGTCTGCGTACGTTTCTTTTATTGTGTGCGTATTCAGGTTTGCCAAAGCTGTCTAAAATTACCTCTGTGACGTTTCGCTGACCATTGATCGTCAGGATGACGATGACATTCCCGTTTTACGCAGAATGATGGGACGTGCTACGATCTTCGCGTAGCCACAGCATTCTTCCGTCAACGCTCTTGTGCGAGATCACTCGTGTGTTTTTCCGAGCGTGAAAGATGCCCGCGAATACACGCAAAACTGCCGAACGACTGGCCGCTCGAGGCAGTTTGCGTGTATTGGCAGGCATCTTTCACACTTGGAAAAACACTTTATGTAGCTCATATTGCGAAACAGAAAGGGGTTTCTCATGTTGCTTTACAATCTTCTCATTGACACTTTTCATCTAACTATAGTAATTGAGAAGTTAATTAATTCATTAGAACTAATTATCTAACTAGGCGGAACGCAAAAAAGTAATCTGAGTATCTCCAACATTACCTTGGTTATGTCCTGGTACGTGGCACTTGCATATTTTTAAAGTTTGGCGAAAGTTAAATGAAACACCCTGTATGTAGTGCACTGTTGCCTTGTTTTTTGTAACATAATCCGACAGTGTAGCTATTTACAGCATCTTTTTTTAGGATACCTAACATTTTTTGGCTTCAGTCATGCAACAAATAAATTTTGAGGTCGCACTGGCGTTTTCTTTTTGCAAGTCTGTGTAGTAACAAAATTCTGTTTAAAAAATTCCAATATACAGTTGTAATAGGCACTGCTGTTACATTATAAACATAGATACTCCGAGTTTATCAGCATAATAATAAAGAGTTTTTTTGTAACTTACTATGCAGGCACATACCTACGTGCAAGAGAGAAGGCGCGTGAGGGTGAAGACACCGATCACGTACCCTCTACAGGTGCTGAAAGGGCCAGACGAAAACGCCGCCGCCCAAAGGGCCACCACGAAACTCCTGAACTCCAAGAACCCAGGTAACTGTTATTTCATATTAAAATCGTACGAATTAAATTTTCAGCGTGACACATATACAGTCGTATCTCGATAATTCAAACTCGAAGGAGCCCGAAAGCTTGTTCGAATTAAAGGAAGGACTTATTTCTGAAGTATTCGTGCACCACAGCACGACGTACGAATGGAGTCGTTATATATCACGGCGCGCAAGCAGATGGCGAGTAGGGGCCACGAGACTGCCCACGTCGGCGAACGCTCGCAGAGAACGATGCTGTAGGGAGCGGGCGGCGCCAGCACGGCGGCGCCGGGCGCGCGCGGACACGTCGAAGGTGAGGGAGGAGGGCGTCAGGGAAGCGGATTTGGCTTCAGCATAGGTGACCCCGTCGCTTCGGTGGCTCCCCTCACTCTCCCTCTCAACTCCCTCGTAGCTCCCCGACCTTCGACTGTCTCCGTACGCGCCCGCCGCCGGCCCGGCGCCAGCTTAACCCTTTCTCTTTCTTTTCCTGCCGTTGAAGCGAGCGTTATACCCTAGTTACACGGGCGTACTAACCGCAGTTAAGACGCACCTCAGTTACGGCCAACCGCAGTTACACCCAGTTAGACGGAAAGCCTAACTGCGGTTATTCCACTAACCATGGTCACTGCAAACTGAGGTTGGCCACCTCAGTTAACGAAGCAAACAGACAAAATGGCGGCACCCATGCGGATGGACGAAGGCGGCGCGGCTCCAACCAAGGTGACGGCCGAAAAGTCTTCCCAAAGGCGTGTCAACTGGTCTGTCTCAACAACAGAGTCGTTGATACGCCTTTGGGAAGACAATCTTGCCGCGCTGCGGTCGAACACGCGAAATGCGCGTATATACGATGAGATGACGCGCAGCCTCAACGCACGCCTGCCTGCCGGTGAAGTGCCGTTCTCAGTGAAGCAGCTTCGCCAGAAGCTTGAAAACTTAAATAAGCAATACCGGTGAGTACGAACTCTTCACTAATCAAGTTGTGATAGTGCGTAGCGACTGTGTTTGTGTGTATGTGTAGGCTAAATCCGATGCGGAAACTCAACAGCGTGCAAAATAAGCGCTGGCGCACGGCGGCTGCTGGTGCAGTTGGGCCTAATCGTATACGGGTGTCACACGGTGTACATCTGATCGCGATCAAGCCCGATCCGGGTCGAATTTCTCGGTCGTGATTGGCACCGTTGTGTCTGCTGCGCGAGGGAGCCAATCGCAATCAAGAATTTCGATCCGGATCAGGCTTGATCGCGATCAAAATTGTGTCGTATGACACCCGTATTATGTGTGTCACACGCGCACTTTCGTCGCGGTCGAGACCGATCGGGATCGACTCCGTCGCGATTGGCTCCCTTGCGAAAGCTATGTGAGAGCGCTATGTGCATGCGTTATTCCTTCATATGTCTCTTTATGCCACCGAAAACGATGTTTAGCAGAACCCATCAACTTGCACAAGAAAAAGTCCTATTGAGCTATATTGATATTGTGCACATCCTCAGTCCGCCGAATGTTCAAGAGCATCGCAGTGCTATCTTCTTTCCTGCACCTTCTCTGTGGACAGCCTCAAAGAGGCGGGCGATATCTAAATTTCGAAAGCAGTGTCTCGTGCATTTTTTTTATTTGTGTAATAAATAGCACTGCATAATTTTTCCCCATAAGGCTGGCTTCACTGCAAGCACATTTCATTTGCATGCTGTGAAGAGTTTTGTGCACTAAAGGAAGCTTTCTTTTAGGAAGCTGAGGCGCTGTGGGACATCGACAGGGTCAAAAGGTGTTGACTGGCCATTTTATTGGCAGCTGCATTCTTTTCTCGGAACACTTCCAGTCAATGACAGTGACCTTGTGGAAGAGAGCGTGGAGGTAATTTCAACTATTTATAATTACAGTGCTATACATGGGTTTGTGTACTCACTCACAAGTACTCTGACTCGTACTTGCTCCCCACTCATTTCAAAGGACTGAGTGCCAATGAGTTTGATTGGAACTGAATAGGATGAATAATATTGTGGTGCTAGTTAATACCATTACGAACGAAATTCAGTGACGGTGATTTTCAGTGGATTGAAGTATTAATGGGGGTGATTGTTGGCGAGTCTGAGTGGATGCATGTATGTGAGTTAGTGCCAGTGAGTGCAAGCAGACGCAAGTATGAGTGAATGTGTGCTAGTAAATGGGAATGAGCATGACTGGGCGTGAGTAGGAATGTGAGTGAGTGCACAGCCTGCAAAAATGTGCCGTTTCTGCATGCATTAGTGCATATACAATTTTACTTTAATTGCAGATTTACAAAAAAATGACCAAGGGCTTCTGGACTAAATGCATGCAGCTTTGCTTGGCTAGGCTAGGCAGCAAGCTGCCTCAGAGTTAGCATAGCGCCAAACAATGCCAGCATAAATTATAATTTATTAATATAATGCAAGAATACGGTAACAAGTGCACTTTAGTAACTTATGACTCAATTAGACATTTATATAGACTCAGTTCACATCATTAGACACAACATATTCCAAGGAGAAACAAAAAAATATCTACGTATAGCAGATTCATTTCCATGAGACATGCATCTCCACTGTGCGGAGTGAACTACATGGCCCTGAAGTTGTACATACTTCATTGTACATTTTTGCACAAATGCATCAGAGCGTATGAATTTGAGTGAAAACAAACACGAAAATCTTAAGCTGTATTAAATGTTGAAAGGAGGTATCATCAACAAAATGAGATATGGCATAGAATGTCCTCGTAAGTGTAAACAGTAGATAGCACATTTGTAGTATCTGAAGAGCAGAAATGTTTTTCTCAAACAATGTTGCAGTCGAGATTCTATATGGCTGTGATATAGCAGAATTTTAAGCGGCACAGAAAGTGAAAAACTGCCATCCACCTCACTCTTGGAAGAAGCTACACAGAGTGGATGACAGTTTTCCCATGCGTGAAATGTTCTCCACCTTGCAGGCTTCCACATAACTGATCTGCCAGAACATACTTTGCATTGAAAACTTTCATTTGTTTTCAAATGTGAGTGCTAGAAGCAGTAGTTGCCATAACTGGAGAGAACTCTCTCTTCTGACGTGTATCATGGTGCATGCAACATGTCGGAGCTTAGTTGGTTGGTCTGCTGGTTTTCAAGTAGATATGCTGCTGATCCAGCAACTAGTTTGCAGTGGTGCACTTTGACTTTACATATATACGTCATTGTCTTTTCCTATCATACGCAGGTGCCAGAAGTGTATGAGGCACCTGATGATGCTGAAGTGGTTGCATCGTGGGATGCAACCACTACAGACCAGGAAGACTCCTTCTCTACAGGATGCCTGGAGGAGAGCCCTGCTCCCACCAATGAGAATTCTGGAGCAGCACAAAATGCCGCAAGTCCCGCTGCCAGCTGCCCACCAAGCAGCAGGAAGCGAAAGCGGCCATCATCTGTGCTGCAAGATTTGATGACAATGTTCAGCCGCGCAGAAGATCGAGCAGCAGAAAATGCGAAAGAGTCCCTTCAGCTGCGCAAGGAGCTTGTGGAACTCCAGAAGGAGGCCAATGAGATAAACAAAAATATGGCCGAAATGGTGAACAGCTATTTTGCTTCTAGGCAAAATAAAGGTTGAATGGAAGGGATCCAACATTGTTTTTGTTTTGCTTTCCTCAAACTCGTTCGTAAAAGTACTAATTTTGGATGTCCCATACATCCACTTGTACTTGTTTGTACTTAATGTCTAAACCAGACCTATCACTGTATTCTTTGAAAAGATGAGGCAACGTTTCACTCTTAAAGGTATTTATTTCCATAAGCCACAAAAGAATCTTGCTTTCAATATAAAGCGCACACCATGTGCAAATCAGCCTTTGCAAAACATAAGTCCACCTCTCAAAACGCCAGCCAGCCTTTATGGGGCACTTTATCCCTGTTTATACAAATTTTATCCACAGTGTGGGCTTCCATCTGCCGGTGCCTTTGACTTTGAATATAAAAAAAGTCATTCACTCCAGCCTTCTGTAGCCTACCAATCATACACAACAGAAATACATACCAAGAGTGCAGTCATAAGTGCACGTGCAAGTGCCACAAAGCAGCCTGCACTGCTTGTTGCCACTTTTGTACACAGCACTAAAACTGATACACAAGCGAGTATAAGAAAGCCAAATGAGACAACACATTTACACTGCATGCTAAATAATATTCATAACACATTGGAAAGTAAGGAGTAATGTCCATGGTTGTCATGTATAAGAAAACTTTCCTCGTCGAGCACTGCACTGATTCTCACAAACTGTGAAAATTCAATTTGTGCAGCACATAGCATGTACATGGAGTGCTTGTGAATGCCCCATGCTGGTGCATGAGGCATTGTGTGGAGAGTCAAAACACTTAGGTGGCCCTCCGTGCTGCAATATGCTTTGCAAGTGCCTCTCTCACTTCCACTCCTAGTGGCTCATTACGACTGCTTGTACATACTGGCTGAGCCCGCCTTGCATCTTCACTACGCGCAACTTCAATCCAACTTGCATCACAGTGATCGGTTAGCTGCTCACAAATGTTGTTCAGAACACAGCAAGCACGGATAATGCAGTTTACGTTGTCAATATCACATTCCAGGCCCTTATGCATGATTCGGAACCGCGCTTTCAGTCGCCCAAAGGCGTTTTCCACAATACGTCTAGCACTCGACAGATTGTAATTGAAAACATGCGATACTGAGCCAATAGGACCTGGCCTTGGGAAAGGTTTCATTAAATGAGGCTGCAGTGGGAATGCCTGGTCAGCCAAGAGAAGAGGCCCAACCGATACCCCTTCAATTAATTTGCCATTCAATCTGAACAAATTGCTGCTCAGTACACTAGGTAAACGTGACCGCTCGAACACTGCCGCATCGTGTATTCGACCGGGTGATCCCACGTTCGTGTACATCAATCTGTATTGGTGATCGACAACAGCGAGAAGAATTGTACTGTACCACCCCTTATAGTTGAAGTAGTCGGCGGCGTGTTCTTTCGGAGGGCACACTTCAATATGACAACCATCCAGGGCGCCAATTCCTTGAGGAAACCCTGCAACAGCGGTGAACTGACGCAGGTGCTCTGCCAGCCCTTGTGCTGAAGGGAAACGCACGTACCGCGGTTCTAGGCGCCGCACAACAACACTGCAGAACTCGCGGAATATTATGTTAACCGACGAACGGCTGACGCCAAAGAGATTGGCCACGGTTCTGTCTTAGGCGGATGTAGCCAGCCGATACAACCCAATCGCCACGCGCTTCTCCAGAGGGATGGCTCGGCGCATGTTCGTGTCTTGCCGTGCCAGTGATTTGCACACACTCACAATATATCGGAACGTGCACCGATTGAGTCGAAAGTTTTCCCTGAATACACTCTCGGGAAAGTGCGGGAGCGTTTCTTCATACCACGATTGCGCCCGCGGGTGCGACCCCACATGCCGCTCACGGGAACAAAGCCGAACAGCCGTGGCCACGAGTTGACGACACTGCGTTTCAGCGCTCTGTCTTTCCTCTTCAAGTACTTCAATGTCTTGTAGCACACGGAGCACTTCCATTTGCTTGGCGTGCAGCGCTGTTCGTTGAGCGGCAAACATAATGAAAAAGTCGTCGAGGTCTTCGTCCCCGTCACACGATACAGGCTTGCTCAACGCCATCGCACAGTTGGCGTCACCAGATTAAAGCTGGCAGAAACGACAAATAAAAAAAAACGAAGCAATACCGTACACAGTCTAGCAAAACACAAAAGCAACGAACCAATAAATCACAGTTAATCACAACACACACGGTCAGGCAAAAATCCCAATTGAGCGATGGATTGTCTTGGCTTTCGTACCGACCGTGAACTAGACTTTGGCCAGGCGTTGGCTGACTGGCTCTAACTGCTGCCAAACACCGCAAAAACAATGGAATCAACATGCTCAGACAGTGCAGATACTAACACGATGGACACATTTTAAAGAAAGTACAGTTTTATTGTCAAAATAATTAGAAAGAACGGCTAAACAATTATATTTTCATTCGCAGTACTGAGTATCACGTGACCTGCTTCACAGCCCTAACTGAGGACAGGTTTTCCCGTGTAACATATGTCAACTGTAGTTGACGGTAACCGTAGTTCAGTCCGGTTAACTGAGGTGCGTCTTAACTGCGGTTAGCACGCCCGTGTAACTAGGGTATTAGCCGGTTGTCAGCAGTTTCGTTGGCCGGACTGGGCCTCCGTCGTTGCTTCCCTCTGCGTCGCAGCCGCAGCGTTGAGACATCGACTCGAACACGCGTGTTACGGCGCGACGACGTAACGGCGACCTTGCCATTTGAGAGAGAGAAATTTACGCCGCGGTTCTTTTTCTTTTATTGCGATAGAAATTATGTGGGCACTCCAAGCGCATTTTTGCCGCCGTTGTCGTCGCCGTGATATTCCGTATAAAGTGCAACGGCGATGAATTCGTCGTCGCGCGTCATGTGTGGGTTTTAGTGTGTGGGCTCATTTCGGTGTAAGCAATAAATTGCATATGCAAGCACTCTAGATCATAATTGATTTATAAACTGCACGGGCTTAACCTTTAACCCATTGCGTAACTATAAATGTCACCAAGGTCAAAGTTAGTGAAACTGGGTGGAAAATTACGGCTTATGTTCCCACCTTGTGTGTGGATGACTCACTGTTTTTGTAAAATAATTCTTTACAAGTGCTTGGCAATGTTATTGTGTGGAGGTTTTCAAACAGGCAAGTCATAGGCGTGCAACATTTTAATGGTTTAATTACAAGCAACTGAAGTTCTTACTGTATATGCTTGAAACAGCCGTGCTGCAAATAGTCGCTGTTACTCAAGGTTGCACTCGTCTGCTGTCTTTTATTTTTTAAGGAATCGCAATATATTTGCTCAATTTGAAGTATGCGATGTGTTTGATAGACTGGTGTTTAGGTATATGCTCAAGCCTGCGCCATTTCTGAATTGGCTATGCGATCTGTGGCAAATAAAATTGGGGTGGTGTAACAATGCTGTCACACTGAAGCTGTGCCTTTGCAGAGCCGCACTTACCTCTTTTCTCGTACAACATTATCAGGAATGCATTATCTATTCTTTCTTTGAATGCTAATCGGCACTTACTTCGCACATGTTTAGGAGGCTGCTGTCATCTATCAGTCGCCAACTAGTCAAGACAACAGCGTCCTGAAAGCTAGCAAAATAGCCTACACTTACACTGGTTGGCGATTGTACATGCAACACTTTCAGTTAGATGCAAAGTATGTCTTCAAGGCAACAGAAGGGAATTTCACTTGTGATCGGTTAATGTTAGAGCCATGTTAATAAAGGTGGAATGCTCGAAAACTGTGTGCTTGGACCAATATATTGTAGTGCTGCCCATTGCCAAGATATATTGCAGTGCTTATTGCCAATGCATTGAGAAACTATACGTTCACTAAGAAAAGTGTGCTTCAATTAACATACGTTTTACACGTGCCTAATGTTTTTGCAGTAAGAAGACCTGCTGAATTAAGGAGCTACAGGCCAGCAGCCTGTTCGAAACCAGGTTTATCAAGGTCGATACCTGTAATGGACGTTACTCGGAGGCACTCATATTTAATGTTGATTGCTAGCTTGTCTAGTCGTGTTTACTTTTTGCAATAAAAAATTTTATTGCTGTATGTGTGTCGTGTATTGCACAAGCGCAAAGCTGCATGCCGCCGGCCGGCGAAACGCCGCAGGGGCATGGGGAGAGGGAAGGAAAGGGAGATGAGGGGGGCGCTAGAGGGGGGGAGGTGGAAGAAAGCGGATGTCAAAATCCTGATTGTAGCAGGATTCAATCTGTATTTTTTAAATGCTTCTAATGGTCTTACAAAATCCCATTTCAAGACAGGATTTTTCGAAACTACTTTAAGCGGGATTCTAGAACTTCTTGCAATAGTCATATCCGCCGGACATTAGCAACGATATACGACCGTTTATCACCTTCTAAACGGACTGCACGGATTTTTTAGTGCGTCTTTCAGACGTTCATTTAGTCTTGGCGAATCGGTATGGAAGCAGTTTTCTATCGCTTTTGTGCTAGCTGGGTACCACGCAAACGTTAGCATCAAGGTCTGTCATGTAGCTACCAGTAGCAATAACTACACATGGTAGCAACTGAGCAAGTCATGTTTTATTCGGTGTTTTAACATGTGAGGCTCTTGTTTATTACTTTGCTTTTGTTTTCATTCCGCAACATGCATACTCGTGCGCCTTGCGCAAAATGTTAGTCAGCCCTTGTCTTCCGGTTTGGTCATTGTGAAGAAGTCGAGTTGTATTTTGAATCATGCAGAAGCAACTAGACAAATCTTTGATATTACTAAGCACAGCAGCCTTTAGCTATAAAGACAGCACATATTTCGTGATTGTCGCGGCATCCTAATTTCCCGCCTATTATTAGCCTCATGCTGCGCTCGACAATACTGTGCTATCGTTGGCTCAAGCATTTGTTCTCTTTTTCTCTTTGTTGCCTTCTGCCTAACTTCATTGTTTCGAGTCACCATCTGCTTGATCCATTTGCTTCTTTATATATATGAGAATCACGTGCTCTCAGCGCATGTTAGAGTCGCCCAGGAGAGGAACCCGGTACGTATTTACGATTTCTACGATAGACAGGCTCGAGGTGCATACGGCATTCCAAAGCTGCCAACATGTTCCAGACCAGCCGCACCTCAGGTCTGGCTGAGAGTGGGATCGTTTATTTGCACAAGCCGCAGGGCGGCGCAGTCCCCTAATGGACCCAAGATGTTGCCACATACAGAACCGCTCAGAGAGATACTCAAAGCTGCAGGCGACGCCAAGTTCGCAAGTGCGGCTTGCATGCTTCATGGTTCTAACCGACGTGCATCTAAATTTGCCTTACGCCGATGCTCCACCTTTAGCTTAGGTTTACCGACAGCACAGTTTTGCGCATTCCGTTTGCTTAGAAAAACTTATTTTGCTGCTGAGCATGCAAGAACGTCTGCTTGGTGCTTGTCGCCTGCTTTTCACGAATCACTGTCCTCGCGGAAGATTGCTAACACCGACTTTTTTGGTGGCCAGAGAAATGTGTGCGAATTATCAAGCGATATCTGAGAGTCCGTCACGGAACAGAATTTGCAATCAATAATTCATGAATAACCCAATGACCGCTCAATTGTTTATTGTTTTTCTTATTTTCCATCAAACGCTTGAGAGGAACCAGCCGAGGAGCATTTTATGAGGTGATTGGCGGTACAGTCGTCGAATATTTACGGTGACTGCAGGGTCACCGACGATAATGATAATTACTTATGGGAATCCCCTTTGGAACGGGGAGGTGGCAAATAGTCACCTAGCCTGCTTGAGTTTATCAGGTAAGCTATAGATGGTCCTTATTCTAGCATTCATGCATACATCTCCCTCATATTTTATTTTCTTCCTCTAAACTTCTCCACCTATGCCTGTAACGGATCCGGTCGTAGCAATCTCTTCCCTGCTTTTTTTTTACCAATACTCTAGGCGTCCCTTGCTTATCTCGAATGCTGACTGGTTCGTACTTCCGTCTACTTTAAATCCAAGCGCTTCTGGAGTGTGCACGTTACGTTTGGGTCTCGCTGAGTGAATGCCTTCGTATACCGTTAGAATGTGTTGAATGGTGGTCTCCAGATTTTTGCTGCAGCAAACACATGCCTCATTTTGTACCGAATACTTTCTCCGCTGTCTTTTTTCCTTAGGCAACAACCTCAAGCTTCAAATAGCAAGGCACAACTCTCTCTGTTATCGTAAAGCTTTTACCTCCTAATTTCTTTCTTCCTATTCTTGTAAATCTCTATGGTCATTTTTGTTTGAATTTTTTGCATCATAATCACTGTCTCTGTTTCTCTCACCCTATTTCTGATGACTCCTAGTTGTTTATTAACATTTTCGAGAACTGCACAAGCGCACAAAAAACACCGTCGAAAAAAGGCATACATACACATACACATACGAGGTACGACCGAGGTATGGGTATGACTTGCTGTAGAATTGATGTATCGGGAAGCGTTGCGCGTACAAACGGACAAACACAAGAAAAAGACGTGAACGGATACAGCGCAAACTTTCAACTGGTTTTTCATTTGTGTAGAAGCCACCATATATAGATTGCTTTGACACGTGCCCCAAAAAGGAAGGGGGGGGAGAATGGGTGAAGGAGGGGGAGGGTTGCAAATCAAGCCCACCTCAATTCAACAGCAGATGCGCAGAATATTATTTTCCACTCGATACAGGGTAACAGAAGTGTCACTTATGCAATTATCGCCTTTTTTCTTGATATAGAAGGCTTCTAAAAGTTCTCGGGAAGTTTTTGTCGTTACTCCTGCCTAAAACCTTAATGCTATGGAACATAGGCACACAACCTTTGCATGCAATGCAATGAGCGGGCAAGTGCGCTCCTTCTCTTTTTTTGATTGACAAGGCATGCTCCCCCGCGCGTTCATTCACGCAGCGCCCTGTTTGGCCCACATATACCCGTCCACATTTGAGCGGGATTTGGTAAACAACGCCCGTGGCACACTTCTCGTACGGTTCGGCATGCTTCACTCTGCAACCGCTTGCCCGAAGTCCCCCATTGATCCTCGGGCATTCCGCAGATAGCTTTTTTGGAGCGGAAAAAACCACCGGGACACCATGTCTGTTGGCCACTTTTTTTATGTTGTGGGTGACTTTGTGCATATGTGGCACGACCGTGGTCTTCTTTCTGAGCAGGCGCTCAGTGCTGCTGCCACGTTTTTGTTGTTTTACCTTCTTAAGAAGTTTCTCAGCCACAGCCGTGATGACCTCGCAGGGGAAGCCGGCTGAATTCAGCCTGTTAATCTGATTGTAGAAGCTGTCATTCATTGCATGCGGACAAGACTTTGTGAGAGCAGATTCCAGGCACGAGTTTGCAATCGCCCTCTTAACTATCTTCGAATGCGCAGAATCATATGGAAGAAGCTCTTTCTGTGCTCGTGGAGCGTAATGCCAGCAGATATGATGCAAGCCTATCTGCAATTTAATATCTAAAAACTGCAACGAACCATTAGTTGGCAGTTCGTGAGTAAAAGTCAAACCATTGCCATATTGTCTAAAAAGCGTTGAAATGCTATTCACAGAATCCGTGTTGGTGAAGGTTATTTGTTTGGATAAAACAATTAAAAAATTGTCGACATACCTAAAAGCCTTGAGTACCCCTTATTTAGAAAATTCATGATTCAGGGTATTGTCAATAGCAGCTAAAAATATATCACATAGGATCGGGGTGACACAGGAACCGATACAAATACCTTTCCTTTGAATGTAAAATCATCGTTAAAAGATATAAAGGTGGCCTGCAAATAAAATTCGAGGATGGACATGAAGCTGTCTACTGCAACCCCAGCGGAGTTTTGAAATGCTATTTCGCCATTCCTTTCAATGCATTCTCTGACGGCAACAAACAATTTATCATGAGGTACCGAATAAAACAAGTCCTCCACATCAACATAAAATACGTAGTTAACAAGAGCATTGGACTTCAAGAAATGCACGACATCACTAGAGTTCTTTGTGGCGAATGGGTCTTCAACCTGTAACGCACTCAAATGTTTCTGCAAGTACTGGCTAATTAGGAATTGCCATGAACCCTTCTCACTGACAATTGTTCTGAACGGCACAGAGTCCTTGTGGGTTTTTGCAGTAAAGAAAACTGAAAGCGCTTTCTTTTTGCAGTTAGTTATCGAACTTGCAAGCTTAGTCAATTCATTATCCCTGCAAAGAGCTGCAGCTCTGCTCTTGATTCTTGTGGCACTCGGTTTTACACGAACAAAGTTCTTAGCAATAGCTTGACCGGCCTTTTGGCTGAATTCTTATTCTCGCAAGACGACGAATCCTCCATTCTTATCAGCCTGCAGTAATCGCAGATTGTTTTGCTTGAAGAACAAAACTACGCTTCTAGTCGGGTCTTTCGAGTGCTTGGTGGACGTCGTGTTTACCGTTTTTGTAAGGGCTTCTACACCTTCTAGAAGGCATCTTTCACGTCCTTCTGTGTCAGCCTTGCTTGAAACTCGCCGGTTCAGCGCTAGTAAGTCGTGGGCAGGAACCAAAGGTTCATAACTGTACTTTGGGCCCTTGTTAAGTATGCATGCAACTTCCTCGGGCAGCACAACGTCTCCCAGGACTATAAAGCCTTTTGGCTCCTCCTTCTTGCTCATTGCTCTGGTATGGGCGAGGACCTGGTGAAGACACCGCGCCCACCAAAATTCAGTCTGCTGGGCAGCAAATCATCTGGCAGACCGTAGCTTGATTTCCGCTAGCCAAGCCGGGTCAGAGGCATAGCAAAGCGATCGTAAAGGATATTGGAACCTTCGCACCTGGCGCCACAGTTCCGATCTTAAATATCTGCATATGCGCCTCAAAAGGCAATTAATCAATTTCGCAGGCAGTAGGCGATGTACCTGGCGCGACAGGTTGAGCTGATGATGAGATTGACACAGGCGTTGATTTGCAAAGGTGTAGGAGAAACGTTCATAAAAGGGCCCTCTGTGTTAGACAGGTAGTTTAGAAAAACTTCTTGCTGGGCGAGTTGGTGCATAGCTGTATCGGGAAGCGTTGCGCGTACAAACGGACAAACACAGGAAAAAGACGTGAACGGATAGAGCGCAAACTTTCAACTGGTTTTTTTTATTTGTGTAGAAGCCACCATATATAGACTGCTTTGACACGTGCCCCAAAAAGGAAGGGGGGGGGGGTTATGGGAGAAGGAGGGGGAGGATTTTCCTGTGTTTGTCCGTTTGTACGCGCAACGCTTCGCGATACAGCTATGCACCAACTCGCCCAGCAAGAAGTTCTTCTAAAGTACCTGTAGAATTGATACTACGTGATTACACCTCTCTTTATTAAATGCCTAATTAAAGGTCAAATTAAAGGTCATAAACGTCACGGGCGATTTATCCGTGCAAAACTGAAAGGCTTGATTTCGCGCTGCGTTGTCACAAATATTCACAAGTATCTGTAAATCTTGCAGTGTGGTTCTGGCGCAGCACAACTAAGCGGAAAGAAGGGACATAGAGAGCGTCAACTTGCAACTGAATTTATTGCAAAGAAACACCCTTGTGTTATACAGACAGCATTTACATGCGCAAAACCACCAAGTGCAGCACCACACTTGTAAAAGAACGGAAAAAAAACACAACGTTATTACCGTGCAAACCGGCAAGCCATGCCAAGAAGACCAAGGAAACTACAAATAATCATAGTGAATCTAAACAGCGTCTGCTAGGTAAGCGCAGGGGATCGCCGGCACGTGAATTGCGCGAAGCGTATTACACAAAGAAAAAGGATGATGGATGTGTCAGTGTCCCGTCAGTCTCATTGCACAATAACGAGGACCAACTTTTATATTCACTACGGGTATTTGTAAATTTCTTGGTCTTGATGACATCTCTTGTCGGTTTGCACGGCGATAACGCTGTGTGCGTGTGTGTGTATGTGTGTGCGTGTGTGTGTGGGTGTTAGTTAGTGGTAGATTTTTATGGTGCAAGGGCAACTGTGGCCAAAGCGTGCGTGCGCCTGTGTATGTGTGTGTGCGTGCGTGCGTGCGCGTGTGGGCGCGTGTGGGCGCATGTGCGTATGCGTGTATGTGGGTGTGCGTGTGTGTGTGGTGTGTGTGCGTGCGTGCGTGTGTGCGTGTGTGCGTGTGTGCGCGTGTGTGTGTGTGTGTGTGTGTGTGTGTGTGTGTGTGTGTGTGTGTGTGTGTGTGTGTGTGTGTGTGTGTGTGTGTGTGTGTGTGTGTGTGTGTGTGTGTGTGTGTGTGTGTGTGTGTGTGTGTGTGTGTGTGTGTGTGTGTGTGTGTGTGTGTGTGTGTGTGTGTGTGTGTGTGTGTGTGTGTGTGTGTGTGTGTGTGTGTGTGTGTGTGTGTGTGTGTGTTGTGTGTGTGTGTGTGGTGTGTGTGTGTGTGTGTGTGTTGTGTGTGTGTGTGCGTGTGTGCGGCGTGCGTGCGTGCGTGCGTGCGTGCGTGCGTGCGTGCTGTGCGTGCGTGCGTGCGTGTGTGGTGTGTGTGTGTGTGTGTGTGTGTGTGTGTGTGTGTGTGTGTGTGTGTGTGTGTGTGTGTGTGTGTGTGTGTGTGTGTGTGTGCGCGCGCGCGCGCGTTCACAGGTGTCACCGTCAGCATGGGGCAAGGTGGCACCGTCAGCATGCGGCCACAGCTAAATCCGCTCCTGTTTGTACTGCAGGTCCTATCGTTCAGCGCATGTGCACGAGATGAAACAGTTGCTGGGCCTCCCCTGACCACGCTCACCACTGCAGGCTTCAATAGAGGCTTTTCTGCCCTGAACTTCACCGAAGTACCACCGGACTATCCCTGCTGCGGCCTTTTTTCGAGTATTGCCATGGGTCCAACGGCAGCCACATCGTCAGCGTCAGCGAATGCTCTGTGTCACGCCGCCATCTTTCCTTTCGTCATTGGGCAAGGTGGCGCCGTCAGCATGCGGCCACAGCTAAATCCGCTCCTGTTTGTACTGCAGGTCCTATCGTTCAGCGCATGTGCACGAGATGAAACAGTTGCTGGGCCTCCCCTGACCACGCTCACCACTGCAGGCTTCAATAGAGGCTTTTCTGCCCTGAACTTCACCGAAGTACCACCGGACTATCCCTGCTGCGGCCTTTTTTCGAGTATTGCCATGGGTGCAACGGCAGCCACATCGTCAACGTCAGCGAATGCTCTGTGTCACGCCCCCATCTTTCCTTTCGTCATTGGGCAAGGTGGCACCGTCAGCATGCGGCCACAGCTAAATCCGCTCCTGTTTGTACTGCAGGTTGGTGCATATCCTTCTTATTCTAAATACAAAACGAGTTATAGGTGCCTGGTGGTGCTGCCTTGCCCAAGTGCTCTTTGTGTGTGCATTGCCGACTGTTTCGATAGCTTATGTATGCTTGTGCTATTACTCAGCGGTGATGTGGAATTGAATCCTGGTCCTGACGATCAACTTCTCAATATGCTCATTAGTGGCCAAAAAGAAATTCTCGAAAAGATAGGCGCAGTCTCTGTAAAGCTTGACGACTACATTGCCCGTACAGACTCGCGTCTGAATTCCCTTGAAAGCGAACTGAAGCGTATCTCGTCATATAGTGCGCAATTTGACCACTGTGAAAAGGCGGTTAAGCAAATGTCCCAAGATTTTGCAGCATTACACTCTAAAATTGACGACCTGGAAAATCGCAGCCGGCGAAATAATCTAGTTATCTATGGGCTGAAGGAAACAGATGAAGAAACGCCAGCGTCGCTAAGAAAGCAGGTGATCGACGATGTGTTCTCTAGTAAGATGGGCGTAAAGGTAGCTTGCGTAGAACGAATTCATCGAGTGGGTACTAAAAAGCAAACCGGTAAACGACCAGTTATCTTACGGCTCTATGATTATAATGTAAAAATCGAACTTTTCAAGCATGCGCATAAACTAAAAGACACCGGCCTGTCTCTCAATAATGATTATTCTCATGAAGTACGCTTAAAAAGAAAGCATCTATGGGAATACGCCAAAGCAAAAAGAGAACAAGGCGGGCACTCTGTTAAGCTTATTCATGACAGGCTGATTATTGATGGTGCAACGTTTACATGGAATTCTGAAGCACATGAGGTAGTGCGATACAGCAGGCGAAAGTGACGCAATCGCATTGTGAAGCAGCCACGTAGTCTTGTCCTGTTGGTAACCAACTGCCGAAGTGTAAAAAATAAGGTCGGTGAACTAGAAGGGTTGATAAACAGCGTAGGTGCTGATATTATTATTGGCACTGAATCTTGGCTTGATCCTACGGTAGCTGACCACGAGGTCTTTCCCAGCGATTTCACCGCATATCGCAGGGACAGATCTTCGCATGGCGGTGGTGTTTTTGTGCTCGTAAAGGCATCGCTTCAAAGTTGCACGCTTCGCGTTGACCAGAACCCTACAGAGTCCGTTTGGTGTCGAATTACACAAAACGATGGCATAAAGTTTGTTGTAGGAGCCTTCTATCGCCCGCCTGCTTCTGACCCTAACATATTAAACCAGCTGCGTAAAATTGCACGAACATTTTCTAATGAGTGCATTATACTAGGTGGTGATTTTAACCTTCCTGGTGTCACGTGGAATAAAGGTCATTGTGTGTTGAACTCTAATATCGGAGCCCATGGTCAATTGAAAACATTGTCAGATTCTCTTGGTTTTTATCAGTATGTTTCTCAGCCAACAAGGGGCCCCAATCTTCTTGACTTGTTGTTTTGCAATGTCCCGGATTTTTTGTCAAACGTGTGTGTTATTCCTGGTATAAGTGACCATGACGTTGTTGTTGCTAGATTGGCTATTGCTTCTCCGCCCCCCAAAATTAGTGAGTCCCGTACAATTTACCTTTACCACAAAGCAAACTACACTGAAATTTCAAAACAGTTGAGCGACCACTATTTATCGTTCGAGTGTTTAGCTGATTCCCTAAATACTAATGAGCTATGGTTGATCTTTAAGAATCGTATACTCTCACTCACCCAAATTTACGTCCCTTGTATTCGAAATAACAAAGTAAAGCGAAAGGGAAAGCCATGGATTAATGGCGACCTAATACGACTGGTCCGACGACGCAGAAGAGCGTATTCAGAACATTGCAAAAGGAAAACGTTATCCTCTCTAAACAAATTACGGAATCTGACGGCACTGTATAAAACTAAATTAGCGGAGTGTAAAGACCGTTATTTTCAAAGCTTAGCCACTGATTTCAATAATAATGATAAGAAGAAGTTTTGGAAGTTTTTTAAGAGGTGCAGTGCGGAGTGTTCTGGGCTTCCAGATTTAAAACATAATGGTAGGATAATTACCGATGACGTTGAAAAAGCTGCCGTATTTAATGATTTCTTCAAATCTGTATTCACCGCGGAGCCTCCGATTTCGCTTCGACCATCGCCAGAGAAATACGCAGCAATGGAGCCTATATTAATTTCCATGGAAGGTATAATAAAGCTTCTTGATAACATAGAAGAATGTAAAGCTACAGGACCGGATGGTATATCTCCTAGAATTTTGAAAAACTGCTCTCGAGTGGTAGCTAAATACCTTTTTGTAATATTCAACAAGTCTCTCAGTGAAGGCCAGTTACCTGACGACTGGAAGCTAGCGCACGTAGTACCAATTTTTAAAAAAGGTAGCAAAGCAGACGTGTGTAATTATAGACCTATATCTCTGACCCCACAGTGTTGTAAGATTTTCGAGCACATTATTTATACGGCCTTAATTAAGCACATTACGTCAATAGGATTTTTAAATACTCAACAGCACGGATTTCGAAAAGGTTTTTCTTGCACAACTCAGCTACTCGAATTTTACCACGATATAGCCTCGAGTCTCGATTGTAGAGGACAGATTGATTGTTTATTTTTAGATTTTCAGAAGGCCTTTGACACTGTCTCGCATCAGCTATTAATACAGAAACTTGTTTACATTAATATTGATAACTCTGTTAAAAAATGGATAATGGACTATTTAACATCACGGAAACAGCAAGTTGTTCTGAATGGTAAATGTTCTCCGTGTGTTGATGTAGCGTCTGGGGTTCCACAGGGTTCCGTACTCGGACCTCTGCTCTTCCTTATTTTTATTAATGATATTTCTAATGAAATCAAGTCCACTGTACGTCTGTTCGCTGATGATTGTGCACTGTACTGTAATGTGGAAAGTGGGGCGGATTGCATACAGCTGCAGGAAGATCTACATCGTATCAAAATGTGGTGCAGTTTAAACAGAATGAATTTGAACATTAATAAATGCGTGCATGTCAGCTTCACAAAAAAAGTTAATAAACTGCGCTATCGCTACTATCTAGATAATCAAGTTGTTCGCCAGGAATCTTCGTATAAGTATCTCGGAGTAACTTTATCTGAGGATGGATCATGGTCCGAGCACATTGACTGCATTGTGCGCAAGGCCGGAGCTTCACTTGGTTTCCTTCGAAGGAATCTCAAGCACGTGGGAAGTCACGTCAAAGAGGCTGCATACAAAGCCTACGTAAGGCCATTACTTGAGTACGCCTGCCCTGTGTGGGATCCGTCCCATTCCGTACGAATAAAAGCGTTGGAACGCATTCAGTCTAGCGCTGCAAGGTATGTCCTGGGGCGGTACAATCGGTTAGATAGTGCAACGGAATTAAAAAGAAATCTAGGATGGACTCCTCTAAGCGAACGCCGCAAGAATCTTCGTCTCAAGCTTTTTTACACTATATATCATAATCAAACTGGAATCAAGGCCTCATCATATCTGCGTCCTCCATATTACTTATCCACCCGAAGAGACCATGTGTTCAAAGTTCGGGAATATGCCCCCAGGACTAACCTTTTTAAGTTTTCTTTCTTTCCGAGGACCATATCGGAGTGGAATTTGTTACCGGCTGAGGTTGTGAGCCAAAACTCTGTTGATTTGTTTTTATCTGTATTACGCCCCTCGCAATAATGCCAATGGCGCTGCGAGTTTTGTTTGAATAAAGAATAAAGAATGAATAGTGCAGTTGGTGGTTTTGCTCATGTCAGTCCTGGTTGTATAAAATATGGGCATTTCTGTGTAATAAATTCCTTCGCAAGTTAGTGGTCTTTCTGTCCCTTTCCGCTTAGTTTTGATGCGCCAGAACCACATTTCAACCATGAACCCCAACATCGCATTCTACTCTGTAAATTTCTCGCATTGTGAGCTAGTAGCACTATATGCTCCGCATACCAGGGACCTCCTGTTGCACCATTTGTGTATTACGCATGTAGTATAAATCAAAGCCTAATTCTTTGTTCTCCAGTCGCTCTTCTATGCCCTTAACATAAAGCATGAACAACAATGGAGACAGAGAACACCCTTGCTTCACTCCTTGGTAAATTTCCACCACTTCGTTACTTTTCCGGCTTTTCTAATCAAATTGTACTCGGTTAGCTCTATATATATGCCTTAGCTGATCCACGAAGTCATAATCCACGCTTTCCTGCTTAAGAAAATTCCATAACAATTCCCTGTTTAGGATGTTCTCATCGGCTTCCTTTCTATCTAGAAATTATATCCATAGAGATATATTTTAAGTTCTAGAAATAGGAAACTGATGCTTAATATGCGCCCCTAAATTACGCACGCTCTCCTACATCTACCTGTTCCATCAGATCTTTAAAAACTCAATAATTCGCGCCCAACTGCACCTGCGCATTACATTTCGGCGTGTATATATCATGCTTATAAGGTCACCATACCACTCTCAAACACGGTTACATATTTGTATTCCTATCTTCCGAATACTTGCTGAAAATTAAACCTACTAATTAGTCATCACCATAACTAGCAAGCATCGATTCCGCACCGCAATGAGCGGTGCTGTCCAATGAGTGCGCGAATCAACATGCATTCCAGCTGCATATTTTTTTTCTAACTAGCACAGGCGGCCAAAAATAGCAGCACACTGCTATTTTGGCCTACCTTCATTGCGCTGTGCCAGTTTGAAAGTGAAACGCCAACTCGCCCTACCCTCAACATTAGTGTACTCTATACTTTCATTGCAAACTTTCTGTGTAAAAAAAAAATGTCACCCCCAACCTAAATCTGTGCAGAGGACTGGCTCAGCTCCGGGGAATGTTTGGTGGTAGGTACGTGCACCTACAGGTAATGCGATGCACCGAGTCTTAAGAGTGTGAGCTGTGCCCTGTGCACGAGACTATAGGTCATGTGCTGTGTGACTGCCCTGAGTACGTGGAAGAGCGACAGAAGTTAAGCAATGAACCTACGCACCTCGACAGCCCACCGTTGTCAGACGACATTATCTCAGGCCCTTAAATCTAGTTTTCAGCCCATGCAGGTCTTTACTTTTTAAAAAGTACGGGTCTGGACTGTACACTCCAAGTCTATACCAGCTTAAAACAGCGCATATAACAAGGAAAGTAGATCAAAATTTCGACGCTTATGAATGATTCACTGCAAGCGGCCTACTGCGTATGCGGCCTATTTTGTGCGGCTCTTGTATATGTGGCCACATCCGTTGGAGAGTACGGCTGCTTATAGATCGGCATGCACAACGCCGAACTTATATAGGGTATTTCAGATCAAATCTGTTCGGCTGACTAAGCGGCTCAAGATTAGGCGGCCAAATGGGCATTTTTTATGAAAACAAAAGTTTATTTATCGACAGATGCCGCCCAGAGTAGTTTTGCCGAGTGTTTCATACAGATAGCAAGAACCATATTATAGGAAAATTATAACACACAGCACACAAGCATGGAAACACTGGGAATAGAACCCGGGTTAACCGCGTGAAAACCAAGCACTCTAACCATTACACCACATCACTACGCTGGCGCAGAAGACTCGCATGTAGATACATTTCTGCTTCCAAGGCTGTCGTTTTATGCCGATCGTTATCCGTCGCCGATCGTGCGTGCCATACATGTAGTTTGTGTAACTGTTGACGATGCTTGGTGGTTGGTCAAAGCAAAGATGTATTTAAAGGAGTAGCACTATACGAATACCGCTTTCAACATCTATCATGTGGGGCGGAAAGGCAATACGAATGCGGGATAAGATTACGCGCGCGTGTGTGTAAGATTGCGCCCATAAGATTACGGAGCATGGGAGCTACGCGAAATGAAAAGCTCCTTCGCCAGGCGAATGTTGTTCTACAATGTTTTGTCTTTATTCGCTATGCTGCGGCTTGTTCGCTGCAGTGGCTGTTTAACCGGGAACTTGGTTTTGTCTGAGAAACTTTCAACCTCGTTCACAAAGTTCACTTAAAACTGATGCGCCGCCAACATGCACACATGAAATTATAATTACCTGCACTTGCTTCAAGGTTGTGCTGCCTCGACGCTATAACGGCAATACGGCTCCGCTATTCTGAGACGTCGAATAAGCGGGCGGCATTTTGTCGGCACGTCTAAGTTTGTTGAACCGACAAATATTTCCATCCGTTAGACTGACATATATAGCTTTTGTGATTACGAGAATGCTCTCGAACCGCCCATTTTGTGCCACTCCGTTGTAGTTATTGATTCAGTGTTTATTTTGAAGCAGCAAGGCGCGTCAGTATCTGCACCCGTGAGCCCACCAACTGCATTGCAAATCTCGGAAGCTTCACTGCTTTGGACGCGCTAGCTTGTTTTCACCTGCCTGGCGCACGTGATGTTGCGATTAGCTGACGTCGAGGTTAAAGGAATGAATAGAGGAAAGAAATCGAGGCGTGGTTAAATAGGTAATATTGTGGGATTTGGCGTCATGAAACTGCTGTGGATTACCGCAGTAATGGGGAGCTACATAATAATTGTAGCCACCTGGAGTTATTTAACGCGCACCGAAAGAATGACAGAATTGTTTTTTGCATTTCTGTCGGAATGCAACAGGTGCGGCTGAAACGCTAAAGTCACCTTGTTACCATGGCGACTGTCGTTGAAAGAACGAATCAGTTGTTTGAAAATGTCGTATAACCAGGCGGGATTTTGCCGGCGTGTCGGAGCTTACAACGGCTCCATTGCCAGCCTTGCAAGTCGATGGCTTCGTCAGTAAATGAACCTGGAATAACCGCGATTTGCCCATTGTGTCTTGCGCTACATTTGTATGATCAGCACCACCGCAGGGAGCATTTTCTGCTATCTAGAATGCAAGCAATTTTCCGTACAGAAGACGAGCCGCATTCATGCATAAACTACTGTTATTTATGTGAATTTAGAAAAGAAACACCTTGAAGACTGTATTAAAGTGCACACTTTGTATTAAGTTGGCACGACGCTATTGTGCTATGTGTCAGGCAAAACATGGTGTATCAAGAAGTTGTTGCAAGCAGGTCAGATGGACTGCACGCTTGCATACCTTATTATCTCGAAGGAGAGATTGAATTCGGATTTAGGTATCGTGTACATTAGTTGAGTGCCTCTGTCTTCGTTTTATCAACTACACGCTCTATACACAGTTATTAAAAGCATAAGTCTTTCTCCTACCACCTGAAGTATGGTTTAGCGGAACGCCCACTTCCTCTGTGTACGGGATCAGAAAGCATGCTGTACAGTCATGCAGACACGTTCAGGCAGACATAGACACAGAACATATTTTTCAAAAGAGAATGATTTATTTACAATACAGCTAAGGGCCCAACATAGTTTCACTGTAGGTTCTCAACACAGAATGAGGACTTATATGCCAAGCTCTGAAAGTAACAAGTAAAAGACCAACTGCAACAGGAAATACAAAAGCAGAGAGGCAGTGTCGTGCCTACAGCTTTCAAAATGTGAAACATTTAAAAGCTGTGGGCAACCGCATGAAGTTCATGAACTTGCATGAACTTCATGCGGTTGTGACCAACAAATGTTGGGCCTCTAGTTCACCGCTTTCTCATTCATTAAAAAGTTTTGCTTATAACCAAAACTGCGTAAAATAGTAGATAAGTACAACATGAGGAACAGAACACACATACGTCCCAAACTTACTGTAAGGTCACATTTTCTATAGATAAGTTATATAGTGAGCAATTTACATAGACAGGTAAGTGCTCGTAGCTTTAATAAAAGAATAGCTATCCGTGACTAGCATGAAAAAATAAATAATGAAAGTGCTGCATGAAAATGTAAGTATTTGAATTGAAGAACGCTTCTGGGAGCCAAGCAACATAACAAATCTTTTGTCCTGCAGTGCACACTCCGTATACATATAGCAGTGTTTGGATGAACACTGAGAGATCCAAGTGAAGTTTTTTATGTGTACATTACTAATAAGAAAAAAAAAGCCTTTTCAAATATGTATTTCATTTTGACATAATTCCTGCGTCATCACAAACACAGATATCCTTCGTATATGTTCACAATTATTTGTCTCGGTGACTGCTCGATGCCTAGGCGATCGTTGTACCTGGAAGGAAAATAAATTCCGTTAAATGTTTGACAATTCCAAAAGCTGTTTCACCTTGGCCCTGTTAAGGTTGCGTTTTGTTCAATAGTTGTTCGAAGCTAATATGATCTTGCAGGTGAGACCTCAACGTTATGCGTAATCTTCTGCGGCTGCGAGATAACAATCCGAGGTCTTTTATTTGACTGCCCTCATTGTGGTGTGGCTAGAATACCAAACTCGACGGGACTTAATTGCATCTTTTTGGTGGAGAGAACCATTGTCCAGACTGAGCTCAACACCCTTGTGTTGAGAGAGAGAGCAAGGAGAGGAAAGGCAGGGAGGTCAACCAGAAGAGCGTCCGGTTTGCTACCCTGCACTAGGGGTGAGGGGAAAGGGGGAATAGAAAGAGCAAAATATGGAGAGAATGAGTACTGTATACACGTGGGACGATGCACAGGGACACTATAGGCGGTCTGTTAAACCGGTGCACTTCAAATACTGTACTAATGCACGCATCACTTTTTGTGCCAGTGACGGGTGTAGCCACGGTCCGAGTATCTTTGACTCAGAGAACGGTCTCGAGTCCAGTCGGTTTAAAGTGATCCTGAGAGAGAGGCGCTGTTAGTCGTAGCCAGGACAGGTACACAATAGGTGCTCGATGGTTTCCTCGCACATACAGGAGTCGCACATCGGGCTCTTGGCCATTCCCATACGGAATGAGTAAGCGTTCGTGAACGCCACTCCCAGCCACAAGCGGCACAGCAAGGTTGTTTCGCCGCGGTGAAGGCTAGATAGCAGTTGTAGACGTAGCAAGGGGTCCAACTTGTACAATCGGCACTTGAAGGCACTTGAACTCCATAATGTTTGTGACTTTTTGCGTGCAAGCAGACGAAGTTCCCTGGCAGTGTCCGTCCTCGCCAAAGGTATTGTACGCGTCTGGGTGTCTTCGTGGGCAGATCGGGCAGCCCTGTCAGCAATGTCGTTGCCGATGATGCCACAGTGAGCAGAAATCCACTGGAACACTATGATGTGCCCTGTTTCCAGAGCATGGTGATGTAATTCCATGATGTCGGATATCATCTGCTCGTAAGTTCTGTGATATAAGGCTGACTTGATACTGTGAAGGGCTGCCTTAGAGTCACATAATATGACACATTTCGGTGCCGGGTCTTCTTTGACGTAGGTTACAGCTGCATGGAGGGCTGCAAGTTCTGCCGACGTAGATGTAGTCATATGTGATAATTTGAATTTAACCGCAACTTGCTTGTCTGAAACGACGAAAGCGGCAGTTGAGCTGTTCAGTTCAGTTCAGTTTTATTTCCTTAAAGACCCCTTTGCTAGGGGTATTACATAAGGGGTGGGTACAGTTAATGCAACAGGAACACAGGTATTCAGAAAACTACAAGAAAGCTACATTTCGCAAGTGTAGAAAGAAGGGGGAAAAACAGAAAGAAGGGGGGAAAATGACGCGGTGAAAAAGCTGATTATTTTTCAGCCAACAAAGTCACATTTTCGAAGAACGATGTCGGGCAAGTGATTTCAGCGACGTGGTGGGGAAGGGCGTTCCAGTCTGATGCTGTGCGGGAAAAAAAAAGACGAAGAAAAGGTAGTTGTATGGGAGCGTGGCCGTAAGACTTGTAATGGGTGCCCAGTTCGTAGCGATATGCGTGCGGGTGGTGTGATATAGGGCTCGTGAATTAGGGAACTGTAAAAAAACTTATGAAAGAGGCAAACGCTGGCTGTAGCGCGACGACGTGCAAGGGGCTGGAGATCAGATTTTGCTCTTAAGGATGATACGCTTACGTCATACGAGTATGATGAATGGATGTATCTGACGACGCGGTTTTGAAAGGACTCGAGCGCGTTAACAAGATAGACTTGATATGGATTCCAGATGGGTGATGCATATTCAACTTTCGGTCTGATAAGGGATTTGAAAGCTAGAAGTTTTACGTTCTGCGGGGCGTCACGCAAGTGTCGTCTCATGAAGCCAAAAGTTCTGTTAGCTGATGAAAGTATGTTGGAAATATGCGTACCCCAATTGAGATCATCGGAAACTGTTACGCCCAAGTACTTAAATGATTCTACTGATTCTATGGGAACGTTTACTATTGTATAAGAGGACAGGAAAGGGTTACGGCGGTGGGTAAAAGATATATGCTTACATTTGTTGGGATTAAGAGTCATTAACCATTGTTCACT
Organism: Dermacentor silvarum; assembly: GCF_013339745.2. Classification (NCBI taxonomy): domain Eukaryota; kingdom Metazoa; phylum Arthropoda; class Arachnida; order Ixodida; family Ixodidae; genus Dermacentor; species Dermacentor silvarum. The sequence continues at coordinate 20,884,921 of NC_051159.1, forward strand.
CCAAGACTGCACGTTGTTAAGACTTTGTTGTAAGGTGTTTTCGTCATCAGCATTAGAAACTGGATGGTAAATCAGGCCGTCATCAGCAAAAACTCGTATCTTGCAAGATACATGTAGGGGTAAGTCATTAATATAAATTAAAAAGTGAAGAGGACCGAGAACTGATCCCTGCGGGACACCAGAAGTTACAGGGAGAAGAGTGGATGATTTGTCATTTATAGAAACGAATTGGTAGCGATCAGTAAGGAATTCTTCGAGCCATTTGAGTACGTCACTGTGCAAGTTCAAAGAAGAAAGTTTTAGTAGTAAGTGGCGGTGAGAAACTTTGTCAAAGGCCTTTTCATAGTCCAGAAAAATAGCGTCAGTTCGTTGGTTAGAGTCAAGGTTTAAATGCAAGTCGTGTAGAAACAAAGCTAGTTGCGTTTCGGTAGAGAAGCCCTTACGGAACCCATGCTGTGCCGAATGAAAAAATTGATTGGCGTCCAAGTGAATCATGATCAGGGAGTAGATGACATGTTCCATGATTTTGCACGGAAGGCTAGTGAGAGGGATCAGTCGATAATTTAGCGGTGTGTTCTTATTACCAGACTTGTAGATGGGAACAACCTTCCCCACCTTCCAGTCGTGAGGCATGGAGGCTGTAGAAAGTGACTGAGAGAATATAAGACACAAAAATGATGAAGAAATATATTTTGTATTTTTTAGCAGTTTAGAGTTTATACCATCTATACCTGCTGAGGATGAAAGTTTAAGGTTTTCAATAATGCGCAAAACACCATCAGGATAAAACACCATGCTCGGCATGCTAGAAGCTATGTTGCAGGGGACATTAGACAATGGAACGTTATTATCATTAGAAAATACTGACGAAAATGCGTTGTTAAATATTAGTGCGCACTCAGTTTCAGGCATGATTTCCCCGGCATCATTAACAAGAGTTATAGTGCGTGTGTTCCCAGGGTTGATAACTTTCCAAAATTTCTTGGGGTTGTCTGTTAACATTTTAGGTAAGTCATTATTGAAGGACCATTTGGCATTGCGGACAGCACGTAAGTATTCTCTCTCAGCGGCGTAGTATTTTTCCCAAGAAGTTGGGCTTAAATTCTGCTTGGCATTACGAAAAAGTCTTTTTTTTTCTTATTTTCCAACCTCTTTACATTGTTATTAAACCAAGGGTTCTGATGATTCTCACGGATTGTTATTTTCGGAATATACTTGTTTGCTAGTTCATTCATTTTATTTTTAAACAGTTCCCAGTTGTCTTCAACAGATCGTTCATTGAATGAGGTTTCAAAGACTGGTAAAAAAGTGCACAATTCTTCATTTATAGCTTCGAAGTTTGCTTTATCATATAGGTTGATAGTTTTGCTGGAAAGATCACGCGGTGCTGGGGCAAAGTCAAATGTGGCATGAATCACACTGTGGTCACTGATAGGACGAAGATAGGTAACCGATGATAAGGTTTCTGGATGGTTAGTAAGTATAAAGTCCAAAATGTTTGCGCAGTCTCGCGTTACACGTGTCGGCTCTGAGATAAGTTGCGATAAGTTAAAATTCAAACATATGTCGACAAAGTCTTTCGCTTCTGCGTTGTTTATTGCGGAAGTCAGGTTATTCCAATCAATAATGGGGAAGTTGATGTCACCGAACAGGAGTATATCAGCGTTAGGATGGCTTGCTGTAATCTGGCATAAAGCACTGTTAAGTTCTGGTGAGAAGTTTGGATTACTGGTAGGTGGCCTGTAGCACACGCCTAGAATGACACAACGAGGGGAAGAGCGAATAAGAAGCCATAGTATTTCTAAGTTGGAAGAGATAGTAATTGGCGTACAGGATCATTCATTACTGGAAGCGATAAGAACTCCACCCCCACGTGCACCTTGACGGTCACAGCGATAAACATCAAAGTTTGGCAAGTCTTGGACTACTTCTTCGTCCCTAATTTCACTTGTGAGCCACGTTTCCGTTAGAACTAGCTAATGTTGCTGTTAGATGACGTCACGAGATTTGATATTGCGCCACGTTTGGGAATGAAACTGCGGGCATTAGTATAAACAACAGATAAGGAAAGGTTCTTCCTAGGGGGGAAGGGCGGTTATTAACTGCATGTTTTTTGCTCAATGGTTGCTATTGAAACTTTTTTACTGATTTAGTTGATTCGTCATATTCATAGCGCTGGGAACCCATGACGAGCGTCTTGAAACGCATGAAAAAGGGCATAGATTGACTTTTAGCGTAGGCAATAAGATGTTTGCGGGCGTTCCGAACTACAGGTGAAAAATCTTCGCTCACGCTATAATTTGTGCCTTTCAGTTTGCCGCCGTTAGACAGGACTGATTCTTTCGTTTTATATGACCCGAATTTGATAATGATGGGACGGTGCCGGTTAGGTGAATAGTGACCAAGGCGATGAGCACGTTCGATATCTTTGGACTCAAGGTTAACCTTCATGGTATCCGCGATTTCATCAATGACCAGCTTTTCTGATTGTGCGAAGGTTTCTTTGGGGTTAGTATCAGGAAGACCATAGAAAATTAAATTATTCCTTCGGGACCGGTTGTCTGCATCGTCTAGGTGATTTTCAATGACGGATACAAGGCTGGCAGTTTGAGCAGAGGCACATTTGACAGCTTCTAATTCACTTTGAAGGGGTATCATGGCCTGGTAATGATGTTTCAGTTCGGTCATTCGTTTGTTCAAGTCCATTTGAATCTTATCGGTATTTACAATCTGACTTTTTTAGCCTTGAACCTCACTGATTAGTGTGTTTTGACTGACTGAAATCTTTTGCAATTCTTTCAATACATCGTTCCGTGTCGGGTCCCGGGTTAGTTTCAATGTCGCCAGAGAGTATTAGTAAGCGGCGAATCACTCCTACACATTCACCAATAAGAGCAAGGCAGCAATGTGGGCTCGGAAGCTGCACCAGACAATAGTCGCTACACCTCTTTGCAAAAAGGCTGTGCCTTGTACCAACCTGCATGGCGAAAACCAGTGGATTAGGCGACACCGTCGTGGCGCAGCCACCAAGCCCACACAGCGGCCGGAGTGGTAGGCTGTCTTTTATAGTAGACGAGCTGGAGAGCGTCGATGTCGATGCAGGAACCCACGATGAATCGAACACACATTGCTGTGTTGGCTGCACACAGGTATCCGGAAAGGCGAAGTCATGTGCGACGCCCCGCTGATCCGAAAATCGGTGACAAAAGGGCGCATGCTCAGAGGGAGGCCTGGAACAAGCAGCCGCCAGTGCGGGCAGCAGCACGTGCGAAAGGGCAGCGGTGATCATCTGCATGGCGAAAACCAGTGGATTAGGTGACACCGTCGTGGCGCAGCCACCAAGCCCACTGGTAGGTTGAGCTGGTGGTTGAGCGGAACATATATACCCTTGTGTTGCCCTGCTACTTGACATGCGGGCTGTTGCTGTAGTGCACGGCATCGAATTGATGTGCACTCATTTCTTTCCTTTTTATTTGAAATCTCGGTTCTTCTGTTTCCTTTCATTCCCTTTATACCCTTTCCTCAGCACAGACTAGGTCGTTGTATTTATTTATTTTTGCACAGTACCTTACACGCTCCTCATCGGAGCATGGTGTAAGGGGGGGGGGGGGGGGCTTTACATGATAAATTGTAACATAACATATATGGTGACAAATGCAGAAAAAAAATGATATAGATATGTGCGGTAAATAGCAATGTGACCGTGGAATTACAAGGCATCATAACACGCGACAAATAGGAACATATGAGCTAAAGTGTGTACAAAAAGTGCTTATTAGAATCACAATGCTCATTCTCATCTGAGAATACAGATAGATTAAAACAAGTTATACAATGCTTAACATAAAATTAATTTCAACAAGGAAAAAAAAACAGGCGAGAGCATGTCCGAAACAAGTAAATATGGTATTCGACAAGTATTTAACAAGCATGAAATGTTCATGCAGACGGCTATTGAATGCTCGGCGATCTGTAATGAAGGCGATATCGTCAGGAAGATCGTTCCAAAGTGAATTGGCACGCGGCAATACCGATGAATTAGACGCTTGTGTTTTACCAAAGATACGCTTGATGCTAACGTGATTAAGGAGCCGTCGAGACATGCGCATTGTAGTTTCCAATGGTAAAACAGGTGGCCTGGTGTGGTTAATGTATCCATGAAGCAAGCATAAAAGGGAAGCGGAACGACCAATTTGAAGAGCGTGCAGTGAATTCTCAAGTTTAATTTTCGTTATGCTAGACTTGCGGTTAGAATTTCCAGAAATGAAGTAATTTGGTGGGGGGACCAGATCGATGACGCGAATTTTAACTGTGGGCGAATGAACGTTAGGTACGCCAACTTGTGAATGTTAGTTGGCGATTTACGCAGGTTGCGTCGAGTGTAGCCAAGTGTTTTGGACACTTTATCAAGCCTCCGAAACTCCGCTGTTTTTTTTTTGTCCACGCGAATTGCAGCGCCATCCATGAGATGGATGCGAAACCAAAATCGCTTTTCATTTTTTTTTCTCTCACACCCTCTCTCAACTTTGTCGTTTCTCTCTCGCCTTCAACTATCGGCGGCGAGCCTGGCGCGGCCCGCGCTCGTCGTCGGCCGTGCTGATAACGGCCAAAACGGCAGCAATTTTTTTTTCTGCCATTATGCGGTCAGTTTTGCGGTTTTCGCCTTCCGCGCTAGCAGTGTGGTCCGTGTGGTACCCTACCGTTGCACGTTTGTCGGCTTTTCCCCGCAATGTCTCGCAGCTGTCGCTGTTCGTGTGTGATTCAGTGGTGTGCGAACCCATCAAGATGAAGTGAGCCATGCGACATGAAATTCTAGCGCATCCCTAAAAACAACAGGTGAGCACTGTGCAGTTTACTTCCCGGTTTTTATTTGTGACAGTAATTGTGCGCAGTCGTACATGGCTGTCCGGTGGTGAGGCAGCAGCTAGCTGATTTGAAAACACCACAACGATGCAGTAAATCGTTATGTCAACAAGCGGCGACAAGAGCAGCAACAAGAGCTCCTTATAGTACCACCTGTGCGTATCGCAAGGAACACGTGTGTAGGTGTGCGCCTTGGACTTATTTCTAGCTAATTGGTCGCCATCGTTTAAAAAAGTGCGTTTCTGAGAACTAACGTTGACATATCACAACTAGTACTCTGGCGCGACGCGAAAGGAGCTCAGTTTTGTATGTTCCACCTGCGATGTTATAATTTCTGATCTTCACTGTTCTTCAGGATGGAAGCCTTTTTAACCTATGCTGGAAGGATGGACCTAATGGGTTTGTCCAGAGACAAGGTCAACAACCGCAGAATATGCTCGGCGCACTTCACGGATGTGGAATTTATGGACCCAGCGAGCAGCAGGCCGTGAGAAGCTATTCTGCGCATTGGCCATTAGAGCAATTAGAATAAATGTCTTTTACATATGCGTACATGAAACACCAACCGCGTTTTGTTTCAATCTATAGTGTGTTGCACTGTCTGCTCCAATTCTGGTTTTCGCAAACGAACACAATAAAGTGAGTCCAAAGAACTGTTGTGTTGTAAGGGGAATTATTTTTAATACAATTTGGGCACATGCTTGCTTGATTTTAATAATGAATGCGACTGCGTGCACGAAAAGGCAAAAAGAATCCACTGCGCACAAGCACGAATGCACGAATGGCACGGCTGGACAGGAGAGGAGCGCAGAGCGCGCGCTTCGGTCCGGTGGTGCGTCTGATAACGTCCACGACAAAAAAAAAGGGGGGGGGGGGCGCCGCGGACAGCTAAACAACAAAAGAGCATTGCGCGAGGCATAGGAGAGGGATAGGAAAGTAAAGAGGGAAAGGAGAAACGAGCGGAATAACGTTATCATAAAAAAGAAAGAAAAAAAAGTGCTATAGCGAAAGGAGGGGGTTAAAAAAAATCTCGCCGCTTTTCTTTTTTTTTTCTCTTTTTTTTTCGCCACCGTAGTACCGTCATCCATCCGCTAGGGTCTAACTGAAGTACGCCTTGGCGCTAGCGTCGACTGAGCGTCTGGTATAGGAGAACCAATGGGAGGTATAGGAAGATTCACCCCCCTGACTTTAGCACAGATAGCAGTAATGTGGGTGGACCATGAAAGGTTTTGAGTCAGGCGTATTCCTAGGTACTTGTATGACTGAACACAATTTATGGCGGAGTTTTTAATATAGTAGGACAAATCTGAGTTGGATTTTTTGCGACTGAAAGAAACCAGTTTGCATTCGCCCGAGTTTAAAACCATTTGCCATTTACACACCACATACGTATTAGGTTAATGTGATTTTGCAGAAAAACATGATCATCTGGAGAACTTATTTTTCTGTAAACAATACAATAACCAGCGAATAGTCAGATACTTGAAGAAATGTTATTGGCCAGGTCATTTATGTAAATTAGGAGAAGTAGAGGGCCTAGGACGCTGCCCTGAGGGAGTCCTGAAGTTACATCAGCCAGAGAAGAAGCACGGTAACTAGTAACTGTAAATTGTTGACGAAATGATAAACAATTTAATATCCAAGATAAACTAGCAGAGTCAAGTCCAAGGAAATTTAATTTTGAAAACAGCCTGCAATGAGCAACACGGTCAAAAGCTTTGGAAAAATCAAGGAAAATGCTGTCAGTTCGTAAGTTATTATCCATGTCAAAGTGCAAATCAGTTGTAAACTCAAGCAATTGCGTATCACAGGAAATTTTTTTCTAAAACCATGTTGATTAATAAAAAAGAAATCATTAGACTCTAGGTAGCTGTAGACAAGCGGTGCGATTATATGTTCCAGCAACTTACATGAAATGCATGTTAAGGAAATGGGGCGGTAGTTATCTGGTACTTTTTGGCTTCCTGCTTTGAATACTGGAATTACCTTAGCCACCTTCCAGTCTTTAGGTGATTGACCGGTCGACAATGATTGCCTAAATATGTAGCACAAAATTTCACTAGAAAGAGGCAGGGTATTTTTTAATATTTTAGCGTTCAGATTATCTATACCGGCTGACGTATATAATTTGAGGTTATTTATAAGACATACAATGCCTTCAGCAGAGACCGTTATGGGTTTCATATATGGATAATCTAGTTCCAGAGCCAAGGGCACGTTGAGCAAACCTTCCTTCGTGAATACTGCTGAAAAAAATTTGTTGAACTCAGATGAACACTGCTCGTCTGTTAAAAGAATGTTCTTATCATTGAAGAGACAAATTTGTTGCGGTGTACTAACAGGCAATATGGTTTTCCAAAATTTTCTTGGGTTTGAGTGTAAAAGGGAGGGAAGGTCACACGAATAGTACTTGTCATTAGCTGCGCATATAGCTGAAGAATATTCTTGCAGGCATGCCTTGTACTTGTCCCAGGAAGATTGGCTGGGTCAACGCTTGGCAGCTGCATAAAACCGTTTCTTTTGCTTCATAGTATGCGCAGTGACTAGATGAACCAAGGATTTTTATTATCATGTGAAATGGAAATATGAGGCACATACTTGTCAAGTAAATCTAACATCTTATTCTTGAAAGCCAGCCAGTTTTCATCCACAGACGGCAACGTCTGTGGTATAGAATACTGATGGAAAAACACCGCCAATTCCTTGTTCATGCTGTTATAGTCTGCTTTATTGTAGTTACGAATTAATTTATTAGCTATAGATCCTATGTTTGGTACCGGTTTGAGGATAGTGAGTTGAAGTAGACTGTGGTCACTAAAACCATCACAGTGCTCAATTCGGCCTGTCGTATCAGAAACTGCGGTTAGCACTAAATCTACAATATTAGTGCCACGTGTAGGTTCATTTAGCACCTGCGAAAAGTTAAAATCCAACGACACCTTAACGAATTCTTTTGAAGTATGGCAGGGTGATGTCAAAACATTACAGTCAATGTTTGGAAAATTAAAATCTCCGAAAAGATAACCGTGTTCTGTAGGACAGCTTTTGGTTGCGGCAGAGATACTGTTTCGTAAGTCCTCTACGAACAAATGACTGGTGTCAGGTGGACGATAACAAACGCCTATTAGTAGGTTAACAGTGCAAATAGCCCATATTATTTCTAGATTGGAATTTGTGTCAATAATGAGAGATGGGATTTCTTTCTTAATGGCTAGCAGTACCCTTCCGCCCCTTTTCTGTGTACGATCACATCGATAAATGGTGTAGGCTGTAAGAAACAGTAATTCATTATTCATGATATTGGGGTGCAACCAAGTCTCTGTGAATGCTAGGACGTCTTGTTGGCTGTCATCAAGAAATGAGGAGACATGATTAGGCAGAATACTTCTTATGTTTGATAGTGAAAGAACGATGGCAGGTTTGGAATGTTGTTTCTAAACGCGCGTGTTCCCCCTTCGGCCTAGGTATCGTGTAGATAAAACAACAGAGTTGTTTGATGAATCAAAAAACATATGTCGCTCTATTGATTGGAACCTTATGGACCGACAACTTAAAAGGTGTAGCTTGTGCCCTGGCGAATTCTAGTAATTTTTTTCTGGCCTGTCGTGTCGAAAGCGAATGTCTTCTCTTATTGAAAAAGTAGAGCCCTTTAGCGTTCGGGCAGAGCCCAGAATGCTTTGCTTGTCTTTGAAGGAAGTCATCTTTGCTATATTAGGCCGACACTTATTTAGAACAACACGACCCAATCTATGTACCCTATCGAATTGCGGACTAGTCAGTGCAAGGTCAAGCTTTTGGGAGCATAAATTTTAAATTTTCAATTCAGACGCCGTCCAGTCTTCCGTCTCGTCACCTTCAATACCAAAGAAAAGGATATTGGAACGTCGCATTCTGTTTTCGGTATCTTCGCACCGTGACGTTATGTTTTTTAACTGATTGGTGATGTCAGAAACATTAGAGGAAGTGGAGGCCGTCTCAGTAGATGCGAGCGGAGCGCAAGTCGCCTCCATTGTCCTAACCCTTTTACTCAAGTGGTTGATTTCAGAGTCAGTGGCTTCTTGTTTTGCTTTTACGCCCTGAAGTTCACGCAGTATAATAGCGCCCTGTCCTTCTTGTATCCTGCGCAGTGTCTCCAGAACGGAAGCAAGTGAACGCGACAGATCATCAGTGCCGGGACCTGGATTGATTTCAACATGCCCGGAGATGTAAAGAAACAGGTCAAACAAACTACGATGCAACAGAGACGGAATCAACAGTACTCTCTTATTAGCGTCAAAAATAAAGGGTGGGCACGACACCGCAATTAAACAACGTTCAGCGGACTTGAGGCATAAGGCACCATTCAAATAACAAACCTGTGCAAGCAGAACCGGTAAGCGCACCATTTTAGCAGCGGTGTCCCCTTACAAAAATTTTTGTAGAAAGTCTATATAAAGTGTGTAGACATTTGTCTATCAAGTCAACAGACTTTTTGTAGACATTTCTTTAGACTAGTCTACAGACAGTCTATGGACTTATGGCCATACACTAATTGTAGACTAGTCTACAAAATGTCTGAGTCTTTAGATTGACTATAGACTGTCTATAGATCAATGAAATTTCACTTTTGTAGACAAATGTCTGTAGAATGTCTATAGACAAGTGTCTATAGGCTTATATAGTTCTGTTTTTGTAGAAATAAGTCTATAAAATGTCTATAGACAGACGTCTATATACTATCTATAGACTATTCCTATAGACCAGTCCATAGACAGTCTATGAACTTATGACCATACACTTTTTGTAGACTAGTCTACAAAATGTCTGAGTATATAGACTGACTATAGACGGTCTATAGATCAATGAAAATTTACTTTTGTAGACAAATGTCTGCAGAGTGTCTATAGACAAAAGTCTATAGGCTTACATAGTTTTACTTTTGTAGACATGTCTGTGAAATGTCTATAGACTATAAACTATTCCTATAGACCAGTCTGTCTATAGTCAGTCTGTCTATGGACTTATGGCCTTACACTTTTTGTTGAATGTGGTACAGTCTGCCTACAGAGAGTTCCTGTAGATCAGTCTATAGCTAATCTATAGACTTCAGCCTTACAATATTACAGGGTGTCCCAGCTAACTTAAATTTAGTGAAGCTGTTCAATGAAAAATAATATTAAGAAAAGACGCTTCAATAAGATCCGATTTTAAGACCTATGGCGTGCATTCGGCCGTGAGTTCAGAGGTCTGACCTGTAGGTCTTTTTATGATCATATATCTTACACCGTGTTGTTTTTTAACCTTTCATTTTCATTGACCAGCTTGGCTAAAATTACTGGGACACCATATATACTAGATAATACACCACATTTGGCCAACTATGTTTCGGCAGGCATTGTTATTCTATAAATACTCGCTGCTGGGGTTTAATTGCTAATAAGCAGTTTATTGGAAATGTCTACAAAAATTTATTGTACCCAGTATGCATATGGGAACATACATAGGGAACTGTACATAGAAAAGCATGCATGCAGATGGAAGCAGTCAAAAATGTAAAATGTATGCCGCCGTGAATCATTATGTAAAGCTGCATGAGCATTTGTGTAATTGCACATTGAAGAAAGTTTAGTCGCATGCAATGCATTCGCTTGAATGAAATCTACCATCTGCAAGTTAGTTAAAATTTTTGTTTACATATGGCAGCAACAAAATTTTGAACGTATATTATGCATGTGCACCTGTTGCTTCCCATCTGCATTTATGCATTCATGTTAATAGATTATTAATGATCCTGAACCAGCTGCACTCTCATATGTTGCAGAAACAAATATTTCAAGCAATTCCACTAGTGCAGACTCACGCAGTGCAACAAAGAAAACAAGTGCACCGATATTGAATTAACTGTTTTTATTGAACGATATAATACATTAATTTATTAAAATGCATGTCTTATGCTATCATCAAAAGATAATATTTACATATTTACAGCTGCTTCCCCTTGGCAAGCATGGTTGCCAGGCTGGCCTTGACCTTCGTGTAAGCCATTCCGAAGGTGCTGCAGGTGCATGCTGCAAATATGTAGATACAACAATGTGAGGCAAAAATAACAAATGGGTATTTTTTACGTTCATTAAGCAGCCTAATATATTCGCTCAAACCACTTAAGTCAATCCTTAATACGGTTTAACTATGCCTAATGACTGCTTGTGAATACAAAACAGTACCATCGCATAATGTTTCACTCTACTGTATGATGAACAATTAAACTGTTATACTTGCTGCTGGTGCCAGCAACAGTATGTTACATTTTATGACAAGGCCATATGACACATAATGTACTTAATTAACCCAAATGACCTCTATATTAATTGCTCAAACTAGGCTACCCAGTTGGACTGCTTACATTTTTGGCTGGTAATTAAATATACCCGCGCGGAATATGCTCAGAAGAGTGACTGGAGTATTGAACGTATCATGCCAAAGATTGTAATTTATTTTCCTTAATACACATTTAAATGTCTTTCTCGTACTCTTAACTGATACATCATTGGCCATAACTTCAATAGAACGCAGATGGATTGATTGTGTCGATATGGTCACTTCATTTCCTATAGATAATCATATCTTTAGGGAAGGCTGACACGGTTGCAAGTTAGGTATACCACATGAGCACCAGAAATACCCCGTGAGCACTTTCTGTGTTGTGGCACGACACATATGCACCTCCTGGGAAACAAAACTGAAACTGTCATTACAACGAATGCTATCACAGTAAATAATTGAAGGCGCTCTATAACATAAGTATTTTTTCTAGAGTTTCGAGGTTCAGGACACTTACGTAATGCAAAAAGATTGAGTAAGAAATGCCATGTCAGCATGCTTCACTTTCATTTCGTTTTCAGAAAATTGTACCAATTTGTAATTTTTTGGGGAGGTGAAATGCTTCAAAAATATGTTTAGACAGCGATTATCTGGAAACATTGTATGGAAATAACAAGACAGCATACCTATGTTGACATTTTCAATTTCCCTGATGTTTTTCCAAGCTTTCCCTGGCTGTTTTCATGAAAATTCCCTGGCAGTCTATGACACCCACAGTTTAGGGGCAATAAAAAATATTGTGGTTTAATGCTTGCCAAATTACTGCCAGTACATAATTGTAATTATACCGAATAACACGTCAGTCACTTGAAATGCACTATCAGATTCAGCTGAATTGAAGCACTTGGTTAATAAAGCTGACAAAGGCTTGGCCAAGTTCGTAATTCATGGCAACACGAGCACAGCACAGAAAATCCTCAAACTCTTCTCAAACCAATGGCTTCAGTTTCAAACGTGTAAAGGGTGCTTCCCCGAGCCACTAATTTATTGTTCTCCAATTCTTTCGGTTAAGTTGCGAAGCTGCGATTGACTGGGCTTATCGCGAGTTTCGTGCTCTGAAAGCGTTTGCGGTTATATATATATTTATACTGGTTGCCAGGAGCCCCATAAATACTCCTACTTTTGACTTACGAAAACGGCAGCACACGCTGCTGATGCATGACCCGCAAACACGGCCTTTCATCTGAGTGCGCTAGCATTTATTCAACTGTACGCCTCTTTTAGGCAATTCGTCACTCTAGCACAATTTCGAGGTATATACATAAAGCGCTTTAGATGAGTTTTATTAGACAGGCAGCGCAGTGTTTATGGCCGCCAATCGAGCGCCACAAAACGAGACCTGCCTACAGTACGCCGCTTAACACACACAATCCGCGCTTATTTCTGCTCAGTATCCACTTTACACATGGTGTATTTCCTTTTTCACGGATATTGACAATAGACAGTTTTAGTTTAGCGTTAGCGTAATAGCGGGGTTACGGGAAATAGCGTTACCGTTCCGCAAACGAACTTTGCAAAAAGAGAGTTTTAGTATAGCGTGATAGCGTAGTTTACGTGCGGGACGCTATTCCATTACGCTTTGAATTTCGCATACACAGGGCACCTAATTCTATGTGTGTGTGCGTCCGGAAAGTGCGATAGGCAGCGCAATGGAAGCCAGGAGCGCGTTGTATTTTTACTTCACATGTCCGTCGATCTGCAACGAAACAGACAAGCAGTACAAGCTGTCTACCATAGCCTCCGAAATCCTCCCATCTCAGAGGCCATATGCCGTCGTCGCGCCTATCTCCCGACTTTAGCGACAGATGGCGCTCGCATCTCAGAAAAAATTTCTCTCGTTAGGCTTAGGCGCGTTTGAAACGAGAAGCGATCTCGAAAATTCCTCAAGATTAGCCATAACACTCTCTCGGCGAAGCGTCATGAGACTAAGCAAAAGCCGTTTACGCAGTCATTTGCTACGAACGAAGTGAATTCTACAAAAACAACGCCAAATTCAGTTCGAAGCGGGCGACCGGGACCGCCGCCATGTTTTACGTACACTACGTACACCACGCTAACACGGTAACGTTAACTCTGAGAAATAGCGTGCGCACGGTAAACGGTATGGGTTGGTTAGCGTTCTGCGCATGCGCACTTCGATCCCGCTATTCCGGTACGCCCGCTATTCCGGTAACCACGCTAAACTAAAACTGTCTAATGACGGTAAAATGAACAAGCGCGAGCGATCGCTTGCCGTTAAACATTCCCTATAGTAGAATCGAGAACCCGAGCGCGTTTACAAACCAAACAACAAATCGACACTACGCCCGCGTCGCCTACATTACATGCAGCCGGTTCGCGCTACGAAATACGCTCACCTAGTCATGAGCTAGTGACGGAAAACATCTTCGTTAAAACTTACCGTTCAGTGTAGTTGACGTGTGATGCCACAAAGTCGAGACGAATACACAGACACAAAGGTGCAGGCAGCTCACCAGCAGCAACAAGCGTTGACTTGCCTGGCGCAGCCGTTGAGAATTCAAATCGACGCGGAGAGATGGCGCGCCGCCGTTGCTGCCGCTGCGCATGCGCAGGCGCTGAGGCCGCCGACGGCGTCCGTGCTCCGAGAAACCCGAGCGCCTTTGCCCTTTTTTGTTCTTTTTTTCTTCTTTTTTTTATTGTCGCTCTCTCTCTCTCTCTCTCTCTGCGTTCCATGCGCGCAAAACCGGTTGCTTTCACCTCCCATTTTTCAGTTCTTTCCATGGAAGAAGGAAATGCCTTGGCGCGCTGTATTACAAACGCTGTGGGCTATCGCATGGAGCAAAAGCGCACACTTGGATGAACGCAGTGTTTGTAAAAACCGTTAGCACGCACGTCAGGCGCTAGCATTATGGCCAACGACGATGAGTAATGCAGTGCATTTCTACCATAGCTTCCAACGTACCGCCAAATGGGATACCTGCGCACATGTTAGTGCACATTTGTCTGTTCCGGTGATATGTCAAAGCAATCAATACACTAATGACGTACGCATATGCTCGGCCGCACAGGCATATAGCGCCTGGAAAGGACTGGGTGGGCTCAGGGTATCTGGCGCACATTGTAAGTGAACGAGAAGCTTTAATGAATATATAGCGCGGGATATCAGTCTGCGAAAAACCACCCGATATTAGTGATGCAGCCTAGATATGGGGAGAACCTAAAGAGTATCTGAGAATCAGACGACACATAAGGTGCACACCACATGCGCGACATCGGTTCATCGCACGCTAGCAAATTCTGCGTTGTCAGCTATACACATTACAAGTCTCTGTGCTGTTAGCATGATGCCTGTTTGTAATCCGCTTCTTGCTAAAACTGGCATTCATAACCTCTATTTACATGATTGGATCAGCAGTTTGTTTTCTTTACTTTACTGCCGCAAAAGTAATGCTATGAAAAACAACTGTAAAGACTGTCTTGGGATTGCCGAGAGCGACTACGGAGGTCATATAATGTGGTGAACAAATGCGGAAGTATATACACCATGTCTATAATAAACTCTACAACAAGGCTTTAAAGAAATGTCAGCAGTATATACAATCCCAGTGGCTTATATCAAACGTAGCTCCGTCTTATCCGCCTGTACCACCACTTGGTTACAGCGTACATGGGTTGGGCCGAGTTTAACGACTTTTGTCTATAGACGGCAAGTAAACCTGAAGCAATAAGACTTTTACAATATCGGCTGTCCTTTAGTTCATCTCACAGCTTACCGCAATCGGTATACGGTCTGTTCGCTCGAGTTAACATGATCTTTGGTGATGTCCCACCCTATAGCCTCCATCGGGGGGGGGGGGGGGGATATAGGCAACCATTAAAGAATAATTTCAATCATTTAAAAGTATATATTCCGCCGCCGTGTGGTTCGCAAGGAAAAATTATCGTCGGGGATGCATTCCCGACTAACTAGGTGTCGGGCCCAGAGGTTACATGTTAAAAACCAGTGCAATACTGGATGAAACTCGGCGAGCAGACTCTTAAACACCTAATTATCTGGTAAAATAATAATTAAAAACTGCGTAATTCAATGACAGAGAGGCCATGGTGACCTTTATTGCTTTTCTCTGTAGACATTCTATAAACTGGCAATCGGCGAAAGAAATAGCTAACAGAAAAACTTTTGCGTATAAACGGTGTATAGACCGCTAATATAGACAAAAAAAACACAATTTAACGACTTTTGTCAATACTAAATTTATAGAAAGGGAATAGATAAAAGAAGTAGACACCTTATCAACTTTCGCCTATAGAAAATCTGTAAACCGGGCGTATACAAAAATAGTCAACACTTTATCCACTGTCGCCTATAGACAGTCCTTAGACACAGAATGAACAAGAATAAATAGACACGGTATTGACTTTGCTCTATACGTAGTCTATAGATAGGAAGTAAACAAAAATAAGCAGACATCTTATCGACTTTTTTCTGTAGACCGACTATAGAATGGGAGTAGACAAAAAGAAATAAAAATCTTATTACCTTTTGTCTATAGACAATCTGTAGACAATGAATGGACAACATTAAATAGAGACCATAACGAATTTTTTTCTATAGCTTGTCTAAGAGGAAGTAGACAAAAATAAATAAGCATCTTATCGACTTTTTTCTGTAGACAGACTATAGAATGGGAATAGACAAAAAGAAACACCAATTTTATTAACTTTTGTCTATGGGCAGTCTATAGACAATGAATGGACAAGAATAAATAGAAACTGTATCATTTTTTTCTATAGATAGTCTATAGATAGGAAGTCGACAAAAATAAACAGACATCAACTTTTTTCTGTAGCCGACTATAGAATGGGAGTAGACAAAAAGGAATAAAAATCTTATTAAATTTTGTCTGTAGACAGTCTATAGAAAATGAATAGACAAGAATAAATAAAGACTGCATCGACTTCTTTCTATAGATAGTCTATAGAGAGGAAGTAGACAAGAAAAAACAAACATCTTATCGACTTTTTTCTATAGACTGTCTATAGAATGTGAGTAGACAAAAATAAATAAAAATCTTGTCAACTTTTGTCTATAGACAGTCTATCGATTATTTATCAACAAAAGAACAAATCTATAAAAAGGCAAAGTTGTCTACAAGTAGTCTATAGACATTCTACAGACAGTTTAAACTCATTTTTGTAAGGGTCGTGCCCAACTGCGGTAGTTTGATGCAGCCGTTTATATCCCTCGCCGCTATCTTGGTTGGTAGCCTTAGACGATCCGCGTTTCCAGACTGGCTGGCTGGAATCTGTAGCGCCAGGCGAAATGAAACTCGTCCAAACCGGCAGCGTCAGCCCATACAGCGGAGTGCAGGGATGGCATTCAGAAGGCCAGGGTCCAGATCCGAGAAGGGGCGTAACCTGTGTAAGCAGAACCGGCAAGCGCGCCATTTTGGCAGCGGTGTCGTGCCCCACAGGTTAACCTGCCTGTCTTCCTATATTTCTTCCTCCTTTCTCCAAGAGCACGTGTCAGTATTATAAAACTCGGTGTCGATGATTTACTACAGAAAGCCGAACATTTTATATCACCGGGCTAGGAGGACGGCATTTTAATGTTTGTGCTCGGTGTAGGGGGCCGAGAGGTGAAATGCGCGGGCTTTTCAGTGCTTGTGTTCGGCGTGCGGGGGCGAACAGCGCGGGAGTGCGCGTGGCTGGTGCGCGTGGTCGGTGCGCGTTCTGCGAGAGAGCAGCTTGAGCGACGGGGCCGACAAGCTCAGCGGAACTGGGATCCGGTTTATCAATCACTGACCTCTGCTCGTTTTGTAATCAACCGGAGACTATTGACCATTTCTTTCTTGCCACCGCTTCTCCTCCCTCCGTAGAATGTTTCTGTTATTTCCAAGCGGTAATCTGGGTTTGGCACTTACAACGCCACACATTTTGTCTTTTGGGGCCTGTCAATCAGGCACAAGTCAGGGTTCTATGATCACTGCTGTACACAAATTTATTGAAGCATCCGGAAGGTTACGCTGCCAGGGTACCGACCGTGGGACATGTTATTTTATGTTTATTTTTGTAGTTAGTCTTCTCTTAATTTTTATTTAGTTAATTTATGTATAGGACATCTTAAAATCTGTGCTAAGGAGTTGCCAAAATCTTAATTTTGATTATTCACCTTTACCCCTTTGTTCGTTGTTAGGTGTATGTTTTATTTTATCCAGTGTGGCCAATCCCCCTCGTGGGTACGAGCCATGTTTTGAAGCAACAACAACAACGGGTCAGCATGGTGGGCTCTCGCCGGGCTCTGTGGATCGAACGGCAGGCCACGTCCCGACGTCAACGATCCCGACCCTGTTAAACCGGGCTTCGCCCCGGTTCACTGTCCCTGGAGGCCGAGCAACCTGGCGGATCCTGCCGTGGTCGGGCTTCGCCCCGGCTCCCTGACGTTCCTGAGGCCGGCTGTGCTGCGGCGTCCAGCGCCCCGGCTCCTGTTAGGCCGAGATAGGCCACCCTTTGGTGTCATCGCCATTCGTTCCCCGTCGACGCCGGGCTGCGCCCCGGTTCCCGTCACTGTAGCAGCGACGTGCAGCCCAGCTGCGTCCCAGCCTTCCCTACCTCAACGCTGCGGCGGGTGAACACTACGGTGATTGGAACTGAACTGTACACCACCAGACTGGGATTACCCCCAATAGCGCGACTTGTGGTAATCTTTTTTTCCGTACAATTAAACAGAACACACTTTTGGGACCCTACAAATTTGTTAAAGGGTCCCTACCGATTGTTATAAAGGAAAAAGCACTTCTATAGCAGCGGTTTTTTTATACTCAGAAATCGCATAAAACAAAAGCAGCTGAAATAACTAAAAATGAAGAAAAGCAAAAAGCAAAAAAGAGAAAATACAGTAGTGCAGAAATATTTGACACATAATAAATTTTTTAAACAATTTTCTTCCTCACATCATGAAAAATTATCAGCAGAGGAAAAGAAAAAGGGAGGATGTTTGCAAGCATGCGCAGTGCTATGCAATGTCAAGAAGTGAGTGCTTTAATTGTTTAAGAAATGTGCGCAATGTTCTTAGAGTGGTTAGGTTACTATCAAGCCTATTCCAAATTGTGGTGCCTGTAAACTGCAGTGTGGAGTGACCGTAATTAGTATTTACCTTTGGTAATAAAAAACGAAAGCGCGATACGTTCCCAACAGTGCGAAGTGAGGGGCGAAGTGAGACTGTTGTCAAGGCTAGTTTTTCATTGACTATTTGATACATGACGGAGGCGATGTTGTATGTTGCCAAATCGTAAATGTTGAGGATGTTCAGGGTTTTAAATAAATCTTGACTCTTAATATGCGTATTGTGGGGTGTTATAATGCGAAGAGCTCTTTTTTGAAGTGTGAAGACTGGTGACTGCTATGCAGTAATTAATGCAGTATTGCAGTAATGCAGTATTGCAATTAATTAATGCAGTAATGCTATGCAGTAATAATGCTATGCTATGCTATGCAGACTGCTATGCAGTAATTAAGGTTAGAGTGAACAAATGCGTAGTAAAGGTTGATAAGTATCTCGGGAGGGAAATATTTCGGCATTTAGACAGCACATGCAATGCAGTAGAGTAGCAGTCTGGGTCAGTTGGTACATACTGAATAGTAAAAACCAGTCAAAAGACGAAGGACATAGAAATAGACGTGGCACACGCACTTCACTTGCAGTCCCTTTCCGTTCCGGACCCTTACAGTGTAGTGAATGCTTCGGCAGTAGTTGAAGTGCTTAGCAATGGCATTCCTGGTGCCAACAGTGCCTTTTCTGTGGACATAGAGGACTTGTTTTATAGCATACCTCATGGTGAACTGTTTGCTGCGGTGCGTGAACTAATTGATCAGAATGGCCTAGTCGCCTTCCAAAATGCCTGTGGAGTCTCTGTTGATGCTTTCTTGGAACTGTTAACAGTGTACCTTTCCTCCACCGTAGTAGTTTTCAAGGACTCCCTCTTCATACAGAAGAAAGGAATCTGTATAGGGGCTAGCGTCGCACCAGTCTTATGCCAGATATTTTTAGCGAAGTTTGACAACTTACTTCAAGGCTCTCTTCTTGATAAACGTGTGTGCCAAGTTTTCAGATATGTTGACGATTTCTTAATTATTTTAAATATTTCACCGAATGACTCCTTGCCTGTCATAGTAGACCAGGTCTTAACGGTTTTTAAGGCTTGTTCAAGCGCACTTTGCTTCACACATGAACTGCCTACTAACCACTCGATTAGATTTTTAGAAATTGAACTCACTTTTCTTGACGATGGCCATGTGTGCTGGTGCTTCTTGCCGAGGAGTAAAAAGGCGTTGTTACCGTACGCGTCCGCTCACTCTAAAGTCGTTAAGAGAGGGATTGCTATGAATTGTTTTCGAAATGCCTTGCAAAAGAGTTGCCACCACAACATAAAATCAAGTTTTGACAACCAGTTCGATCGTTTGGCGGCCGCTGGTTTCCCAAAAGCGCTTTTGAAGGCAGTGGCAGAAACGTTGCTGCAAAAGATTAAGAGGCGAGAGCGAAAAAGGGCTGACCCAACGGCGGCTGAACGGAATAAACTTGAAGTGATGCCCAATGTACATAGGGTCTCCCACAACGTCAAGAAAGTTGCTGCGAGGCAGGGCGTTAACGTTGTTTTTTCTGCTCCCTGCAAACTTTCAGGCCTTTGCTCACGCGTGGCGCGCGGCAGAAATAGACCCCCCGCGTGTCATGAGAACGGTTACATCTCTCGTGCTACACGTGTGGTGTAAGAGCTTCCGCTGATTTGTGAAAAAGTTTACATCGGTCAAACAGGCCGGTGCATTAATGAGAGGCTGCGAGAACACTACAATTCTTGGAATTCCTCTGATGGAGCAAATCTGCCTCGCCATTGTCGGGAATGCGGCTGCGTCCCGCTTTTTTCCAATGTTAAAATCCTTGGTAGGGGCAAGGGCAAGACGGAGCGTGAAATTCTCGAAGCTTACCATATCAATTTGCAAAGGGGATAATTGCATCAGTTCTACCTCTCTCTCACTGATGCAGAAGGAACTTAGTTTCCTATCGCACTGGCGTTAGGTACGTGGCGTTTCGCAATCGCCTTTGTTCGTGTGTGGGTGTCGGCGTTTGAGCTGCGCATGCTCGCCAAGTTTTCCTGGGAGACGGGGTTCTTCAATAAAGCACAGTTGTTAGTCCAGTCGTTGTGTGTGCCACGTCTATTTCTATATCGGGAAGCGTTGCGCGTACAAACGGACAAACACAGGAAAAAGACGTGAACGGATAGAGCGCAAACTTTCAACTGGTTTTTTTATTTGTGTAGAAGCCACATTATGTAGACTGCTTTGACACGTGCCCGAAAAAGGAAGGGGGGAAGGGAGAAGGAGGGGAGGAGGGTTGCAAATCACGCCCACCTCAATTCAACAGCAGCTGCGCAGAAAATTATTTTCCGCTCGATACAGGGTAACAGAAGTGTGACTTATGCAAGTATCGCCTTTTTTCTTGATATAGAAGGCTTCTAAAAGTTCTCGGGAAGTTTTTGTCGTTACTCCTGCCTAAAACCTTAATGCTATGGAACATAGGCACACAACCTTTGCATGCAATGCAATGAGCGGGCAAGTGCGCTCCTTCTCTTTTTTTGATTGACAAGGCATGCTCCCCCGCGCGTTCATTCACGCAGCGCCCTGTTTGGCCCACATATACCCGTCCACATTTGAGCGGGATTTGGTAAACAACGCCCGTGGCACACTTCACGTACGGTTCGGCATGCTTCACTCCGCAACCGCTTCCCCGAAGTCCTCCATTGACCCTCGGGCATAACCCAGATAGCTTTTTTGGAGCGGAAAAAACCACCGGGACGCCATGTCTGTTGGCCACTTTTTTATGTTGTGGGCGACTTTGTGCATATATGGCACGTCATATGGCACATCATAGGCAGGAGTAACGACAAAACTTCCCGAGAACTTTTAGAAGCCTTCTATATCAAGAAAAAAGGCGATACTTGCATAAGTGACACTTCTGTTACCCTGTATCGAGCGGAAAATAATTTTCTGCGCAGCTGCTGTTTAATTGAGGTGGGCGTGATTTGCAACCCTCCTCCCCTCCTTCTCCCTTCCCCCCTTCCTTTTTCGGGCACGTGTCAAAGCAGTCTACATAATGTGGCTTCTACACAAATAAAAAAAACCAGTTGAAAGTTTGCGCTCTATCCGTTCACGTCTTTTTCCTGTGTTTGTCCGTTTGTACGCGCAACGCTTCCCGATACAGCTATGCACCAACTCGCCCAGCAAGAAGTTCTTCTAAACTACCTGTCTATTTCTATGTCCTTCGTCTTTTGACTGGTTTTTACTATTCAGCACATGCAAGCCATATGAAGCCTTATGAACTACAGAGCGCACATGAAGACGGAGTTTTAAATGGTTATCTATAATAACACCAAGAAATTTTAGTCTCACTAGATTGTTTTATAGGATGGCTATTGTAAATGACATCTGAATGAATAGTCGTTTTCTTTTGTTCAGAGTGAAATAAGATAAAAACTGTCTTCGTTGGGTTGAGGTGAAGGGCATTCAATGTGCACCATTGGTGCAAAATTTCTAATTCGCAGTTAAGTTTATTAATTAGGTTGCATTCCTCCCGATCAGCTCTTATAAGGTTAGTATCGTCTGCATAGAGTACAGGGGTAGCACGCACAAGCTGCAGAGGTAAGTCACTTATATAGAGTAAAAAAAATAAAGGTCCGAGTAGGGACCCCTGGGGAACGCCGAGGTTAATAAGGGTGCTATTAGACTGAAAATCTCCTAGTTGAACAATTTGTTGCCGATCTTCTAGGTAACTGCGAATTAACGTCAAAGGTAGTCCATTAATTCTGTAACGAACCAACTTATTGCTTAATATAAAATGATTTAGAGAATCGAAAGCTTTCGCAAAATCTAAGAACAATCCTGCCACTGTAGGTAACCACTGTCTATTGATTTTCTAATTATGTCTGTAAATGTTGAGACTGCAGTTTGAGTGGAAAGGCCCTTTCTAAAACCGAATTGGTGCCGAGAAAGAATTTTGTTTGTCCAAATAGGCATTAAGGCGCCTCGCGAATATTTTTTCAGGTATTTTGCTGAAGAACGGTAGCACTGAAATTGGACGGTAGTTTTCTATTTTATGCTTATCTTTAGACTTGTGAAGTAGCAACACCTTGGCAATTTTAATCCGTGCTGGAAACACACCCGTGACAAATATAGTATTGACGATATGCGCGATAACTGGGGACACGATATCTGTTACAAGTTTAACGACATGCGCAGAACCATTGTCAATTCCAGAGGCTGGTGTTTCGCAAACTCTAAATAACTGAAGCCACCTCAAACTCATCTGTAGGGTAAAGGTAAAAAGAAGAATTTGCACGTGGAATGTACGTTGCATCAAAATCTTTATCAGTTGAGTTAATGTGGGACGAAAAATAGGCCCTAAAAGCATTACAGATACTTTCGGGTGTGGTGTACGTAGCGACATTATAAATTATTTTTTTCTGGGGGATGTTGCTTTACGTCTCGTCCGAGAAACTGGTTGAGAAGGCTCCAGTTCTTTTTTGAATCCTTCCCGTTCTGTTGAATGCGGTTGCTAAAATAAATTTTCTTTGCTGCATAAAGGGTTCTATTGAGAATTTGTGAATACCTAGAGTATCTTTCTTTCAAGGAAGTGTTACACGGTTTCCTTTTCAATTTTCTATACAGGTTATATTTCATTTTAATTGAACGCAAGAGCGCGCCCGTTACCCAAGGATCTCGCGGAATTTTATGTCTATTGCGCACGCAGTGAGTGGTGGATGCGGTGGCCATCGCCTCAGTAAAGATGTCTACAAATACGTAGTAGCTTTTGTTAGAACAGCCCGAAGAGTATACAGATGACCAATCAATTGCCCGTACATTGTTTACAAACATGTCAGCGTTAAATATTGTGTGAGTAAAACACTTCTTGCTTGATTTCAGACAGTTAGACATTACAAAAAGCACAGGGTAATTATCAGTAATGCTAACATCTAAAACTTGCGCACATTTGCAAGCAGAACTGTTAGAAAACACGTGGTTTATATGCGTACTACTGTGTTCTGTTACATGCGTTGGTTTGTCTACAAGCAGTGAGTACCCATAACTAGTAAAACAAGAGACGTACTCATAACAAGAAGAAGACTCAACATCACTTACATCAATATTAACATCACCCATTACTATCACACGAGCATTAGAACTCAAGAATGCAATAAAAATAAAGCTAAGGTCTTCACAAAAGCTGTGATAAGATGCAGACGGCGACCTATATATAACGCCTACAATAAGCTTCTATGACAGCTACAACTGACTTTTATCGACCTCAATCCATACTGATTCGCAATTAGGTGTTTTAAATACACCTGTACGTAATGCTGTCGTCTATGTACAGGGCAGCGCCACCATGGGCAATGCAAGATTGACTGTAGGTTGCACATTTTTCTTCTAGCTTGTAACCTGGTTTATTGTAAAGTTCGACTTCGTTTTCCGACAACCATGTCTCTGATATGCCAATAAAGGATAACTTCTTGCTAAGTAGGGTAATAAAATTACGGATTTTGTCAAGGTTTTTCCGTAAACTGCGCGCATTGAAGTGTGTGCCCAGCAGCACGTTTTCAGAAACTGTCCTTTGATTAAAATCGTCCACTGAGACATACGCCATGATGCCGTCTGTGATTTGGTACCTAGCTGACACAACTAAGATCAGCCTCACACGTAACACGCACAACAGGGCTGTCAGTTGACTTCCGTGCTTTGTTTTGACCTTGATCTGTCCAAACAAACATCCACTTCTTTTCCTTTTGTCGTTTCAGTGCCTCAGCCAACAATTTCTTGTTTTCCCGCGTGAGGTGCTCATTCACGTAGATTGCCTGTTTTCTGACTGAATAAAAGGCTAGTACGTCCGGAGAAAGCCGCGCTTTTTTCGCCCGTTGATAAAATTCGTTTCGTACTTTCCTTGAAACAACACGGACAATTATGTTTTTTTTCGGTGGCATTGTGTCCGAGGGACACACGATGGCAAACATCGATGTTTTTGGAATCGATGGGGTAACCAATTTGCTCTGCTGGCTTCTGAACTAGTAATTCACAGTTCTCATTTCGTGTCACACGTATAGCCTTGATTTCGATGTTGTTGCCCCTTGAATATTGCTCAATGGGCATCACACGCTTTAACAGGTCTTCATTTTGTTGCCTCAAATTCTCATTACTTTTGTGCAAGGTTGCGTTTTCCTTCATTATTTCATCGCATTTGCTGAGAAGAGATTCAAAGTTTGAATTCATAAGCTTCATGCTTTCTTCCATGCCAATGACCTGGGTAGGTAATTGCGCAAGACGGTCCAGACGTATTGTTATATCATCCAGTCTGGAGGCCAGTGCATGCACGCTCTGACTATTGGAGCTACCTGCCTGTGCTGTAGGACCATGAGTTTAGTTATCGTCTGTCACGGTGTTCGCCGCAGCTGAGCTACCCCTTAACCTTAGTGAACAGCATGTCGGGCACTTCCACGCCCTTCGAGCAGATTCATTCTTCCATTTAAAGAACGTGTCATTTGTACCAGAACATTTTCCTCCATGGTAAATGTCATTGCATTCGGAACAAGCAATCCTATTACATTCACTGCTGATTGCCTTCTTGCATGCAGGACAAACGTCACGCGTCATGGTAATTTTTCTCGGCAAAGGGAAAACACTGACACAGTCTGGCAGCAGCGGCGGCAGGACGGACTACGGAAAAGTTCTGAAATACAGAATTAACCTGCAAATACACGACGAAGCAGTTAGAACCCATCCAGGCTGCTCCCCCGCTGCTGCCAGAATAACGTGAAAGAAGGCACAAGCGCTTCTTCGAAAGGTAGCACAGTGGTTTCGCTGCACTCGCTTGAATGGGGCGTCAACGAAAGATCGTGATGATGGCCCGGTTCATCTGCACCCAAGGGGGACTGCATACGTGATGCTTGATTATGTTCTGCGCAGATGCTGCAAGTACACGACGAAGTTAGAACCCGTCCAGGCTGCTCCCCCGCTGCTGCCAGAATAACGTGAAAGAAGGCACAAGCGCTGCCTCGAAAGGTAGCACAGTGGTGTCGCTGCACTCGCTTGAATGGGGCGTCAACGAAAGAAGATCGTGATGATGACCTGGTTCATCTGCACCCAAGGGGGACTGCATACGTGATGCTTGATTATGTTCTGCGCAGATGCTGCAAGTACACGACGAAGTTAGAACCCGTCCAGGCTGCTCCCCCGCTGCTGCCAGAATAACGTGGAAGAAGGCACAAGCGCTGCCTCGAAAGGTAGCACAGTGGTGTCGCTGCACTCGCTTGAATGGGGCGTCAACGAAAGAAGATCGTGATGATGGCCCGGTTCATCTGCACCCAAGGGGGACTGCATACGTGATGCTTGATTATGTTCTGCGCAAATGCTGCAAGTACACGACGAAGTTAGAACCCGTCCAGGCTGCTCCCCCGCTGCTGCCAGAATAACGTGGAAGAAGGCACAAGCGCTGCCTCGAAAGGTAGCACAGTGGTGTCGCTGCACTCGCTTGAATGGGGCGTCAACGAAAGAAGATCGTGATGATGGCCCGGTTCATCTGCACCCAAGGGGGACTGCATACGTGATGCTTGATTATGTTCTGTGCAGATGCTGCAAGTACACGACGAAGTTAGAACCCGTCCAGGCTGCTCCCCCGCTGCTGCCAGAATAACGTGGAAGAAGGCACAAGCGCTGCCTCGAAAGGTAGCACAGTGGTGTCGCTGCACTCGCTTGAATGGGGCGTCAACGAAAGAAGATCGTGATGATGACCTGGTTCATCTGCACCCAAGGGGGACTGCATACGTGATGCTTGATTATGTTCTGCGCAGATGCTGCAAGTACACGACGAAGTTAGAACCCATCCAGGCTGCTCCCCCGCTGCTGCCAGAATAACGTGGAAGAAGGCACAAGCGCTTCTTCGAAAGGTAGCACAGTGGTTTCGCTGCACTCGCTTGAATGGGGCGTCAACGAAAGAAGATCGTGATGATGGCCCGGTTCATCTGCACCCAAGGGGGACTGCATACGTGATGCTTGATTATGTTCTGTGCAGATGCTGCAAGTACACGACGAAGTTAGAACCCATCCAGGCTGCTCCCCCGCTGCTGCCAGAATAACGTGAAAGAAGGCACAAGCGCTTCTTCGAAAGGTAGCACAGTGGTTTCGCTGCACTCGCTTGAATGGGGCGTCAACGAAAGATCGTGATGATGGCCCGGTTCATCTGCACCCAAGGGGGACTGCATACGTGATGCTTGATTATGTTCTGCGCAGATACTGCAAGTACACGACGAAGTTAGAACCCGTCCAGGCTGCTCCCCCGCTGCTGCCAGAATAACGTGAAAGAAGGCACAAGCGCTACCTCGAAAGGTAGCACAGTGGTGTCGCTGCACTCGCTTGAATGGGGCGTCAACGAAAGAAGATCGTGATGATGACCTGGTTCATCTGCACCCAAGGGGGACTGCATACGTGATGCTTGATTATGTTCTGCGCAAATGCTGCAAGTACACGACGAAGTTAGAACCCGTCCAGGCTGCTCCCCCGCTGCTGCCAGAATAACGTGGAAGAAGGCACAAGCGCTGCCTCGAAAGGTAGCACAGTGGTGTCGCTGCACTCGCTTGAATGGGGCGTCAACGAAAAAAGATCGTGATGATGGCCCGGTTCATCTGCACCCAAGGGGGACTGCATACGTGATGCTTGATTATGTTCTGTGCAGATGCTGCAAGTACACGACGAAGTTAGAACCCGTCCAGGCTGCTCCCCCGCTGCTGCCAGAATAACGTGGAAGAAGGCACAAGCGCTGCCTCGAAAGGTAGCACAGTGGTGTCGCTGCACTCGCTTGAATGGGACGTCAACGAAAGAAGATCGTGATGATGACCTGGTTCATCTGCACCCAAGGGGGACTGCATACGTGATGCTTGATTATGTTCTGCGCAGATGCTGCAAGTACACGACGAAGTTAGAACCCGTCCAGGCTGCTCCCCCGCTGCTGCCAGAATAACGTGGAAGAAGGCACAAGCGCTGCCTCGAAAGGTAGCACAGTGGTGTCGCTGCACTCGCTTGAATGGGACGTCAACGAAAGAAGATCGTGATGATGACCTGGTTCATCTGCACCCAAGGGGGACTGCATACGTGATGCTTGATTATGTTCTGCGCAGATGCTGCAAGTACACGACGAAGTTAGAACCCGTCCAGGCTGCTCCCCCGCTGCTGCCAGAATAACGTGGAAGAAGGCACAAGCGCTGCCTCGAAAGGTAGCACAGTGGTGTCGCTGCACTCGCTTGAATGGGGCGTCAACGAAAGAAGATCGTGATGATGACCCGGTTCATCTGCACCCAAGGGGGACTGCATACGTGATGCTTGATTATGTTCTGCGCAGATGCTGCAAGTACACGACGAAGTTAGAACCCGTCCAGGCTGCTCCCCCGCTGCTGCCAGAATAACGTGGAAGAAGGCACAAGCGGTGCCTCGAAAGGTAGCACAGTGGTGTCGCTGCACTCGCTTGAATGGGGCGTCAACGAAAGATCGTGATGATGGCCCGGTTCATCTGCACCCAAGGGGGACTGCATACGTGATGCTTGATTATGTTCTGCGCAAATGCTGCAAGTACACGACGAAGTTAGAACCCGTCCAGGCTGCTCCCCCGCTGCTGCCAGAATAACGTGGAAGAAGGCACAAGCGCTGCCTCGAAAGGTAGCACAGTGGTGTCGCTGCACTCGCTTGAATGGGGCGTCAACGAAAGAAGATCGTGATGATGGCCCGGTTCATCTGCACCCAAGGGGGACTGCATACGTGATGCTTGATTATGTTCTGTGCAGATGCTGCAAGTACACGACGAAGTTAGAACCCGTCCAGGCTGCTCCCCCGCTGCTGCCATAATAACGTGGAAGAAGGCACAAGCGCTGCCTCGAAAGGTAGCACAGTGGTGTCGCTGCACTCGCTTGAATGGGGCGTCAACGAAAGAAGATCGTGATGATGACCTGGTTCATCTGCACCCAAGGGGGACTGCATACGTGATGCTTGATTATGTTCTGCGAAGATGCTGCAAGTACACGACGAAGTTAGAACCCATCCAGGCTGCTCCCCCGCTGCTGCCAGAATAACGTGGAAGAAGGCACAAGCGCTGCCTCGAAAGGTAGCACAGTGGTGTCGCTGCACTCGCTTGAATGGGGCGTCAACGAAAGATCGTGATGATGGCCCGGTTCATCTGCACCCAAGGGGGACTGCATACGTGATGCTTGATTATGTTCTGCGCAAATGCTGCAAGTACACGACGAAGTTAGAACCCGTCCAGGCTGCTCCCCCGCTGCTGCCAGAATAACGTGGAAGAAGGCACAAGCGCTGCCTCGACAGGTAGCACGGCAAGGACATGGGCTTAGCTGGCGCCGTTCTTCGCGAATGGGCGGACGCGGAACGCGTGACAGAGAGAGGGACATCCGCGCCCAAGCTCGTGACGATCAGCGCGTGAACATTGAGCTTGAAGAAAAATGGCTACAAGCCGAGGAACGCATGTTAAAACTGAAGCTCAAGCTTTCAAGAACAGGCAGCCAGTTCTAACGCGAGACTGGTTAGCGGCGACGCGGCTGTACCAGCTATGGTCGATGGCTGTACTCCCCACAACTTATGGCCACCATTTAATGAAGTGCGAGATGATCTCGACGCCTATCTGCAACGTTTTGAGCGCGTCGCAGCTTCTCAAGAGTGGCCTCGAAGTAAATGAGCCCTATCGCTCAGTTTGTGCCTGACAGGAGAAGCTTTGGCTATCATTAGTCGGCTTGACTCCACTTCCGCCTGAGACTATGATCAGCTGAAGGCTACGCTGTTGCTGCGATTTCGGTATACCACCGAAGGTTACCGCGAGAAATTTCGCAAAGCGAGACCAGAAGAGGAGGAGACGGGTCTCCAGTATGCTTCTCGCCTAGCGGGTCATTTCGACCGCTGGATGGAAATGGCGAAGGTCGAAAAAACTTACCACGCTCTTCGCGACCTGAATATTTCAGAGGAATTTATGAAAGGATGCTCCCCTGCGTTGCCAGTATTCCTCAAGGAAAGAAGTTGCAGGAAACTTAGCACGATCGCACAGAATGCCGATTGTTTCTTAGAAGCCCAGGATATTTCCAGTCTGAGCAAGGACGAGTCGTATAAGGACAATAGAGAGATAAGTCGCCAGGCTGAGTCCGCTAAGAGACCGCCAAGAGGCCACACTCAATGCTTCTTGTATAACAAGACAGGTCATCGGGCATCTGAGTGTTCGTCTCGGACGAGAAATAATCAGTCAACGCTGGTTGGTCGAGTGGCAAGATCGGTTTTTCTGGTGAAACAGGAAAGACGCAAGAAAAGCAACAGGCGTCATGCATGTTGTCGACCAAAGAAGCGAGCGAGACCGGGGTACCAGAAGAGGGATACGCCGTGCTTCAAAGCGCGCAAACCATCCCAGTCGTGAACACGACGTCGACATGTACTTCAACCGTGTCTGAAGTCGGAACTTTGCCAGTTGTGAAAGGATTTCTCGAGGGCAAGGCTGTAGCAGTACTTCGAGATACCGGCTGCAGCACTGTAGTTGTACGAGAAAACCTGCTTCCAAAAGAAAAATTTACGGGAACTACAAGCCCAGTTTTCTTGTTCGACCTGACTGTACATCTCTTGCCGGTAGCAAGCAATGTACAGCATGTCTGTAGAACCCCCTTTATGATGTGGTGCTAGTAAGCGCACGCGCCTCGCATGGGCTCTGTGCATTTTAATCTCTTGTGCTCAAACAACCACCGCTGGACCCAAACTAACGTCGGAACCAGCTTCCGGAAGTGGTCAGCTACCGATCAAGAGTAGTCGCGACGCCAGGGACCCAGGACAAGGGCTTCTACGACCAAAAGTTCGAGCCGGTCACGGCGTCGATTCCTAACCCTAACGAGATCTTCAGCTCCCCCGTCTGGCCGAGAAACAGGGGCACCGCACCTGCGAACGCGCGAGGCGTGCATATTACAGTCTTCCCGGCTCCTGGGAACTTCGCCCAACGATTCGCACCCCGGTGAGATCAAGTAAGCGCCACCCCTCCCCTCATTATGGATGTAGTAGAGGTTGAAGGCACAGACATAACACCCGAAGAAATTACCCCTGAAGCAGGCTGGCTTGTTAGCCACCGCCACAAGCAACGACAAACCACGCAGGCATCATCCCTACTCGTACATGGCTCCCTCCATGCAACAGAAAGCGTACGCACCGAGAGTACCCAGCAGTCCGCCCTACGCCGCCCACGAGCCCCACGGCAACCGCGACTTCCTATAAGAACGATATCAAGATCGTCATTCGCCCAAGAGATGGTTTCAACGTGTCCAAACTAGGAGACGCCGAGATACGTAACTCAATACTGCAGATCACGGGCATTACAAGCGAAGAAGCTGAGGAAGACATATATCGCTCATGCGCGGATAATAACGTCATTGTAGTTAGCACACCAATCATGTCTAACGCCGAAAAATACTGCCGCATCCGCAATCTCCCCATCGGAGCACTCTGCTATGCTTCCACAGCATACGCCACACCACCGCAAGACACAGCCAAAGGAGTTATACATAACATCCATTCATATGACACGGAACAAGACATTACCAAGAGCCTCGTTTACAAGAAGAACCCTACAATTCTGCAGGCCCGACGCATGGGCAACACGAATTCAGTGCTCATCGTAATCGACGGAAAGCAAGTACCATACCATGTCTACTATTGTGGAGCAGAATATAAATATTATCTACATAAGAAGCGCATTGAGGTCTGCGACATCTGCGGCACCGTCGGCCACAGGGCCGATGTATGCCCCACTCCGACCCAGAAGAAATGCAAGAGCTGTGACACAGTAAATCCGCCGGCTGATCATACCTGTCAAACTTGCTGCGCGCTCTGCGGCAAGGACCACACGACTGGCGATAAGGCCTGTCATCGCTGCTTCCAGACACCACACCTCCTACTCCAACGACGAAGGGAACGCCTACGACTGGAAAACGAAGAAGCGAACCAGGAGACTCGGCCATCGACCTCTGCAAGTGGAGACTCCGTTCAGCCAACACTGAAGTCGACGCCCCAACCACTAGCTCCCGAACGCAGCAACTCTGGTGGACGCAGCCGGTCTCGTGGACGCAGGCGGTCTGGTGGACGCAGCCGGTCTCGTGGACGCAGCCAGTCTCGTGGACGCAGCCGGTCTGGTGGACGCAGCCGGTCTCGTGGACGCAGCCGGTCTGGTGGACGCAGCCGGTCTCGTGGACGCAGCCGGTCTGGTGGACGCAGCCAGTCTGGTGGACGCAGCCGGTCTGGTGGACGCAGCCGGTCTCGTGGACGCAGCCGGTCTGGTGGACGCAGCCAGTCTGGTGGACGCAGCCGGTCTCGTGGACGCAGCCGGTCTGATGGACGCAGCCAGTCTGGTGGACGCAGCCGGTCTCGTGGACGCAGCCGGTCTCGTGGACGCAGCCGGTCTCATGGACGCAGCCACTCCCGAAGCGGACCGGATTCAACACCGACGCAGCATCAACGAAATGCCACCCTTAGAGCGACCACAGCTAAAGTCCAAGACGCTCCCCCCAAGGTAAGCTGGGTCAGCATTGTCTCCCACACAGGTCACACCACACAATCTAAAGCCACCACAGTGAACACAGTTAGTGCTGCTCCATGCACAGCTTCATGCAGGAGCTCCCATCCTCACGTGCTGAGATACAAGACCTCAAGACAGAAAACGTTAAGCTCAAATCACAACTTGCAGACACACAACCCAAGCGATTAACATCAAATGCAGAGATTGTTCCTGTCCCTGCAGTAGTCTCCGCACACCATCCAACAATCAACCCCGCACAAACGCAAAGCCCTCGAACCCATCACAAAAGCGACATCATCAGCATATACTCCAGAAGGGAGTGTCAACTCTGAGGCTCTCACTCAGCTGCAACAGCCGATCGAACGTAAACTCAGCGAAGCATTAGACTGCAAACTCGCCGAATTGCTCGACGCCTCCATTACAAAGGCTCTCGAACGCGCAATGGACACCCTCCTTACTGCGAAACTCGAAACGCTACTACTACCCAGAATTGAGCAGGCCTTTGCAGCAAGAGAAAAACAGCGGCAAGAAAAAATGGACGACACGCACAAAGCCTTTCAAGACATGGTCGCGACCCTGACTCAAAATCACAATACCCGTTTGACACAGTTGGAAAATTCCCTACTCCGTCCCAGAGCAGGTCCCCTAAAGACGCCGTACTCCCGTCCCGACAAAGATGGCTGCGAGTAATCGCGAACGAGCCACCTACTGCATTTGGCAGTGGAACTGCCGGGGCTTCCGGCGAAAACGAGCACATTTACAGCAATACATTACCTCTCTCGCACCGCATACCTCCCCCGATATTATCGCATTACAAGAGACCGGAGAACCGTCTAAGCTGTCAGGATACGCGGCGTACACCGCAGTTTCGGATGATGGACGCATGCCCCAAGTAAGCACACTAGTTAAGCGAAACATTCCGGTTATACAACATCACACAAGCATTGATACAGCAGCCCACATTCTCCTGGAGATCATCCCGTCAGCAAAGCGCACTCAACATAGATTTCTGCGACTCTTCACCAAAGCAGATCAAGTAGCCAGAGGAGCCCCCCTGCTCATTGTAGGGGACCTCATTGTAGGGGATACCCGGTGGACCGCCGAAAGGGAAGACAACTATGGCTTGACGGACAGAACCTAGGTCTTACTCTTGTCACGGATCCAACCTGTCCAACTCGTGTGGGAAACAGCGTTAGCAGAGACACTACTCCGGACCTGACATTCGCAAAACGAATACAACAGGCAGACTGGATAAACACACAAGACAACTTGGGCAGCGACCACTATATAATCCAAACCACAGTTCGAGCGGGCCCGCGAAAGCCCAAGGGCCGTCAACTCCGCCTCACAGACTGGGACGCTTTCCGGCAGGCCAGATCCATCACCTCTCTCTCCGGTACCCAACAGCCTTTGGAAGATTGGGTCGCATCCTTGCTGCAAGATGTGAGCAAAGCAACTAAATCGGTTCCAGAGGAAACCAATCTGCAGGAGGCAGATAGCAAGTTACTGCATATGAGGGAAGCCCTCGCCAGTCTGCAGCGCATGTACAAACGCAACAAGCTCAACCGAACGCTCAGAAAACGCATTGCCACGCTCGCCCTTCATATCGAGGACTATGCACAACAACTTACTCGTCAAAATTGGCACAGTACATGCGACAGCATGGAGCGACAACCGAACCTACCCAAAACGTGGATATCCTTCGTTGCCTCCTCGATCCGGCCTACAGCAAGAACACACAACAGCACAATTTGCAAAAGATTATTCATACCAATCCGGGCACGGACGCACAATTTCTTGAAGAGCTGATAGAGCGCTACGTAGGACCTCAACCTACTACACCCGCTCCAGCATACACTGGCACCGCTAATGACCATCTGGACGCGCCCATACATTCAGCAGTAGTACGTGCAGCCATCCTCGCACTCCGTCCTAGCTCGGCCCCGGGACCTGATGGCATTACTAATAAAATGCTTCGCAACCTAGATGAGGATTCTCTAACATCGTGAGGCTTATAGCGCATGAAAAGACAAGGACGAATGAAGAGGTGACACACACAGGCGCTAACTTGCAACAATATTTATTTCGAGCAAAGGACCCACACATATATACAACTGTTTCGCGTACATCATCGTACATGCGCCGTTTACAAAAAATACTTTACATACCATTACGCAGATAAGCTAGCTCTTTGCGGGAAAGGGCAAGTGATGGTTGTGAAATACAGTTATCCCCAAGCCTATCAATCATTTCTGCTTCGATAATTTCGCGAGTTATTCTTCCTCGTGCTCTTCCCACGATAGAGCAGTCTCTGTATTCTGGAGCGCACGTCGAGCGGTCACCATCATCCGCCCCAGCATCAGCCCACTTGCAATGCCTGCAGTGAGCGTCGAGGAACCCACCCCGCTTTTCTGCTACATTATACCGATGTTCCCTTAAACGCTCGTTGAGGCACCTTCCGCTTTGTCCCACGTAATTTTTTCCACACTTTAAAGGAAGGCTGTAAACGATTGCTCCTGCACATTCAACAAACGGGTCCTGGTGTTTCTTTGTGCACATGCGTTTCTCAGGCATGTCTGGTCTGGTTAGTCTGCACAGACATTGCAATTTTGTAGATGCTGAAAAGACAACCCTAACACTCGCACGTTGACCTATTTTCTTTAAACGGTGTGATAGGCCGTGGATATACGGGATGACAGCTACGTTCTTCTTATCTACACAAGGCATGCTGGAAGAATTCTTTAATAACTTCGACTTGAGCAGACTTTCAGCGACGCTAATTAGGACATGTATAGGGTAACCTGCCGAACGAAGGCGGAGGATCTGATCATTGAAGCTGTCGGTCATCTGCTCAGGGCATGACTTGCATAACGCGCTTGACAAGCATGTTTTTGCTATTCCCCTCTTAACCAACTTAGAGTGCGCGGACTGATATGGGAGCAGTGGCTTGTTCGCGCGGGGCTCGTACTTCCAGCGTACACGGTCGTTGCAAAATAAAAACTTAATGTCAAGAAAGCGAATACTTCCGTCAATCGGCAGTTCATGCGTTACTTTTAAAGGAGATAAACCCTCGCGTATAAAAGAAAGTGCGTTAGTGGTTAAAAAATCAAAACAGTCAGAGCTGCAGTCAAGTAGAACTAAAAAGTCATCGACGTATCTAAAAACTTTGAGAATCTTAAAATCTGGAAGCCGACCACTCATGTTCTTGTCTAGTTCTGCTAAAAATATGTCGCTGAGGATGGGAGCTATACAGGATCCGATGCAAATTCCTTCCTTCTGTATACAAGGCTGCCCTTCCCACAGAATGAAAGTAGACCGAAGATAAAAACTAAGAAGTTCTAAGAAACTGTCATTCGACATCCCGGTTGCGTTCGTGAAGGCAACGTTTCCAAAAGTGTCAATAGAACACTGAACACTGGAGAGCAGACCTGAATGCGGTAAGGAATAAAACAGGTCTGCTATGTCTACAGAGAAGGCCTTAATATTCTTAGGTGTGGATGACCTGAAGTAATCCAGTATCACATCAGAGTTATTTACAAGAAACGGGTCCTGAATTGGCAACATTTTCAGCATTTTTTGGAGATACAGTGCTATACATTTCTGCCAGGTGCCGTTTTCAGACACAATGGCTCGAAAAGGTGCGTCCATCTTGTGTGTCTTTACACTAAAGAACACATCAAGGCAATCAAGCTTGCTGGCACCTATACCCTTCAAAACACCATCTAAACGCAGGCGTTTACAAAGCTTCTTGGCTTTCGCTTTCACCTTCGACACGCACAGGTTCTTACATGGGACAAAAACTTTTTTTATTGCATCTAATGCTTTTTCGTTGAAGGCCTCATGAGAAAACACCGCAAAACCCCCCTCCTTATCTGAGGGTAATACACACAGCTTGTTGTCCTTCAAGAAAGAGGCTACGCGTTTTACAGATACCTTTGGAACCGCTGGCTTACTGTGGATCAAGGCATCGACGCCGTCCGACACACAACGCACAGCGTCCTCTCCGGCGGCGCGCTGGGAAACCTGTCTGACGAGAGACAGGAGCTCCGGAGGGGTCCTCCGTTTTTCGACGGCGAACTTGGGCCCTAGGGAGAGCACGCGTTGCACGTCGTGAGGAACACTTTCCCGTTGAAGGAAGTGAACTTTCCCTTTTGGCGCAGGCAACTTGTCGGGGAGGAACCGACGCAAGTCCTTGAGTTGAACCTGCCACCACGATTCCGTCGTTTGGTCGATCAGCCTTGAATACTCCCGGAGGCGCCTGGTGACCGTGGATGGATTCCCGGTGGCACTTACTTGTGCAACCAGTAGCCTTCTGTGCAGACGAGCCAGGCGAAGCCATTCTGACCTCTGAATCTTGCAGACCCGAATGCCATGATTAGTTGAAGGTAGAAAGCCTCCAAATAAAGCTCGAACGTCTTGCGGTAAAATCTTGTTTCGAAGGCAAACGGCGCATGTACGATGATGTACGCGAAACAGTTGTATATATGTGTGGGTCCTTTGCTCGAAATAAATATTGTTGCAAGTTAGCGCCTGTGTGTGTCACCTCTTCATTCGTCCTTGTCTTTTCATGCGCTATAATCCTCACGATGTCATACCAACAAGCCCAAATCACTGCATTACAGCATTCTCTAACAGCCCTCACGGCTTATTTTAACGAGTACTGGAAAACTGGACAACTCCCTCCACAATGGAAAGAAGCGAAAATCATTATGATTCCCAAACCCGGGAAGCGCCTCCTACTCGAAAACCTCCGCCCCATCTCACTTACTTCATGCGTCGGAAAGGTCCTGGAACACGTCATTCTCACACACTTACACAAACATATGGACAATGATCTCTTCCCCAATACTATGGTTGGCTTCCGCGCTAAACTTTCTACTCAGGACATCATGATTCAGCTCAAGCACCAAATTATCGATGGCGATAAAAGCTCGAAGCTGGACACTAGAGCCATCTTGGGGATAGACCTAACTACGGCTTTCGATAACGTCACGCATAAGGCCATACTGACCCAACTGGCACAACTCCAGGTTGGACACCGAACATATAACTACGTCAAGGATTTCCTGACAGGTCGCACTGCCACCATCACAATCGGAGGGCTGCAGTCGCCAATTATTCACCTTGGCAGCAAAGGTACGCCGCAAGGATCGGTTCTGTCCCCTTTTCTGTTTAGCGTGGCCATGCTCGGATTACCGCCTGCATTAGCTAGCATCCCCAACCTCAAGCATAGCCTCTACGCGGACGACATCACCCTGTGGGTCACCGGGGGCCGCGACGGGGACATCCAAGACACGCTGCAGCAAGCCATCAACGAGGTTGTTGCATACGTAGAACCACGCGGCCTTGGTTGCTCCCCACAGAAATCGGAGCACCTTCTATACAGGCCTACGTGGGGAGGTCGACGCCAACACCCTCATCCCCCCGAGATACAACTCCGCGTGCATCAGCAACTCATACCTACAGTGCCTAGCATCCGTATCCTTGGCTTACGCATCCAACAAAACGGCAGAAACACGGAGATGCTCAAGCAATTAGATAGTCATGTACACCAAACCACTCGCCTCATAGCACGCATCGCAAATCGACATCACGGCATGAAAGAAAACAACCTCATTCGTCTGGTAACCACCTACGCCCTTAGTAGGATCACCTACGTCGCCCCGTACCTTCACCTCAAGGCGACTGACAAGCTCAAACTCAACACCATGATTAAGAGGGCCTATAAGCAAGCCCTACAGCTTCCAATTTCCACATCTAACGAGAAACTGGATGCCCTCGGCCTTCACAATATACCATAGACGAGCTTATTGAAGCTCAGCGTATAACCCAATATGAACGACTCGCCAACTCCACCACGGGCAGACGCACCCTAGGCATAACCTACACCACCCAATTCGGACCAAAAATACCCGTCCCTCCAAACATTCGCGCTCAGTGAGTTATATCGCCCATACCTCGTAATATGCACCCAGAACACAATCAGGAGCGACGTGCAGACAGAGCTAAATATCTACAAAAGCGCTACGATCACGCCGCAGATGTAGCCTACGTGGACACCGCGGAATACCCCCACCAGAACGCCATGGCGGTCGCCGTAGTCGCGGGCTCGCAGTACCGCCTCGCCGCGGCCGTATCAATACTCACCACTCAACCCGAAGAAGGAGAGGAAACGGCCATCGCCTTGGCTTATGCCTCTACCAATGCACACTACATCATCAGCGATTCAAAAACGGCCATTCG
Organism: Dermacentor silvarum; assembly: GCF_013339745.2. Classification (NCBI taxonomy): domain Eukaryota; kingdom Metazoa; phylum Arthropoda; class Arachnida; order Ixodida; family Ixodidae; genus Dermacentor; species Dermacentor silvarum. The sequence goes on from NC_051159.1 coordinate 20,922,983, forward strand.
CAACTACACAAGAGGACTCATAGCACCCCAAGCACAGAAAATGCTCTCCGACACTCCCGCCTCAAGGCAACGCCGCGTACAGATCATCTGGGCCCCTGGTCATTCTGGTCTGGCTGGAAACGAAGCCGCCCACGACGTCGCCCGAGCTCTCGCACACCAGGCGCATCATCCGTCTCCTGTGTCTTCCGGTCCTGATGAGCCCTTAGTTCTGCACCGCGGACACGCGCGCGACCGCATGGTCACATTCAGAGAAATCCTCCTCCACTACTGCAGAGAGCGATTACTCTACCCACCAGCACACAAAACACTGAATAAATCACAATTCACCACTTGGCGACTACTTCAGACGCGAACTTTCCCAAACCCCGTGCTATACCACCGAATTTACCCCGATGCATACTCCCCACTCTGCAAAGCCTGCGAGGCCCGCGCTGACCTCGATCACATCATCTGGGCATGCTCGAAAGCTACACCCACCAACACTCACCGTACTAAAACTACACACATCATAACTACGGCCGAGCAGTGGGAGACTTTGCTGCTCAGCTTGGACCCAGAAGAGCAGCTCTGGGCCGTCCGGATGGCCGACGACGCCGCCAGAAAGCAAGGGCTGGCCGCCGTCTGAGGAAGGGAAGGCCTGCGGGTTAGTCTCCCACTCCCGCCGCCCCCAGACCCCATCATGGGCAAAATAAAGTTTTATCTCTCTCTCGGGAACGTTAAAGTTGCCCGTCCTGCAGAGCGGGGACTCTTACTGGAGTCTCGACCGCAACATGAAGCTTGCCATATCGATAACACTGTGGCAAGCACGAATGACCCAGACAGCTTGTCGATACCCACCGGGACTGCAGACGCCCAGCGTTGTCCGCGAAATATTGGCAAGTATCTACGAGTGTCCAAAGATGACGCAGAGGAACTCCCCAAGGAAAGAGCTGCAATGGCACAGGGAATACGGTTCGCCACCAGCCTACCAGCACTAAGAGCTCCCCGCTACAACTATAGATAAGGCGACTTGTTACTTCCGATCTGATGGTATCTTATACCGGAGACACAAACTACTATCAGGGAAGGAATTGGAACAACTGGTCGTACCTAGACAGCTGAAAGAGGTGGTGCTCAAACGCACACACGAGCGGTTCCTCGCAGGGCACCAAGGAATATCTCGGACGACTGACCGCATCCTCGCTTAATTTTACTGGCCAGGCGTACAGTCTTAAGCCAAGCTGTATGTGAAGCCCTGCGACGTTTGTCAGTGGTCTGTACCCAAACATCCAGCCTTGTACGCAAAAAACTTAACCCCTGGTGGACACCAGAGTGCACAAAAGCCAAAAAACAACAAAATCGGGCCTGGGGAATCTTGCGAAGATACCCGACCTATACAAACCTCTTACATTTCAAACAGGCCAAATCCAAAGCACGATTTGTACGAAGGCAGGCGGAAAAATCATCATGGAGGAAATACATATCTTCGATAAACAGCTCAGTCACCTCTAAACAAATGTGCGAAAAGGTGAGGAAGTTTAGGGGAGATTACTCGTCTTATACAATACCACTCCTTACAAGTCCAGGTACACAAACAACACTACAAGAACAGGCTGACATACTTGGTGAACACTTCCACAATGTTTCCAGCTCGGGTAATTATTCAAGGGAATTCTTATAGTAGAAACAGTCTGCTGAAAAACAGAAGGTGCCCACTACAGGCGCGACAAATGAATTGTACAATGCCCGCCTTACACAGCAGGAATTAAACATCGTCCTTTCAGCAGGTAAAAAAACAGCGGTAGGTCACCACCGTATTCACTACTCCATGCTGGCACATCTATCCCAAGTATCTGTAGAGGCTCTCCTTGAATTTTTCAATTTAATCTGGGAATCTGGAAGAATGCCAGAAGAGTGGGAAAAAGCAATAGTACACTCTAAAAAAAAAAGGGAGTGAGAATGGAGCAACGGGCTCTGTTCCTCCTTCAGGCCAGCGAGTTCCTCCTTCGAGCAAGGTTCACGCGCTGCGCCCTCTTGCGGCAATCGTAAATGGAGGAACTTTCCTCCCTTAGCGCGAGCACCCCGGGACCTGAAAATGAGTTGCGCCGTGATCCCGTGTAGCGCATTGCGATTTCATCGGCTGTGACCGATCGGTTCCATCTCTACGAGCACCATAGGCGATCACTTCACCCACTGACTGTGTTTGAGTGCCTTCAATGTGCTGCATGGATACTTCATCGCGCAACGATGCGCATGCGATATCATGAACGTCGGTGGAGGAAGGTTGATCGAAAACAGGCAAGTTATTTTATTCTCGATCATTGGTATGCGCATACGAATTGCTCTCAGCAATAGGCTATACATTTTAGACGCAGTCCTGTTAGACAGTATTTACTGCACCGAGATGCAAGCAAGACCTTAAAATGTATTGGTAATCTAGATCTTCTAGCTTGCTCATGTAGCGGATAGTGCTTAAGGATATTTCTTTTCTTTATTCTCGCGGTACATGCGGCTGTGGTGCGATTATTATTAGTGCGAAAGTGCCAATTAAGTTGCGTTAACAAAAATTAAGTATGTGGAAACGCGTACGTGTAATGAAAGCGGTGCAGAAAGTGACCGATAGTATCCCGAAATCGATCGCCACTGAAATTTATGGCCGCAGTGGCTATGGTGCTTTATTTCCTTATGGTCGCGGCTTCGACTCCGATTCCTGTGGCAGATTGCGGTGGGGGCGGAATTTGAAAGCAACTGTAGTCTCTTGTCAAGTTTTTATGCATTTGTAACATATCATTCTACAGCAATTTAACTATGTTGTTTACGTGGTTCAAAACAAAGAAGGCCAAGTGATCTGATTTGTTTTTCATGCACCATGCTACATCATATTCGGTTTGAAAAAAAACATTGTCCACTTTTTTCAGTGTCATGCGTTACTGCATTTGAGAATGACATTTTCACAATTCAATTTTTTATTCCTTTTAGAATACATGGCTAACTGGAACAAGCACTGGACCTTCATATGTACATCATCGAAGTGGAAGTTCAGCACATCAAAAGACGCCACTTAATTGCTTCTATAACCTGCATGGCTTCTGAAAAAAAAATACAGACGCCAGAGCCAACCATAAATGACAGAATTGCCGATTTTTTTGTGTTTGCTGCTTTGTTGTGATGTCTTGCAATAATTAATTGTTTCATGAATTTCCATCAATGTTGTTGAATGCCACCAATCTTGACTGCTTAAAAATTACCGAAATTGCTGGCAAAGGTGTGTGATAATAAAGCAATCTTGCGATGCTGTAATAAAGTGTGCATTTATTTACTCTTGCCTCCGTCACTATCTCAATTTAAAATTGCTTTCAAACGAAAGCAAACTTAACGTGTTGTCAGCCAAACTGGCAAGCTTTACAAGTGAGATGTTGCATGTTCAGATATCACGAGCATTAGGTGTTATGCATCAAAAATGCTTTCAAATCGTTGTTGTCCTGAATTAGTTTTTAGCTACTCCTTCATGAAATCCCCCTTTCTCACTAGTCCACATAATTATCAGCCTTACTTTGCCGTGCCAGTCCTTAAAAGCCTATACATAGTTGTGTTATACATCTACTACTTGTAATAAATTATCAACAAGCCCAAATTGCCATTTAAGAGTCTGTCACCTTTTACTAGCTACTAACATAATAAATCTGCACAATTCAAAAGTACTGCCATCCAATGATTTTTAAAGAATCGCACTACAATGATTAAAAACGAAAGTAATGTAATTAACATATAACAAAAGTAAAAACAAATATAATATGATGAACAAAAGCACACTACCTGAGCAAGAAACTGTTTTAAGGCTCTGTGGAAGAAATAAGCAGGTGTCTGCCACAGTTTCAATAAGGCATCACAATAGTCTGATCAAATACATTATGGTTCTTCCAGAAGCAAAAAAACAAAAAAGTACACTTCTACAACATTGTATGCAAAGCCAACTAGTAATACATACAGTGGCACAGTTGATGTCTGCAAATCAATACATAGCAATTCTTTATTGTAACTTGCCTTACAAATAAAATCGACCGTGGCGACTATTATCCATCTGTAACTCTCGAAGATGCAGGCAATATGGCACATAAATAGAAAGCATGCGGCACCTAAAGGGGCCATGACAAACCACAGCCTTCAACAGCGCACCAGATGCATTTCTATGCGTTCCACCTCATCAACCCGGGTTCAATGTCACCAGCAGCCATAAGAAAAGATGGGTTTCGGCATGTGTGCATCAAAGCATTGTTCAGAAGTTATATCTTGACAAATAAGCAAAACAGGGGCGAAATAGCCATTTTTTCAATGTGCAGAAACGATGCGAAAGCCAGCCATTGAGCATCCTGAAGGGAAGGTGCCTGTGACATATAAATGCCAACAGAAGTATATGCCGTTAGAATCCGCTTTTAAGTGCCTTTTTGTGCCTACATGAAAGTGAACTTTGAAGAGTGCTGGTTTCTCAGTGGCTTTGGGATGCCTGAATGCCAAGTGTACACCATGCAATGAGGGTTGCCTTCAGGAATGTACTCTGCATATATTTGGGGAAGTAGCCGAAAGAGGCACCATTTTTGGCTTGCTGATCCCCTAAGGCTGGCTTTGCCACTAAGAAATGCGTCCCTAATGGCAGGAGGTATGGCCTTTTTGTCATGAAAGCCATACTTGAAGGACAATGTTTTTCCAATGCTTGCGGATCACTCCGTCAGCAACCTTCCAAAACGTGGGGAAGAACACAGTCAATACCCCCTTCAAGTATGTCATGCATGGCATCAGGAGGTAATTGTTCAGTGACATCAAACTCTTCAAGGCCTTGCAATGGCGATACATTTGTAATGCCGTTCAAGGGCCCATTTATAGCTGGGTCAAGTGTGAATGCTATAAGGCGGCTCTTGTGTGCTGCACTTGTCCTCTCAATACAGTCATCCAAATTATGCAGCATCCGCAATTGTCTGTGCTGAGCTAAGCAGTAATGGCAGACTGTGCCGCTGCTAAAGCATCACTGGAGACCTGCCAAGAGGTGCATTGAGAGGTTATCTCCCGAGAATGCCACAGTCACAACATTAAAGTGCAGACTGCCAGTGCCCCCCCCCCCATTCTTTTATATTAAATTTAGGTCCTGCACGAGTGCAGTAGCACTTAGGCCATGCCATGTCGTAGCATGACACGGTACTCCACAACTAGAAGCAAGTGAATGGCACTGAGTTTTGACCGATGCCGAGGATGCAGATTCAAAATAGAAAAGTTAACTGGTAAAATTTTGTGCCGTCCAGCAGTACCACCAAGAGGGTTTACAAGCTCCAGCTCATCAGTGTACAAAAGCAGAAATATAGTGCCATGACTGGCATCCTGTGCAAGCTGACGGTACTGACTGAATGCATTGCCATCAGCAAAGTCATAGAGCACATCTTGCGATTTTGACACGGACTGTGAAATGCATTCTAGCAAGACCTCGCATTTCAGGAAATTTGTTAACAGTTTAGAGATAGAAATATAACATGTAAAGTCTTTGTAACTGCCAGTCTGCAATGGCATCCGAGTAGCTTCAGTGTAAATAAAGTGCTCCGAAACGTATTTTTTTTCTCATGTGAGTACTTGTCAAGTCGGAAAATATATTGACAACAATATCCGCAGCATTCAGTTGGCGTGCCAGGTTTTCTATTGTGCACGGTGCCACATTTCTTCCTCTAGGAGCTTTGCAGTTTTTTTGAACATCCCTTCTATGACATCATGAATGAGGGCTTTCACAAGGGTGAAAATTTCATCTGTGGTACTCAACGGTACCTGCAACTTTTCCATGATTCTGATTGTAGAACATAGCTATCTGCTTCCCTGATTGTCGCAATGAAGTCAAAGTTCAAAGCAGTGTCATCACTGTTTGTATCTGATGAAGTTGAGGCATCAGTAACGATGCATTTTCTCCAGTTGCTTCACCACAGCCAAAGTCAGGTGTATGCTCATCGGCGCTAATTCCAGCGGCCTTTGTGTGAAAGCGATACACGTGCTTCTTGTAGGCGAAGTAACGGCGAAATGATGCCGCGCAATTCTCTATTCCACATAATACGCAGAAATACGGCTAACAACTGAGGACGTCTTCTGAAACGTTCCACTTCAGTGATATTTCGCTTCTCGCCTTCAGGCACTGAGGACGTGACGGCCGCATTTAAGCGGAAAGTAAAAACGCTTGTATAGTGCATTGGATGCACGTTTAAGAACCTCGAAAATACATTATAGAATTTCTTTCTATGCTAAACTATAATGTACGATATAGATTGTTCAGTGGTTCTTATTGTCTGAACATCTATACGCATGTATGCTGGGACAGTGCCTCCTTTATGTTTAGAAAAATAGAGGAGGCGCTGGCTCGGAGTGACATCGTCGACGCAGCACCGGCAACTAGGAGAGCGCTTTTCAGCTGGGTCGTACCATTCGAAAGGTAAGTAATCGTGCTTGCTAACTACACTCACATTGTGCGTGCTCCTCGTGTGTGCACAGAGTGCGTGAGCGTAGGAAATGGTACTCCCACGACAACAGTAATACCTGTGCTGATGCTTGCTGAGTGCCGGTTGGCAGAATTTAGTTATGCAAGTTTGTTGCCTCAATGCAACATTGAAAATCTTGATAAGCGTCTTCTTCCGATGAGAAATACTACGTTTGGAAATAATCGTGATCATGTGCGCCTGTGCGTGAGCTCCCCCTTTTCTGCTGAAGTTGCATAATAGCGACCCATGTGCTGCTTTCACCGATTGTTACTGCAATCCCGTTTCCTCGCTTATAAATGCTTCGACGTCGTAAATAATCTCTGCTTATGAGGTTTTCGGTTTACGAGCAGTTTATGAGAAAAAAATCACAGCTTGCTACTAGCACAGCTTACTTTTATTGCGATAGCAATTATATGGACACTCAAAAGCAGATTTCTGCCGTCGGCGTCGCCGTCGCCGTTGCCGTCGCCGTCGCCGTGAGGTTCCGTATGACGTCATTTGGAGAAGAAATCGTCGCCGCGCGCCGAACGCTGTGTGTGCGAGTGAAAGGGCGCGAGGGGCGCGTCTTTCACGGGGAGTGAACGCACGGCGGAGAACAAACGCGCGTTCTGCGCCGTGCTCGCTTAAGGGCTGCAGAAGTAGGCGTCTCTGTTCTCCTTCACAATCACCATGTATGTAGAGCAAACGCGCCTTCTTCCAACGAGCGAGAGGCCGTGGGGGAGGGAAGGGAGGCGACGTTTAGCTGCGGCACGCAGTGCCTATTTATATCAGAGGCTCCGGCAACAGTCACCAACGCCGCACGCATTTTGAGCGAACGCGGACAAAACGCCGATGGCGTCGACAACAGTTCTGCGTGTTGCCGATGCTGCTGCATGTCCAAGTTTATACAGCTGATAAAGCTAATATCATTACTCCGTATAGCTCTCTACAAGTTTGCTATCGCAATTGATGCTTCGCCTTTCAGGTGAAGCTGCGACAACTTTTTTAAGACAAGGCGTATTGACATAACTTATACGCAAGTAAACATGACGGGAAAGTTGCTTATGAAAGAAAAAAGAAATGAATTGTTATCTAAAGAAACATTTGTTTGTGATGTGCTGCTCCTGCGTGTGTTGAAAATTTTACTGAGATGAAGGGGCCCTATTATCATGTGCACTGTTGCCACCCTGCACTAGCGCAAACATTGTTTTCGTGACTATTTTTAGGTGCTCCTCGCATGTATTCAGAATGTGACAGCTTTAATGGGCTACTGCTATAAGTTAACACATAACAGAGGGGACTCCTTGGCTATGGCTGCCGTGGTGCAACGTGTAATCTGGATGGTCGAGTCAGGTATGTATGAAGTGTACGCGTTCCAAATAGGATCTCGGTATCATTCGTCGATAAGTTAGTCGACATATTACTCAACTCAGCTTACTAAATTGACTAAATATTTATGCAACTTGCTGCTTATTTGTGTTCATAGCTGTTTTGCGCACATTATCATGTTCTATAAGAAAACTAGACCCAACATGTTGTGATGAGTATTTTTTCTTTCAACAATCACTTGGCTGCGATTAACATTACATTTTTGCTAAGTACACGGTGTGTTCATTACTTTTTATTTTGGTTTCATTGTTCTGAAACTGTTTTTCATGCTGTAGCTTTTATTTCCGATTTTCATCTGTTTATGCTACACGCTCGTGCAGTATCTGCGTATGTAAGAATTCAAAGTGTAGTGGGCCAAATTTGTCACAGGTCTAAGCACACGGCGTGCTTAGCATTGTTTAACATTTACAATTATTTGTCTTGTTCCCAGAATAAATGCCACTGGCAAATGTACATTCGACGAGCTTGGAACTTCTTGAAACGATACATGAAGGCCAGTATTCACTGTGCGTAGCTACTACACCAGTGAGGTGTTTTCTAGTAAGCTTGCTATTTTATTTTATATTCATGGCAAGCTATTCCGATGCATGCAAGTAGGCATTGTAGCAGTTGCGAGTCAGTCCAGTTACATTGTTTTTCACTTTACGTCAATACAGCATAGACCGCAGAGTTAGCTGGTAAATAGTTCAGTGTTGATACTGTCTCATTAAAGAAACACACTACTTCGCACATAGTGCTTAAATGTCTGCTTGCTCTTATGGCATTTGCTGGTTATTGCAATGTTGCTCATCAAATGCATTTGATTTCAACATGACCACACAGAACATTCTGATTGACACTAGTGTAATTTTAATAGTGATAATCAACCAGCCAAGGCTTAATTCTACAGCTCTCAAGAATTATTTCTAATACTTTGGGTTCCTTTAAATGTGTTCTGTTTCATCCTGTGTTTAATCAGCACAGTGGGCAGTCCTTTAAAATTATTCATTCTACTTGGCGCTGTTCAGGTAGAAAATGTTAACCAGCAAGTCCAAATTATAATGCTATCGGTAAGACGTCTATTACTGGGTGGATGAATACAAAGTGCTATATGTAATTGTAAAAGTATTTTTGACAAAAATACCGGTGTCTAGAACAAGCACCATATGCACTGCAACTCTTATAGTGTTAAGTTGGGTAGGCAAGTATCTATGCCAAGTATACTTGCACATATACTTTCTACATATTAGCTAGTATTTTAGCTACATGAAAGAGCGTATGTTGTGACTGCTGAAGTCAAATTTATGATTGATGTGCCAGCCTGTTTTTGTTGTGCACTTACTGCTGTGGTGTCTTAGCATTGTAGCCATGTGACAACTGAAGTATTGCAACAATGTGTAAGCTAGCTTGCACCTACTACTGCTACAGTATTCCAACAGATACCTATCACCATATTTGTGCATTTTCTGAGAACCAGCTGTGTTAGCTATGTGCAATTTGTAGTATCCTTATGAGATTGCCGGTCAGTTCACGTAACTTTTGATGACATAATTTACAGAGAGGGAAGGGAAACAGTACAACATGAATGCTGTTAAAAAGGGCCTTTTTATTTTGATGGAAGGATTCAAAATAACAATAAAACTGGATGTGTGCTTATATCTTGCGCAAGTCCTATCAGAGGGAAGGCGGAAGTTGTAATACAAAGGCATAAAATCACGATAAACAGTATTTGCATTAAAAAAGGTGGATAAGCACAGACTAATTTCGTTCCCTTGTCATCAAGAAAGGGTGCTTTTTCATGCATTGATAACGGGGCTGGCTCACATGTCTCGTTTGTGTGGTATGCCTCACTGATTTCTCTTGGCACTCTTTCCCCGTTTGTGAAAACCGATGAACAATCTTAATCCGACCTCAAGCCCTATCATGACAATGCACGGCCATGTCAAGCGAGTATACTGGCCTTTCGAGTGAAATGTGATGAATAACGTGTTCTCCTGGATGCATGTTGAGGCACCAGCCGGCCAGTCTGCCCCATGTACATTCGACCAAATATACGGATGATCAAAGGAATAGACCACACTAGCACTGACGGACACAAGACAAATTTGGTGGTATCTCTAACTAAGCAAGCCTCGCTTGCCTGGGTGCCTTTCTCACTTCACCTGTGGGCTGCTATGCACAACAGTCCACAAGTGAATTGAGAAAGGGGAGCAGGCAAGCGAGGTTTGCTTGGTTAAGGATACCACCAAATTTGTCTAGTGTGCGTGGCAGTGTGCTGTATTCCTTTCACAGGTGGTCAAATGTATACAGGACAGACTGGCTGTTATCTAAATACGTGCCAAATAAATCATCACATTTCACTCGAAAGGCCAGTATGCTCGCTCAACATGGCCGTGCATTGTCATGATAGGGCTTCAGGTCGGATTAAGATTGTTCATCTGTTTTCACAAACGGGGAAAGAGTGCCAAGAGAAATCAGTGAGCCATGCCACATAAATGATACGTGTAAGCCAGCCCCGTTATCAATGCATGAAAAAGCACCCTTTCTTGATGACAAGGGAACGGAATTAGTCTGTGCTTATCCACCTTTTTTAATGCGAATACTGTTTATCGTGATTTTATGCCTTTGTATTACAACTTCCGCCTTCCCTCTGATAGGACTTCCGCAAGATATAAGCACACATCCAGTTTTATTGTTATTTGAATCCTTCCATCAAAATAAAAAGGCCCTTTTTAACAGCATTCATGTTGTACTGTTTCTCTTCCCTCTCTGTAAATTATGTCATCAAAAGTTATGTGAACTGACCGGCAATCTCATAAGGATACTACAAATTGCACATAGCCAACACAGCTGGTTCTCAGAAAATGCACAAATATGGTGATAGGTATCTGTTGGAATACTGTAGCAATAGTAGGTGCAAGCTAGCTTACACATTGTTGCAATACTTCAGTTGTCACATGGCTACAATGCTAAGACACCACAGCAGTAAGTGCACAACAAAAACAGGCAGGCAGATCAATCATAAATTTGACTTCAGCAGTCACAACATACGCTCTTTCATGTAGCTAAAATACTAGCTAATATGTAGAAAGTATATGTGCAAGTATACTTGGCATAAATACTTGCCTACCCAACTTAACACTATAAGAGTTGCAGTGCATATGGTGTTGTTCTAGACACCGGTATTTTTGTCAAAAATACTTTTACAATTACATATAGCACTTTGTATTCATCCACCCAGTAATAGAAGTCTTACCGATAGCATTATAATTTGGACTTGCTGGTTAACATTTTCTACCTGAACAGCGTCAAGTAGAATGAATAATTTTAAAGGACTGCCCACTGTGCTGATGAAACACAGGATGAAACAGAACACATTTAAAGGAACCCAAAGTATTAGAAATAATTCTTGAGAGCTGTAGAATTAAGCCTTGGCTGGTTGATTATCACTATTAAAATTACACTAGTGTCAATCAGAATGTTCTGTGTGGTCATGTTGAAATCAAATGCATTTGATGAGCAACATTGCAATAACCAGCAAATGCCATAAGAGCAAGCAGACATTTAAGCACTATGTGCGAAGTAGTGTGTTTCTTTAATGAGACAGTATCAACACTGAACTATTTACCAGCTAACTCTGCGGTCTATGCTGTATTGACGTAAAGTGAAAAACAATGTAACTGGACTGACTCGCAACTGCTACAATGCCTACTTGCATGCATCGGAATAGCTTGCCATGAATATAAAATAAAATAGCAAGCTTACTAGAAAACACCTCACTGGTGTAGTAGCTACGCACAGTGAATACTGGCCTTCATGTATCGTTTCAAGAAGTTCCAAGCTCGTCGAATGTACATTTGCCAGTGGCATTTATTCTGGGAACAAGACAAATAATTGTAAATGTTAAACAATGCTAAGCACGCCGTGTGCTTAGACCTGTGACAAATTTGGCCCACTACACTTTGAATTCTTACATACGCAGATACTGCACGAGCGTGTAGCATAAACAGATGAAAATCGGAAATAAAAGCTACAGCATGAAAAACAGTTTCAGAACAATGAAACCAAAATAAAAAGTAATGAACACACCGTGTACTTAGCAAAAATGTAATGTTAATCGCAGCCAAGTGATTGTTGAAAGAAAAAATACTCATCACAACATGTTGGGTCTAGTTTTCTTATAGAACATGATAATGTGCGCAAAACAGCTATGAACACAAATAAGCAGCAAGTTGCATAAATATTTAGTCAATTTAGTAAGCTGAGTTGAGTAATATGTCAAATAACTTATCGACGAATGATACCGAGATCCTATTTGGAACGCGTACACTTCATACATACCTGACTCGACCATCCAGATTACACGTTGCACCACGGCAGCCATAGCCAAGGAGACCCCTCCGTTATGTGGTCACAGCCTCGCCACTATAAAATAAGTTGTGTTAACTTATAGCAGTAGCCCATTAAAGCTGTCACATTGTGATAACATGCGAGGGGCACCTACAAATAGTCATGAAAACAATGTTTGCACTAGTACAGGGTGGCAACAGTGCACATGATAATAGGGCCCCTTCATCTCAGTAAAATTTTCAACACACGCAGGAGCAGCACATCACAAACAAATGTTTCTTTACACAACAATTCATTTCTTTTTTCTTTCATAAGCAACTTTCCTGTCATGTTTAGTTGCGTATAAGTTATGTCAACAAACCTTGTCTTAAAAAGTAAGCTGTACTAGTAGCAAGCTGTGATTTTTTTCTCATAAACTGCTCGTAAACCGAAAACCTCATAAGCAGATTATTTACGACGTCGAAGCATTTATAAGCGAGGAAACGGGATTGCAGTAAGAATCGGTGAAGCACATGGGTCGCTATTATGCAACTTCAGCAGAAAAGCACAGGTGCACATGATGATCATGATTATTTCCGAACGTAATATTTCTCATCGGAAGAAGACGCTTATCAAGATTTTCAATTTCGCATTGAGGCAATAAACTCGCATAACTGAATTCTGCCAACCGGCGCTCAGCAAGCATCAGCACAGGTATTACTGTTGTCGTGGGAGTACCATTTCCTACGTTCACGCATTCTGTGCACACATGGGGAGCACGCACAATACGCGTGTAGTTAGCAAGCACGATTACTTACCTTTCAAACGGTACGACGCGGTTTAAAAGCGCTCTCCAAGTTGCCGGTGCTGCATCGACGATGTTAGTCCCAGCCAGCGCCTCCTCTATTTTTCTAAAAATAAAGGAGACGCTGTCGCAGCATACATGCCGCTGCGTAGTGGACCAGCTCAGGCACGCTAATAATTCGCATGCTTTCTTTGCGCCATGCACCCAACTTTCCGCAACCATGACACAAAGGCAACGCACTACCCGGCACGAAAATCGTTGGTCCACATTTGCCTGGCGCGCCACGCATAAGGCGAGTTTGCAGCAAGACACAAGCTATCTTCTCGCACTATTATTGAAGCTAACTACGTCACATTTCATTACCGCAAACACAAAACACACGATCAATCGCTCGCACATCCAACAAGCACGTTGTAGACGGAAGAATGACAACGGCGCCACCTGCAGACTAGTGAGGCTGTGGTGGCCTCCGTGATACATGATTAACTAGCCGTGTTGCGCCCTACTATGTTGCGAGACAAAACGGTTAATTCTGTAATGTATTTTCGAGGTCTTTAAACGTGCATTCAATGCACTGCACGAGCGTTTTTGCTTTCTGCCTAAAAGCGGCCGTCACGTCCTCGAGCCCAGCGGTAGGGTGGCTAGCGTCGCAACGCCGTAGCCACGGGACTACGTTAAAACCCTGTAATTAAACCGTTCAAAATTCTGCATCTTTATATTAAAAGGTCTGTTTGCATTGCGTGCACCTGTAATAACACCTAATACGTTTAGTTTTGTCTTACCAGCAATTGTTTAACTTGGCAGAAAACTGATTTGCCCGGCACAATTGGGGGGTCGCATTTCGTGACTATATAAGATCGTACGCAGGTACACAAAGCATGTAAACAAAAAAAAAACAAAAAAAGAAAGGTAAACCGTGTCGTTATATGCGAATGTGTGCGAGTTGGTTCGGTCAGTGCTCTATGAATAGTTGTGTCAATGAATCTGTTTGATTACGTGTATAAAATGTCTATGTATGCTTGTTAATGTAACCATGTGTATTACATAAACCGGACAGTGTGACTATGTGCGTGTGTTGTTGATTGTCAAGTGCTCTATGAATTGAATGCGTATGTGTACATTTGAATACTGCTCTAGGTGAATGACCAGTGTAAGCTGTATTAATGAAGTGTTATTAATTAATTATGTGTAATATTATAATGTCTGAGAATTAATAGAATGTTATATAAGAATTGTGTGTCATAATATCATAGTAACACGTTCACACATGTTTCGCGTGTGGGAAAATCTTTTTGTACATACAATTTTTTTAAATCTTTTATTGCATGTAGCCTCCGAGACCATTGCTCAGTGCGTGCGAATCTCGAAGCCTTGTATTGGCGCCCCTAGTAGCTTCAATCCTAGTTGTTAAGCCTATAGTCGTGTTGCTGGCTTCACTTGCCTGGAGTCGGCCATGTTGGTTTTGGAAAGGGAGTAACAGTTGCTCCCAGCCATGAGGGAGGAAAGTTCCTCCATTTAAAGACGAACATAGGGGACATCGCCGTTCCTCCTTTGGAGGAGCAAGGGTCACTCCTTTTTTTTTTTTTTTAGAGTGTAGTCCCATTTCTCAAAGCTGGTAAACCCCCAACATCCGCAAGCAGCTACAGACCCATTGCCCTGACAAGCTGTCTGGCAAAATCATATGAAAGCATTATTAATATAAGGCTCTCGTTCATTTTAGAATCAAGAAACCTAATAGACCCTCACCAGTGTGGTTATAAAAAGGGTTGTTCAACCACTGAGCATCTTGTCCGACTGGAGCATGAAATTCGATATGCATTTTAACACAAGCAACATTGTCTGGCAGTTTTCTTTGATTTAGAAAAAGCCTATGACACCACGTGGAGATATATAATTTTAAGAGACCTAGCTGACCTCGGCATCCGTGGTAAAATGCTTAACTGCCCTGCTGATTTCATGTCTAATAGAACATTTCAGGTTCGTCTCGGCACAGTACTTTCTCGTACATTTGCACAGGAAAATGGTGTTCCGCAAGGCTGTGTTCTCAGCACAACACTTTTCATTGTAAAAATGAACTAACTTCGACTTGAGCAGACTTTCAGCGACGCTAATTAGGACATGTATAGGGTAACCTGCCGAACGAAGGCGGAGGATCTGATCATTGAAGCTGTCGGTCATCTGCTCAGGGCATGACTTGCATAACGCGCTTGACAAGCATGTTTTTGCTATTCCCCTCTTAACCAACTTAGAGTGCGCGGACTGATATGGGAGCAGTGGCTTGTTCGCGCGGGGCTCGTACTTCCAGCGTACACGGTCGTTGCAAAATAAAAACTTAATGTCAAGAAAGCGAATACTTCCGTCAATCGGCAGTTCATGCGTTACTTTTAAAGGAGATAAACCCTCGCGTATAAAAGAAAGTGCGTTAGTGGTTAAAAAATCAAAACAGTCAGAGCTGCAGTCAAGTAGAACTAAAAAGTCATCGACGTATCTAAAAACTTTGAGAATCTTAAAATCTGGAAGCCGACCACTCATGTTCTTGTCTAGTTCTGCTAAAAATATGTCGCTGAGGATGGGAGCTATACAGGATTCGATGCAAATTCCTTCCTTCTGTATACAAGGCTGCCCTTCCCACAGAATGAAAGTAGACCGAAGATAAAAACTAAGAAGTTCTAAGAAACTGTCATTCGACATCCCGGTTGCGTTCGTGAAGGCAACGTTTCCAAAAGTGTCAATAGAACACTGAACACTGGAGAGCAGACCTGAATGCGGTAAGGAATAAAACAGGTCTGCTATGTCTACAGAGAAGGCCTTAATATTCTTAGGTGTGGATGACCTGAAGTAATCCAGTATCACATCAGAGTTATTTACAAGAAACGGGTCCTGAATTGGCAACATTTTCAGCATTTTTTGGAGATACAGTGCTATACATTTCTGCCAGGTGCCGTTTTCAGACACAATGGCTCGAAAAGGTGCGTCCATCTTGTGTGTCTTTACACTAAAGAACACATCAAGGCAATCAAGCTTGCTGGCACCTATACCCTTCAAAACACCATCTAAACGCAGGCGTTTACAAAGCTTCTTGGCTTTCGCTTTCACCTTCGACACGCACAGGTTCTTACATGGGACAAAAACTTTTTTTATTGCATCTAATGCTTTTTCGTTGAAGGCCTCATGAGAAAACACCGCAAAACCCCCCTCCTTATCTGAGGGTAATACACACAGCTTGTTGTCCTTCAAGAAAGAGGCTACGCGTTTTACAGATACCTTTGGAACCGCTGGCTTACTGTGGATCAAGGCATCGACGCCGTCCGACACACAACGCACAGCGTCCTCTCCGGCGGCGCGCTGGGAAACCTGTCTGACGAGAGACAGGAGCTCCGGAGGGGTCCTCCGTTTTTCGACGGCGAACTTGGGCCCTAGGGAGAGCACGCGTTGCACGTCGTGAGGAACACTTTCCCGTTGAAGGAAGTGAACTTTCCCTTTTGGCGCAGGCAACTTGTCGGGGAGGAACCGACGCAAGTCCTTGAGTTGAACCTGCCACCACGATTCCGTCGTTTGGTCGATCAGCCTTGAATACTCCCGGAGGCGCCTGGTGACCGTGGATGGATTCCCGGTGGCACTTACTTGTGCAACCAGTAGCCTTCTGTGCAGACGAGCCAGGCGAAGCCATTCTGACCTCTGAATCTTGCAGACCCGAATGCCATGATTAGTTGAAGGTAGAAAGCCTCCAAATAAAGCTCGAACGTCTTGCGGTAAAATCTTGTTTCGAAGGCAAACGGCGCATGTACGATGATGTACGCGAAACAGTTGTATATATGTGTGGGTCCTTTGCTCGAAATAAATATTGTTGCAAGTTAGCGCCTGTGTGTGTCACCTCTTCATTCGTCCTTGTCTTTTCATGCGCTATAATCCTCACGATGTCATACCAACAAGCCCAAATCACTGCATTACAGCATTCTCTAACAGCCCTCACGGCTTATTTTAACGAGTACTGGAAAACTGGACAACTCCCTCCACAATGGAAAGAAGCGAAAATCATTATGATTCCCAAACCCGGGAAGCGCCTCCTACTCGAAAACCTCCGCCCCATCTCACTTACTTCATGCGTCGGAAAGGTCCTGGAACACGTCATTCTCACGCACTTACACAAACATATGGACAATGATCTCTTCCCCAATACTATGGTTGGCTTCCGCGCTAAACTTTCTACTCAGGACATCATGATTCAGCTCAAGCACCAAATTATCGATGGCGATAAAAGCTCGAAGCTGGACACTAGAGCCATCTTGGGGATAGACCTAACTACGGCTTTCGATAACGTCACGCATAAGGCCATACTGACCCAACTGGCACAACTCCAGGTTGGACACCGAACATATAACTACGTCAAGGATTTCCTGACAGGTCGCACTGCCACCATCACAATCGGAGGGCTGCAGTCGCCAATTATTCACCTTGGCAGCAAAGGTACGCCGCAAGGATCGGTTCTGTCCCCTTTTCTGTTTAGCGTGGCCATGCTCGGATTACCGCCTGCATTAGCTAGCATCCCCAACCTCAAGCATAGCCTCTACGCGGACGACATCACCCTGTGGGTCACCGGGGGCCGCGACGGGGACATCCAAGACACGCTGCAGCAAGCCATCAACGAGGTTGTTGCATACGTAGAACCACGCGGCCTTGGTTGCTCCCCACAGAAATCGGAGCACCTTCTATACAGGCCTACGTGGGGAGGTCGACGCCAACACCCTCATCCCCCCGAGATACAACTCCGCGTGCATCAGCAACTCATACCTACAGTGCCTAGCATCCGTATCCTTGGCTTACGCATCCAACAAAACGGCAGAAACACGGAGATGCTCAAGCAATTAGATAGTCATGTACACCAAACCACTCGCCTCATAGCACGCATCGCAAATCGACATCACGGCATGAAAGAAAACAACCTCATTCGTCTGGTAACCACCTACGCCCTTAGTAGGATCACCTACGTCGCCCCGTACCTTCACCTCAAGGCGACTGACAAGCTCAAACTCAACACCATGATTAAGAGGGCCTATAAGCAAGCCCTACAGCTTCCAATTTCCACATCTAACGAGAAACTGGATGCCCTCGGCCTTCACAATATACCATAGACGAGCTTATTGAAGCTCAGCGTATAACCCAATATGAACGACTCGCCAACTCCACCACGGGCAGACGCACCCTAGGCATAACCTACACCACCCAATTCGGACCAAAAATACCCGTCCCTCCAAACATTCGCGCTCAGTGAGTTATATCGCCCATACCTCGTAATATGCACCCAGAACACAATCAGGAGCGACGTGCAGACAGAGCTAAATATCTACAAAAGCGCTACGATCACGCCGCAGATGTAGCCTACGTGGACACCGCGGAATACCCCCACCAGAACGCCATGGCGGTCGCCGTAGTCGCGGGCTCGCAGTACCGCCTCGCCGCGGCCGTATCAATACTCACCACTCAACCCGAAGAAGGAGAGGAAACGGCCATCGCCTTGGCTTATGCCTCTACCAATGCACACTACATCATCAGCGATTCAAAAACGGCCATTCGCAACTACACAAGAGGACTCATAGCACCCCAAGCACAGAAAATGCTCTCCGACACTCCCGCCTCAAGGCAACGCCGCGTACAGATCATCTGGGCCCCTGGTCATTCTGGTCTGGCTGGAAACGAAGCCGCCCACGACGTCGCCCGAGCTCTCGCACACCAGGCGCATCATCCGTCTCCTGTGTCTTCCGGTCCTGATGAGCCCTTAGTTCTGCACCGCGGACACGCGCGCGACCGCATGGTCACATTCAGAGAAATCCTCCTCCACTACTGCAGAGAGCGATTACTCTACCCACCAGCACACAAAACACTGAATAAATCACAATTCACCACTTGGCGACTACTTCAGACGCGAACTTTCCCAAACCCCGTGCTATACCACCGAATTTACCCCGATGCATACTCCCCACTCTGCAAAGCCTGCGAGGCCCGCGCTGACCTCGATCACATCATCTGGGCATGCTCGAAAGCTACACCCACCAACACTCACCGTACTAAAACTACACACATCATAACTACGGCCGAGCAGTGGGAGACTTTGCTGCTCAGCTTGGACCCAGAAGAGCAGCTCTGGGCCGTCCGGATGGCCGACGACGCCGCCAGAAAGCAAGGGCTGGCCGCCGTCTGAGGAAGGGAAGGCCTGCGGGTTAGTCTCCCACTCCCGCCGCCCCCAGACCCCATCATGGGCAAAATAAAGTTTTATCTCTCTCTCGGGAACGTTAAAGTTGCCCGTCCTGCAGAGCGGGGACTCTTACTGGAGTCTCGACCGCAACATGAAGCTTGCCATATCGATAACACTGTGGCAAGCACGAATGACCCAGACAGCTTGTCGATACCCACCGGGACTGCAGACGCCCAGCGTTGTCCGCGAAATATTGGCAAGTATCTACGAGTGTCCAAAGATGACGCAGAGGAACTCCCCAAGGAAAGAGCTGCAATGGCACAGGGAATACGGTTCGCCACCAGCCTACCAGCACTAAGAGCTCCCCGCTACAACTATAGATAAGGCGACTTGTTACTTCCGATCTGATGGTATCTTATACCGGAGACACAAACTACTATCAGGGAAGGAATTGGAACAACTGGTCGTACCTAGACAGCTGAAAGAGGTGGTGCTCAAACGCACACACGAGCGGTTCCTCGCAGGGCACCAAGGAATATCTCGGACGACTGACCGCATCCTCGCTTAATTTTACTGGCCAGGCGTACAGTCTTAAGCCAAGCTGTATGTGAAGCCCTGCGACGTTTGTCAGTGGTCTGTACCCAAACATCCAGCCTTGTACGCAAAAAACTTAACCCCTGGTGGACACCAGAGTGCACAAAAGCCAAAAAACAACAAAATCGGGCCTGGGGAATCTTGCGAAGATACCCGACCTATACAAACCTCTTACATTTCAAACAGGCCAAATCCAAAGCACGATTTGTACGAAGGCAGGCGGAAAAATCATCATGGAGGAAATACATATCTTCGATAAACAGCTCAGTCACCTCTAAACAAATGTGCGAAAAGGTGAGAAAGTTTAGGGGAGATTACTCGTCTTATACAATACCACTCCTTACAAGTCCTGGTACACAAACAACACTACAAGAACAGGCTGACATACTTGGTGAACACTTCCACAATGTTTCCAGCTCGGGTAATTATTCAAGGGAATTCTTATAGTAGAAACAGTCTGCTGAAAAACAGAAGGTGCCCACTACAGGCGCGACAAATGAATTGTACAATGCCCGCCTTACACAGCAGGAATTAAACATCGTCCTTTCAGCAGGTAAAAAAACAGCGGTAGGTCACCACCGTATTCACTACTCCATGCTGGCACATCTATCCCAAGTATCTGTAGAGGCTCTCCTTGAATTTTTCAATTTAATCTGGGAATCTGGAAGAATGCCAGAAGAGTGGGAAAAAGCAATAGTACACTCTAAAAAAAAAGGGAATGAGAATGGAGCAACGGGCTCTGTTCCTCCTTCAGGCCAGCGAGTTCCTCCTTCGAGCAAGGTTCACGCGCTGCGCCCTCTTGCGGCAATCGTAAATGGAGGAACTTTCCTCCCTTAGCGCGAGCACCCCGGGACCTGAAAATGAGTTGCGCCGTGATCCCGTGTAGCGCATTGCGATTTCATCGGCTGTGACCGATCGGTTCCATCTCTACGAGCACCATAGGCGATCACTTCACCCACTGACTGTGTTTGAGTGCCTTCAATGTGCTGCATGGATACTTCATCGCGCAACGATGCGCATGCGATATCATGAACGTCGGTGGAGGAAGGTTGATCGAAAACAGGCAAGTTATTTTATTCTCGATCATTGGTATGCGCATACGAATTGCTCTCAGCAATAGGCTATACATTTTAGACGCAGTCCTGTTAGACAGTATTTACTGCACCGAGATGCAAGCAAGACCTTAAAATGTATTGGTAATCTAGATCTTCTAGCTTGCTCATGTAGCGGATAGTGCTTAAGGATATTTCTTTTCTTTATTCTCGCGGTACATGCGGCTGTGGTGCGATTATTATTAGTGCGAAAGTGCCAATTAAGTTGCGTTAACAAAAATTAAGTATGTGGAAACGCGTACGTGTAATGAAAGCGGTGCAGAAAGTGACCGATAGTATCCCGAAATCGATCGCCACTGAAATTTATGGCCGCAGTGGCTATGGTGCTTTATTTCCTTATGGTCGCGGCTTCGACTCCGATTCCTGTGGCAGATTGCGGTGGGGGCGGAATTTGAAAGCAACTGTAGTCTCTTGTCAAGTTTTTATGCATTTGTAACATATCATTCTACAGCAATTTAACTATGTTGTTTACGTGGTTCAAAACAAAGAAGGCCAAGTGATCTGATTTGTTTTTCATGCACCATGCTACATCATATTCGGTTTGAAAAAAAACATTGTCCACTTTTTTCAGTGTCATGCGTTACTGCATTTGAGAATGACATTTTCACAATTCAATTTTTTATTCCTTTTAGAATACATGGCTAACTGGAACAAGCACTGGACCTTCATATGTACATCATCGAAGTGGAAGTTCAGCACATCAAAAGACGCCATTTAATTGCTTCTATAACCTGCATGGCTTCTGAAAAAAAAATACAGACGCCAGAGCCAACCATAAATGACAGAATTGCCGATTTTTTTGTGTTTGCTGCTTTGTTGTGATGTCTTGCAATAATTAATTGTTTCATGAATTTCCATCAATGTTGTTGAATGCCACCAATCTTGACTGCTTAAAAATTAGCGAAATTGCTGGCAAAGGTGTGTGATAATAAAGCAATCTTGCGATGCTGTAATAAAGTGTGCATTTATTTACTCTTGCCTCCGTCACTATCTCAATTTAAAATTGCTTTCAAACGAAAGCAAACTTAACGTGTTGTCAGCCAAACTGGCAAGCTTTACAAGTGAGATGTTGCATGTTCAGATATCACGAGCATTAGGTGTTATGCATCAAAAATGCTTTCAAATCGTTGTTGTCCTGAATTAGTTTTTAGCTACTCCTTCATGAAATCCCCCTTTCTCACTAGTCCACATAATTATCAGCCTTACTTTGCCGTGCCAGTCCTTAAAAGCCTATACATAGTTGTGTTATACATCTACTACTTGTAATAAATTATCAACAAGCCCAAATTGCCATTTAAGAGTCTGTCACCTTTTACTAGCTACTAACATAATAAATCTGCACAATTCAAAGTACTGCCATCCAATGATTTTTAAAGAATCGCACTACAATGATTAAAAACGAAAGTAATGTAATTAACATATAACAAAAGTAAAAACAAATATAATATGATGAACAAAAGCACACTACCTGAGCAAGAAACTGTTTTAAGGCTCTGTGGAAGAAATAAGCAGGTGTCTGCCACAGTTTCAATAAGGCATCACAATAGTCTGATCAAATACATTATGGTTCTTCCAGAAGCAAAAAAACAAAAAAGTACACTTCTACAACATTGTATGCAAAGCCAACTAGTAATACATACAGTGGCACAGTTGATGTCTGCAAATCAATACATAGCAATTCTTTATTGTAACTTGCCTTACAAATAAAATCGACCGTGGCGACTATTATCCATCTGTAACTCTCGAAGATGCAGGCAATATGGCACATAAATAGAAAGCATGCGGCACCTAAAGGGGCCATGACAAACCACAGCCTTCAACAGCGCACCAGATGCATTTCTATGCGTTCCACCTCATCAACCCGGGTTCAATGTCACCAGCAGCCATAAGAAAAGATGGGTTTCGGCATGTGTGCATCAAAGCATTGTTCAGAAGTTATATCTTGACAAATAAGCAAAACAGGGGCGAAATAGCCATTTTTTCAATGTGCAGAAACGATGCGAAAGCCAGCCATTGAGCATCCTGAAGGGAAGGTGCCTGTGACATATAAATGCCAACAGAAGTATATGCCGTTAGAATCCGCTTTTAAGTGCCTTTTTGTGCCTACATGAAAGTGAACTTTGAAGAGTGCTGGTTTCTCAGTGGCTTTGGGATGCCTGAATGCCAAGTGTACACCATGCAATGAGGGTTGCCTTCAGGAATGTACTCTGCATATATTTGGGGAAGTAGCCGAAAGAGGCACCATTTTTGGCTTGCTGATCCCCTAAGGCTGGCTTTGCCACTAAGAAATGCGTCCCTAATGGCAGGAGGTATGGCCTTTTTGTCATGAAAGCCATACTTGAAGGACAATGTTTTTCCAAGGTCCTGCTTGCGGATCACTCCGTCAGCAACCTTCCAAAACGTGGGGAAGAACACAGTCAATACCCCCTTCAAGTATGTCATGCATGGCATCAGGAGGTAATTGTTCAGTGACATCAAACTCTTCAAGGCCTTGCAATGGCGATACATTTGTAATGCCGTTCAAGGGCCCATTTATAGCTGGGTCAAGTGTGAATGCTTTAAGGCGGCTCTTGTGTGCTGCACTTGTCCTCTCAATACAGTCATCCAAATTATGCAGCATCCGCAATTGTCTGTGCTGAGCTAAGCAGTAATGGCAGACTGTGCCGCTGCTAAAGCATCACTGGAGACCTGCCAAGAGGTGCATTGAGAGGTTATCTCCCGAGAATGCCACAGTCACAACATTAAAGTGCAGACTGCCAGTGCCCCCCCCCCCCCATTCTTTTATATTAAATTTAGGTCCTGCACGAGTGCAGTAGCACTTAGGCCAGGCCATGTCGTAGCATGACACGGTACTCCACAACTAGAAGCAAGTGAATGGCACTGAGTTTTGACCGATGCCGAGGATGCAGATTCAAAATAGAAAAGTTAACTGGTAAAATTTTGTGCCGTCCAGCAGTACCACCAAGAGGGTTTACAAGCTCCAGCTCATCAGTGTACAAAAGCAGAAATATAGTGCCATGACTGGCATCCTGTGCAAGCTGACGGTACTGACTGAATGCATTGCCATCAGCAAAGTCATAGAGCACATCTTGCGATTTTGACACGGACTGTGAAATGCATTCTAGCAAGACCTCGCATTTCAGGAAATTTGTTAACAGTTTAGAGATAGAAATATAACATGTAAAGTCTTTGTAACTGCCAGTCTGCAATGGCATCCGAGTAGCTTCAGTGTAAATAAAGTGCTCCGAAACGTATTTTTTTTCTCATGTGAGTACTTGTCAAGTCGGAAAATATATTGACAACAATATCCGCAGCATTCAGTTGGCGTGCCAGGTTTTCTATTGTGCACGGTGCCACATTTCTTCCTCTAGGAGCTTTGCAGTTTTTTGAACATCCCTTCTATGACATCATGAATGAGGGCTTTCACAAGGGTGAAAATTTCATCTGTGGTACTCAACGGTACCTGCAACTTTTCCATGATTCTGATTGTAGAACATAGCTATCTGCTTCCCTGATTGTCGCAATGAAGTCAAAGTTCAAAGCAGTGTCATCACTGTTTGTATCTGATGAAGTTGAGGCATCAGTAACGATGCATTTTCTCCAGTTGCTTCACCACAGCCAAAGTCAGGTGTATGCTCATCGGCGCTAATTCCAGCGGCCTTTGTGTGAAAGCGATACACGTGCTTCTTGTAGGCGAAGTAACGGCGAAATGATGCCGCGCAATTCTCTATTCCACATAATACGCAGAAATACGGCTAACAACTGAGGACGTCTTCTGAAACGTTCCACTTCAGTGATATTTCGCTTCTCGCCTTCAGGCACTGAGGACGTGACGGCCGCATTTAAGCGGACAGTAAAAACGCTTGTATAGTGCATTGGATGCACGTTTAAGAACCTCGAAAATACATTATAGAATTTCTTTCTATGCTAAACTATAATGTACGATATAGATTGTTCAGTGGTTCTTATTGTCTGAACATCTATACGCATGTATGCTGGGACAGTGCCTCCTTTATGTTTAGAAAAATAGAGGAGGCGCTGGCTCGGAGTGACATCGTCGACGCAGCACCCGCAACTAGGAGAGCGCTTTTCAACTGGGTCGTACCATTCGAAAGGTAAGTAATCGTGCTTGCTAACTACACTCACATTGTGCGTGCTCCTCGTGTGTGCACAGAGTGCGTGAGCGTAGGAAATGGTACTCCCACGACAACAGTAATACCTGTGCTGATGCTTGCTGAGTGCCGGTTGGCAGAATTTAGTTATGCAAGTTTGTTGCCTCAATGCAACATTGAAAATCTTGATAAGCGTCTTCTTCCGATGAGAAATACTACGTTTGGAAATAATCGTGATCATGTGCGCCTGTGCGTGAGCTCCCCCTTTTCTGCTGAAGTTGCATAATAGCGACCCATGTGCTGCTTTCACCGATTCTTACTGCAATCCCGTTTCCTCGCTTATAAATGCTTCGACGTCGTAAATAATCTCTGCTTATGAGGTTTTCGGTTTACGAGCAGTTTATGAGAAAAAAATCACAGCTTGCTACTAGCACAGCTTACTTTTATTGCGATAGCAATTATATGGACACTCAAAAGCAGATTTCTGCCGTCGGCGTCGCCGTCGCCGTTGCCGTCGCCGTCGCCGTCGCCGTGAGGTTCCGTATGACGTCATTTGGAGAAGAAATCGTCGCCGCGCGCCGAACGCTGTATGTGCGAGTGAAAGGGCGCGAGGGGCGCGTCTTTCACGGGGAGTGAACGCACGGCGGAGAACAAACGCGCGTTCTGCGCCGTGCTCGCTTAAGGGCTGCAGAAGTAGGCGTCTCTGTTCTCCTTCACAATCACCATGTATGTAGAGCAAACGCGCCTTCTTCCAACGAGCGAGAGGCCGTGGGGGAGGGAAGGGAGGCGACGTTTAGCTGCGGCACGCAGTGCCTATTTATATCAGAGGTTCCGGCAACAGTCACCAACGCCGCACGCATTTTGAGCGAACGCGGACAAAACGCCGATGGCGTCGACAACAGTTCTGCGTGTTGCCGATGCTGCTGCATGTCCAAGTTTATACAGCTGATAAAGCTAATATCATTACTCCGTATAGCTCTCTACAAGTTTGCTATCGCAATTGATGCTTCGCCTTTCAGGTGAAGCTGCGACAACTTTTTTAAGACAAGGCGTATTGACATAACTTATACGCAAGTAAACATGACGGGAAAGTTGCTTATGAAAGAAAAAAGAAATGAATTGTTATCTAAAGAAACATTTGTTTGTGATGTGCTGCTCCTGCGTGTGTTGAAAATTTTACTGAGATGAAGGGGCCCTATTATCATGTGCACTGTTGCCACCCTGCACTAGCGCAAACATTGTTTTCGTGACTATTTTTAGGTGCTCCTCGCATGTATTCAGAATGTGACAGCTTTAATGGGCTACTGCTATAAGTTAACACATAACAGAGGGGACTCCTTGGCTATGGCTGCCGTGGTGCAACGTGTAATCTGGATGGTCGAGTCAGGTATGTATGAAGTGTACGCGTTCCAAATAGGATCTCGGTATCATTCGTCGATAAGTTAGTCGACATATTACTCAACTCAGCTTACTAAATTGACTAAATATTTATGCAACTTGCTGCTTATTTGTGTTCATAGCTGTTTTGCGCACATTATCATGTTCTATAAGAAAACTAGACCCAACATGTTGTGATGAGTATTTTTTCTTTCAACAATCACTTGGCTGCGATTAACATTACATTTTTGCTAAGTACACGGTGTGTTCATTACTTTTTATTTCGGTTTCATTGTTCTGAAACTGTTTTTCATGCTGTAGCTTTTATTTCCGATTTTCATCTGTTTATGCTACACGCTCGTGCAGTATCTGCGTATGTAAGAATTCAAAGTGTAGTGGGCCAAATTTGTCACAGGTCTAAGCACACGGCGTGCTTAGCATTGTTTAACATTTACAATTATTTGTCTTGTTCCCAGAATAAATGCCACTGGCAAATGTACATTCGACGAGCTTGGAACTTCTTGAAACGATACATGAAGGCCAGTATTCACTGTGCGTAGCTACTACACCAGTGAGGTGTTTTCTAGTAAGCTTGCTATTTTATTTTATATTCATGGCAAGCTATTCCGATGCATGCAAGTAGGCATTGTAGCAGTTGCGAGTCAGTCCAGTTACATTGTTTTTCACTTTACGTCAATACAGCATAGACCGCAGAGTTAGCTGGTAAATAGTTCAGTGTTGATAATGTCTCATTAAAGAAACACACTACTTCGCACATAGTGCTTAAATGTCTGCTTGCTCTTATGGCATTTGCTGGTTATTGCAATGTTGCTCATCAAATGCATTTGATTTCAACATGACCACACAGAACATTCTGATTGACACTAGTGTAATTTTAATAGTGATAATCAACCAGCCAAGGCTTAATTCTACAGCTCTCAAGA
The DNA here is from genome assembly GCF_013339745.2 of Dermacentor silvarum. Lineage (NCBI taxonomy): Eukaryota > Metazoa > Arthropoda > Arachnida > Ixodida > Ixodidae > Dermacentor > Dermacentor silvarum. Next base: position 20,950,278 of record NC_051159.1, read on the forward strand.
ATTATTTCTAATACTTTGGGTTCCTTTAAATGTGTTCTGTTTCATCCTGTGTTTCATCAGCACAGTGGGCAGTCCTTTAAAATTATTCATTCTACTTGGCGCTGTTCAGGTAAAAAATCTTAACCAGCAAGTCCAAATTATAATGCTATCGGTACGACTTCTATTACTGGGTGGATGAATACAAAGTGCTATATGTAATTGTAAAAGTATTTTGACAAAAATACCGGTGTCTAGAACAAGCACCATATGCACTGCAACTCTTATAGTGTTAAGTTGGGTAGGCAAGTATCTATGCCAAGTATACTTGCACATATACTTTCTACATATTAGCTAGTATTTTAGCTACATGAAAGAGCGTATGTTGTGACTGCTGAAGTCAAATTTATGATTGATGTGCCAGCCTGTTTTTGTTGTGCACTTACTGCTGTGGTGTCTTAGCATTGTAGCCATGTGACAACTGAAGTATTGCAACAATGTGTAAGCTAGCTTGCACCTACGACTGCTACAGTATTCCAACAGATACCTATCACCATATTTGTGCATTTTCTGAGAACCAGCTGTGTTAGCTATGTGCAATTTGTAGTATCCTTATGAGATTGCCGGTCAGTTCACGTAACTTTTGATGACATAATTTACAGAGAGGGAAGGGAAACAGTACAACATGAATGCTGTTAAAAAGGGCCTTTTTATTTTGATGGAAGGATTCAAAATAACAATAAAACTGGATGTGTGCTTATATCTTGCGCAAGTCCTATCAGAGGGAAGGCGGAAGTTGTAATACAAAGGCATAAAATCACGATAAACAGTATTTGCATTAAAAAAGGTGGATAAGCACAGACTAATTTCGTTCCCTTGTCATCAAGAAAGGGTGCTTTTTCATGCATTGATAACGGGGCTGGCTCACATGTCTCGTTTGTGTGGTATGCCTCACTGATTTCTCTTGGCACTCTTTCCCCGTTTGTGAAAACCGATGAACAATCTTAATCCGACCTCAAGCCCTATCATGACAATGCACGGCCATGTCAAGCGAGCATACTGGCCTTTCGAGTGAAATGTGATGATTAACGTGTTCTCCTGGATGCATGTTGAGGCACCAGCCGGCCAGTCTGCCCCATGTACATTCGACCAAATATACGGATGATCAAAGGAATAGACCACACTAGCACTGACGGACACAAGACAAATTTGGTGGTATCTCTAACTAAGCAAGCCTCGCTTGCCTGGGTGCCTTTCTCACTTCACCTGTGGGCTGCTATGCACAACAGTCCACAAGTGAATTGAGAAAGGGGAGCAGGCAAGCGAGGTTTGCTTGGTTAAGGATACCACCAAATTTGTCTAGTGTGCGTGGCAGTGTGCTGTATTCCTTTCACAGGTGGTCAAATGTATACAGGACAGACTGGCTGTTATCTAAATACGTGCCAAATAAATCATCACATTTCACTCGAAGGGCCAGTATGCTCGCTCAACATGGCCGTGCATTGTCATGATAGGGCTTCAGGTCGGATTAAGATTGTTCATCTGTTTTCACAAACGGGGAAAGAGTGCCAAGAGAAATCAGTGAGCCATGCCACATAAATGATACGTGTAAGCCAGCCCCGTTATCAATGCATGAAAAAGCACCCTTTCTTGATGACAAGAGAACGGAATTAGTCTGTGCTTATCCACCTTTTTTAATGCGAATACTGTTTATCGTGATTTTATGCCTTTGTATTACAACTTCCGCCTTCCCTCTGATAGGACTTCCGCAAGATATAAGCACACATCCAGTTTTATTGTTATTTTGAATCCTTCCATCAAAATAAAAAGTCCCTTTTTAACAGCATTCATGTTGTACTGTTTCTCTTCCCTCTCTGTAAATTATGTCATCAAAAGTTATGTGAACTGACCGGCAATCTCATAAGGATACTACAAATTGCACATAGCCAACACAGCTGGTTCTCAGAAAATGCACAAATATGGTGATAGGTATCTGTTGGAATACTGTAGCAATAGTAGGTGCAAGCTAGCTTACACATTGTTGCAATACTTCAGTTGTCACATGGCTACAATGCTAAGACACCACAGCAGTAAGTGCACAACAAAAACAGGCAGGCAGATCAATCATAAATTTGACTTCAGCAGTCACAACATACGCTCTTTCATGTAGCTAAAATACTAGCTAATATGTAGAAAGTATATGTGCAAGTATACTTGGCATAAATACTTGCCTACCCAACTTAACACTATAAGGATACACACTTATTGTTAATTATGTGTGGCGACATAGAGGAAAACCCAGGTCCTGATTCTGATGTAAAGGGTAATCTTAATCCTGATTCTGATGTTCTGCAGCAGATTTTACATACTGTCACAGAAATTAAGGCCTCCCAAACTGAACTTCAATCGGAATGCAGGGCGTCCAAACACGCCTGTCTCTCATTGAGAACACGCTTGCAACACTCAAAGACTGCAAAGAAAAAGTTGAAAAGTGTGAAACAACTGTTAATGCGGTTCAAAAGCAAGTCGCACATTTATACAGTAAAATGGACGACTTAGAGAACAGAAGCCGCCGTAACAACATTGTGATATATGGTATCCCAGAAGGTAGTGATGAAGGCGCCGCATCTTTGAAGAAATACGTCGAAAACGAAATCTTTAACCATTTGCTGAAAGTAAAAGTACAGACTGTGGAGCGCGTCCATCGCGTTGGAAAAAGATTAGCTAATCGGCATCGACCCGTCATACTGCGGTTTTTTGATTTTGCCGAAAAAATGACAGTTCTGCGCAACTGTTCAAAGCTCAAAGGCACAGACCTATCGGTGTCGGAGGATTTTTCATTCGCAGTTCGTGAAACGCGCAGGAAGTTATGGGAGTCCTCAAAACCAAACCGAGCATGCGGTGATAGGGTTGTGCTTCTTTTCGATAAGCTGAAAATAAATGACACGCTCTACGCATGGGATAAGCAAGTGGAAAAGAGGATACTTCTTAAGCAAGCGCGTTCTGAGAGGACTGGTCGCGAGGGTAATAGTTCAACTGCATGAAGCCGAGAAAGCACGCCGTCGTTTTCTTTATTATGTTTCAACGCTAGAAGCATAGTGAACAAAACGGATAAACTAGAGGAGATTTTATTGGCTTACGAGCCTGATATTCTAGTAATTACCGAGACGTGGCTTCATCCCTCTATCCACGATTCAGAAATAATTCCAAAAGATTATAGCTTAATTCGCAAAGATCGTGATAGCCGTGGAGGCGGAGTGGCCATCGTTATAAAGAATGGTCTAACGTTCCAAGAGGAACAAGGTATACCTGACCACGAGAGTCTCTGGTGCACTGTCACATTTCAAGCCACACCTCTGCTAATAGGTGGAGTATACAGACGACCTGGGGCACCTGAAAGTTACCTTACGGAATTACACAACTACCTGCTCAAAAAAATGCATGATCGAACCAAGCTAGTACTAGTTGGCGACTTCAACTTGGCAGGAATAGACTGGGATAACCTAACCGTCGGCCATAGGGAGGTAAACAGCTGCGAACGACTTTTTGATACCATGCTAAGTTTTTCTTTATCTCAACGTGTAACGCAAGCGACACGCGTCCAAGGGCTTGTTTCTAATATCTTAGACCTTGCTTTGATTTCCTGCTCAGTAGATACTGAAGTTAAGGTGGAAGATGGAATATCTGACCATAAATTGATTCTAATTAATTTTCCTAATCTTAGTCTGGCAAAAAGTAACACTGAAAATTCACATATATTTATTAAAGATTATTGCAGAGCAAACGATGAAAGTATTATTGATTACCTGGAAATGAAGTTAGACGATTTTTATGCTGAACCTTCCGATGATGTCGAGAACTTGTGGCTAAAATTTAAAGCGGCAATTTTTCACTGTGAAGAAACTTATATTCCTACGAAGCGTAAGCGGACAAAACAAAGAAATCCTTGGATAACGCGCGAACTTATTCATATGAAACGGAGGCTGAAAAGAATTCGGAAGCGTAAATCCGATCCAGCAGTAATAAATCAATATTACCACGAATTTAAAAGTCTGTTGCGGCAAGCAAGAAATAACTTTTTTTCACACACCTTAACAGATTTCATGACCACGCAACCGAAAAAATTTTGGCGTTACCTTGCTAAGCCGGACAGTCCAATCCGTAAGATGGAAATCAACGGCATCGTTACTGAAAATACGCACGTAATAGTTAACTCATTCAATTCTTTTTTCCAATCTGTATTCACCCAAGCATGCCCAGTCCAAGTACCGCTTGTTCAACGTGATTCGGCTATGCCGGAAATTCGAGATAACCGAACGAGGTATCTTGAATCTGCTTTTACAACTAGATGTTAAGAAATCCCCGGGCCCAGATAAAATCCCAAATGTGTTTCTTAAGCGTTATGCAGAACAACTTACCCCTTTTTTGTATAAAATATTTACGCTTTCACTGAAAAATGGTGCACTACCGACAGACTGGCTATGCGCCAGAATAATCCCTATTCATAAAAGTGGTAACAAATATACTGTGGAAACATATCGACCCATATCACTAACTACTTGTTCTTGCAAATTGATGGAGCATATCCTCAACAAAGCCATCATAGATTACCTAGAGTCTAACAATATTCTTTACCCTAAACAGCACGGCTTCCGTAGAGGGCTCTCCACGGTAACACAGCTTGCGGAAATAACACATGACTTCGCTGGCATAATTGATTCTAAGCTTCAAGCTGACGCAATCCTCATAGACTTTGCGAAAGCATTCGATCGCGTACCTCATTCTAAATTAATAGCCAAGCTTGAATCGATTGGCATTAATAGCAAAGTAATAGGATGGATTTCGGCTTATCTAACAAATCGTACCCAGTATGTAAGTTTAAACAATGTAGATTCTAATTGCCTAAGCGTTTTCTCCGGCGTACCCCAAGGGTCTGTTTTAGGGCCAACATTGTTTCTTATATACATTAACGACATCTCTTCTTGTGCAGAACCAGGTGTAACATTGCGACTTTTCGCAGATGACTGTGCCATTTATACTGCAATCCGCAGTGCAGATGACCACCTAAAGCTTAATTCTTCCTTAGAAAATATTGCCCAATGGTGCAATACGTGGGGGATGGAAATAAATGTCTCTAAAACAGCGTTCATCAGCCTAACCAGGAAAAAACAACCTTCATCATTTACGTACAATCTTGAAGGCTTGAATATTACACAAGTTGACAAAGTAAAATACTTGGGTGTCACATTTTCGCAAGACTTAAAATGGGATAAGCACATTACCGATACATGCGCCAAGGCATTCAAGCAACTAGGGTTTCTGCGCAGAAGATTGAGCAAAGCACCTCAAGCCGTTAAACTAACTGCCTATAAAACTCTGGTCAGACCTATTCTAGAATACGGAAGCATAGTGTGGGACCCTCATCAAAAGTACCTTCGTGATAAACTTGAAAGATTACAAAATAGGGCTCTTAGGTTTATCTATTCAAAGTATTCTTGGCACGAGAGTGCAACGGACATGCGCAATCAAGCGCATTTGGCTACTCTTTCTTGCCGGCGTCATGTTGCATCTATGAAGTTTCTTTATCTCCTCTTTTACGGACACATTAAAATCAGAAAAGACGACTATATACACCCGCCTGGCCGTCGGTCTAGTAGGACAAACCACGATAAGTGCATCCGGCCATTTAATACGCATTGCAATACATTTAAGTATTCATATTTCCCTCGCGCTGTGAACGCTTGGAATGCGCTACCAAGCGAAGCTGTAAATAATCCAAACTTAGATCAGTTTTGTTCACTAGTGGAGCAGCTAATGGACCCTGTATAACTGCTTTTCCTGATGAAAAATTGCAAAAAGTATCTTGTAGTATTGTATTGGTATTGTTTGTACATTTCTTTTCTCATGTATAGCATACGATTTATAGTGCTAGATTTTTCCTTCTCGTGTACGCGATGTGTAACCATGCATAGATAATATAATATTCATGCTCTTGCTGTTGAAAAATGTTCTGATTACCTCATGTTGTCGTGTTGTCTTTTTCGGAACTTGTATCTTATTATATGCCTATGATGATGTAAGCCCGCTCCCTGTATGGGTCTGCAGAAGACCTACAGTATTGATGAATAATAATAAGAGTTGCAGTGCATATGGTGCTTGTTCTAGACACCGGTATTTTTGTCAAAAATACTTTTACAATTACATATAGCACTTTGTATTCATCCACCCAGTAATAGAAGTCTTACCGATAGCATTATAATTTGGACTTGCTGGTTAACATTTTCTACCTGAACAGCGCCAAGTAGAATGAATAATTTTAAAGGACTGCCCACTGTGCTGATGAAACACAGGATGAAACAGAACACATTTAAAGGAACCCAAAGTATTAGAAATAATTCTTGAGAGCTGTAGAATTAAGCCTTGGCTGGTTGATTATCACTATTAAAATTACACTAGTGTCAATCAGAATGTTCTGTGTGGTCATGTTGAAATCAAATGCATTTGATGAGCAACATTGCAATAACCAGCAAATGCCATAAGAGCAAGCAGACATTTAAGCACTATGTGCGAAGTAGTGTGTTTCTTTAATGAGACAGTATCAACACTGAACTATTTACCAGCTAACTCTGCGGTCTATGCTGTATTGACGTAAAGTGAAAAACAATGTAACTGGACTGACTCGCAACTGCTACAATGCCTACTTGCATGCATCGGAATAGCTTGCCATGAATATAAAATAAAATAGCAAGCTTACTAGAAAACACCTCACTGGTGTAGTAGCTACGCACAGTGAATACTGGCCTTCATGTATCGTTTCAAGAAGTTCCAAGCTCGTCGAATGTACATTTGCCAGTGGCATTTATTCTGGGAACAAGACAAATAATTGTAAATGTTAAACAATGCTAAGCACGCCGTGTGCTTAGACCTGTGACAAATTTGGCCCACTACACTTTGAATTCTTACATACGCAGATACTGCACGAGCGTGTAGCATAAACAGATGAAAATCGGAAATAAAAGCTACAGCATGAAAAACAGTTTCAGAACAATGAAACCAAAATAAAAAGTAATGAACACACCGTGTACTTAGCAAAAATGTAATGTTAATCGCAGCCAAGTGATTGTTGAAAGAAAAAATACTCATCACAACATGTTGGGTCTAGTTTTCTTATAGAACATGATAATGTGCGCAAAACAGCTATGAACACAAATAAGCAGCAAGTTGCATAAATATTTAGTCAATTTAGTAAGCTGAGTTGAGTAATATGTCAAATAACTTATCGACGAATGATACCGAGATCCTATTTGGAACGCGTACACTTCATACATACCTGACTCGACCATCCAGATTACACGTTGCACCACGGCAGCCATAGCCAAGGAGACCCCTCCGTTATGTGGTCACAGCCTCGCCACTATAAAATAAGTTGTGTTAACTTATAGCAGTAGCCCATTAAAGCTGTCACATTGTGATAACATGCGAGGAGCACCTACAAATAGTCATGAAAACAATGTTTGCACTAGTACAGGGTGGCAACAGTGCACATGATAATAGGGCCCCTTCATCTCAGTAAAATTTTCAACACACGCAGGAGCAGCACATCACAAACAAATGTTTCTTTACACAACAATTCATTTCTTTTTTCTTTCATAAGCAACTTTCCTGTCATGTTTAGTTGCGTATAAGTTATGTCAACAAACCTTGTCTTAAAAAGTAAGCTGTACTAGTAGCAAGCTGTGATTTTTTTCTCATAAACTGCTCGTAAACCGAAAACCTCATAAGCAGATTATTTACGACGTCGAAGCATTTATAAGCGAGGAAACGGGATTGCAGTAAGAATCGGTGAAGCACATGGGTCGCTATTATGCAACTTCAGCAGAAAAGCACAGGTGCACATGATGATCATGATTATTTCCGAACGTAATATTTCTCATCGGAAGAAGACGCTTATCAAGATTTTCAATTTCGCATTGAGGCAATAAACTCGCATAACTGAATTCTGCCAACCGGCGCTCAGCAAGCATCAGCACAGGTATTACTGTTGTCGTGGGAGTACCATTTCCTACGTTCACGCATTCTGTGCACACATGGGGAGCACGCACAATACGCGTGTAGTTAGCAAGCACGATTACTTACCTTTCAAACGGTACGACGCGGTTTAAAAGCGCTCTCCAAGTTGCCGGTGCTGCATCGACGATGTTAGTCCCAGCCAGCGCCTCCTCTATTTTTCTAAAAATAAAGGAGACGCTGTCGCAGCATACATGCCGCTGCGTAGTGGACCAGCTCAGGCACGCTAATAATTCGCATGCTTTCTTTGCGCCATGCACCCAACTTTCCGCAACCATGACACAAAGGCAACGCACTACCCGGCACGAAAATCGTTGGTCCACATTTGCCTGGCGCGCCACGCATAAGGCGAGTTTGCAGCAAGACACAAGCTATCTTCTCGCACTATTATTGAAGCTAACTACGTCACATTTCATTACCGCAAACACAAAAACACACGATCAATCGCTCGCACATCCAACAAGCACGTTGTAGACGGAAGAATGACAACGGCGCCACCTGCACACTAGGGAGGCTGTGGTGGCCTCCGTGATACATGATTAACTAGCCGTGTTGCGCCCTACTATGTTGCGAGACAAAACGGTTAATTCTGTAATGTATTTTCGAGGTCTTTAAACGTGCATTCAATGCACTGCACGAGCGTTTTTGCTTTCTGCCTAAAAGCGGCCGTCACGTCCTCGAGCCCAGCGGTAGGGTGGCTAGCGTCGCAACGCCGTAGCCACGGGACTACGTTAAAACCCTGTAATTAAACCGTTCAAAATTCTGCATCTTTATATTAAAAGGTCTGTTTGCATTGCGTGCACCTGTAATAACACCTAATACGTTTAGTTTTGTCTTACCAGCAATTGTTTAACTTGGCAGAAAACTGATTTGCCCGGCACAATTGGGGGGTCGCATTTCGTGACTATATAAGATCGTACGCAGGTACACAAAGCATGTAAACAAAAAAAACAAAAAAAAGAAAGGTAAACCGTGTCGTTATATGCGAATGTGTGCGAGTTGGTTCGGTCAGTGCTCTATGAATAGTTGTGTCAATGAATCTGTTTGATTACGTGTATAAAATGTCTATGTATGCTTGTTAATGTAACCATGTGTATTACATAAACCGGACAGTGTGACTATGTGCGTGTGTTGTTGATTGTCAAGTGCTCTATGAATTGAATGCGTATGTGTACATTTGAATACTGCTCTAGGTGAATGACCAGTGTAAGCTGTATTAATGAAGTGTTATTAATTAATTATGTGTAATATTATAATGTCTGAGAATTAATAGAATGTTATATAAGAATTGTGTGTCATAATATCATAGTAACACGTTCACACATGTTTCGCGTGTGGGAAAATCTTTTTGTACATACAATTTTTTAAAATCTTTTATTGCATGTAGCCTCCGAGACCATTGCTCAGTGCGTGCGAATCTCGAAGCCTTGTATTGGCGCCCCTAGTAGCTTCAATCCTAGTTGTTAAGCCTATAGTCGTGTTGCTGGCTTCACTTGCCTGGAGTCGGCCATGTTGGTTTTGGAAAGGGAGTAACAGTTGCTCCCAGCCATGAGGGAGGAAAGTTCCTCCATTTAAAGACGAACATAGGGGACATCGCCGTTCCTCCTTTGGAGGAGCAAGGGTCACTCCTTTTTTTTTTTTTTAGAGTGTAGTCCCATTTCTCAAAGCTGGTAAACCCCCAACATCCGCAAGCAGCTACAGACCCATTGCCCTGACAAGCTGTCTGGCAAAATCATATGAAAGCATTATTAATATAAGGCTCTCGTTCATTTTAGAATCAACAAACCTAATAGACCCTCACCAGTGTGGTTATAAAAAGGGTTGTTCAACCACTGAGCATCTTGTCCGACTGGAGCATGAAATTCGATATGCATTTTAACACAAGCAACATTGTCTGGCAGTTTTCTTTGATTTAGAAAAAGCCTATGACACCACGTGGAGATATATAATTTTAAGAGACCTAGCTGACCTCGGCATCCGTGGTAAAATGCTTAACTGCCCTGCTGATTTCATGTCTAATAGAACATTTCAGGTTCGTCTCGGCACAGTACTTTCTCGTACATTTGCACAGGAAAATGGTGTTCCGCAAGGCTGTGTTCTCAGCACAACACTTTTCATTGTAAAAATGAACTCGGTTAATAAGGTTATACCGTCGTCTGTTATGCACTCTATATATGTCGACGACCTGCAAGTGCCTTGCCGTGCCTCAAATCTGTCAACCTGTGAGAGGCAGCTTCAGATCACAATAAACTTGCACAATGGGCTAACAAGAATGGCTTCTGCTTCTCCACCCAGAAAACAGTTACTGTTTTATTTTCTCAGAAACGTGGGCTATACTGTGACCCAGTCCTGAAATTAAATGACGCCACACTACCGGTCAAACAACATTATAAATTTTTAGGAGTAACCTTTCACACCAAGCTGAACTTCCTGACCCACATAAACACACTAAAGATTAAGACAAATAAAGCGTTGAATATCCTCAAAGTGTTGTCCCATAAGCACTGGGGTTCCGACCGAACGTGTCTTTTACGTATTTACCGGTCTGTTTTGCGTAGCCGTCAAGACTACGGCTGCGTAGTTTATGGCTGCAGCCAGACATTCTTACATTCGACGACTTGATCCAGTACATAACCTTGGACTGCGCCTAGCAAGTGGTGCTTACAGAACATCACCTGTCCCAAGTATATGCATTGACTGTAATGAGCCTTCCTTAAAGCAGCGCAGAGCGTTACTCACTTTTTCGTATGTACTCAAAATTCAGTCATCACCGCAGCACTTACGCTACAATATCGTCACACAATGCAACTCACGCTTACATTACCCTAATAAGCCGAACATGATTCGGCCACTTCTTTTACGGCACGAGGAAAACTGCAAGACATGATATTCCTCAAGAGGTACTGCAAGCTGCTGAAAGGGGACAAAGATTGCCCCCGTGGTGCGATTTTACACAGTTATGTGATTGGACACTAACACATCTAATGAAAAAAGACACCCCACAAGAACACATAATACAAGAGTTTCGAGCTATCCAAGAAAAATACAAAAATTACATTGAATTTCACACTGATGGCGCTAAAACACAAAAACATGTGGGTGTGGGAATCGCAACAAAAAATTGGGAAACTAGTATTAGGATACACCATTCTGCTTCAATCTTTACCGCCGAAGTTTATTCAATATGGATGGCAGTAAAAAAATTATCACCGAGAATCTGGCAGTGGAACTGCTGGGGTTTCCTTCCGAAAAGGGCGGTCCTTCAGCAGTTTCTCAGATCACAGGTCGATAAGCCACTAGTCATTCTATTGCAAGAGACACTCACGGATAGAGTCACCCTTCCAGGGTACACATCTCACGTTGTCAAGAATGCGGAAGGCAGGGGCATCTGTACACTGGTAGCCAAAAAATACACATTCATAGAACACGATCTACACACGGGGCGGAGCACAATAGAACACTCCTTTGTCGAAATTATTCCAAGTGGTGGCCTTAGAAACAGTTTCTTTCTACTCCACATCTATAGTTCGCCGAGGGGTAGGCATCACCGATTCCATACAATTATTTCTAAAGCGGTCTCCATGGCACGGAAAGAGAGCGCACCCATCGTGGTGGCCGGGGACTTTAATGCACCACATCACGCGTGTGGTTACCCTCGTACCGAGCCCAAGGGGGCCGACCTCTGGCAAACGGCTTCAGATCTCAATCTTACGTTGGTCACGGATCCCGCTTTTCCTACCAGAACAGGCAATTCATGGTCGCGTGATTCCACTCCAGATCTCACTTTTGTGGGCTCCGAGGGGGAAGTTTCGTGGGTAAATCTCGGAATTGATTTGGGCAGTGATCACTACATACTCAGCACGACTATGCAATTACAAGGCAAACCCCCCAAAACGTTTACTTTCACGGATTGGGATCTCTTTCGTAAAATCAGATCGGAGAGAGTTGGTGACGAAGGCCTGTCCGACTTTGACGGATGGCTATCCCAGGCCATCTGCGACGTCGAAACGGTCACAAAGTCCATCCAAACGAACCTTGTGGTAGACAAAATAGATAGCAAGTTAGCTCATCTCATAGAGGCCAAAGAGTCTCTACTTTCCAGGTGGAAAACCCAAAAACTTAATCGGAGGCTTCGCAAACGCATCGCGGAATTGAACCGAGAGATTGCCGAATACTGCCAAACGCTAGAGAAACAGCATTGGAACGAGGTTTGCAACATGGTGGATGGACAGATGAGAATTGGAGGGAAATGGAACCTCCTCAGACATTTACTTCATGGGGACAAGTCCAAGTCAAATCAGAGTCGTGCGGTGGACAAGATTCTCCACGCAGAAAGAAATAAATGTTCCAAAACGGAGATTGCGGGCTCGTTGGCCAGGAGGTATTTGCCCTTGGCTGGAGAGCCCACTACTCCTGCCAGAGATTATCCAAACTATGAGGGAATACCGGCAGCGGAGCTGGACAAACCCTTTCAAGAAGCAGAAGTACGAAATCCGTTGTTCAACCTGAACGGAAGGTCAACTCCAGGACCCGACGGAATAACGAACAAAATGCTTCGCAATCTCGATGATAATTCGATAAAGATTATCACTGAGTAGGTGAACCGCATTTGGGAGTCTGGGGTCTTCCCTGATAAATGGAAGATAGCCTCAGTAATTCTCATCCCGAAACCAGGCCGCAGCCCAGGGATACAAAACTTACGGCCCATATCCCTCACATCCTGTCTAGGGAAGGTAGTTGAGCACGTGATCAATGACAGAATCTCCAAACACATCGAGGACGAGAGGTTGTTCCCTAGTAACATGTTCGGCTTTAGACCACACCTGTCTACGCAGGACGTCATGCTGCTCATTAGGCACACCGTATTAGAACGGGATACTAGAGACATCAGGGCCGTTCTGGGGCTTGACCTCGAAAAAGCCTTTGACAACGTAACCCACCATCACATTCTGGACTCCATCTCACGCCTCAACCTCGGAGAGAAGTTTCACAGCTTTGTTAGCTCCTTCCTTAAAGATAGGAAGGCCACCATCAAACTCGGCGATCTTAAATCAGAGCTTTACGAGCTTGGTACTGTTGGCACGCCACAGGGGTCAGTTGTTTCACCTCTTCTTTTCAATATTGCCATGTGCGAACTCGCGACCGAGCTAGAACATCTAGGCGGTATCCGAAGTGCCATTTACGCTGACGACATCACCTTCTGGTGTACTGGAGGTTCGGACAGACAAGTCGAACGATCTCTACAGGAGTCAGTCGACTGCGTTGTTAGTCACATACAGAAAATGGGACTCAAACTCTCGAGGTCCAAATCTGAACTTCTCCTGTATCGCCCAACTAAAAGGGGTCCAAAACCGAAAAATTGGAAGCCCATAGACGAGATCAATATCAGACTACACACGGCAACTGGGCAAACTATCCCAAGAGTTGACTCTATCCGGGTTTTAGGCATGATTATCGAGGCCAACGGGCACAACGGTCGCACAATCAACAGACTAACGTCGCACGCGGAGGGAGTAATTAGACTAATTCCCAGGCTGTCCAACAATAGAGGAGGGCTCAAAGAAGACAACCTTAGGATTTACCATGCGTTCCTAATGAGTCATGTAAACTACGTTGCACCTATGCACAAATGGCAAGTTCACGAGAGAACCAAACTAAACACGCTCATTCGGAAAAGTATAAAGAGGGTCCTTGGCGACCCGATGCGTACTAACACCGAGAGCCTCATGAGTCTAGGTGTTCACAACACCCTAGAGGAAGTCATTGAAGCGCAGCAGACGGCGCAGCTTGCTAGACTTTCGTCCACCATCGCGGGGCGAAAAATCCTTGAAGGCGTCAACATCAACCCCATTTTTGCGATGGAACGCAACACGCAGCTGCCAAATCACACGAGATCTTACATTAAGGTTTCTCCACTGCCGAGGAACGTACACCCACAACAAAATACAGGCAGAAGACTGGCTAGGGCCGCTGCACTCCTGACATACGCACACGCACACGCGTCGGACGCATGTTTCGTCGATGCCGCTCAATACGAGCGTTCCGCTAGCAGCACCTCCCGTTTTGCGGCCGTCTCCGTTGACATCAAGGGCCGGGTACTTTCGGCCGCATCAATCATTACCTCGTCGCCCGGTAAGGCAGAACAGCTAGCCCTAGCATTAGCACTGTTAGATCCAAGCAAAACGGAAGTCTACACAGACTCGAGATCGGCAGCCAGAGCATTCGCATCTGGGGCCGTCTGTAAGGAAGTCGCCAAGATACTCGAAGGAAAAGTACTTGTTCATCACACCATCACCTGGTTCCCGGCCCATGTAGGGTCGAAAGTAGGGGGGCTTGTCAACACCAACGAATTGGCCCATGCTCAGGCGCGAGGTCTTGCTTGCCGCGCCGGGCTATCTGGGGCCGGTGCACCGGGCGGGGCCAGCGACGGGTCTGGTCCGATTGTGGCGGAGACGGAACCCGCCCGCTTTAGGGACATACTCTCCACCTTTAACGAAGTCACAAAGCATTATCAACTTGCTCGCAGGGCATTTCCGTTGCCCCACCGAAATCTATCACGGACTCAATCGGTTACGCTTAGGTTATTACAAACGCACTCGTATCCCAGCCTCTCGATCTATAGTCGTTTAACGGAGGTCTCTCCTTCGTGTCCCGACTGCGGCGGATACAGCGATTTTAACCATATGCTCTGGGAGTGCCCCTCTTTACAGCACCACACGGATCAAGGGATCCCGCCAAACACATTTTATTTACTGATAAAGAGTCATGACTGGTTCGATCAACTCAAGGCAGTCCAGAAGGCCCACGATGCGGCGGCGAGGCTTGGCCTTCCCGTCCCGACGTGGGAGTGGCCCGCGGTCCTCCCTCCATGAAAACGAGGGGCGACTACTTCAAGACGTCAATAAAGTTTACTACCTACCTACCTACCGAGAAGCTGAAAAATGCTATAATTTATACTGATTCCTTAAGTGCACTGAGGGCTTTAAATTTAAACTCCGCCTGCGAACCCCTGCTTGGTGACATCGACCCTACCATGAAATTTAGGCTACCACCGAAAATTCAACGCAGCTGTGCCAGTCTTCTGCACAGACTAAGGCTGGGGGTAGCGTTTACGCGCGGATACGTACACCTCATGCGACGCACCAAGTCTCCAGACTGTGAATTGTGCAATGTCAAAGAGACTATAGGTCATGTGCTTTGTGACTGCCATAGGTACGTGCAAGAGCGTCAAAGGTTGAATAATGACCTTACGCGTCTCGACAGCCAACCGTTGTCGGAGGACGTTATTTTAGGCCCTTGGCCAGACACTCAATCAAGTTTCAAGGCCATGCAGGCGCTACTGAACTTTTTAAAAAGTACGGGCCTGGACTGTAGGCTTTGAGCATGCCAAAGTGCTTGCCATATGTTTCACATCCTCCTTCTCTCATCATCGTCACCCATCATGCGCCTCTTTCTTCCCTCTTTCTTTCCCTCTTCCCCTTCCCCCAACGCAGAGTAGCTGGCTAGAGGAATTTACCTCAGGCCGACCTCTCTGCATTTCGCATCATTAAACTTATCTCTCTCTCTCTCTCTCTCTCTGGTCTTTTGTAACAAATATGGAAGAACTATTCGATTCTTCTGGGTCCCAAGCCATGTTGGGATACCAGGAAATGAAGCAGCAGATAGATGTGCATCCATGGCCGCGCACAAAAACATAACTCGCACAACACTTCCATACAAAGAAAGTATCCAAGCGATTCGTAAGACCCTTCAATCAAAATGGCAACAGGAATGGAACTCGTGCATAAATAACAAGTTACATGTGACTAAACCCCTGCTTGGCGAGTGGAAATCATGGAGTCACCAAGAGCGGTTCTATGAGGTAATCTTGTGTCGACTTCGAATTGGGCACACACATCTAACACACAATTTTCTACTTCGAAAAGAAAACCCACCAACTTGCGAGAAGTGCCATGAACCACTTACAGTAATGCACATTATGACTTGTCCACATACAGAAACACAGAGACGGAAACTTATACGCAATCTAGATAACTTGCATATACCTTTACACCCCACCTTACTATTAGGAGACGACCCGCTATGCCATTCACTGAGTTGTTCAACTTTTTAGATGAAACTGGTTATTTACATCAACTATAAAGTAACACAGTGTTTACTACCCTAACATTGGCTTTTATTGTCTTGTGATTGGCGGAGCATGGCCTTTGTCGCTTTTGTGCCATTAAACCAGAATTAACTAACTGTACCTCGACTTCCAGTCCACCGTGCCCCACTTGTCACCGTGCCTGTTACCGAAACCCCTTCTTCCCGCGCGGACATTGACATCGTCAGCACCGTCGTGAATCGACAGCGTCGGCGCCGTCGGCATCGTTGGAAAAAAAAATGTCACAGTTTCGCCCTAAGGGCGAAGCAATGAATGCGATAGCAACGCAGCAATGTCATACGAAGTAAGGTGAGCGGCTTTGGTAGCAATATAAATTGTAGTAAACATGAGCTGATTAAGTAAGCAGGTGTGCTGCGGCGTAAGTAGACCGACATGAAGAGAGACTCGATGACCACGAGAAGGCGCGTGTGAAACAGTGGTGTTGATGAGAAGCGCTTCCCGTGGGCAGCGCGTGCGAAGGGACACACCTGTAGCGCTGCACTGCCGATCCGGGCAGCATTGCATGTGTAGCGTGCGTTGGAAAATGTGGCCCGACTATTACTAACTGAATGAACAAGCGTGGTGTGAGCGCGCACAAACAAACATGAATAGATCACACTGAATGACTGCAGACAACGACTGTCAAAACGCTGGCAGCAAGCGCAAACGCCGCAGCGGCGAAGGTACGTGCGGTCTATCGCTTCAACGGAAACTGAGCAGCGAATGCACGGCGCTTAAAGGTCAGAGCCGTGGGGAGATAAGATACGGTGCGGGCGGAGAGACGAGCGCGGTTGTTGGCAGAGAAGTGCGCCCCCCCCCCCCTCCCTGCTCCCTCCGGCGCTGGCTTCCCGCTTCCTTGCTTGCGCGTGGTAGAGATAAGAGATTGTGCGGACGAGCGACGAGCGCGGTTGTTGGCAGAGAAATGCCCCCCCCCCCCCCCCCCTGCTCCCACCGGCGCTGACTTTCCGCTTCCTTGCTTGCGCGTGGGAGATTGAGTGCGTTCGCTCTCCCTGATAGCGCGCGTCCCCGCACGCTTCCGCTGGGGCATACGCCGCACGGCGAAGATTTTATCTATACGGAACCTCACGGCGACGGCGACGGCGACGCCGACGGCAGAAATCCGGTTGAAGTGTCCATATAATTGCTATCGCAATAAAAATGCCAGTGACGTGACCTGACCACAAGAAACAACGACAAGCGAGGTACTGCTTGCTAAACTGTGACTGTGCTCGAAGAATTTGTACACCTCGCATGACGATTGCAGCACTCAGTGTTTTGCGTTACGTGTGTTTATTCGACGCGTCCTACCTCACCGCCGCGTCGTTCTTGAACAGGGGGGAAGTGTAGTAGGAGGACGGCATTTTAATATTTGTGCTCGGTGTGCTGGGCCGAGAGGTGAAATGCGCGGGCTTTTCAGGGCTTGTGTTCGGCGTGCGGGGCCGAAAAGCGCGGGAGTGCGCGTGGCTGGTGCGCGTGGTCGGTGCGCGTTCCCTGAGAGAGTACCTCGAGCGACGGGGCCGACAAGCTCCGCGCAACGGGCCAGCACGGTGGGCTCTCGTCGGGCTCTGCGGATCAAACGGCGGGCCACGTCCCGACGTCAACGGTCCCGACCCTGTTAAACCGGGCTTCGCCCCGGTTCACTGTCCCTGGAGGCCGACCTACCTGGCGGATCCTCTCGTGGTCGGGCTTCGCCTCGGCTCTCTGACGTTCCTGAGGCGGGCTGTGCTGCGGCGTCCAGCGCCGTACTGCCCTGCAGAGCCCAGGCTACGCCCCGGCTCCTGTTAGGCCGAAATAGGCCGCCCTACGGTGTCATCGCCATTCGTTCGCCGTCGACGCCGGGCTGCGCCCCGGTTCCCGTCACTGTAGCAGCGACGTGCAGCCCAGCTGCGTCCCAGCCGTCGCTACCTCACCGCTGCGGCGGGCGACCATTACGGCGATTGGAACTGAACTGTACACCACCAGACTGGGATTACCCCCAATAGTGCGATTTGTGTCAATTACCCTCTGTAATTCGTGTACCTCTGGTCCTTGTCTGCTGTCCGTGTTAAAAATCGTTCCTCTCTGTCTTTGGGTGATTCCTTATTGCGTCTGGCTGACCTGTGCCCACAAAACCCCCACAATCACACACTATCATGTGCCCGACCTTCAATGTGGTCACATTCAATGTGTCCGACCTTTGAAGTTAGAGCATTATACTTGAAATTTCACCAGCATTATTAGCACCAAAGTCCATCCCTACTTAATCTGAACACAATGAGCGCATACCTTGTGCAAATAAAGCAATCATGCCATGACAATAGACAAACACAGATAATGTTCTAAGCAAGCAACTAAAGCGAGCAAAATACGTTCAGTTGCGTTCTTCAACTTATGCACAAGCACAATTTATTTATTCAAAATACCCCTAAAGGCCCTCGCGCAGGAGGGTATTACATAGGGGGTGTTCAATACAACAAAAAATGCTACATAGTGGGATTAGTCAAACGTGGAAAGAACAACGCATGAGCGAACACAAATGTCACAAAATAATATTAGCTCCAAATAACACAGATACACATGGAAGACGCAACAACAAACAAAGAGAGAACAATGTGTCCGAATTATACAACAAAAATAGCGATAGTTTTATTTTCACTGCACAACTTCCGTCATTATTATTTCATGAAATTTAACAGAATCAATGACGGTGGCTATGTGTGATGGCAGTGCGTTCCAGTCAACGATTGTACGTGGTATGAATGATTGTGAATAGTTTAAGGTATGACACGCAAAACGCTTTACTTTGAAAGGATGGTCACGTCTGGGAAGGATGGCAACTGTTGAAGAAAAGAAGTCGTCATGAAGCAATGGTTGATGATAAAGTTTGTGAAACAGTGATTACCGTGAAGCTGTGCGTCGTTGAAACAAGTCTGGCAGTTCTGCACGAATTTTCAATGCTGAGACACTAGAATGATGGGAGTAGTCTGAAAAGATGAAGCGAACTGCGCGGTTTGGAAGTGATTCAATGTTGTTGATTAAGTAAGCTAGGTAAGGGTCCCAAATCGCACATGCATACTCGATTTTAGGCCGTATTAGGGTGATGTAAGCAAGTTTACGTAGGTGCGATGGAGCATGCTTCAAGTTATGTTTTAAGAGACCTGGGGCCGTATTCTGTAACGCTTCGGTTTTCGAAGGATTCGGTTTGGCGGTGGCATCACATTGGAGCGGTCCGTTGACGTAATGAAAACAAGTGAAAGGACAGAGACCAATCGGCGCGAAGGTTTCTTTTTGTGGCAGTGAACGTCACAAACCAAGTAAAAATATAGCAATTTACGAGCGCTTCTTGGTAAATAGAAATAATTTGTTCATGGTATTGATGAGGTTTACGTTTTTCATCATGAAACGCGTGTGAGTTGTACTGGCGGTGAGTGACTTAACGAATTTGGTTTACTTCGGTTGACCCATTTATGCCGCTAGGTGGGACGTCGTACGCCAACTTCGCGTTGCAGCCGAAATACACGCTCAAGTTCTTCGCACAGTCGGAGTGCTGTCTCTTGAGAATCTGAATTGTCGCCTGAATCCCTCGTCTGTCATCTCAAAGGCGTCTTGTCGACGTCGAGGTTGTCGCTGTCTATCACGGAGGCTCGCTAAAAGCACGATAACAGGCGCCACAGGCACCGCACACGCCGTCATTTTGCTCCGAGTGCCGCGATTTCGCCCGTGCACACGGCACACCGCGCTTCCGATCAGACCGAAGCAGCGCGCGCGGCTTCGCTTCGTAGCAGACGACAAATTCGGTTTCCGCGTGATTGACATGTGCGTGACTTCATCAAAAATTGACATGTGCGTGACTTCATTAAAAATTGCGTTCGCGCCCTGAGGCGATGGCGTCACCCAGGCGGCGACCAATCGCTGCACGCAAACCGAATCCTTCGAAAACCGAAGCGTTACAGAATACGGCCC
Organism: Dermacentor silvarum; assembly: GCF_013339745.2. Classification (NCBI taxonomy): domain Eukaryota; kingdom Metazoa; phylum Arthropoda; class Arachnida; order Ixodida; family Ixodidae; genus Dermacentor; species Dermacentor silvarum. The sequence continues at coordinate 20,970,409 of NC_051159.1, forward strand.
CTGATGAGCGGTTAGCAGATGCGAATATGACGTTGATGTGATAATTCCAGGATAAGTCTGAACTAGGGTAAACACCAAGGTATTTGTAAGTAGTAGTAAGTTCAACTGCAGTATTATTTAAAGAGTACGAGGTGGAAATGCGATTAGGGCGTTTAGTGAAGGACGTAAGCATAGTTTTAGAAATATTAAGGCACATTAACCATTTAGAGTCCCAAGAGGTTACGCTGTCCAGGTCAGCCTGGAGTGCCCGTTCATCATCTTTACATGAAATTTTGCGATAGATCACGCAATCGTCCGCGAAGAGCCTGATTTGGGATGAAACTATGTTAGGCAAATCATTAATAAAAATTTTAAAAAGCAACGGGCCCAGGACGCTGCCCTGAGGAACGCCTGAGTACACTTTCCCAAGGGATGAGGAACTGTTATTGACGGATGTGAATTGGACTCTTCTTGAAAGGAAATCTTTAATCCATGCGAGTACAAGCGGATGAATTAATTTAATTCATCCTGTGTTAATTTGATTAGCAACCTGTGATGAGGCACACGGTCAAAGGCTTTGGAAAAATCAAGAAAATTTGCGTCAGTTTGTATGCCAGCGTCAACTGAAGAATGTAAATCATGAACGAACCCGGCAAGTTGAGTGTCGCACGAGTAGCCCTTTCGAAAGCCGTGTTGGTAATTGAAAATGATGTTATGCTCTTCCAGATAGTTATTTACCTGCGAGTGAATTATATGTTCGAGAAGTTTGCAAATGGTGCTAGTTAATGATATTGGCCTATAATTAAGTGGGGATGAACGATCTCCAGATATAAAGATGGCTGTTATTTTAGCGATTCTCCTGTCTTCAGGGATTAAACCAGACCACAAGCACTGAGTAAAGAGAGCAGATAAGATGCGATGAATGCCCTGACCAACATTTTTTAGTATCTTGTTATTGAATCCAAGGTGATCAGATGCTGAAGTCATTTTAAGTTTGCTGAGTAAGGAAAAGATACCGCCTTCGTCAATAACTATTTCAGGCATTGGGTTAACGGAAAAAGGGTTTACAGTTGGCGATGTCGTAACGTCCTATCGAGTAAACACTGACCAAAAGAAATTACTTAGAACCTGCGCGCACTCGTCCTTGGGAATCGCGTCACCGGTAGCATATTGAAATGGTGATGTCACATAGACATCATTTAGACATCATTTATTTCACTTCACTTCAGGAAGTAGAGGGCATGGGAAGAAAAAGCTCTTGTGAGCTTGACTAGGCTTCCCAGCCGATCACAGTTCAGCATGCAGTGACGGTATACAAAAAAAAAAACTGGCGTACATAAGTATAAGCACAAAAAAAGCGTACATTATTATCGCACATAGTTGCAAAAGAAAGAACACAACAGCTACACAAAATAAAAAACATCAAAGATAAGTTCAAAGCTGACATTTTAGACATCACCTCACCAAAAAAGCATGAAGTGCAGACTTGCAACAATAAATATCAAAATCATTTTGCGATAACAGATTTAACACAGAGGGCAAAGTTGTTCTCAGCATCTGGGCCCCGTAATTTGTGCGCGGTGTTCTTGTTTCGTACTTTCTCATGAGGCGTAAGGGATACGAAGAAGAATATTCAGCTAATTCTGCCAAATCTGCAAGCATTGGAATATTGTTCTTTATTTCATATTTATATCTAAGAACAAGGCGTAAGTTATACGTGTTGAAAACCGTAGGGATATCGCCGCTTGGAAGAGCTGTGCAGAAGGGTGATCTCTGGCTAAGTTATAAATGATGCGTAAAGCTTTCTTTTGTAGGACGTAGAGCTTCTTTAAGGATGTGTGCGTGCCAGTGCCCCATACAAGTTGGCAATAATTCACTTGAGACATAAGCAATGATTTGAAAAGCAACAATTTGATATTAGTTGGAAGAACACAGTTATTGCGGTATAAGAGGCCAACAAAACGCGAGACAGCTAAACACACGTGGTTGACATGCACATCCCACAGCAACTTTTCCGTAAACCAAACACCAAGGGTTTTAAATGCTGCTACGATTTCTATGTTTTTGGAGCTATAAGTCAAAGATTCACAAAACGATACAGTTTTACCCTTAGGGCGGAAAATGATCGCTTTCGTTTTGGCTGCATTAATTTCTAGTGCATTTAGTTTCGACTAGCCTTCCAGTGCGGCAAGCATTTCGTTAGCTTTTCTTATCAGTTCGTCGGGATTTTCACCGCTGAAAAATACACTGGTGTCATCCGCATATATAACATAAAATGAGTTATGAATATTGACAATGCCGTTAATATATAAATTAAACAGAAAAGGCCCCAGTATACTTCCCTGCGGCACACCTGACGTAAGGCCTAGCGTTTCTGATGAGTGCCCATTAATATTAACGTATTGACGTCGATGCGACAAATAAGAGTTCACGAGTTCAGCGGCACGTCCTCGAATCCCATAGCTTTCAAGTTTGGCAAGAAGTATTTTATGATTTAAACTATCGAAGGCTTTCTTAAAGTCAATAAAAAGGGCTAGTACTAGGCGTCTTTCTTCAAAGTTTCCAAGAATGAATTCTTTCTGCGCCAGCAACGCAGTTTCAGTCGACCTATTTTTCCTGAAACCGTGTTGGAATGGCGTCATAACGTTATGTCGTTCAATGAAACTGGATAGACGTGTTAAAATAGCTTTTTCCAAGCCCTTGGAAAAAACAGGAAGTAACGATATCGGCCTATAGTTAGCAACGTTATTCTTATCACCTTTCTTGAAAACCGGGATGACCTTAGCGACTTGCATTTGAACAGGGAAAGTGGACGTCGTAAGGCAAAGGTTAAAAAATGTGGGTCAGCGGGGCTGCAATGAGGTCGATAACATGTTTAACAGGCAATATCTGTAAGTCGTCCCCATCCAACGAAGTGCTGTTTTTAAGGCTAAGAAATATGGTGGCAACTTCTTGGCTGTCAACAGGAGAAAGAAAAACGCTTCCATGGCCACTCGGCGAAATAAATTTCAATGCATCTATGCTACCAATGGACTGGGAATGCGCAAGGAAAGAATTATTGAAAAAATTAGCAAGTGAAGGACCACCCGTTTCAGTTCCATTGCAAATCATTTTATCAGGTATGTCACTTTTACGTCCAGGATGTAGAAGAGTGGATAGCTGCCGCCAGAGGGCGTCGCTACGGCCACTGCTGCGCTGAAAAATGTCCGCATAATACTGCGTCTTAGCAGCTCTAATATCCTTGTTCAATTTATTTCTATACGCCTTGTATTCCGATAGCGTTGAAAGGTCTCTAGTTTTGATAAATCTTTTATAAAGCTGGTCTTTAACACTGATGGGATGAAGCAAAAAAGGGCTAATCCAGGGCTACCGAATTTTCTTTCGTCGTGATGCCCTCTTCATTGGGAAATGCTCAGAGTATAATGCTTTAAAATTATTAATAAATGTTTCATATGCAGTATCAGCTTCTACGGCGCAGTATACGTCATCCCATGACGCATTCCGTATAACAGCACGAAACGATTCAAGGCTGTTATCTGTTATTGACTGATAGTATCGAGCGCACTGTAATGGACGTTTACTCGTTTGCTTCAGCGCACACAAAAATGTTCCCATATGATCGCTGAGGTCACAGCAAACAACACCAGATTTTGTCATTGATAATTCGACGTTCGTTATAAATGTATCAAGAAGTGTCGCCGACTGTTGTGTAACGCGAGTTGGCAAAGTGATCACATGTGCACATGCATTAGAAGACACCGTGACATCAAAGTCAAATCGCAGTGCACTATCACCCAATATATCAATGTTAAAGTCTCCACCACAAAACATAGTGTAATTATTTTCATTGACATACTGAAGAAGACTATCTAAACAATTTATAAACTCCGATGCAACACCATTTGGAGGGCGATAGACAACAGAAAATACGGTTCGGTTGGAACGGAGAGAGAGCACTTCGCAATTATCATAAATAAAAGAAAACTCAGGAATCAAGTGGCATTCGAGATCCGAACGTACAAGCACCGAGACACCACCGCCTCTACGTCCACTTGGACCGTTAACAAAATACGTCTGATACATTGGTAATGTGAACACACTGTCATCTGCATACCATGTCTCAGATATCATTATCACATCAAAGCAAAAGCCGAAGCGATTTACCAGTACAGTAAACTCATCATATTTGTTGCACATTGAACGAGAATTGATATGAAAGCATTTAACGGGACCGGAAGATAGGAACTGAGAACCGATGTAACCTTTTATCTGCTCAGGATTCATGTAGTCAACGGACCCCAGTGTAGGCATCACAGAGCGAAAATTCAGAAACTTTGGCCCTAAGCAGCCGCTCATGCGTGGAACTGCTCAGTCTCAGGCCCTGCAGTCGGACTTGAGGCAGTCATGCGATCTACATCTGCCAGCGATACGATGTGCAGAACAGGTGTCGAATCCCCTCGACGCGCAAGCACTCTGCCATTGCTGCTGCAGACATGTTTCCAGCCAACAACTTTCTTACGAGAAATGGCAGCGCCAAGCAGTTGCTTGTTTTTGCGTGTTAGGTGCTCGTTTACAAAAATGGGTCTTGATTGGCCTGCGTATTCGAGGGACTGAGTAGTCAGGCGAGCCTTCCTGGCTTTAGCCAGAATAGCGTTGCGTTTGGAACGGCGCGTAAACCGAACAATGAGATTCTTTCCTCGACCTTTCGATGTTTCCACCATGTGACAAACATCAACATCCAAGTCATCAATGGTTTCGCCCAATTTCATGCCAATAGCCTTGATAGCTGCAGTTGCATTACAACCGTCAGGCAAACCCTTGACCTCAATGTTGTTCAACCTCTGATACTGTTCAAGTTCGTCAATCCTATCCCGCAGTCCCTGGTTTTCGTGCTCAAGCTGTACATTTTTTTCCACGAGCTTCTTCATGTCAAGCTTGAGCTCCTTAATATCTCTCTGAATTTCAGAAACGCTGTCACTTGTGTCCGAACAATACTTTACGCTCTCCTTAAGAGAACGAATTTCAAGGCGAAGTTCCCTGCGGAATTCCTCGAATTGTTTGGCAATTTCTTTGCTTTCTTTAGACATGGTTCACAATGTACAACCCACAGGTAAAAAAACTCAAAGGCTGTGTTCGGCAGCGGTGTTTTAGAAGCAGGCAATACGAAAAGAACAGTATTCTCACCTGCAAATATGCAAGAGACGGGTTTAGCTGCGTCCAAGGAACACACCGCTGCCGAACTGAGCTCGACAAAGGCACGCCGAGTCCTTTTTATCGGCAGGCGACGGTAGGCGCAGGCTCAAACGATGCCTGTGGTTTCCTCCCCCTTGGCCGGTGACCACGAGGTATCTTCGTAGATGGGCTGCTTCGTATTAGTAGCACTCCACGCACGCGATCCGCTGCAAATATGCAAGAGACGGGTTTAGCTGCGTCCAAGGAACAACACACCGCTGCCGAACTGATGATTACAAGGGTTTATTGTGCGCCTAAACTTTCTTGGGTTGTTGGTTAACATTGATGGCAGATCGTGAGTGAAAAATTTACGGCGAGTTTATTTTAGCAGCGATTGGTACTGACTGTCACAAAATTTTTACCGTGACCAGGAAGCCGATTCTTTATGTTTATTAGCTTGCCTGTAAAGGCGTTTCTTTTTGTTATTAAGTCGCCGAAGCTGATTATTAAACCAAGGAACTGTGTTAGTACATGGAATTGCTATGACGGGTACAAATTTGTTTATGAGTTCCGCAAATTAATTTTAAACAAACTCCAGTTTTGATCTACTGATCGGGTTTCATGATCGTCGAGAAGCACTCCTGCGAAAGTAGACAATTCCTACCGTAACACCGAATTTGCTTTTTAGTAACGCTTTTTGAAATGGGTGAAAGGTTCAGGTTTCCTGTGATAATGGTGTGATCGGAAAGACCATCATGATGTACAATATCAGAACAAAGATTGGGTGGTTTGTTAAAATTAGGTCAAGGATGTTAGCCGAGGTTGAAGAACGTCGTGTGGGCACACTGATTAATTGAAACAATGAGAAATCAAGGCAGGTGTCCTGGAAAGCACGAGGCTCCGATTCCAAGGAAGCTTGAGATAAGGTAGACCAATCGATAGTGGGAAAATTAAAATCACCAAATATGACTAGCGTTGGATTAGAAAATTTCGATGATATCTCGACTAATACTCTGCGAAATTCGACTGTGAACATAATCATATCAGGGGGACGATAAACAGTACCAATAATTATGTTGGTAGCACCATTCTTCAAAGACACCCATGTAGACTCGAGATATGTATGAATGAAAATGGGAATAGCAATAAGGTCTTTACTAAGGGCAAGAAGAACACCCCCACCTCGGCGGTTTTTACGGTCGCAGCGATACAACCTAAATTGAGAGTCAGTGAGAAGGATGGAATGATCGGGAATGCTGTCATTTAGCCATGTTTCCGTTAGTGCGATGACCGATGCAGAGCATGAACCGATCAGCGAGGAAAGAGGCACGCTTTTGGGCACTACACTTCGGATATAAGTAAACAAAAAACTAGCAGTCATGTTCGTATTAAGACGTACACGTGAGCGAAAATGCTGATTAGGCACGGTTAAGCGAAAGACTGCAGAGTGTCAATGGCTGTCGCTATTGCACGGTTTTGAAACAGGCTGAGAAGCACGTACAGCGCATTCAGCTTCAGTGTCCCAGAAATACCTGTCATTGTTAATACTAAGTTTGTTAAAGTTAAGGCGCACGCGGTCACCATGTTTCTTTACCGTTTTAGAGAGCTGCCACAGCTTACGTCGGATATCGCGAACAGTTTCTGAGTAGTCACAGGAAACGCTGAATGTTGCGTTTTTCAGCTTGAAGCCGTTGGCCATGACTGTTTCAACTTCCTTTTCGTTGAACAGCTTAGCAATGATAGGCCTTGGTTTATCAGGTGAAAAACGGCCTATGCGGTGCGCCATAGCTATGGTGGATACGGTTATGCCAAGTTTGTTAGTGCAAAATTCACGGGCGAGACGCTCGGAGACGTCCCATGCTTCAGATTTGTTAGTATCGCTAATACCATAAAAACAACATTACAGCGGCGTAAGCGGTTTTCCAGGTCGTCTATATTTTCTTGCATTTTTGAAATGTCAGGTTGAAAGGAAGTGGAAGCCCCGGGTGATGCTGTCGCCTGGCTTTTTGACTCTAGTTCTTCGACACGCTTAGTTATAGCCTGTAAATCATTCTGCAGTGAAAGATGAATCTGTAAAATTTTGTTAACGCTTTCAAGTAGGTTATTGTTACTGGCCACAAGCCGCTGTACTGTGTTGAACACAAGGGTGGCCGAACGGGCGTGTTGGTAAGCTTGAAAGTGTTGAACACACTTTCAAGCTTCTCTTCTTGGGTCTTAGTCATAGGCCCAGGATTCATCTCAATGTCGCCTCCAAGAACCAAAAGACGCCACATGTGCATTGAAACCGCTCGGAAACGCTTCAAAACATGAGGGGGCCACGACACCTCTAACAGACAGACATCATTGGTGCGATAACAACTGCACTCATAGTCACTGACCTGGAAGAACTTGATGGGTGAGTGACGCGGCATTGAATCACCCATGCCGTGGCCCGTGTCTCCGATGGAATCCCCGCGCTTTATAGGTTCCGGGTCAGCTGACAGCGTAGCACGATGCCAGACGAAGAAGCGCGTCTTCACCAGAAGTGGCGGCTCGTCCAGTGGCGGAATCCGGGATAGGCCGTCTTCGGTTAGGAAAGCGGCAGCAGCATCAGCATGTTAGACCGGCGGCAGAGTTGACGCAACGGCGGATAAAGAGCTATTCACAGCCAGCAGCACCATCTGGAAGAACATGATGGGTGAGTGACGCGGCATTGAATCAGCGATGCCGTGGCATACACATAAAATAGAGTTGGCCTCTTCTGAATAAACTCAGTGTGCTTGAGCTTATGGTTTATTTCACAGTCATATTTCTTCAGACTTGCAGGTAATAGCTAATTGACCCACATTTTGAGCTGGCACACAGGGGCACTCATTTATTTCCTTTACCATTACTGCTATTGAGTTGCAATTTACGCTCTCCTAAACTAATTCAGTGCAATCCCACTCCTGTGAAATCAGCAGAAATGAGTGAGAGGGCTCTCGAATGTGTGTCTGCTGTAGTGGTATTACAGTGCATGTAAGTGCTTCAATGTCATCCGCATGCGAGCAATATTGTAAACACTTGTCTCTTTCTGAGCACCACCCCACTTTTGTGTTAGTGAAATATCAGCTTTTTCTTCGTGTGCTTCATCATAAGCATATGATCTTTGCGCACTGCGATGAACAGCTATTCTGGGCCTGATTTTTCGCTTACCAGTGCTGTGGTCCACTCTATAGTTGCACTGGAGAACTCCTTTGGTGGCGCTGTTATGAGTGTCGACCTTTCCCACTTTAATTCTGATTGAAAACAAAAAATCAGTTAAGTGGGAATAAAAAATGGCACAGTTTCGCCCTAAGGGCGAATCAATGAATGCGATAGCAACACAGCAATGTCATACGAAGTAAGGTGAGCGGCTTTGGTAGCAATATGAATTGTAGTAAACATGAGCTGATTAAGTAAGCAGGTGTGCTGCGGCGTAAGTAGACCGACATGAAGAGAGACTCGATGACCACGAGAAGGCGCGTGTGAAACGGTGGTGTTGATGAGAAGCGCTTCCCGTGGGCAGCGCGTGCGAAGGGACACACCTGTAGCGCTGCACTGCCGATCCGGGCAGCATTGCATGTGTAGCGTGCGTTGGAAAATGTGGCCCGACTATTACTAACTGAATGAACAAGCGTGGTGTGAGCGCGCACAAACATGAATAGATCACACTGAATGACTGCAGACAACGACTGTCAAAACGCTGGCAGCAAGCGCAAACGCCGCAGCGGCGAAGGTACGTGCGGTCTATCGCTTCAACGGAAACTGAGCGGCGAATGCAGGGCGCATAAAGGTCAGAGCCGTGGGGAGATAAGAGACGGTGCGGGCGGAGCGACGAGCGCGGTTGTTGGCAGAGTAGAAGTGCGCCCCCCCCCCCCCCCGCTCCCTCCGGCGCTGGCTTCCCGCTTCCTTGCTTGCGCGTGGGAGATTGAGTGCGTTCGCTCTCCGTGATAGCGCGCGTCCCCGCACGCTTCCGCTCGGGCATACGGCGCGCGGCGAAGATTTTATATATAGGAAACCTCACGGCGACGACGACGGCGACGCCGACGGCAGAAATCCGGTTGAAGTGTCCATATAATTGCTATCGCAATAAAAAGAAATTGTAGAAATCTGATATTACAGCGAAGCTGTTAAGGGCTCACTCTTCGATGGTCGCGTCCGGTAATAGAAAAATGTCACAGTTTCGCCCTCAGGGCGAAGCAATGAATGCGATAGCAACACAGCAATGTCATACGAAGTAAGGTGAGCGGCTTTGGTAGCAACAACACGCAGAACTGTTGTCGACGCCATCGGCGTTTTGCCCGCGTTAGCTCAAAATGCGTGCGGCGTTGGTGACTGTTGCTGGAGCCTCTGATATAAATAGGCACTTGGTGCCGCAGCTAAACGTCGCCTCCCTTCCCTCCCCCTCCCCCATGGCCTCTCGCGCGTCTGAAGAAGGCGCGTTTGCTCTACATATATGGTGATTGTAAAAGAGAAAAGAGACGCCTACTTCTGCAGCCCTTAAGCGAGCACGGCGCAGAACGCGCGTTTGTTCTCCGCCGTGCGTTCACTCCCCGTGAAAGACGCGCCCCTCGCGCCCTTTCACTCGCACATACAGCGTTCGGCGCGCGGCGACGATTTCTTCTCCAAATGACGTCATACGGAACCTCACGGTGACGGCGACGGCGACGCCGACGGCGACGCCGACGGCAGAAATCTGCTTTTGAGTGTCCATATAATTGCTATCGCAATAAAAAGCTCTCATTGTGAAAGCGCGCGAGGGCGAGGGACGCGCGCTTTCGCGGAGAGCGAACGCACGGCGGAGAGCAAACACGACTTATGTGCGAGTGAAAGCGTGCGAGGGCGAGGGACGCGCGCTTCACGGGGAGCAAACACACGGCGGCGAGCAAACGCGACTTCCCAGTCGAAGGGGAGCCATGGGCGAGGAGGGCGCCGAGGCACCCTAGACTGTGCGTGTGCGTACCCGCTCTCCCACTGCTGTGCATGCGCGCAGCCCTGCCGGCCTCTGCCGCCTGTGCCGCAGACTCTCTCTGTGCTCTCGCCTGCCTCTCCCCTAACAGTGCCGACAACGGCGTTAAGCCGTTCCGTCACGTAGCCAGTGTTTTGACAGCAGTTGTGTGAGGTCACACAAACAACGCGTACAACTGTTGTCGACGGCGGCGGCGTTTTGCCCGCGTTCGCACCTAACGCGCGCGGCGTTGGTGAAGTGTTTATGAAGAACGTGCCAACCTTTGCCGTTCACCGGTGGTGTACCGTAACGACCATAAGACCATGGTCACTGTGGTCACTAAATAAATCAAAACCACCGGATCAGATATATTTCTCATTATTAGTTCAAATCACCAATTAAACCATCGCAACTTAATAGTCATAATTGGAAATACATAATTCCCATCATAGTACAGCTTCGCTGGTCTTCCATCTCCACCTGAGTGGAAGGGCTAACAGTTTTAGGGGCGAAGCTCCTTACGGTCGAGCCTTGTCCGCCGTCGTCGCGCCGTCGCGCCGTTGTAGCCACGCTAGTACTCGCCGCTCCCGCTAGAGGCGCAGCTGTGCTCTCTTGTTCCCGACGCGCGCTCTCTATCTCTCTCTCGTCCGTAGCTAGGGGCGCTGCGGTGCACAAGGGCGTTCATTCCCGACGCTCGCTCTCTTTCTCTCTCGTTCCCGACGCGCGCTCTCTCTCTCGTCCGTAGCTAGGGGCGCTGCGGTGCACAAGGGCGTTCGTTCCCGACGCGCGCTCTCTTTCTCTCTCGTTCCCGACGCGCGCTCTCTCTCTCGTCCGTAGCTAGGGGCGCTGCGGTGCACAAGGGCGTTCGTTCCCGACGCGCGCTCTCTTTCTCTCTCGTTCCCGACGCGCCCTCTCTCTCTCTCTCTTCCGTAGCTAGGGGCGCAGCGGTGCACAAGAGCGTTCGTTCCGGACGCGCGCTCTCTCTCTCTCTCGTCCGCAGCTCTGGTTTACCCGAGTGATCCCCCGATGCTTCGCCCACTCATCATCATTCACGTGGTGGATATGCGGTGATTTTTTTGTCAATATATGTCACCTTTCTGGCCGAAATACCGCAGTCCGAGCCTTGCTATTCTTCCTCCAATTTTGACCGAGATAATTTTGTTAACATTGGAGCAGATACTGGTTGGTCTGTAATTGACTTTGTGCATGACCCCTAACAAGCGCCTGAAAATTTTTCTTGCGTCTTTCAAAATGCCGTTCGTGCTAACACAATGACCGTCAGATGCAGGAAACATTTTAAGTATCCCAGCAATCCTTGGGTAACGAAAGGTTTACTAACTAGTATAAGAAAAAAAAGAAAACCTATACATAAAAACTAAAAATAAACCTTTTAGGTTACGCTTAGCGGCACGTTATAAAAAAAATGTGGTTGATCCCTCTTATATAGGAATCGGTATAGAACACGAAAGTGAAACGTGTCTTCACAGAAGTAGTGTAATGTTTATTGCACATTGATATATAATGTCTATTGGTGTTTTGTGGCTAAAGCGCCCTTAGGCGTTGATGCACCCACGCTGACGCCTGGTGGCACGTCTCCTCCATCACGACTACCAACGTCGATGACCATGAGCAACCGTCGTGCATATGGAAGCTGCACTACGCTGCACACGCTAGCACAACGCGAAAGACGAAGCACGTAACTGACACACTAATACAACGCGCAAGACAAAGCACGTAACTGAATCGTGACCGAGTCAAATCAGCGCGTACAGCGCGTCGTAATTGCAGCCTCCGCGATCAACTTCAGAAACATTTTCAGAGCTAATTGCGGAGGCCACGCTCCGCTGTGCTGAGTACGGTGAACGCCACCTAGGTGGCGTTGGTAGTGCTTCTTGATGCCAGCGTCCCTTCGAATGCTGGCATCGAGGCGTCGTAGTGCTGAGACCACCGAAGCGTTCACTGTCGGTGCGCGTTAGTGTCATAATGCAGTACTTCTCTTTTCTGCTCGTAGGCGGCGGCACCGCCCCGAGCAAGAGCGCGGGTACACGGAGGAGTGTTAGATATATAAGGCGCGTCTGTGTAGCTCTCTGCAAATGCGTTTGTGGCGCAATGGGTTAAACGCTCGGCGATCTATCGTCGCGGACCGAGAGGTCGTGGGTTCGATTTCCAAATTTTGCATGTTTGTGGAACTTTTTCTTCTGGTTTCTTTCTTTGTATTATGTTCTATGACGTATTTCCGTCCCGGAAATACGTCATAGAACGTATCATAGAACGTATCATAGAACGTCATAGAACGTACGTCACTGACGTATTTCCGTCCCGGAAATACGTCAGTGAAGTCTTGGTGGACCCCGGCATAAAACACTTTCGTGTTAAAATTATTGTAACATTCTGAATAACTTGCTAAAGAAGTCTAAACGACAGTATTACGATAATGAACTTGCAAAACGCAAGAACAATCCCCAAAACCAATGGCAACTTCTTAATGCGTTCATGATTTACCCAAGTCCGGTAATACTCCTGATGAAATGAAACAGTCATGAACCCCTTACTGATTCTACTAGCATAGAAAATTCTTTCAATGACTACTTCTATAACATATGCGGCAGTTGTCAGATGACCTCTACTTAACCCATGTAGCGCTGGAATCAGTCCTTTTTTCGCTTCCCCGTAACTGCAGATAAGGTGCTCCGTGGTATTAGCTCTAAAGATTACTAGCCCTGGCGTAGATAACATTTCTATATTTTATCGAAAACTTGTTGCACCACTTATTCCTGATGTTCATTGCATTATAATGAATCGTATTTTTAGATGTGGTATTTTCCCAAATACACTTAACCGGGCTAGGATTATTCCTGTACATAAGATGTGCGATAGAACTGAGGTGTTTAATTATCGGCCCATTTCTATTCTTTTCTATTTCTATTTCAGGCCGTCGTTGGAAACGGTAAAACCGGATGTTTATGACGGTTCGTCAACTGCAAACGCTCAAGCCTGGCTGTGTTTCTATGAGTACGCGTCCGACCAGAATGGTTGGCGACAAGACCTCGACAAGGTTGTGAATATGCGCTTGTACCTACGAGGCATAGCGAAAACCTGGCATGACTTGAGAATCACGGAAAGAGGGAACCGGCCGTGGGCTGAGTGGAGAGACAGTTTTTTGACGTCTTTCTCCGAGAGTAAGCTCCAGAGTTGGGATAGAGCTATAGCCTTCAAATATAGTTCCGACCCTCTGGTAGAATATATTTTTAAGAAGAGAAGGCTGCTACATGTTGCTCACTCCACGTTATTGGACTCGTCGCTCATACCTCTGATTATATTAGGACTTCCTAAGAACATGCAACACGATGTCCAACTACGAACTCCGCACACTGTGGATGACTTGCTTAAGACTATGAAACCTTTATGCACTCTGCAGCATGAAGAGAATGCCTAAAACGGCTACAGTACTTCATCTACTGAAGATCCCGGATTGCAGTGTAAAACTGTGACCAAGTTGACATCGGGAGGTCACTCGTTCTCATTTCAAAAGACCATCTTCCTTACCGATCGTGCCAAGCTTGTGTACATTTCTGTGCAAGCAAATTGGAAGGACGTCAAGGCTTTAGTAGACAGTCGAGCTTCGATAACAGTTGTAAACAAGAGCGAAATTCCGGACCTAAGCATCGTGGAAGATTGTCCTGTGACGGTATATGGTTACGACGGCAGGAAACAGTCGTGTAATGAGTGGGCGGAAGTGTTAATCACATGCAAAGGAAAAAGCACCTTAACTAAGGCTCTCTTACTCGATGGAGTAAAATATCAGTTGCTCTTGTCTCGCCCAGTCATGCAACAGCTGCGACTTAACCTCTACTGGGATGGGGAAGTCACTACTCGAGATGACCGCCAAATGTCTTCGGTTTCACTTGCTGAACGCATCTGCTCTTGCGCCCTATCGAACAAGCGTGGAACCCTTCTGCCGATCAGCATCCGGTCGACCAGCGTGGATTTCACTTGGATTATCTTCGTGCGTGGACTGCCTGCGCACTGTCTTATGCCAGGCCTCTCCAGCATAAAAGCCAACGCAAGCTTGGTCACGGATTTCATTTGGCAGCAGCGGGTGCTGTTAGGGGAACGCTGACTTATACGCACTTCTTTGTACCCGCAGGTTAGTTTTTTGCTCATTGCTACTCTGCTTTCCTTCTACTTTGCAACTGCTGCTGCCAGTGTACCCTGTGTTGTGTTTTTCTGTGCTTTTGTTGAACACGGGTCGCAATGCCTACTTTTGCCGATTTGGCCAAAAGGCTAGAAAAAGTCGAGGCCTTATCCGAAAGCAAGCTGGACGAGGTAGCTGAAAGGCTACTTGTAAAGTTCCAGGAGAAGATTCGTTCTTTTGAACCAGATGTAGTGACTCTTAAAGCTGAAATTGAGAGCCTTATATCTAGTGTCACCATGCTGAATTCGGTGATAGAGGCAATCAAATCAGAAAATTCAGCCCTCGTCTCAGGAAACAAGGATCTGGAGCGTAAGAAAGAAATTCTAAGCAAAAAGGTGGCCCAAATGGAACAGTATTCCAGGGCAAACAACGTAGAATTGAAGGGTGTTCCTTACTCCCAGGGTGAGGATTGTTCTGCGATCATTAGAACCATTGCCTCGAATGTTGACTGCGCGATCTCTGACTCCGATATCGACATTGTTCATCGAGTGCCCACAAAGGCTGGGTCTACCAAAAACATTGTCGCCAGATTTTGCTCTCGTGCAAAAAAGCAAGAATTCGTAAACAAAGCGAGGAAGGCTCGACTTACTTCTCGTGACCTTGGCTTTTCTGGCTCTCATTCAAACGCTGTATTTGTGAATGACCACCTCACCCCAGAGAACAAGCGGCTTTTCGCAAAGGCTCTGTCACTCAAGAAAGAAAAACAATGGCAATATCTCTGGACTGATAATTGCCAAATTAAAGCCAGAAAGTCTAACGAAAGCCGTGTTTTCCGCATTTCTTCAGAAGAAGACCTGTCTGTTTTCCAACAGACCGGCTGAACCTTTTTATAGCTTATTTACCGAACAGTTCAGCGCATATTTTACCTTTTTTTTCGTTTTTCTTTCTCTTTTACCGGTTCTTCACAATGTATTTCATCGCGGATCAACTTCAGCAGTTTTGCTGCGATCGATATTTGCCTGTTGTTCACTTTAATGCTCGTAGTCTTAAAAAAATTTCGATAGCATACATGCATTTTTGTCGTCATATCACTTGAACTTTTCTTTCATTTGCGTTACTGAAACGTGGCTATCGCCTCACGACAGGAATATGTTCTGTTTCCCATCATACGTTTCCGAGTATTGTCATCGATTGTCTGGTAGTTTTGGCGGTGTAGCTATATTCGTATCTGCATCAATTCCATATCAAAGAAGATATGATCTCAGCCTTTCCGTTGAGAATACCGAGTCCGTATGGATTGAAATTGCTAACCCATCTTTGTCATCGAGCGGTAATAAGACAATCATAGGCTGCATATATCGTTCACCGTCATCCTCTGTTCCCGATTTCTGTTCATCGCTTTCATCCATTTTCAATAAGTTATCACTTGAAAATAAGAATGTCGTCATCCTGGGTGACATAAACATCAATCTTCTCGATTTCAGCAGCTCAGCGTACTCTGATTACACTGCGTGCTTTCTAGGATTTGGCTACGAATCTCTAATCTCGGTTCCTACTAGATGTGTACCTGGTGCGTCCAGTTCTTTAATCGAGCACATTTTATCAAATTTCATTCCTTCAAACGACTGTGGTGTCCTCGAGGCTAGCTTAACTGACCACTACCCTGTATTTTACCGATTTGAATGTGCCATACCTAACCAGCTAAGCTCTTTTCAAAAAAATATATTCGATAAAACAAATTTCGTCAAGCGTGTAGAAGCAATAGAATGGTCTTTTTTAGAACTGCTTAGTGATCCTGAAGCTGCTTTTAATTCTTTTTCATCCCCGCAGGGGTGTCTGCGCAAGCAGGCGTTTGGTGAGTTGCGCCACCACGTACCCGAGCACACGAGGGTTGGACCCTCCCGCGCTTAACCGTGCGTGGCTTAGCCGTGTCCGGGGAAAAGGGAATCCTGGAGGTTGAGCCGAAGCCGGGTGTTTGGACCTTTATGGCCCCCGGCGGAGGCAACACACCTCTTTGGCCTCGGCTTCACGTAGACGGCACCCCCGGACTGACCCACCCGGGGGTAATCGGTAGTCGCCTTTTCCTGTCCCCCTCTCCGACCTTTTGTCTTTCTCTCTCACTTTTACATCTTTCCTGTCTTCTAGTCACTTCTTCTCACTTCCAAATTTCTGGGCGGCAAGGGTTAACCTTGTGTGGGTAATCAACCTAGATTACATCATATTTGGTTATAGCAATGATGTATTGCTGACGTGTACACAACTTGCCCTTGCTATGTCGTCACGTCCCCTTGTTGGGCTCGGTGGTGGGTGGCAGGCATCACTGCTGAACATAGTGCTACATATTATGGGATCAAGCTATCCTCCACTACCTGATCGTCTCCCTCACAAAAGGGGACGCACCGATGCAACATTCAACTTTTTCGTTCAACCTAAAGAAACGTTCCCGAAATTCCACGTTGTGCACTGTGAAAATCCAGACAAGACTGTTCGTACAATCTCACCATTTCTTGTGTCAAAGTCTCTCACTGAAGCAATAGGGCCAGGCTACAAAGTAACGAAGATGGCTAGTGGCGACTTGCTGCTTGAGCTGAGTGATAAAACACAGCACAGCAAGCTGTCTAACCTCAAGACGATTGGAGGCAACCCTGTCTCTATTTCTTCTCACCGATCACTTAACACAGTCCGTGGAGTAATATCTGATCAAGACCTTTTGGAACTATCTGAAACAGAACTTCTTGAAGGATGGAAGGAGCAAGATGTAATAAATGTACAGAGAATCAAATTGAGACGGGATAATAAAGAAATACCAACAAAGCACCTAATTTTGACCTTCGCCATGAGCAACCTACCAGAGACCATTGAGACAGGGTATATGAAGATCCGTGTGAGACCATATATACCGAATCCCCGTCGATGTTTTAAATGTCAAAGGTTTGGCCACGGCTCACAGAGCTGCCGTGGTCGGTTAACGTGTGCTAAATGTGCAGCAAATGACCACCCTGCAGATGATTGTCAACGCGAACTTCACTGTGCTAACTATAATGGAGGACGCGTCGCCTACTCGCGGTCATGTCCCAAATGGAAACAAGAAAAAGAACTCCATGCGCTCAAGGTGAAACAAACCATTTCTTTCAAGGAAGCGCGTAAGTGTCTTTCCTTTGTTCAGCACACAACGTATGCCGAAGTGGCGCGTCAGGGGCTGCGCCACCCCGGCCTAAGGCGGCTGCTAAGATCACGAGCTGTGAGCTGGCAGTCTCGCCACCTGCCCCCTTGGTGGGAGCAGCTAGCGCTGCCTCACCTGACCCGAGAAAAGGGAAGCTGACCGCTGAGTCAGTGACTCCCAAAACCCCGCGAGAGTCGAGGCCCGTGGCGCGTGGCACACTGCCGCCCGTGCGGGCGTCCAGCGCCTCACAGGAGGCGATGGAGGTAACCCCAGGCCCTTCGGTGTCAACGGCGCCGAAGGATCGGCGTGCCTCGTTAGAGCGCGCCAGGACAGGAAAAATCACAATCACAATCGCCCGTGAAAGGTCCAGTAACATAGCTGTGCAATCTTGAACACAGAACCACTTATCTCAGCCACAATGGCTGTACAAATGTTACAATGGAATGTCAGAGGACTTATTCATAATCTAGATGATGTAAAAGAACTCTTATCTGAATTCCAACCAAAAGTGTTCTCTGTTCAGGAAACACACTTAAGACCCTGCCACACAAATTTTCTAAAACAGTTCGTAGTATATCGAAAAGACCGAGCTAACTGTCTTGCCCCCTCAGGTGGAGTGGCTATAATTACAGACAAATCAGTTGCTTGTCAACACCTAAATATTCAGACATCTCTTGAAGCCGTAGCAATCCGTGCCATACTTTTTAACAAGTTGGTAACGGTTTGCTCTTTATACATCCCTCCTAATCACCATCTAACCATGGCTGAGTTTGAGAACCTGATAGACCAACTTAACGAACCCTATATAATCCTTGGTGACCTGAACGCCCACAATCCGCTTTGGGGCGACCCACGTTGCGACTCGAGAGGACGTCTCATAGAAAAATTTCTTATTTCAACTGGTGCGTGTCTTTTTAACGGAAAGGAACCTACATTTTATAGCTCGGCACACCATACATTTTCTTCAGTTGACCTTGCTATAGGTTCCTCATCACTACTGCCATATCTAGAATGCAAGGTCATAAAAAATCCATACGGAAGTGACCATTTTCGGCTAATGTTGACCACTGCAGATACGCTCGATCCTCTTGTCTACCCAAAAAAATGGAAATTTAGTGCTGCAAATTGGGATAAATTTAAAGAACTATCCATTCTCTCATATGACTCAATCATACACTTAGAAATTGAGGAAATGAATGCATATCTCACGGAACACATATTAAACGCGGCCCAAGAGTCCATACCGCAAACAGAACGCACTCGTGCTAACACCAAGCCATGGTGGAACCGCGAGTGTGAAATAGCTAAAAAGAGGCAAAATAAAGCGTTGGGTAAGCTTTCGCGTTACCCTAACACAGAAAATCTAATCGCTTTCAAGCGAGCAAAGGCTAGTGGAAGGCACATCCGACGTGAGGCCAAGAGAGAAAGCTGGAGAAACTATCTGTCGCACATAACCTCATATGCAGATAAAAAGAAGGTCTATGCGAGGGTGAGAAGGCTTAAGTGCCAAGCTCCTAGCCCACTCCCATTAGTAAATAATCTTGGCGACACACTAGAAGAACAAGCTGACACTCTAGGTGAGCATTTTGAAAGTATTTCTAGTTCACTTCATTATACGAAAGAGTTTTTTAGCGCACAAAAAACAGGCTGAGCGCAGACCATTTTTTTGCGATAAACGAAGTCGAGAGGGCTATAACAGCACTATAACAATGCACGAACTGAACATCGCCCTAAACAGTTGCCGAAGTTCAGCTCCGGGTAAGGACCAGATCAGTTACGACATGCTAAGGAAACTGCCGAAGCAGACGCTTGAGTGTTTGCTGGGCCTTTTTAACAAAATTTTTGATGCTGGATGTTTGCCCAACAGTTGGAAAGAGGCAATCGTTATACCGATCCTCAAACAAGGCAAGGATCCCTCCATGGTTGAAAATTATCGGCCGATAGCTTTAACAAGTTGCTTATGCAAAATTTTTGAAAAAATCGTGAATCGCCGCATTATACACTTTTTAGAATACAATGGTATACTACACTCTTAGCAAATACCGGCTTAAAACAACGCATATAGGGCGGAAAGTAGATCAAAATTTCGACGCTTATAAATGGCTCACTGTAAGCGGCCTACTGCGTATACGGCCTATTTTATGCGGCTCTTGCCTATGCGGCCTGCATTTAAACGGCCCATAGTAGGGCCGCTTGGTGGACGTCACGCATAACCCCAAATTTTATGCGGTATTTCAGATCAAATCTGTCCGGCTTACTAAGCGGCTCAAATCTTATGCCGCTCAAAATTATGCGGCCCATTGGGTATTTTTTAAGAAAAAATTATTATTTAGAGACAGGTGCCGTCCATAGTGGTTTTGGGGGCTCTTTCATGGACATTGCATAGAACCACATTATACGAAATCGATAACACACAACACAAGCATGGCAACGCACATCACACAAACATGAGAACACTGGGAATCGAACCCGGGTACACCGCGTGAGAACCAAACACGCTAACCACTACTCCACATCACTATGCTGTCGTGGAGGACTTGCACAGCTATTTGTAGATACATTTGTGTTTCCGAGGCTGTCGTTTTATGTCGATCGTTCACCGTCGGCGATCGTGCGTGATATACACATAGTTTGTGTAGCTTTTACCGATGCTTAGGTGGTTGGTGACAGTAGATGTATTTAAATGAGTATCAGTATACGAATAGCGCTTTCAACAGCTGTCATGTGGGGCGGAAAGGCTAAATGGGGTAGGATTACGGAGCATGGGGGGCTGCACGAAAAGAAAAACTGTTTCGCCAGGCAAATGTAGTTCATTAATATTTTCTCTTTATTCGCTATGATGCGGCTGCAGTCACTGTTTAACCGGGAACTCGGCTTTGTCTGAGAAACTTTTAACCTCGTTCAGAAGGTTCAGTTAAAACTGATCCGTGCTGTTGTGCTGCCTCGACGGTATAACGACAATACGGCTCCGATATTCGGAGACGTCGAATAAGCGGGCGGGATATTACCGGCCCGCCTAAGTTTGCTGAACCGACAAATATTTCCATTCACCTCCGCTGGCCTCAACAGGGATGCCCTGTCCGAAAGACTGACACATATAGCTTTTGGTAGTATCAAGAAGAATGCTCTCGAACCGGTCTTATTATGCTGTTCCGTTGTAGTTAATGTTACTGCGGCGACGGTCGTTGAAAGTGAACGAATCAGCTGTTTGAAATTTCGCATAACAAGGCGGGATTTTGCCGGCGTGTCGAAGCTTACAACGGCTCCATTCTTACCCTTGCAAGTCGATGGCTTCGACGCAAAATGAACGTGGAATAACCGCAATTTGCCCATTGTATCTTGCGCTGCGTTTGTGTGATCAGCACCACGCAATGAGCACTCTCTGCTATCTGGAATGCAAGTGAATCTCCGTGTGCAAGACGAGCCGCATTCATGCACAAACTACTTTTAGTTATCTCAAAACAGAAAAAGAAAGCAGCGTGCAGACTGCAATAAAGTGCACGCGCTGTATTAAGTGGGCACGCACTATTGTGCTGTGTCCGGCAAAGGAAGGTGTGCCATGAAGTGGTTGCAAGCAGGTGAGATGGACTGCCCGCTAGCATACCTAATTATCACGAAGGAGAGATAGAATTGGGATTTAGGTGTCGTGCACATTAGATGCAGGCGCGGATCCAGGGGGGATGTCCGGATGTCCTGACCCCCCCCTCAGATTTCTGCATCGCCCCCCCCCCCCCCTGCTGACACGGGGACGGCCCTGTCGCAAAAAAATATGGCCACCAGCATTTTTCAAAAGTGTTTTTCGCGAATACCAGTGGTAGCAGCCATGTAGAAGTAAAGCTAGCTCGCTCACAAGCTTAGTTATATTCCGTAGGGGTGTGGTGTCGCGAAGTTGCCGCAGTTATTGTTTCTCATGAACACCTTGGACCTCCTGGCGCCGGCCGTGCCTTACTCGTCCCGTCGGTGGCGTCGAATGAACGAGGGGACGTCCCTTTTGCCAAGCACGCCGATGTCCGCGCGAGCGCCTTCGCGCCTGATCAACTTAGTTCCCCATTGGGGTGTCATCGGTTGCCTCATTTGCTGTCATCGGTTCCGCGACCAACCTGCTTAATGAAAGAGATCTCTCGCTGAAGTGTTCATATATATATATAACAACTAACAGCCTAACTAAGAACTACGCATAGACAACTTTTTTTTTAACTGTAGCACTCATTGTGATCACAGTTACACGTTGACAATATCCAGTACGAGCACAGTACCGTTCGTACGCTACAAGTTTTTCATTGTAACTTCGCAGTTTTATTGTCGTACATTAAGCATAGGAGGCTCAAGCCCACCGGATCCGTTTATCTGAGTGGGCGTTCTCGCGGAGCGGGGCGAAGCCTCGAGCATGGGCTGCGAAATGGGGGAGCGTGACGTCAGCGGCCAACGCCAGCGCGCGGGCCTAGGATGGCGTCGCGTGGTTAGAGAATGGAGATGCGCGCCTTGTGTAAAAGGATGACGTCGCGTGGGAAACAAAACATGAAGACGCTGGCTCGCGCTCACGGCTACTACGCTACATCGTTCTTCTTGTAGGTGGCGTCGTGAGTCTTCACACGCGGTGATTCGCATATCGTAAACAACTAGCGTAGTGGTTGCCGCGTTGAAACGAAGGTGTCTCAGCCGAACACAAAGAATCTTCTTAAGGAAATCAAGGTGTCCCAACAGAACTCCAAAGCCGGACCCGTGCTTACGCATTTATAACGAACCTGCGACAGACCATCCCAAATTTTATTTTAAGAAACAATACAGGCTGATATACCGGGTGTTCAAAATTAAGCTTTATGGTTTTCTTAAAATTAGGCACTGGGAGGCACGTGAAGACCACCTGCGCAAATAAGTTGTGTGGCCAGGGGGACACAAAGTGAGATAATTATCGCTGTCAGCAACCGAATTAACTAAAATTGAATAATTAACTTTTTATTGACTGCAGTAAGTGTGTATGTTTGTATTCAAAAGTTAGAGGCAGTCGTGTTTCTGCACAGTTTCACTTGGAAGAATTCGTCTAGCATGTCTATGCTCCGATATATCCAACTCCAAATTTTAATTGTCGTTCGCATGATTACGCATGCAAGAGAGTGAGGATCAGCGCAAAGCTCCTCCCTGATGTGACGCGGCTGTTGGGTGCAGCGTTTAGTCTGACAACGCGGCGGAGGCATTGGCAAAGATAATAACTGCCCCCCTTCCCCTCACGGCTGGCGAAAAAAAAAAAATCGAAGAACCCGTAACCGCTGTCGTAACACGCGACCGCGCAGCCTGTAAAGATGGCGGCAGCTGCCATGCCGAGATAATGGCGCGAGCGGAGAAGCCGGAGGCCAGTGCGCGTGCGTAATGGTGACTAGACGACCGGGCATGGTCCTTGTTTGGGCTACGCAAATAAAGTGACTGCTGATTTACAAGTATTGTAAGCTTTATTGAAATCAAAACCAACAACTGCACCATCAACAGCAGAAACCTTTTTAGCTATGCTAACGAATATTTCATACTGCCGCTTTAACTTTGGTGTTGTCATGCACAAATCTCATGACAACACTTCACCCATCAAGATGTCAATGCCCTAAAAATGTCCAAAATGCCTCCCTTCCACAGCAACGCAAAGCATAAACCGCTCTCGCGTCGAGTCGATAACTCTGCGCAGTGCAATTGAAATTTGGAGTCGGATATCTCGGAGCACGAACACGCTAGAATAATTCTTCCGACTGATACTGTGTAGAAACACGACAGCCTCTAGGTTTTCAATACTGTGAGCGCATTTTGCGCATATCGTCGTCGTCATCTGTACAAACGACTCATCATCTTGTATGAGCGCTATTTGTGCATATCGTCGTCGTCATCTGTACATACGACACATCATCATCTTTTGT
This sequence comes from Dermacentor silvarum, assembly GCF_013339745.2. Lineage (NCBI taxonomy): Eukaryota > Metazoa > Arthropoda > Arachnida > Ixodida > Ixodidae > Dermacentor > Dermacentor silvarum. Next base: position 20,993,706 of record NC_051159.1, read on the forward strand.
CTCGTGCGGTGCTTCGTCTCTGACTCGGGCGACTGCTCGGAAATAAAGGCATCGCATCGGTCAACGTCTCACAAATGGTGGAGGTGCTGGGTAGGTGAAGGAGAGCGACCAGAGGAGGTTGTGTACGGTCCGGGAACGGAGGAATCTGGTCCAGGTGTCCTGTCTCGCTCAAAGTTGGCGTAGCCGCGACTGTCACCTGGGTGACGCCCGGGAACGTAGTAATCCAACCTAGGTGCGCTGTCTCGCTCAAAGGTAGCATAGCCCCGTCGTTCATCCTGCTGACGCCGACGGCAGTAGCGAGAAATGTGGCCGCGAATACCGCAGTAGAAACAAACCGGGCGCGACGACCGCCACGGAGAGTAGTACGGCTGCGCCGGTATGTGTCGTCAGTGTTTCGCCTGCCACATCTTCCGCGTATTGTACGCCCGCAGAAGGCCACACTGGTGCTATTAAGGCCACCTTGAGTGCAGATCTCAATCCGGCCCAGACCAATGCACTCCTCACCATTTTAATGAAGCATGAAGCTTGTTTTGACGTTTCTTCGCGAGGCCTGGGTCAGACCACTGTAACTACTCATCGAATTGAAACAGACGGCTTTCGCATCATTCGCCGTCGCCCGTACCGTGTGTCACCTTCGGAGCGAAAAGTTATAGAAGAACAAGTGAACGACATGCTGACACGCAACATTATAAGGCCTTCAGCAAGCCCTTGGTCTTCTCCTGTTGTGCTTGTTAAAAAAAAAGGATGGTTCTGTGCGCTTTTGCATCGATTATAGGGCGCTCAACAAAATTACCCGTAAGGATGTTTATCCAATGCCTCGTATTGACGATGCTTTGGATACCTTACAAGGTGCCGAGTATTTCTCGAGCCTCGACTTGCGCTCCGAATATTGGCAGATTCCCATGCATGAGCCAGATAAAGAAAAGACTGCGTTTGCTACACCTGATGGCCTTTTTGAATTTAACGTGATGCCTTTTGGATTGTGCAATGCACCAGCTACGTTTGAACGTATGATAGATACAGTACTCCGTGGCTTAAAATGGAAGACCTGCCTTTGTTACTTGGACGACATTGTCATCTTTTCGTCGAGTTTCTCCCAGCACCTACAACGTCTAGACCAAGTTCTCGCGTGTCTAGCAAAAGCTGGTCTCCAACTCAATACTAAAAAGTGTCGCTTTGCAAGCCGAAGCATTAAAGTATTGGGCCACGTCGTCAGTAAGCATGGCATCCAGCCTGATCCCGATAAAATCGCTGCAGTACTGCAATTTCCGCCACCAACCGCTCTTAAAGAACTCCGCAGCTTTCTAGGACTGGCGTCCTACTTCCGCCGCTTTGTCCGTGACTTCGCCACCATCGCCGCTCCTCTACACAAACTTCTGACTTCGAGCGCGTCCTTTGTGTGGTCGAACGACTGTGAAGCCGCCTTCCAGACCCTCAAACGAGTTCTCACGTCAGGGCCCGTGCTCCGTCATTTCGATGCAACGGCCCCGACTATTCTACACACTGATGCCAGTGGGCATGGAATTGGCGCTGTCCTGCTGCAGCGGAATCAGAAGTCCGAAGAGCAAGTCGTGGCTTATGCAAGTCGTGCTCTTTCTCCTGCTGAGCGCAACTACACGATTACAGAACAGGAATGCCTCGCCATCGTGTGGTCAATACAAAAATTTCGTCCCTATATCTACGGCCGCCATTTCACAGTTGTGACCGACCATCATGCTCTCTGTTGGTTGTCGTCCCTGAAAAACTTGTCTGGACGCCTCGGCCGTTGGGTACTGCGCTTACAGGAATATGACTTCACTGTCACGTATAAGTCCGGCAAACAACATCAAGATGCCGACGCTTTGTCGCGCTGCCCGCTGTCCCCAAACGCCCATGCTTCACCTTCGGTATGCACGTCACCATCTAGCCACACGTCTCAGCGCACGCCCAGTAGCCCGGGACAGTCAGTTGCCTCAGTTGACTTTCTCCCGTCTACTGACCTCGTCTCACTCCAACGTACTGACCCATACTGCCGTACGCTGATCGACCGACTTACTGGCTTGGCACGACCCCCCAACAGTCGCTTAAGACGACAACTTTCGCGTTTTAAGCTTCAAGGTGGAGCGTTATTTCGATCAATCTACCATCCTTCCGGTAACCGGTGGGTGCCAGTAATACCTCGCTCACTTCGACTCCAAGTATTGGAAGCATTTCGCGACGACGCGACGGCTGGCCACTTGGGCTTTCATAAGACCTACGACCGCATCAAAACGCGTTGTTTCTGGCCGGGCCTTTCCACCTCAGTCGACAAATACGTTGGCTCCTGCGCATCATGCCAACACAGAAAACGCTCGACATCCCTTCCAGCCGGTCCTCTGCAGCCTCTACCATGCCCGTACACCCCCTTCGAAATTGTGGGCATAGACTTGTATAGACCCCTCCCACTCACGCCCGCTGGTCACCGCTGGATCGTTACCGCAGTGGATCATCTAACGCGCTACGCTGAGACAGCGGCTCTTCGCTCTGGTACTGCCTCCGAAGTCGCCGAGTTTTTCGTGCACGGAATCGTTTTGCGCCACGGCGCACCTCGTGTCCTCCTGAGTGACCGTGGCAAGACGTTCCTATCGCATGTCCTCCGTGAAGTCCTTCAGGCCTCGGACACCATCCATAAGACCACATCATCGTACCATCCGCAAACAAATGGTCTTACGGAGCGTTTTCATCGAACTTTGTCTGACATGATGTCAATGTATGTTCGACCCGATCACACCAACTGGAACACCATCCCACCTTTTGTGACGTTTGCGTATAATACTGCCGTCCAACGTACAACCAATTACAGTCCCTTCTTCCTGGTGTACGGTCGTGCGCCGTCTTTCGTCTTGGACACTACACTCCTTTCAGCACCTGCTGCTCCATCCGCGTCTCTTCCTGAGGAATTTGCCGCTCGCCTCTCCCGGTGCCGTGAACTTGCCCGCGCCAACACCGCTATACCATTCAGGACAAAAGGAAAATTCGCTATGATGCGACGCGTCGCGTTGCTTCGTTCCGCCCAGGCGACGAAGTTCTTTTGTGGAGACCTGTTCGCGCACCGGGGCTCTGTGAAAAATTTCTCCACAGATATCTCGGCCCCTACACCGTTTTGCAACGAACTTCGGCCGTTAACTACAGCGTCACTCCTGTCAGCTCAGCTACTGACCGCCGCCGCCGCACTACGGAAATCGTTCACGTATCTCGCCTGAAACCCTACATTCGCCGTACCTACCCTTTCTAGTTTGCGGTCTTGCTGACCGCTTTCCTGAAGGGGGGAAGTTAGTGTGAGCGCATTTTGCGCATATCGTCGTCGTCATCTCCACAAACGACTCATCATCTTGTGTGAGCGCTATTTGTGCAAATCGTCGTCGTCATCTGTACATACGACTCATCATCATCTTTTGTCTCGTGCGGTGCTTCGTCTCTGACTCGGGCGACTGCTCGGAAATAAAGGCATCGCATTGGTCAACGTCTCACAATACAAACATACCCACTTACTGCAGTCGACAAAAATAATTGTTCAATTTTAGTTAATTGGGCTGCTCACAGCGATAATTATCATCTCACTTTGTGCCCCCCTGGCCACATAACTTATTTGCACAGGTGATCTTCGCGTGCCTCCCAGTGCCTAATTTTAAGAAAACCATAAAGCTTAGTTTTGAACAACCTGCATGATCAGGCACAGCCGCCAAGCACATGGCTGTATTGGGTAACGTCCTTTTCCTATAAGCACGGAGAAACCGTACCTGGCTTCGCTACAGGTCTTCTTCCTCTTTCTGGGGTTTTACGTGCCAAAACCAGTTCTGATTATGAGACACGCCGTAGTGGAGGGCCCCGGATTAATTTTGACCACCTGGGGTTCTTTAACGCGCACTACAACGCAAGCACACGGGCGTTTTTGCATTTCGCCTACATAGAAATGCGGCCGCCGCGGCCAGGATGCGATCGCGCGATCTCGTGCTCAGCAGCGCAATGCCTGAACTGACTGAGCCACCACGGCGGGCTAGATGGCGCGAGGTAACACTCGTTTTCATGATGACAGTGGCGGCCGGGGAATAAAAACAGCGCGAACTTCTTGGCAATAAATACAAAAAAAGAAGAAAAAAAAGTGATTTGCCCTCTCAAGCCTTGTAGGCTACAGGTGCTGCTCTAGCCGTATAAAACGCGGGTTTATCGTGAGCAGAAACGGTGAATTTCGGTAAATGATAAAGGCCACTATCATCATCATCATCGACAGAAGCTGACCCCCCCCCTCAGAAAAAACCTGGATCCGCCCCTGATTAGATGAGTGCCTCTGCCTTCGTTATATCAACTGCGCCCTATATGCACATTTATTAAAAGCACACGTTTTTCTCCTACAACGTTAAGTATGCTTTTTGCGGAATGCCCACTTCATTTGTGTACGCCATCTGAAAGCATGCTGTACATTATTGCAGACAGATACGTTCATGCAGACACAGACAAAGAACATATTTTTCAAAAGAGAATGATTTATTTACAACACAACAAAGTGAAAAGTGTCCAGCATAGTTTCACTGTAGGTTTTCAACACAGAATGGGGACTTATATACCCAGCTCTGACAGTAACAAATAAAAGCCACACTGCTACAGGAAATACAAAAGCAGATAGGCAGTGTTAGTGCCTGCAGCTTTTAAAATGTGAAACAAGCATAACGCATTAACTTGCACGTACTTCCTGCAGTTGCGACCAACAAGAGTTGGGCCTTTCAGTTTACCGTTTTCTTGTTCATTAAAGAAAGTTTTGTTTATAACCAAAACTACATAAAATAGCAGATAACTACAACATGAGGAACAGAACACACATATGTACTAAACTTACTGTAAGGCCACATTTTCTATAGATAAGTTATCTAATGAGGAATTTAGACAGCTAAGTGCTCCCAGCTTTAATGAAAAATAGCTATCCATGACTAGAATGAAAAAAAGAAAGAATGAAAGTGCTGCATGAAAATGTGCAAGGTGTGTTCAAAAAGAAACCAAACTTTTGAAATAGCACGCAAACCGGCAAAGAGCACGCTGCGGCTACTGAACGCATGTAGCAGCGGGTTTAGACAACAAACTGCCATTTACCGCGTTTTGCTCTGACCATTGGTTGGTGAGCTACTGCCGCCGAAGTGCGCACGTGTACAAGCTGTTTGTTGGATTAGTGCCAAAGTAACAACGAAAGAGGATGTAGAAGAACGTGTGTGTGTGAAATTTTGCTACAAACTTGGCAAAATTTTCACAGAGACATTTCAATTGCCCAACCAAGCATATGGGGAAAACTGTATGAGTCGCACTCAGTGCTATGAGTAGTTTAAGCATGTTGAACAAGGCAGAATGTCGGTTGGTGACGATCCCAAGCCTGGACGACCTTCCACATTAACAGATGATGACCATGTCGAGAGAGTGCGTGCTGTGATTCGTGGAAATCGTCGTTTAGCTGTTTGAGAACTAGCTGACGAAATGGGCATCAGCATAGGATCATGGCATCCTATTGTGAATGACAAACTTGAGATGCATCGTGTCAGTGCAAAATTCGTGCCGCGTTTCTTGACTGTTGATCAGAAACACCTGTGTTGAAATAAGCCGGGAACTGCATGCCACTGGCAGAGATAATGAAAACTTCTGTAACATCACAACAGGCAATGAGACGTGGGTTTATGGCTCTGATATTGAAACAAAAGTGCAGTCGTCGCAGTGGGTGGGCGAACAGTCTTCTCGTCCAAAAAAGCACGCAGGAGTCAGCAAAAAAATCAAGGTAATGGTGGTGGTTTCCGACTGGAAAGATATAGTCCATCAGGAATTTGTACCACGTGGTGAGATGGTAAACAAGGCGGTCTACCAAGGAATTCTAGCGCGTTTGTGGGATGCTGTGTCCAGTAGGAAGCCTGAATTGTGGGAAACCCAGACTTAATTGTTGCAACATGACAATGACCTAGTTCACGCGTCTCTCCTTGTCTGCGGCTATCTAGCAAAACATCACACTCTCGTGCCCCATCCACCGTACTTTCCAGACCTAGCCCAAGAAGCCTTTTTCCTGTTTCCCGAACATAAAATCACGTTGAAAGGACATCGTTTCCAACCCATAAAAGAAATTTCAAGACAATGCGACACGAGACCTACGCGCCATCCCAGAAAAAGTGTTCCAGGAGGCTTTCAAAAAATGGATGAGATGATAGGAACAATGTATTGCCAGAAGAGGGGACTACTTTGAAGGGGCCATGCATAAAATGTTGTACAATAAGCAATAAAGATGTTAAAGCAAAAGTTTGGTTTCTTTTCGAACACACCTTGTACGTATTTGAATTGAAGAACTCTTTTGGGAGCCAAGCAACATAAAAAATCTTTTGTCTTGCGGAGCACACTCTGTATACATGCCGCAGTGGTTGGGTGAATGCAGAGAGATCCAAGTGAAGTTTTTTATGAATACATTGCTAACAAGAGAAAAAAACATTTTTAAATATGTGTTTCATTTTGACATAATTGCTCCGTCATCACAAACACATTAGATATCATTTATATATATATTCAGAGTTATTTGTCCTGATGACTCCTGGGCCTCCAGGTGACCGTCGTACCTGGAAGGAAAAAAGAAATGCCACTCAATGTTAGATGATTCCAAAAACTGCATCACCTTGGCCCTCTTAGGGCTATGTTTGTTCAATAGTTGTTCGAGGCCAATATAGTAGTGATCTTGCAAGAAACAGATCTCAATGTTAACCATAAACTTCTGAGACTGCGAGATAATGATCCGAGGTCTTTTATTTGACTGCCCTCATTTTGGTGTGGCTTAAAAACCACACTTGACTGCACTGAATTGCATCTTGTTGGCGGAGAGAATAATTGTTCAGACTGTGTTGAACACCCTTGCATTGCCCTGCTACTTGACATGTGGGTTGTTGCTGTAGTGCACAGCATTGCATTGATGTGCACACATTCTCTTCCTTTCTATTTTAAAAGTAGGCTCTCCTGTTGCCTTTCATTCCCTTTATACCCATTCCTCAACACATTCACTCGTATTTATGCCGGTGAACCTGCCTGTCTTCCTATCTTTCTACCTCCTTTCTGCAAGAGCACGTGTCAGCATTATAAAACTAGGTGTCCATGATTTACTACAGAAAGCTGAACATTCCATATCACACACTTCACATGTGAATAACACATAAGAGATTGTGAACGACATGCGAATGTGTCTGACCTTTGAATTTACAGCATTGTATTTGAAATTTCACTGGCATTGTTAGCACTAAAGTCCATCCCTAATTAATCTGAATATAATGAGTGCATACACAGTGTAAACAAAGTAATCAAGCCATGACAATAGACGCAAACACATAATGCTCTGGCAAGCAACTAAAGAGAGAAACATACATTCAGTTGCATTCTTCACGTTATGTACAAACACATTTCACATATACTTGGCCTCTTCGAAATCAACTCAATGTGCTTGGGCTTCTGGTTTATTTCACAGTCATATTTCCTCCCACTTGCAGGTAATTATTAATAGGCCCACATTGTCAGCTGGCTCTCAGGGGCACTCATTTATGTCCCTTACACTTACTGGAAATCAGTTGTACTTGCATTTACACTGGCCTAAACTCAGAGACTTACCACTGTTCTGAAATCAGCAGAAATTAGTGAGACGCTCTTGAATGTGTGTCTATCTCTAGTGATATTACAGCTCGTGTAAGTGCTTCAATGTTCTCCGCGTGCAAGAAATATTGTAAACACTTGTATCTTTCTGAGCCCCGCACCACTTTTGAGCTGGCAAAATATGAGCTTTTTCTTCGTGTGCTTCATCATAAGCATATATTTCCGCACTGCAGTGAACAGCCATTTTTGGCCTGATTTTCGCTTACCGGTGCGGTGGTCCACTCTAAAGTTCCAATGGAGAGCCCGGGGTTCTGCTTTCATGGGTGGCGTTCTTATTATTGTTGAGGTCCCACTTTATTCCTGTATAGAAAAAAAATTCAGTTAAGCGAGAATAAAAAGAAAATGCAGAAATTTGATAACTCGAGAAGCATAAGCTCATAAGAAAGGTCTTATTAAGGCCTATTTTGGGGCTAGTGCGTACTTCATAGTCGCAAATCAACACAATATAGCAATCACCACACAAAAGCAAAATGTCCAACTTGTAATGTTCTTTTGCTTCTTTCATAGTTTTTTTAGCTATGCATGCAGCGCTTTTATCTCACAAAATGATGTGTGGCATTATGGAACGACGCAAGTACTCAAAACCAGATTTTTCCGTCTGCTATAAAACTTGAATTTGCTACAATCGACGTGACATGTTGCGTTGTTGAAATTTTGCCAGTTGCATAGAACTTCGGCCCTTCGACAAGTAACGAGTGTACTGCTTATCTCCAAGTAATAATGTGGCAAATCCTGCGGCTAGTGCAAACCGTCACTTCGGAGCTGCTGCGTCGTCGGAGTTATTTGATTACGGTCGCGTCACGCAAGCTTCGCGCTAAATTGGGCTTTGAATTTTAGTGAACTGGACGCATTAAACAGGAAAGCCAGAAATCTACGCAAACCGACACACTACACAGAGGAAAGTGCGTAACACACCAGAAAATTTTTTTCAAAATATAACCGTCATTTGACGAACTGCAACTACGAAATGCAATGAATTAATCACGCAAAGCCCACGAAAGGAATTTTAAAAAAGGCACATTTCATGGTTAGAACGCTACACGCGATTACCAGCGCCGTTATAAAACGCAAGCCCTAACGAAAATTCGCGCATGAAGTTTCAACAAATGGACACCTGACTACGCAAGAAAAAAAAATCGCCTGCAATCATACATTAGGGGGAAAACTAAACGGAGCTACGCCTGCAGTTATAACTACTTCACACACCAAAACTTATAAAAAGCGTGTTCGCATTAGTACTACACGTTCAGATATTTAAATCACTGACATTCGTTATCTGCTGGCTCATAATAATGCAATGGTAGAAATCAAGCATTTAGTAAGCGTAGTGTAGAGGAAACAAAAATCGACCTACCAAATAGGCACAGGTTCGCAGCTCTACAGCACGCACTCCTGGGCCCGCCGATCCAGCGCACATGGCGGCCCGCCGCCGCTGATCGCCCGTGTGGCCGTCGTACTCACACGAGTTGTCGAAGTTGCACTGCTTTTTTGCAATTTCCGGTAACAACGGTGGATTTGAACATCACTGACATCACCGAGAGCGTTCACCGACGCGGCCAGATCACTTCACAACACGAACACAGTCGCATAACGTCGCCGGTACAAAGATATGACGATAATTACCGCCGAAAACAATCGCCTCGCACGCCGCCATACGCCATGTTCTCGCTCCTTCCCGGTCGCAACACTACAATTGCTAGTAGGTACAGCGTTTGACCACTGGCGCCACGCTGCGCCGCTCGCGCGTACCGCGTTTCTAGGTGGTTTCTGTCGCCGAGGGCGCTCGAACGCAATCATATGGTTCGCATGAATACAAACCTTTCAAGCGTGCCTATATGGCTGAGTGGATACGGCGCTCGCTTTGGGATCATGCGTACGCTGGTTCAAATCCTGCTTGCGCTACAATTTTTTTTTTTTGTTAATATCACGCTTTTCTTTTTTTTTTTTTTTTTGCCAGCGTGGTCGTTTGATCCCCGGTGCCACGGCGGCAGCCGTGGTACCGGGCGCCGACGCGAAGCGGCGGTCGTTGGGGTGTTGCGGAGCGCAGCGTAGCAACACCCCAAATAAAAAAATACTGCTCCAGTCAGGTAGACTGCTCCCTCCCTGATAGTGAGATTATATTTGGATCATCAAAACAGTGATGCGTTTGTAATACCACCGATACCAACAGCAGGCTAAGTCACCACCAGCCCAGCGTTTTCTCCGTCAACGCCTCCTCCGTTCCAACGGCGGCGGCTAGAAACATGGTACGCGCGAGCGGCGCAGCGTGGCGCCAGCGGTCAAACGCTGTACCTACTAGCAATTGTAAATACGCTTCCCGGTCCGGTCGGCGCAGCCTTTCCTCCTCCTCCGCCATCAAAGCAAAGCGGAGGCGTCGACTTGTTTCTCTTCGTTCTCTCCTTTTGCATTTCGCTTTACTTTCTCCCTCAAAGCATAACCCTCACTGCTCCTTACAGCTTTTGCTTTGTAACGCTCTCTCAACGCTTCGGCGCGCTTTTTGCGCGCCAAATTTGGAAGGCTGCATATAAGCGTTGCGTCCGCTCGCGGCCGCATATAGCGGGCCTAGCCTGCCGCCGCAGCCATTGTCACGCATAATATTGCTCGAAAGTCCGTTTATATGCAGTACTTTACGCTGGAACGAAAATATACCGCATATGTGCCGGACATTATACGGTATTTGACTAAGAGTGTAGATACGCTCCAAGCCGGCTTCCGTGCAGGTAGATCAACAACCGACAACATGGTCCTCCTCGAATCGTACATACGAGACGCCTTTGTCCATAATCAGTACTGCCTTTCTGTATTCTTTGATCTCGAAAAGGCATACGACACAGCATGGCGGTATGGCATAGTGCAAGATTTGAACGCATATGGGATAAACGGAAACATGCTCCAAGTCATACAGAGCTACCTCTCCGATCGAAAGTTCCGGGTGAGGATAGGAAACAGACTTTCTCGAATCTTTGTGCAGGAAAACGGTGTTCCCCAGGGAGGTGTGCTTAGTTGTACGCTGTTTATTGTGAAAATGAACTCTCTTCGAACTTCTGTACCGCCAACAATCGCCTACTCGGTCTACGTAGATGATTTGCAAGTCAGCTTTAAATCTTGCAACTTATCCATATGCGAGCGTCAAGTTCAGCTCAGTGTAAATAGACTATCGAAATGGGCAAATGAGAATGGTTTCCACTTTAATACAGAAAAAACAACATGCGTACTATTTACAAGAAAGAAAGGCCTGCACCCTGATCCATCCATTGAATTAAATGGACACAAAGTGACGGTCAAAAGTGAACATAAATTTCTCGGCGTCATTTTTGATAGCAAACTTACATTTGTTCCACACATCAAGAACATAAAACTAAAATGCCTAAAATCGTTGAACGTCATAAAGATCCTTACTCATTATTCCTGGGGAACTGACACGCAATGTCTGCTATCACTCTTCAATAGTCTTGTGCGGTCCCAGATGGACTATGGCAGCATAGTATTTCAGTCAGCATCTAAAACCGCGTTAAAGATGCTTGACCCCATATACCATTTAGGCATTCGGCTAGCTACTGGTGCTTTTCGGACTAGCCCTATTCAAAGCCTCTATGCAGAGTCCAATCAATGGCCCTTGGAGTATCAGAGAACATATTTAGGAATTACATATGCCCTCAACATATTAGCTCAGAGGGAACACCCTTGCAGAACACTAATTAATAATCGAACATCAGAACTGCTGTACGCGAATAGGCCATCACTAGCTCAGCCGTTCCCTTTGGCTATCACAACTGTTGCCGAAACTCTTGGGTTTAGTTTCTCAGCTGTCCACGAAACTGGGCGTAGTGATCTCATTGCTCCCTGGTGCCTACGCCCAGTTCTGTGTGACATGTCCTTTAAAGCGCTTGACAAGAAAAACGTGCCACGCGAGGCTATTTTGCAACACTTCCTATCACTGGAAGACAAGTACAACGCAATGTCCTATTTTACGGATGCCTCAAAGACGCACAAGGCAGTCTCATGTGCTGCACATAGTCACGGCTATAATGTTACAAGAACTCTTAATACAAGTTGCAGCATATTCACAGCAGAAGCATATGGTATCCTACTGGCTGTGGATCATATACGACAACTTAGGATACAAAAAGCTGTTATCTACACAGATGCGCTAAGTGTCGTAACTGCACTAGCTTTGGGAAAGGTGGGAGACAACCCTGTTTTTAATGACCTGATAAAATCCATTTATAACGCTTACAATGAAGAACTTTCCCTCGTGGTATGCTGGGTACCGGGACATTGCGGCATAGCAGGAAATGAGACGGCTGATCAGAGTGCTAGAGAAGCTGCTCTACGTGGTGACATTGAAGTTACTGAGGTCCCTAGTCGAGATATTAAACCTTACGCCCGTAACCGGCTACGACAGCACTGGCAGTCCCAATGGGATAAAGAAACGGAAAACAAATTACATGCAATAAAACCTCAACTAGGCAAATTTGTCCAGCAAAATATCGCTAGACTAACAGAAACCACACTGTGCAGGCTACGTATAGGACACACATACGCAACACACATATACCTGTTAACAGGCACACAACCACCCATATGCGAAAAATGTGGAGAACAACTCACTGTCCGGCACATTTTAATTGAATGTCCAAGACTTCACCAAGCTAGAGTACAGCATTTTAGAGAACTTTTTACACACAACATACCGTCTCATCTTGCATTATTTTTATCCCATGACCCTATGTTTAGTGTCAAAAGAGTTTTTAAATACCTCGCCGACGTCCAGTTCTTAAACACTGTATACTACAATCCAAACCGCCATGCTCCATCACATACGTGAGGAGCCTGAGCTATTAATGCCTCGAAGTCTCGCAGCTTTATCGCATGGTTAAAGTACTTTGCTGATGGCTTCGAGGCAAATATTTATGGCTTATACTCAGTGAAAACTGTAAATAATCTGCATAACATATACATAGCATATAACATATAACAAGCAATCACTCACAGTCACCGATATCTCCTTATAACCTATGCACAGTTCAAATGTCTCATACAACAGTAACACCATTGTTTAGCTAGGCCTTTTACACCTTTGTCAGTACAAGATTTTTACCCCTTTATGTAGCACATTTCAACTTGTATTTTATAAAATACAGCTTTGTCAAATGTCGCAAAAACTTTCCGGCCCCTCACAACCCATGGCTTACAGCTGGCTTAATGAAGAGCTTGCGAAGGAAAGACAATTTATATAAAAAGTTAAAGAAACGGCCTTTCAATGCTGCCCTGCGGTCGCGATATAAAAAGTACTGCAACCTACTTAACAAAGTACTTGAAGAAGCTAAAAGAAATTATTATACGAACAGGATACATAATGCTGGTAATAACAGCAAAGATCAATGGAAAACAATTAATTCATTCCTAAACAGATCATTAAGTTAGCCAGCTATAACTGAATTACAGTCATCAGAGGGTGTTCTTAGAAATGCAGACGACATTGCGGATGCCTTCAACAAGTACTTCTGTGCAACACTTCCCTCTTGACTCATGATTACCAGCCAACAATTAGGGAATGTCTTCAGTCATTTTACCTCTTTCCAACAGGCCCAGATGAGGTAGTGGAAATAATTAGTCACATGAAAATAACAAGTGCTGGTCTCGATAACATTCAACCTATTTACCTGAAATGCATCTCTCACGTGATCTCGACCCCATTAGCCTATATCATTAACCTTATGTTTAAAACTGGCATCTTCCCATCGCAGCTTAAAAAGGCCAAGATAATTCCAGCCTTTAAAAAAGGCGATAGAACTTCTATTGATAACTACCGACCTATTGCCATTCTTTCATCGTACAGTAAAATCATAGAGAACTGTATTGAAAAACGATTATCTAAATATCTAACTAAGTTTCGTATTTTATCCCCTCAACAATTTGGTTTTCGTGCAGGCTATTCAACGGATTTCGCACTACTCTCCCTTACCGATTATATTAAACACGCGCTTGACTCCCGTTGTTTTGCCGGAGCCCTGTTGATTGACCTCTCTAAGGCATTTGACTCTATAGTTCATAATATACTATTAGCTAAACTTAACTCAATAGGTGTCGTAGGTAGTGCACAGGAGCTGATTAATAGCTACTTATCGAATAGACAGCAAGCTGTTTGTGTCTCTAACTTCCTCTCCACTTTTAAATCTATTGACAAAGGTGTCCCGCAAGGTTCCATACTGGGCCCGCTTTTATTCTTAATCTATATTAATGACCTAACCTCGATTTTAACACACAGTACACCTTTCTTGTACGCTGATGATACAACTATAGTTACTAAAGACAAGTCCATCAATGCGCTAACCATTAAATTGTCCTCTGACTTCTATAACATTCAGAACTGGTGCACAGCTAATGGTTTAACAATTAATACCAATAAAACACAGTTCATTGTCTTCCATTCTAATCATAACGCTCTTTCACCTACACCCGCTATTACTATCAATGGCCACAGCCTTCTCAGTACTACTATGTGCACATTCTTGGGAGTAGTCCTAGATGCTCATCTCAAGTACCATCATCACATCTCACTTATAAGGCAGAGGATTGCTCATGGTATCAGAACATTAATTAAAGCACGACCATTCTTCAGCTTGCCGACTTTGCTTAAACTGTACTACGCTTTCATCCACAGTCATATTACGTACTGTATCACGTCATGGGAGAATACCTATTCATCTCATATCCTTCCGCTTCAACGTCTCCAAAACCAAGCCATTCGCATCCTAACATTCAGTTCACTGGTCACCTGCGCGTCCCCACTTTTTCAGCAACATAGTATACTAACAGTGTGTAATTTATTCAAATATAAATTGGGGATTCTCGTATTTAAGTATCTTAACGGTACCATAACAGCCAACGTTTTGGAGAAATTTCAATTGTTAAACTCTAATCCTACCAGGTTTGCCTCAAACAACAACTTTTTACTACCACATGCACGCACTAACTACGGCAAACATACTACCATATTTGCAGCTATCCAATTTTGGAATTCAATACCACTAAGCACTAAACAATTGTCATTAGCAGCTTTTAAAAAAGAACTTAAACATCTTATCTCGCAAGCATAACTCATCTGTATTTCTATATCGGCGTTCTCTTACATTTAGAGCTATTACTGTGTGCGCTATTTTCACATTTATTACTCATCCACATTGGAGTTCTTTGAATAGCTATATATCATTAATTAACGTCCTTTTCTTCCCAATCCTACTGCCATTTTTATTGTATGTTTCGTTCTTTTCATAGCTATGTATAATTACTGAACGTTGTTTTGTTACCATTTTACTGGCATTTCTTATTGAAGGTTTGCGTTGTTTTGATTAATATCAATACTTAATGCTTTTTAGTTGCCATTTTGTTGTACTTATCAACATGCAATTTTATGATAGGAGGTCCCCTTTCAGCCTTGCGCTATGGGACCTCCTTCTGTATATACTAACCCCAATGCGTGTATATTTCTTGCGACAAATAAAGATTTTTGATTTGATTTGATTCAACGGTAGCCTGCTACAGCAGCGGACGTTATCAAATCGTACCCAGAGCTAATATGCGTCAGGGGCTATCCACAGGCCACATCAAAGTTTGAAGTACCGTTTGAACTTCACGCCAAGACAGTAGTGAAACGCAAGGCCTACAATATTTTCACGGGTATAAACTATTTACAAGGTGTATTTACAGGAGATAGATAAACAGCAGCTGCGAATACAGAGAGGCTGTTTCCACGAACAGCACTTCGTCCTCCTCTCCGTCGTCGACATTGTCTGCTTGCCTACCGTAACAAAACCCCCGGCGGAAAAAGCACCGTCCCGGTGCTTCAGATGGGGCCATCGGTAAGGGCATAATAGGGCTTAAGCCTAGAGACGTGTACGACGACAGGTGATTTGGAACCGGGTGGCCCGACGGATGTCACTGGGATGATCTCATAGGTGACATTTGTCACTTGACGTAGAACACGGTAAGGACCTTTGTAGCACGGAAGGAGTTTCTCGGAGAGCCCCACTCGTCGGCAAGGGGATCAAAGTAGTACCAGAGAGCCTGGTGAAAAGTATGTCTCACGATGGCGGCAATTGTAAGCGTGCTTTTGAGTTTCCTGCGATGCCAACAAACGAGTACGGGCAAGCTGGCGCGCATGGTCAGCGTGGGCGATGGCGTCGCGGGCATACTCGGTCCGGGAATTCCGTACCAAGGGGAGCGAAGCGTCCAATGGTAATACAGGGTCACGACCGAAGAGCAAGTAAAAGGAGGAATACCCAGCAGTATCGTGGCGTGACAAATTATAGGCGAACGTGACATAAGGTAGTGCAATATCCCAGTCCTTGTGGTCAGATGAAACGTATTGCGATAACATGTCAGTGATGGTCCGATTAATCCACTCAGTAAGGCCGTTGGTCTGGGGATGATAGGAGGTAGTGAGTTTGTGCTTTGTAGAACAGGAGTGTAGGATATCGGCGATTACTTGGGAGAAAAAAGTGCGGCCACGGTCGGTAAGGAGCTGTCGCGGGGCGCCTGGACTAAAATGATATCCCGGAGTAGGAAATCGGCGACGTCAGTCGCGCAGCTCGTGGGAAGCGCCCGAGTGATGGCGTAGCGCGTCGCGTAATCAGTAGCCACAGCAATCCACCTGTTGCCAGAGCTGGACTCGGGCAAAGGGCCAAGGAGATCCAAACCCACGCGGAAGAATGGCTCAGTTGGAATGGCGATCGTCTGTAAGTACCCGGCAGGAGGCATTGCTGGTTTTTTCCGATGTTGGCAGGGCTTGCAAGCAGCTACGTACCGCCGTACGGAGCGTGCGAGGCCGGGCCAATAGAAGCGAGGCCGGGCCAATAGAAGTGCGAGCAACCCCTAGGTGTCCGGCAGTAGGTGCATCATGAAGCTCCTGAAGCACGGTTAAGCGGAGATGTTGGGGAACGACAAATAGAAGGGGAGGACCGTCACGGTGAAAATTGCGGTGGTCACGAGAGAAGAAACATTGGTTGAAGGAAGAACTACAGAAGATGCTCGACGTCGGTGTCATCCGCCCATCAACCTCTGCCTTCGCTTCTCCGATCACCATTGCTCCTAAAGGAGATGGCACATGTCATCTCTGCACTGATAACAGGCAGGTCAACAAACAGACTGACTTATTTCCGTTTCCAATGCCACTTATTGACGAAATTATCAACGAAACCGGGGACTGCAAGATTTTTTCTCGCTTCGATCTGTGCAAAGGCTTCTGGCAAGTGCCACTGTCAGAGGAGACAAAAAGATTTTCCGCCTTTGTGACACCATTCGACATATACGAATATAATAGACTACCTTTTGGCTGGAAAAACTCACCCGGATGGTTTCAAAAGATGATGAACTGTGTTCTTAAGCCATGTCTCAGAATGTTTTGCAATGTTTACATTGATGACATCATCGTGTATTCGATATCTGAGCAGGAGCACACCGAACATCTGGCGAAGGTCTTACAAGCACTCAGCAATGTCGATCTGAAGATAAATGAAAAGAATAGTGATTTCTTTCAGCCGAAGGTCGTTTTTCTCGGTAAGGTGTTCGACGGTGCTACCAAAAGTACTAAACAAGAGTCTGTACATCGAATTTCCACACTTACGAGAGCTGCATTCGCTGCGAGTTTTTCTTGGACTTGCAGGTCACTTCAGGGCTTTCATTCAGGACTTTGCAAAGCTTACAAATTGCCTGACCGAGCTTACAAAAAGGATGTTCCTTTTATTTGGTCTGATGAGTGCGAAGACGTCTATCAGGAACTAGTGCACCGAATCTCGTCTGACCCAGTACTAACTTTACTTGACTTCAGCCGGCCGTTCGAGATGAACACTGATGCATCATACTATGGTACAGGGGCAGTGCTGTATCACAGGGACTGCTGTTCTCCCTTAAATCGACAGCTCCGAGTCGTTGGGTACTATTCCTACACGCTTAACTCTACTCAGCTGAACTACTCTACTAGGGAGAAAGAGGCCCTTGCCGTCCTCATGGCCGTACGATACTTTCGATCATACATAGACGGGAGAAAATTTAAACTGTATACAGACCATCAGGCTCTGACCTATCTCCTCAGTCAGTCGGAGCCAAGAGGAAAGCTGTCGCGCTGGATAAACGAACTACAGCAGTACGATTTTGAGGTTATCCACCGTGCAGGCAGCGGGTTGACGGATGCAGATGCGTTATCAAGACTGGTGGTCGAAGTTGCACATGAAGTGTTAAACGTGACGAAACTACGGGAAGGATGCGAAGTTCTACAGTTTGCCAGTGGAAGGTTCTTCGTGCCGGAGACCCTAGTTCCAAAAGTGCTCCACATCTACCATGACACTCCCGACTCTGGTGGTCATGATGGTTTCTGGAGAACCTATAATAAACTTCTGCAGAGGTTAACGTGGAACACTATGAAGAGAGATGTAGATAACTAT
Source organism: Dermacentor silvarum (assembly GCF_013339745.2). Lineage (NCBI taxonomy): Eukaryota > Metazoa > Arthropoda > Arachnida > Ixodida > Ixodidae > Dermacentor > Dermacentor silvarum. The sequence continues at coordinate 21,011,819 of NC_051159.1, forward strand.
GTTCGATCATGCCACTTGTGCCAGGTCAACAAGGCAATAGACCGCCCACGACCAGACGCACTCGTATTACCGCTTCACTCAGACGCACCTTTCAAAGTAGTGCGTGTGGACTTTGCCGAGTTGAAAAAGAAGAGCGAAGGTGTGCGCCAAACACAGTCATTTGTAGTGCCAATCGACCAATGCACAAGAATGGTAGCTGCACGCCCTGGAAAAGAAGATACAAATAGTGTCATTTCCCTTCTTGACCGAACGATGTTTTCGGAGTTGAAGGTCGTAGTCTCTGACAATGGACGTGCATTCATGAGGAACAAGTTTCAGCAGTGGGCAGACAGTCGCGGGGTTGTGCTGCGGTGCTGCTCTCCATATCACCCCCAAGCCAATGAATTGGCGGAGAGAGTTATCCGTGACATAAAACAGTTTATGTCAATGTACCCAAACTTCCGAGGAGGTTGGAAGTGCTGCCTAGAAGCAGCCGTTGCACACCATAACAGGACACATACCACAAGCCTCGCATGTAGCCCACATATCGCCGCGTATGGTGAAGTGCCGAAACTGTCCGCCGACCAGGAGCTTGGAATTTCGGACAAACTTCAGCTAACGGAACGACCAAAAACCATCGAGGAGCGCAGCAGGTATCGCGCAGCGATGAAACGCCAGTTCGACAAGAGACATCATGGACATATACCGGATATCAAGCTAAACGACGTGATGCTTATAGCGCATGAAAAGACAAGAACGAATGAAGAGGTGACACACACAGGCGCTAACTTGCAACAATATTTATTTCGAGCAAAGGACCCACACATAATGTTACGGGAAGGAAGAAGCGTACTGGTATTTACAGATGGGTTTTAATGGCTGCGCAGAGAAGCGAAAACCCAGAATCTTCTTTGTCGTCTCCCAGGGCATTTCTTCCACCTTCTTTCCACCTTACGCACTGTGACATTACCCCCGTCAGAAGAAGCACCTTACTGGTGCGACTCACTGGTTCCAGAAAGGAACAGTTTGAGGCGGCTGACGTGGACGACGTCAGATAGAGGTGAAGGCACGGTAGCATCCAGTGGAGACACTTCATATGTGACAGGCGTCACCTGGCAGAGGATGCGATAAGGGCCGTAGTATCGCGAAAGGAGTTTCTCCGAAAGACCGACACGTCGAGATGGAGACCAAACTAGCACAAGAGCACCTGGTTCGTATTCGACATCGCGGTGGCGCTGATCGTAACGGCACTTCTGGCGTGTCTGTGAAGCAGAGAGACGAAGACGGGCAATCTGGCGTGCCTGGGTCGCTGTGGTTATGACATCACGAGCGTACTCCGTCGGCGAGTCGAGTGTGGTCGAAAGAAGTCTCGAAAGGCAAGGTCGGTTCACGGCCATATAGAAGGTAGAAGGGCGAATAACCAGCTGTGTCGTGACGCGAGGAATTGTACGCAAACGTGACAAATGGTAAAGCAGTGTCCCAGTCGCGATGATCGGAGGAAACATACATCGCGAGCATGTCAGTTATTGTCCGGTTCAGGCGTTCAGTAAGACCGTTAGTTTGAGGATGGTAGGCTGTAGTAAGCTTGTGTTTAGTAGCACAGGATCAAAGTAAGTCGTCGATGACTTTGGCAAGAAAGTATCACCCGCGATCGGTGAGAAGTTGACGAGGTGCGCCGTGGTGTAAGATAACGTCGTGAAGCAAGAAGTCAGTGACGTCTGTAGCGACTGGTGGGAAAGGCTCTTGTAATGGCATAGCGGGTGGTATAGTCTGTAGCGACGGCAATCCACTTATTTCCGTCGTTTGATATAGGGAATGGTCCGAGAAGATCAACGCCAACGAGAAAAAAAGGCTCGGTCGGTATATCCAGAGGCTGCAGCAGGCCAGCGGGATGTACAGCTGGTCGTTTTCGGCGTTGACACGACTCACACGCGGTGACATAGCGACGGACGGAGCGGTTGAGACGGGGCCAGAAAAATCGTCGCCGAATTCGGTCATAGGTCCGAGAGACGCCAAGGTGTCCAGCAGTGGGAACGTCGTGCAGTTGCTGGAGTACAGTCTGCTGAAGATGAGACGGTATGACGATTAGCAGCTCAGGCCCGTCTGGGTGCATGTTGCGGCGATACAGGGTGTCATTTTGTAGTACGAACATGTGAAGGGATGGGTCAGAGAGCAGGCGTTCGATAAGCTTCATCGCGTCGCTGTTCAGCCCCTATGTCTTTCAAGGCGGAAAGCGAGAGAACGCAGATCGGTGCGGCATCCACTAAATCGTTCGGTGCATCGACGGGGTGACGAGACAGGCAGTCGGCGTCCTGATGTAAACGACCCGACTTGTAGACTACAGTGTATGTGTATTCCTGAAGGCGTAGGGCCCAGCGACCGAGGCGTCCGGTGGGATCCTTGAGGGAAGAAAGCCAACAAAGGGCGTGGTGATCGGTTATAACCGTAAATGGTCGACCATATATGTGAGGTAGGAACTTGCCCACAGCCCAAACGAGGGCGAGACATTCCCGCTCACTAATCGAATAATTGCGCTCAGACGGGGAGAGGAGGCGGCTGGCGTAGGCGATAACGCGGTTGTGCCCACGTTGACGTTGGGCTAAAATAGCGCCGATGCCGTATCCACTGGCGTCAGTGCGAATGTCTGTCGGAGCAGAGGCGTCAAAATGGGCGAGAACAGGAGGTGTGGTGAGTAGCGTGATGAGGCGCGAGAAAGAAGCCGCTTGTTCAGAGCCCCAGAAGAAAGGAACGTCTTTCTTGAGGAGGTCAGTCAGGGGACGAGCAACATACGCGAAATTTTGCACAAACCGGCGGAAGTAAGAACAAAGACCGATAAAGCTGTGAACGTCTTTGGCAGAGGTCGGTACAGGGAATTGCTGCACTGCACGAACTTTAGCGGGATCGGGGCGAATGCCTGACGAATCGACGAGATGTCCGAGCATGGTTATTTGGCGATGACCGAACTGGCACTTGGACGAGTTGAGCTGCAGGCCAGCGGCGCGAAAAACGGAAAGCACAGATGAAAGTCGTTCAAGATGGGCCGCAAAAGTTGGAGAGAATACGATGACGTCATCCAAGTAACACAAGCAGATGGACCATTTCAATCCATGCAAGAGCATGTCCATCATACGTTCAAAGGTCACCGGCGCATTGCACAAGCCGAAAGGCATTACCCTAAACTGATAGAGGCCGTCAGGTGTAACGAATGCGGTCTTCTCACGGTCCATTTCATCCACGGCAATTTGACAATATCCGGAGCGAAGGTCTATTGATGAAAAATAAGTGGCACCATGAAGACAGTCCAGAGCATCGTCGATCCGTGGAAGCGGGTAGACATCTTTCTTGGTGATCCGGTTTAGATGACGATTGTCCACGCAGAATCGCCAGCTGTTGTCCTTCTTTTTGACGAGCACAACAGGGGAAGCCCACGGACTGGAAGAGTGTTCAATAATCCCTTTGGCAAGCATTTTGTCAACTTCGCTCTGGATAACTTGTCGCTCAGAGGGCGACACCCGGTATGGGCGTCGGCGAACAGGTGCCGCATCGCCGGTATTTATACGATGCTTCACAACCGTAGTTTGACCCAAAGAGCGATCGTTCAGGTCGAAAATGTCGGCGAAGGACTCGAGGAGGTCATGGAGCTCTGCGGCGGATTGGGGGTCGAGGTCCGGCGCAATCATCTTTGCTATGTCGTCGGCCGGGGCAGACGCAGAAGGCGCAGAACGAGCACTGGTCGAAGATGTCGCAACAGATAGAGCTGAAATATAGTACTCGCGGGACGGTGACAACGTGGCAAGCGACATCCCTCGAGGAAGCACCTGAGGGCACTAGCTGAAATTGAGGATGGGAAGACAGGTCTGATTGGCCCCTACAGAAATGACGGTGTGTGGGAAGGAGACATTGTGGGAAAGCAGGACTGAAGTCGCGGGAGTGAGGACATAGTCTCCGTCTGGAACAGGTGGAGAGGCGAAAACGGTGATGCAGGTTGCTGCTTGGGGAAGAAGACGAATAAAATCCGCAGAACAAAGCTGAGTTGGGGCTTGAGCAGGAAGGTCAATGGAAAGGGGTAGGTCAAGTTGGACAACACCGGCTGAACAGTCAATCAGAGCAGAATGGGTGGTCAAAAAGTCGAGGCCGAGGATCACATCGTGGGGGCAGTGTTCGAGCATACTAAACAAAACGGACGTGTGGCGGCCGGCGACACTGACACGTGCAGCACACATTCCGAGCACAGCCGGACTTCCACCGTCGGCTGTGCTCTGGAGTTCCACCGGAGTTCCACCGTCGGCTGTGCACACTTTGGCAGCAGCAGCGGATCTGCGCACAGCCTACCAAACCACTGTCTACTGTCTTTTAGCTCATGTCGTCGATGCATTGCCTCGTGTCACGGGAGGACGGTGGTCAGCGCGGAAGTCACTGGTGACTCGCTTGTAAAACGTCGACGCATCGCCCTGTATCATATCAGGGCAGGACTGTGATCATCCCGGTGGTGTTTTTGTTTTTTCGTGCTGACCCGCTGTGAGCGCCACCTAGATTACTATTTGGCTCGGAGCAACGTCGGGTGTACTGGACCACACTTTGGCAGCAGCAGCGGATCTGCCCACAGCCTACTAAACCACTGTCTACTGTCTTTTAGGTCAGTGCTGTTACTCTTTCTTTCCTCAGCGTTTTTTGTTGCTTTCTGCTGCTGCTACCGAGGTGTTTGGTCATGTCGCCAACCGAAATGGAAAAACATTCAAAGAGCTGAAACAAGAATTTCGTGATATGCGCACTGCCCTCGAGAGGGAGCTGCGCAAGGAAATACGTGACGTGAAATCAAGTCTTGACTTTTTTCATAAGAAGTTCGAAGAAAGGTCGGTCCAGTGCTCGCAGCTTGCAAAAGAAAATGGTGAGCTAAAGGCTCAGAGTGACGTTCTCAAAACTGAATGCTATCAACTGAAGAAGCTGGTTCTAAACAATGAACGTAGAACTACCGCCCTAGAGCAGTATTCGCGAAACCGAAATATTGAGGTAAAAGACGTTCCTGTTGTGGAAGGTGAACAGTTGACCAAGGTCGTTCAGAAGATTGGTGAAGCTGTCGGCGAGTCCGTGAGGGAAGATGACATTGAAATTTGCCATCGAGTGACTACAAAAGATGGCTCTTGCCCACATATTGTTGTACAATTCAACAGCCGGTCAAAGCGTGACGCAGTATTAGAGAAGGCGAAGAAGACGCGTTTAACGACAGCCAATATTGGTTGCCCAGGAAATACTTTCCTCTATGTAAATGAGCACCTATGCCCGCAGTGAAAAAAGCTACTTGGACAAACTATTGCGCGCAGGAAGGAAGTCGAATGGAGATTTGCCTGGTCGAAGGGCGGCAAAATTTTTGCGCGAAAGGATCAGAATACGTGAGTGCTTCAGATAACAAGTGAAAGCGATCTGGAAAAGATCGTCTAAACTCGTTTCTTCAGTTCCATCTAAAAAAAATCAATATGGCTGCCCATTTTCTAACGCCATACGAGTTGAGTCTATCGCTGTCCGGAAAGGAACGCCACATGTCCTTCCTTCATGTAAATGTACAATCAGCCAGAAACAAGGCAGACGAGATAACGATACTGCTCGAATCGTTTAAATTCTCTTTTGACGTCATCATGGTTACCGAAACCTGGTATCGCCACGAGTCTGAAGTTCTTGGCATACCTAGTTATGCTACTTATTTCTTGAACCGGATTGATAAGATGGGTGGCGGGGTTATGCTTTTAGTAAATGATCTGTTTCCGTGTGAAATAGTTGAGCCTTTTTTTATGATTACTGACGATTACGAGGTGTTGACGGTGAAATGTAGTTCGGAAATTTTTTCTGTGATATACCGCCCTCCTAAATGCAATGTGTCTACCTTCCTTATGTTTTTGGACACCCTCCTGTCGTGGGCCAATGAAAATGATTACCACCTTACTATCGGTGGAGATCTAAATATTGACATGCTAACTTCCAGCCCCCCGTGTCTTGAACTTTCAGATATCTTGGAATCTAACGCATTTACAGATGTTATAAAAGAGCCTACTCGATTCCATGCTCAATCCTCTACGCTTATAACATAACATAGCGCATTTATGTCATTATAACAAATAACATAAATGCGCCTATTTGTGCTGGTGTCCTTAAAACACATATTAGTGACCATCTACCTGTATACGCAATTTTAAGCCAAAAGAAATTTAAATTGAAGGATGCAAAGCCACCACCTCCAAAATTCCGGTACATATGCCCAAGCACTATTGATATGTTCACTGCATGTATATCCACGATAAAATGGGACGCCGTTTTCCGTGAAACCGATGCAGACACAGCGTATAATGTCTTTATTGAAACTTTCATAGAAACCTATAACAAGTGCTTTCCAGTCAAAACAAAAAAGCGCCCACGCAAGGCAAGGAAACCTTGGATTACTTCAGAGTGCCTTAAAGCTATCAAATTAAAAAATGCACTTTACGAGCGCTTTTTGAAATCTAGGGACAAGGAAGACTTTGAGAAATTTAGAAAACACAGAAATATTACAAATTCTCTCTTAAGAAAAAGCAAACTTGATTATTTCAGTAACCTCTTTGACCCTAAAAAAACAAAACATCTGAAGCCGTCTGGAAAAAGTTAAATATGTTGCTTAATCCAAGCTCCGACAGCAACACATACCCGATTAAACTTACCGTGGACAACCTCACTGGGTACGACCTTTCCGAAGCCTTTAACAAATTCTTTACCTCCATTGGAGATAGCTCACATGACAATAATTTCGCCCGGTACATGGGCACGCAAATAAGAGAAAGTGCATTTCTGTTTCCGGAAACTACAGAGGAGGTTACGGCTCACTTCATGTCCCTAAAGAACAGCAGGTGTTGTGACGCTGACGGCCTGGAAATTCGGCCAATTAAACATGTTATTCATAGTGTATCCTCTGTCTTAGAATATATCCTTAATTTAACGTTTACATTAGGCACTTTTCCTAGGCGTCTTCAGATAGCCAAAGTTTCTATTATTTTCAAGGGTGGAGACAAAAATAGCATATCAAACTATAGACCCATTTCTATTCTGCCAGTTTTTTCTAAACTAATTGAAAAACTAATACATGAACGGATAGTTTCATTCTTAACCAAGCACCACATTATGACGCCTTTCCAGTTTGGTTTCACAAAGCAGCGTTCAACCGAAACTGCTCTACTAACGCAAAAAGAAATCATACTAGATGCATTCGAAAAGGAAACATATACACTTGGAATATTCGTTGACTTTTCAAAAGCCTTCGATAGAATTACTCACATTACACTAATTTAAAAACTAGACCACTATGGTTTCCGGGGTAACTTCTTAAATGTCATAAAATCATATTTGAAATACCGACAGCAAAAAATTGAAATAAATGGCTACGCGTCTAATTTTAAAGAGTTGTCAAATGGCGTCCCCCAAGGTAGTATTCTGGGTCCGCTACTTTTCAATATTTATGTAAATGATTTGGTGAACATAGATAATAGTACAACGTTCATTACTTATGCAGAGGATACAAGCTTGTTTTTTATGGACTGCGATTTGCATAAACTTGTGCACAAAGCAAACAATGTCTTGCAATCACTGAACGCATGGAGTATAAGGAATTCGTTAATTATAAACACTTCTAAAACAAAATCAGTGCTCTTTCGTCCCAAAAATAAGGCTGTAAACTGCGATTTGTCACTAACGATTGGCCCGGAAACAATTAAAATTGAACCTATAGTGAAAACCCTGGGAGTGATTTTTTACGAAAATATGTTATGGAACAATCACGCTGATCTTGTTCACTCTAAACTTTCTCGTGTCGTAGGTGTCCTATCACGTCTTCGCTTTAGCTTGCCGCAAAGGATCAAACTTCTACTATATAATTCTCTATTCGTATCTACACTAACTTATTGCTATCTGGTATGGGGCACCACAACGGAAAAGAACTTAGGCAGAATATATAGGCTACAGAAAAAAGCTGTACGCATAATTACAGGTGCTCCACGCGATGCACACTCTAAACCCATATTTGAAGCCCTTAATTTACTACCAATGCCTGACATCTACAATTCGAATTTACTTAAGAGATATCGTACTTGCAGAAGAAACCATGATTCTTTTCTCGAAGACTTAGCGCATTTAACACCATGCACCTGCCCGTATAGCACGCGAGCCTCTGATGATTGGAGAATCCCTTACACACGTACAAACTATGGTCGCCAAATGATGAAATATTTACTGCCACAAACACTAAACAGGTTTTCCACTAAAAATGAATGATACCATTTCTTTTTCTACAAACCTCTTTTTTTGGTGCATTTCAGAACAAAAGCGATAAAATACTCAGACATGTTTACCACTGTATTATAAGTACTTATGATTTATTGTTGCTGTTTGCTATGTGCTAAGTGGTGTGAAAGCCCTTGTCAAGCCTTGATGGCTTTTTGCTTTCACACCACAGTATCACTGTTGTGACTGTTGTACTGTCTCATGTGATGCTGAAATAAACTGATTTGATTTGATTTGATTTGACCTGTAGCAGTGGAGTCGGAGCTCCTGTAAGGGCTTTCTTCAGGCGCGTTCGAAGGTCAGCACTCATGATGGAAACTTGCGCTCCAGTGTCGATGAGTGCTGTAAGAGGTAAACCATCCACATCCACGTCCAAAAGGTTCCGATCAGTAGGCAGGGTCAACAGAGGAATTTCAGGCCGGGGTGCTAGAGCAGCGTCACCTCCCGGAGCTGCCCCAGTCAGTTTCCCGTCGGAGAGCGGCGACGGTAAGCAGGGGACGGGGAACGACGCAGCTGGGGTGAACGGGAGCGGCTACTGTGGCGGTGACGATGAGTGGTTAGTCGCAGTGACTCGGGCGTTGTCAGGTGCATCTTCAAACTCGGTGGGGGGCGCAGGCGGGCGAGGATTCAGTGGGGAGCGGTGGTAGGCGGGAAAGCTTGGTCGAGAGAGGGCCGGCCAGGAACTTCGGCAGTGGCGAGAGATGTGGCCCACACGTCCACAATAGAAGCAGATGGGTGGGTCATCATGTGTGCGCCATTCGGCCGGGTTGCGATAGCCCGGGTAAGGACCGCTCTGGTTCGGGTAAACAGGGGCAGAGGCAGCAGACGAAGCGAAGTCAGGACGGTTGGCGGAGCAGATGGATTGCAGACCCACATTGTAAAGTTCTTGGCGAACGATCGATTGAATGAGGGACACGAGAGGCCGGGAATCGTCAAACTACTGCGTCACTTGTGTGGCAGTAGACGCTGCTTCATTTCTCGCCGGAATATACGTACCGCGTTCTTGGAGGGGGTGGGCTCACGCGGAAGACAAAGGTCTTCACACGTCGATGAAGCAGCGGTGTTGCGTAGACGCGTGAACTGCTGAACTATGCGGCGGCTTTTCGCTTCTTCAAAGCGGCGACATTCGTTAATGATCTCATTAACTGTTGTGATGTTCTTATACACGAGAAGGTTAAACGCGTCGTCCGCTATGCCTTTTAAAACGGGACTGACCTTGTCTGCCTTTGTCATGTTTTTATCCACCTTGCGGCAAAGAGCCAAGACGTCCTGGATGTACGCCACGTAAGATTCAGTGGACGTCTGTGCACGGGTCCCAAGGTCCTTCTGAGCAGCACGTTGGCGGCCAGTGGGCTTGCCGAACAAATCACGAAGCTTTTGTTTGCATTGCTCCCAACTGGTAATCTCTTCTTCATGTGTCTCGAACCAGACTCGTGCCGTTTTTTTGAGGTAGTATATTACGTTGGCCAGCATAAGCGTGTTATCCCACCTGTTGCTGGCGCAGACCCGTTCGTAATTTGCCAACCAGTCATCGACGTCAACGTTGTCAATCCCAGAAAACATGCCAGGGTCGCGGGGCTGGGTTAGGATGACCGTCGGTGGCGTCGACGGGGCCGCGGTTGAAGACTCCCCTTCGGATGACATGGCAGCCAGGTTACGTCCGCTGCGGAGCTCCGTCTTGCACAAGTGAGTACCCCGCACGTCCACCAATAATGTTACGGGAAGGAAGAAGCGTACTGGTATTTACAGACGGGTTTTAATGGCTGCGCAGAGAAGCGAAAACCCAGAATCTTCTTTGTCGTCTCCCAGGGCGCCAACCATGTCCTCTTCTTTCCACCTTACGCACTGTGACAATATATACAACTGTTTCGCATACATCATACATGCGCCGTTTACAAAAAATACTTTACACACCATTACGCAGATAAGCTAGCTCTTTGCGGGAAAGGGCAATTGATGGTTGCCAAATACAGTTATCCCCGAGCCTATCAATCATTTCTGCTTCGATAATTTCGCGAGTTATTCTTCCTCGTGCTCTTCCCACGATAGAGCAGTCTCTGTATGCTGGAGCGCACGTCGAGCGGTCACGATCATCCGCCCCAGCATTAGCCCACTTGGAATGCCTGCAGTGAGCGTCGCGGAACCCACCCCGCTTTTCTGCTACATTATACCGGTGTTCCCGTAAACGCTCGTTGAGGCACCTTCCGCTTTGTCCCACGTAATTTTTTCCACACTTTAAAGGAAGGTTGTAAACGATTGCTCCTGCAAATTCAAAAAACGGGTCCTGTTGTTTCTTTGTGCACATGCGTTTCTCAGACAGGTCTGGTCTGGTTAGTCTGCACAGACATTGTAATTTTGTAGATGCTGAAAAGACAACCCTAACACTCGCACGTTGACCTATTTTCTTTAAACGGTGTGATAGGCTGTGGATGTACGGGATGACAGCTACGTTCTTCTTATCTACACAAGGCATGCTGGAAGAATTCTTTGATAACTTCGACTTGAGCAGACTCTCAGCGACGCTAATAAGGACATGTATAGGGTAACCTGCCGAACGAAGGCGGAGGATCTGATTATTGAAGCTGTCGGTCATCTGCTCAGGGCATGACTTGCATCTTGACAAGCATGTCTTTGCTATTCCCCTCTTAACCAACTTAGAGTGCGCGGACTGATATGGGAGCAGTGGCTTGTTCGCGCGGGGCTCGTACTTCCAGCGTACATGGTCGTTGGAAAATAAAAACTTAATGTCAAGAAAGCGAATACTTCCCTCAATCGGCAGTTCATGTGTTACTTTTAAAGGAGATAAACCTCGCGTATAAAAGAAAGTGCGTTAGTGTTTAAAAAATCAGAACAGTCAGAGCTGCAGTCAAGTAGAACTAAAAAGTCATCGACGTATCTAAAAACTTTGAGAATCTTGAAATCTGGAAGCCGACCACTCATGTTCTTGTCTAGTTCTGCTAAAAATATATCGCTGAGAATGGGAGCTATACAGGATCCGATGCAAATTCCTTCCTTCTGTATACAAGGCTGCGCTTCCCACAGAATGAAAGTAGACCGAAGATAAAAACTAAGAAGTTCTAAGAAACTGTCGTTTGACATCCCGGTTGCGTTCGTGAAGGCAACGTTTCCAAAAGTGTCAATAGAACACTGAACACTGAGCAAGTTAGCGCCTGTGTGTGTCACCTCATTCGTCATTGTCTTTTCATGCGCTATAAGCCTCACGATGTCATACCAACAAGCCCAAATCACTGCATTAAAGCTAAACGACTTTGTGCGTGTCAGAAAGGGACTACCAGGAACCGATGTAAAAATTCTTGGTCCATTCCAGGTCGTGAAGACGTGTGTGCAGCAAGGCCTACTCAAGACTGTTGGGTATATGAACAGTGGACAATTAGAGATTGCAGCTGTGAGCAACATCATTCCTTATCGCCCCAGGAGGGGTGAGACTTAAAAGAGGGGGAGTGTAAGGTAGAAGAAGGGAAAAGGAGAAGAAGAGAAAGAAGTTATAATAAACAAGGATGGCTGCCTTGTCATACTGACTATCTCAGTTTTATTACATTTTTAAACGCCTAAATATTTGCTTTAAAAAGTTAACTTTTTGTACAACCTTCTCAATTTGGTTTTCGCGCTACCAGTTCGACTAACTTAGCATTAATATCCCTAACCGACTACATTCATCACTCAATAGATACGGGTAACTTCGTTGGTTCGGTATTTTTGGATTTTACTAAAGCTCTTTTGATACCAATAATCATAACATACTTTTTACTAAGCCAGAAGCCCTAGAAATTACCGGTCCAGTAATACAACTCTTAAAAAATTATGGTTGATCCCTCTTTCATAGGAATTGGTAGAACACGAAAGTGAAACGTACCTTCACAGAAGCTGTTGCATGTTTGCTTCATGAACTCACGGTCCCTTGCAGCGAAAGGCTCACGATTTGCAGGACACGAACATGTTGCGTCTTTACTTCGCGCGCGGCGTCCTCATGGCGAGCGGCGCTGACTTACCCGCGATAAATTGATAAAGGCGTTCTAAGCTGCGTGTCGGTGTATGCGTCCGTGGCTTTGGTAGTGCTGTAAACTGGGACAAGTGCCTTGGGTTTTGGCATGGGGAATGGGACGTTGCTCCCAGGGTGTTTATGAACATTAAATGGCAAGAAACACCGACAAAGTACTTAGGTGTGCCCCTGCAGTACTACTGTGACAGCGAGCCTTATTGGAAAAAACAAACAGAAGTGTTGCGTGAAAAAGCACAGAAATGGAAAGGCTGGGATAAGTCCATTTTCGCACGGGCCACGACTTGGAACATATTTCTCGTAAGCAAGCTATAGTATGTAATGCAGGTCTTACATTGCAGCAGGTTAAATGTACAAAAAATGCACAGAGTGTTCGCGGTCTTTATTTGAAGCTCTGTATGGGGGAAAACAAGCCGTACAATTCTATTTAAAAGAGTGCGTGATGGTGGGCTTGGTTTAGTACATCTGTATGTGAGACAACTCGTCAGTCGATTTGTTTTTCTCCGAGATGTAGATGACACGTCTCTCAGAACTATGATTCAGCTAAGGCTGGGTAAAGTGCTACCGGAATTTGTTGTGTCTTCGGTGTGTGAGCAAGGACCAGTACGGGGATATCTCAAAAAGTAGTAGTTACATCTTTTCGTTTCTTATCGGTACGCATTTCTTTTCAATACTTGACCGAGGTGTCACGTAAGAAACTGTATAAAGACCTCGTTGATGTGTTATTTCCAGTGCCATTGTACCGTGAATTATACTGTGTAGGTCCAGGAAAAAATGTCTTGAAACGCGTTAAAAGAATGCTTGTTGCGCCAGGGGTTAAAACCTTTTTTTTAAGCTGCACACGGGAACCTTACCCGTTAAAACATGGTTAGAAGATAGGGGTTTATTTCTTCCGTCGTGCACTAACTGTTTATTATGCAAAAAACCGGAGACCATGGAACACGTGTTTTTAGATTGCTGGAGCGGGGTGTTCTTCTGGGACATCTTACAGAGAACTCTGAAAAAAAGAGTTGCCATTAAATCCGCATGAAATCCGTTATCTCATGGTTGAAAACGACGATGGCGTGCCTTTTGATCTTGTCATCCTCCTGGGCCTGCACAGCATATGGCGAACGCGGACGGCTGCACACAATGCAGATATTGATGTGCGACCCGTTCGCGAACATTTTTGCAAATCTGTGTCCCATTTTGTCGTAGTGCAGAAGGTGGAGACGTTTGTACCGGAGTGGGTTCCTAGATTGGAACTTTTGTTGCACAGGCCGAAATACTGATGACATGTAGTCGGCAAACAGCTGACGGTTCGCCGATATAAGATCCTGTTAGTATATTCTTCCGCGCTCGTAAGATCTGTGACATCCGAGGCAATAAAAAAAAAAGGCGTCCGTGGCTTGAAGGTTTCAATGTCTTGCTTTTATACTAGAGGTCTTGGGTTCAATCCTGCCGTCGGACACTTTTAATAATGTTTACGTTAATATTTATTACACAGTACTTCGTTGAAAATGACGAGTTTACGAAGTCACGAAGCCGTTTACACTTGATTCTTTATTCTGTGGCTACACCGCGTTGAAGCCTCCGCTACAGCTAGTAAGTACACTGTACCTCCGCTGCATTGTTACAGCGTACTAGTACACTGTAGCATTGTGACTGCCGAAGCGTTCCCTGTAGGCGCTCGTTAGTGTCACGATGCAGTACTTCGCTTCACCGCTCCTAGATGGCGGCGCCCGAGCCAATGTCACATTCGTTACATCCGTTCGTTGCAAGAAGACATTCGTCAAAGCCGGCATAAAACACTTTCTTGTTAAACGTCACTTGCATGATAGAGAACAGTTTTTTCAGGAGGTGCTTACTCTGTTACGAAAGTTATCAATCAAGGAGTACCACGGGGCTCCATACTAGGTACTTACTATTATCCATTTATTTTAATGATTTACCCACGTGTCTTAAACGTGCACATTGCCTACAATATGCAGACGACACTACCATCTCCTTGTGAGACAAATCTTTAACAACCTTAATCTTTAAACTAAACAATGAGCTTGAACACATTGTTGCACGATGTTCTTCCAATAATTTATTAATAATTCTACGAAAACCCAATACATGATAATCATATCAGGCCAAAAATACTACCTGGCATGCCTGAGATAACTCTAGATGGTCATAACATTCGTGTCTCAGACTGTGTATTATTTTTGCGCATCAAATTAGATTTTAACCTAAAATCTTCTCAACACATTGGCTTCATTAAGCAAAAGTGTACCTTCAGCATTAGAGCATTAATCAAATCAAGAGCATATTTTCGCAAAGACGTGTTATTATCATTGCACTTTGCTTTCATTCACAGTTACATTAATTACGGCATTGTTTCCTGGGGAAATACATATAACTGTCATGTCTCGTCTATTCAGCACTTACAGAACCATGCAACCACATACATCAAGCTTCATCACATACAGTGTTATTTTCGCGAGTGCTAATATGTTACTTCGGGAAAACACCATCCTTCTTGTGAGGAGTTCAACTATCATCTCACAATTACGTTCTATAAGTTACTTAATCAACAGCTTTCATAGTAATTCATTGATTCCACGACTCTAAATAATAATAATACCAGGTTTGCACGTAACTCCAATTTTCTGCTACCTATGTTCATTATAATTATGAAAAAATGGCATCATGATTGAATGAATGAGAGTCCTTTATTTAGAAATGCGGAGGCACAGGTCTTCTCTGCGTTAAATGGGGCATTAATGTCGTCACTCTTCAAATAATTTACTGTCTCAAGAAAAATGCATTCTCATGTAGGAGTATGCACCCGTACTGAGGCGGTGCGTGACCAGTGCTGTGGTGTGTCGGTCCCCCTAAACCACCCAGATCAGGCCGCTCCGGCTAGTATATGTTGCAAATAATAGCTGCGTATTATCCGTGAGCAGTGCTTCACGGTAGCTAGTAAACTGTAAAGGCTGTATGGCCATTCTGCCTGTGTCGAACGCGGAACATTGCCACAGTAAATGGTAAAGGTCTGCACGGCATCGCAGCCCGCAATGCGTGCACGTCACAGTCGTAATGTCGGGATGTCGCCATTTTGCCACAGAGTATGGTGTGTAGGCCGAGTTTGCAAATACCTTATTTACAAAAACCGCCTGAGCGCGTCAAAGTGAAGACTTGCTCGAGAAGAGGGCAGGCCGGGTAACCTGCTTGAGGTGTTGTTTGCTTGCAGTACACAGGGTCGTCCGTACATAGTGCATAGTGGTTACCGAGGGAGCCATTTGGCTTAGGAGGTCATACGGGTTCACCCTGAGGGGTGGGGGCTGAGAAACATTGGTCGACCCACCTGCGGAAGCAGCAGCGGCGTGTGCCACAGTATTGCCCCCGGGCACACCCGTATGCCCTGGCGTCCAGATGATTTCTATCGGACTATTTGCCTTCTCGTGCCTACAAAGGATAGCTTGAATAGCAGAAGCTGTAGCATATTCCGAGGCTGGGCGAAATATTTCAGAGTAGGCTGTGTGCGAATTCCTATAAACGCGGACAGGTTTCCGGATGGTATATGGGAAGCTTGCAGTGCCTCCCCAGATAGCCAGGAGTTCAGCATGCGCTGGGGTACCGCACGGGAGATGGCAGCTATAGACCCCTGAGTAAGCGGTCGTCTGCGTGCAAACCCATGCCATGTAGGCCCGGTCATTTGAGATAGCAGCATCAGTATAGATGTCGATTGTGTCCAAGCTCGCTTCCTTGAGTTGACGTGTGGCAAGAAGTTGGCGAGCAGGAACGTTGTTCCGAGATTAGGACGGCGAATGCGTCGAGAAGCAATCGGGGTTTCACAAGGGGGTAAAGACATATTAAGAGGAGGTGCGTCGTCATGTTGCTGGCCATCACAGGCCAAAAGGCGACGACCTTGCGGCGTATTTTCCATGCGGATATGGTGTCGGGTGTGGGCTTCGCGGAGGACGTCTTGCAGTGGAGGCAAGGCTGCAGCGCGTTCAAGTGCAGGTATCTTAGTGTGTTTGGGGAGCCACGTGGCAGTGCGCAGGGTGCCCTGTGAAGGCGTTCCAGATTCCGGACGTCCGTGGGAGAGAACGTGTATATGGGTGCACCGTACAAGATCTTGCCGATGGCCACAGCTTTGGCAAGGGTACAACATGCCTGCTGTCGCGCTCCCCCGAATTTGTTAGAGAGTCGATTAATCGTGTGCAAGATGGTTGGCCATGCCTTTCGGAGGATACGTACCCACTTTTTTGTGGGCTGTTACAGCTGGCTATAGGTAGGCCAAGAACTTTGATCTGTCCGTTTTTGGACTGTATGGTGTGCGATCCAATGTGGAGCGAGATACTCATGTTGGAGTTGGTGCGATGCTTTCCATCTATACTGATAAGTTCTGTTTTGTGTAGAGCGAACTGCAGTCCTATTTTCTTAAGCGTGGCCTCTAAACTGAGGAGAGCTGCCTGCAGCTCGGTCTGCATTATTTCCTTGTCAGTATATATGCTACTTCTGTCCAAATAGTTATATCATCAGCGTAGACGGCAAATCTAGCCGTTGTGTCTCGTTCAACGTTTTCAGCCACTCTGCACATAGCCAGATTAAAGAGCGTCGGTCCTAAGATGGACCCCTGTGGAATGCCTCTGTCCAGGTAATACGTCTTTGGGCACCATCCGGGTGACGCCGGTTTTAGGCGAATGGGCCAAGCTGCTAGTAAATTCCTTATCCATGTCTGCGCTCGCTGGCTGGGGTAGCGGCCAGCTATAGCTCTTCAAGGATGACATCATGGCGAACGTTGTCGAACGCATTCTGCATGTCAACGGCAGCAAGTAGTCAGGCAACACTTTCCGTGACGTGCGATTAATAACGCGTCGTAGCAGCCAAAGGCAATCGTGGGTGCCCAGGTTAGGGCGAAAACCCACCTGAGCTGGGGGGTAACCAGGCCAGGTTATCTCGAGGTAATGGGATATACGCGTGTGAATCATGCGTTCAATGAGTTTACAAAGCGTCGATGTCAGAGAGATTGGTCGGAGGTTACTGTAGAGGTTCTTTTGTGTGCCATGTTTTGGTATGCGATAAACGAGCAAGACCCAGGTGCCCCAGGCCCACGTAGAGCTGCTCACCCAGGGACCCGAGTATTCTATTGAATTCTATTCTCAGCCGCTCCGAGAAACTAGCACCTGCAAGAACAGTATCCAAGCAAGTGCCCGACAAAGAAAAAATCAAAGTGCGTGTCGTAGTGCATGGACGTTATTGATGCAACTAAAGACTGTAGTACTCGAGATAAACTAAAGCCTAGTCGGAAACCGAGGGGTCGCAGCGGAGCGCCAGAACAAGAGGACCAGCTCAGCAGGCTTTCAGAACGGACTAGCGCGTGCCGTGCTTGCGCCCCTGGCACGCGCCGCCCAACTTTATTATTGCGATGGCAATTATATGGACACTTCAACCGGATTTCTGCCGTCGGCGTCTCCATTGCAGTCGCCGTCGCCGTGAGGTTCCGTATAGATTCCAAGGGCGATAAAATCTTCGCCGCGCGCCGTATGCGCGAGCGAAAGCGCGCGGGGGACGCGCGCTATCACGGAGGGCGAACTCCCCCGCGCGCTATCACGGAGAGCGAACGCACGGTGGAAAGCAAACGCGACCGTCGCGCGAAAAGCCGTGGGGGTATGGGAGGGAGGGAGGCGGGGCGGCACTGTGCTCCGGCAATAAAGGCGTATCTTGCCACTCAATCTCCCACGCGAAAGCAAGAAACGGGAAGAGGGGGAGAGAGAGCAGCTTCTCCTCTGCCAACAACTTCTCCTCTGCCCTTTGCCCCGCGGTGCCGGTCGCCCGCACCGTCTCTTATCTCCACACGGCTCTGACCTTTGTATGCGCTGTGCATTCGCCGCTCCGTTTCCGTTGAAGCGATAGACCGCCCGAACCTGCGCTTGCTGCCAGCGTTTTGACAGTCGTTGGCTGCGGTCATTCAGTGTGATCTATTCATGTTTGCTTGTGCGCGCTGACACCACGATTGTTAATTCAGTTAGTAAGCCCATGCGTCCAAGTTTATGCAGCCGATAGAACTACTATCCCTACTCCGAATAGTTCTCTACTAGTAAATTTGCTATCGCAATCGATGCTTCGCCTTTCGGCGAAACTACGACATTTTTTATTCGGGGTGCTGATTCTACGCACTTTTGCGCGCCTTTCCGTTATTCTCACGAGCTGCGAGTTGTAAATACTACTGCGGGCCAGTTTCACTTGGTGGCGAAGACATGGCGCGTTTTCTAGCTTATTTATTTATAAATGATGGGCTCAAAATCAAGCTTTTTATTCGGGGTGCTGATTGCACGCACTTTTGCGCGCCTTTCCGTTATTCTCACGAGCTGCGAGTTGTAAATACTACGCGGGCCTGTTTCACTTGGTGGCGAAGACATCGCGCGATTTTCTAGCTTATTTATTTATAAATGATGGGCTCAAAATCAAGCTTTTTGTTCGGGGTGCTGATTGTACGCACTTTTGCGCGCCTTTCCGTTATTCTCACGAGCTGGGAGTTGTAAATACTACGCGGGCCAGTTTCACTTGGTGGCGAGGACATGGCGCGATTTTCTGGCTTATTTATTTATAAATGATGGGCTCAAAATCAAGCTTTGTATTCGGGGTGCTGATTGTACGCACTTTTGCGCGCCTTTCCGTTATTCTCACGAGCTGGGAGTTGTAAATACTACGCGGGCCAGTTTCACTTGGTGGCGAGGACATGGTGCGATTTTCTGGCTTATTTATTTATAAATGATGGGCTCAAAATCAAGCTTTGTATTCGGGGTGCTGATTGTACGCACTTTTGCGCGCCTTTCCGTTATTCTGACGAGCTGCGAGTTGTAAATACTACGCGGGCCTGTTTCACTTGGTGGCGAAGACATCGCGCGATTTTCTAACTTATTTATTTATAAATGATCGGCTAAAAATCAAGCTTTTTATTCGTGGTGCTGATTGCACGCACTTTTGCGCGCCTTTCCGTTATTCTCACGAGCTGCGAGTTGTAAATACTATGCGGGCCTGTTTCACTTGGTGGCGAAGACATCGCGCGATTTTCTAGCTTATTTGTTTATAAATGATGCGCTCAAAATCGAGCATTTTATCCGGGGTGCTGATTGTACGCACTTTTGCGCGCCTTTCCGTTATTCTCACGAGCTGCGAGTTGTAAATACTACGCGGGCCAGTTTCACTTGGTGGCGAAGACATGGCGCGATTTTCTAGCTTATTTATTTATAAATGATGGGCTCAACATCAAGCTTTTTATTCGGGGTGCTGATTGTACGCACTTTTGTTCTCGTCAGTCGCAGCCGGCCCCAAGGCGACGGCCGAGAGCGCTGACCTTGGCGTCGCCGCTTAGCAGCGTCGGTGGGCGCTACAGGGCCCCCCACCCAGACGGGACGGCGAAATGTACTCGCCGACGAGGCAGAGATGGCGCTGTCTTGGTGTCAAGCAAGTCGACGGGTGCGCCAGCCACATCCGCGGGGAGCTTCTTGGGAGGCGTCTCGACGTAGACCGGTTTGAGGCGGTCCAGCGAAACGACTTCTTCGCGGCCATTCAATAGGATGGTGGCAGACTTCTTCGTCTTGTGGAGGACATTGTATGGTCCGTCGTAGGAGGGTGTAAGAGGCGTCTTTATAACGTCTCGGCAGAGGAACACGTGGGACGATGACTCAAGGTCTGGGGGCACAAATATGCTGTGGTCCGATGATCGAGGCGGTACGGGGCGCAGTTGCTGAATGCAGTCCTGTAAGCGTTGGAGGTACTGTAGCGGCTGGGGCGAGGGGGCCGAAGGAACGAACAAGTCTGCAGGAAGCCGCAGGGGTGCGCCGTAGACGAGTTTGGCCGCTGAACAGCCGAGGTCGCGACGAAGGACGGCACGTAGGCCGAGAAGCACCATAGGAAGGTGGTCGACCCAGTGCTCTCAATCCAGGCGCGCAGTGAGTGCAGCCTTGGGGGGGGGGGGGGGGGGGGTTGGCCCCTCCCGCGTGTAGCCGTGCGCGGCTTAGCTGTGTCCAGGGAAAAGAGGATCCTGGGGGTTGAGCCGATGCCGGGTGTTCGGACCTTTATGGCCCCTCGGCGGAGGCAACACGCCTCTTTGGCCTCCGCTTCACGTGGACGGCATCCCCGGACTGACCCACCCGGGGGAAATCGGTGGTCGCCTTTTCCTGTCCCCCTCTCCGATCTCTCTCTGCTCTATTTTTCAGTCTTCACTGTCCTGTCATCTCTTCTCTTCTGTTACTCCCTCAATTTCCATAGGCGGCTTGGGTTAACCTTGTGTACGTGCCCTCCCTTGGGTTTTTATATAAGGTTATAGCGGCAATGTACGGCTGGCGCCTGCAGCCTTACACGTTAAGTGCTGCAGCCTCCCCTTGTTGGACTCCGTGGTGGGTGGCTGCCATTGCTGCCGAAATACACCAAACTGTTATGGGAACACCCGCTTTTCCCCGACTTCTTGATCGTCTCCCTCAGAAGAGGGGACGCACCGATGAGATTCTGAACTTGTTCACCAGACCAAAAGACATTTTCCCCCGATTCCAAGTAGTACATAGTGAAAGAACCGAAAAACTTGCAAGAACTATATCCCCATTTGTAGTTGCAAAAAGCTTGACCAACACGCTAGGCCCTGGCTACAAAGTCACCAAAATGCCAAGCGGGGATCTTCTGCTTGAGCTACGGGATAAGGAGCAATACAACAGACTCGGCAAGCTTGTTACTCTTGGTGATGTCCCAGTTTCCGTCTCACCGCATCGATCCATGAACACAGTACGGGGGGTAGTATCTGAAGCAGACCTCATAGACCTATCTGAAACCGAATTGTTGGAAGGATGGAAGGAACAAATTGTCACGAATGTGCAGCGCATTGTTATGAGACGGGACAATAAAGAAATTCGCACGAAACACCTGATACTTACCTTTGAATTGAGCGTTTTGCCACAAAGCATTGAACTAAGGCTACACAAAGACATCCGTAAGACCATACATCCCAAATCCTAGGCGATGCTACCAATGCCAAAGATTCGGCCATGGCTCGCAGAGCTGCCGGGGTCGACTCACCTGTGCTAAGTGTGGAATACAGAAAGGCACTGCAAAAAAACTCGGAAGGAAAGAAGAAAGGAAAAACAGTCATGCGGCTACTGTGCCAAAAGTGCAAGCTCTTTCTTGGATAAAAGAATAGACGGCGTGCTAACGCAATCATCACATCCTCTAGCTATCTCTGCTGCTTCGACAATTTCCCTCGTTATCTTATTCCTGTGGCGATACACAACAAATGTTTGTTTAAAGAGAGGGTAGCATGGTTCCTTCGCGTCACATTTTCTACAGTGGGCAGCCAGGTGCCCATCTATTGCGGTGCTCTCTACTTTATTATTATGCTCCGCCAGCCGCACGTTTAAACATCTGCCCGTCTGGCCCACGTAGTACTTCCCACACGAAAGTGGAATCTTATACACTACGTTCCGAGTGCACGTGACAAAAGGTTCCTTGTGTGGAACCCTATTTCCTAAAATTCCCTATTTTCATAGGGTTTCCCACAACCTAAAAAAAGTAGGGCAACGGTCGGGTGTAAACGTTGTCTTTACAGCTCCTAACAAACTTTTGAGTTTGAGTGGGCTGAGCTGTCCTACGAGGAAGCGGAAGCCTGTTTGCACTACTACACACAAGGAACCTTTTGTCACGTGCACTCGGAACGTAGTGTATAAGATTGCACTTTCGTGTGGGAAGTACTACGTGGCCAGACGGGCAGATGTTTAAACGTGCGGCTGGCGGAGCATAATAATAAAGTAGAGAGCACCGCAATAGATGGGCACCTGGCTGCCCACTGTAGAAAATGTGACGCGAAGGAACCATGCTACCCTCTCTTTAAACAAACATTTGTTGTGTATCGCCACAGGAATAAGATAACGAGGGAAATTGTCGAAGCAGCAGAGATAGCTAGAGGATGTGATGATTGCGTTAGCACGCCGTCTATTCTTTTATCCAAGAAAGAGCTTGCACTTTTGGCACAGTAGCCGCATGACTGTTTTTCCTTTCTTCTTTCCTTCCGAGTTTTTTGCAGTGCCTTTCCCAGTGAGTATATATATGCTTACTACTGCAATAAAGCAATGTCATGCCTCAGACAATTGTGAGGCC
This sequence comes from Dermacentor silvarum, assembly GCF_013339745.2. NCBI lineage: Eukaryota > Metazoa > Arthropoda > Arachnida > Ixodida > Ixodidae > Dermacentor > Dermacentor silvarum. The sequence continues at coordinate 21,034,236 of NC_051159.1, forward strand.
ACACCTCACTGCGTTAATTGCGATGGTGACCATCCAGCATACTCCCGGTCCTGTCCAAGCTGGAAAAAAGAAAAAGAAATTCTAACACTGAAAGTCCGTGAAAACATATCGTTCAGGGAAGCACGCAAAAGGTGCTCCCCATTCCGCACTACCACTTATGCTGATGCGGCGCGTCAAGGGGCAGCGTCGCAGCAGCTACTGCCACCTGCCCAGCCCGCGCGCAGCGAGCCGTCGCTTGTGGCTCCTGCCCCCAGGGTGGAAGTAGCGAAGTCTACTCCACCCAACCAGCGAACAGGCCCGGTTACCCTAGGGTTGCCGGCACCACAACAGTCCTCAGTGGCAGCCTGCGCTTCGCGTAGCGAACCCGCAGGCCCGCCAGCAGCTCCCACGGTGGGTGCAGTCAAGGCTGCCTCACTCTCACCGGCCCCTGCTGGTGCTGGCAACAGCCGGCGCAGCTCAGGCCCAAAGGCAGCCCCATCGACATCCGGGCTGGTGGGCGCAAATGTCTCGTCCTTCGCGGCGAGACTTTCTCGTGAAACTTCTCGCTCGCAAGAGCGCGTGTCCGGCGCTTCACAAGAGGCAATGGACACCACACCCACTCCGACGGCGCACCAAGCGCCTAAGGAGCGGCGAGGTTCCCTCGACCGCTTCAGAAAAGACAAATCCCGCGTTACAGGGCCTGGAAAGGGCTCTGTAATCTAATGCAACACTTCCTTTTTGTTTTTAGTACACACAGCACCAATTTACTTTCAGTATGGCCACACAAATTATACAATGGAACATCAGAGGCCTTCTTGGAACCTCGATGATGTGCAAGAACTTCTCCACAAACACAATCCAAAAGTGCTGTGTGTACAGGAAACTCATTTAAAATCGACACATACAAACTTTCTTCGACAGTATGTTACGTTTCGTAAAGATCGCGATGATGGTCTCGCATCATCAGGCGGTGTTGCCATTGTGATTCACGAAAGCATAGCATGTCAACGTTTGCAGCTGCAAACGCCCCTTGAAGCAGTGGCAGTTCGACTGGTTCTCCTGAACAAACTCATCACCATTCGCTCGGTATACATACCCCCACATTACCGCTTACACAAACACGAATTTCAGTCCTTGATAGACGAATTGCCAGAGCCCTATCTTGTTCTTGGCGATCTCAATGCACACAACAATCTGTGGGGCGACGCTCGCATCGATGCGCGAGGCCGTCTAATTCAAGATTTTCTTTTCTCATCCGGTGCTTGTCTGCTTAACAAAAAAGAACCTACATATTATTGTCTTGCAAACAAAACATTTTCCTCTATAGACCTCAGCATAGCTTCTCCATCCATATTGCCTGAACTTGAATGGGAAGTTATAAAAAACCCTTACGGGAGCGACCAATTCCCAATACTGCTGAGAGCACCAAGACAATACGAATCACCACCACATGCTCCTCGGTGGAAGGTCAATGCAGCGGACTGGGATAAACTCCAAACACTTACCAGTAAGCTCTCGTGGGCTGACATTTCATCGCTCGGAATTGACGGTGCCATCGAGTATTTGACTAATTTCATAATTGACGCAGCTTCTAAGTGTATTCCCCAAACAAGTGGACTTTCTAGCAAACGCCGTGTTCCTTGGTGGAATGAACAATGCCGGAACGCACGTAGGCAGCAGAACAAAGCATGGAGGCAGCTTCGCGAATATCCTACTGCTGAAAACCTTGCCAGTTTCAAGAAAATCAAGTCCCAAGGTAGGAGAACACGCATACAAGCCAGGAGAGACAGCTGGCAAACATTTTTATCAAGTATCAACTCGTACACGGATGAGGCCAAGGTTTGGAACAGGGTGAATAGAGTAAGAGGACGACAAACACATCCGCCTCCCCTGGTACACACGCAGAGAGACAGCCTGGAGGACCAAGCGAACCATCTGGGTGCACATTTTGAACATGTGTCCAGTTCATCACACTATTCTCCAGCTTTTAAAAGATACAAATCAGTAACAGAAAAACAAAAACTGGACCGAAAGAGCACCGGAAACGAGCCATATAACCTACCTTTCTCCCTAGCAGAGCTGCATGCATCACTCACCTGTTGCAACCAATCTGCCCCAGGCCCTGACCGTATACTATATGACATGTTGAAAAACCTACCCTCTGAAACGAAGAAAACCCTTCTCTGTCTCTATACCTCTATATGGACCTCCGGCGAGATCCCCTCTGCCTGGAAAGAGGCCATAGTGATCCCTATCCTGAAGCAGGGCAAGGATCCATCGTCCGTATCGAGTTACCGGCCCATAGCTCTAACAAGCTGCCTCTGCAAAGCTTTCGAGAAAATGATAAGTCGTCGTCTGATACATTTCCTAGAATCAAACAAGCTGCTTGACCCATACCAGTGCGGTTTTCGCGAGGGTCGATCCACCATTGACCATTTGACACGTATTGAGGCACAGATACGTGACGCTTTTGTTCACAAACAATTCTTCCTTTCTGTTTTCCTCGATATGGAAAAAGCATACGACACCACGTGGCGGTTCGGAATACTGAGAGACCTCTCCCACTTTGGTATACGTGGTAATATGTTAAATGTGATTGAAATTTATCTGCTGAATCGCACATTCCGTGTTCGAGTTGGCAATGCATTATCACGGCCTTTCGTGCAGGAAACCGGAGTGCCACAGGGTGGGGTGCTCAGTTGCACTCTCTTCATTATAAAAATGAATTCCTTGCGTCTATGCATCCCACGCAACATGTTTTATTCAACGTACGTCGATGATATACAGATTGGATTTAAATCATGCAACCTTGCAATCTGTGAGCGGCAGGTTCAACTTGGTCTGAACAAGGTGGCTAAATGGGCAGACGAGAATGGGTTCTGCCTAAATCCACAAAAGAGCGCCTGCGTCCTTTTTTCTAGAAAGAGAGGACTGTACCCCGACCCCGACATTGACCTGCAAGGACAGCGTCTACCTCTAAAAACAGAACATAAATTCTTAGGCATAATTCTTGACACTAAGCTAACATTCATACCACACCTAAAACATCTAAAAAACAAGTGCATGAAAACAATGAATATTTTAAAGGTGTTGTCACGCACTACATGGGGTAGTGACAGAAAGTGTCTGTTAAATTTGTATAAAAGCCTCATACGAACACGCCTAGACTACGGGGCCATAATTTACCAGTCAGCGACCCCAACCGCGTTCAAGATGCTGGACCCCATCCACCATCTAGGTATTCGCTTGTCTATAGGTGCCTTTAGGACAAGCCCTGTAGAAAGCCTTTACGTGGAATCCAATGAGTGGTCCCTCCATTTCCAGAGGACCTACACAGCTTTCATGTATTTTCTTAGAGTTAATGCAAACAGTGAACGTCCCTCATATTCCACAGTAAATGATTTGTCCAGCTCCCACCTCTTTCATAACCGACCTGCAGTAAGAGAGCCCTTCTCGTTGCGTGTGAGAAGTCTGGCTGAGGAAATGGATGTCCCACTCTTTGAACATCGTCTAATGACACCCACTATACAGGTCTCACCGTGGCAGTGGCAGACTGTCGACTGTGATTTGTCCTTTTTACATGTTACGAAGCACGCCCCAGTTGCACACATTCGAATGCATTTCCTCGAACTGCAGCATAAATACTCCTGTCCGGAATTTTACACCGATGCATCAAAGTCTCATGCTGGCGTCTCTTATGCAGCGGTTGGCCCATCATTTTCAGATGCCGACGCCCTGCACCCCCAAACGAGCATTTTCACAGCAGAGGCTTATGCAATACTGTCGGCTCTTAAACATATCAAAGAATCGAAAATACCAAAAGCAATTATCTACACAGACTCGCTCAGCGTAGTAAAAGCTTTAAAATCTCTTAAAAGGCACAAAAATCCAGTAATAGTATCGCTTTATTCATTAATATGTAATATATATGCGTCTGGGCAGCATGTTGTGGTGTGCTGGGTGCCAGGACACAGAGACATCGAGGGAAATGCACTGGCAGACCAGATTGCCACATCCATCGACGCAAAAGCTGGAAACACATCCATGCCAGTCCCTGTTCCCGATATGAAGCCATATCTACGCAAGAGACTTCGAGCCCACTGGCAACGTTTGTGGGACGCCCAGAGTCTAAACAAACTTCATTTAATTAAGCCTCGCTTAGGGAACTGGCCATCCACCACGAAATTTGGAGAAATGATGTCCTATTCTGTAGGCTCAGAATAGGACACACTTACGGCACGCACAATTACTTGTTGTCTGGAGGCGAAACCCCGACCTGTAGTAGATGTGGGGAGGTACTTACTGTACTTCACATCCTAGTGCAGTGTCCACTCATAGAACCTGAAAGAAAGAAACACTTTGTTCAAGCCTATAGAGAGAATATACCCCTTCACCCAGCGATGTTTTTACGTAATGACCCGGTATTTCAGCACGAATCAGTTATAGCCTTTTTAACCGACATCGACATTTTGCAAGTTCTTCGCCCGAGAGATTCGTAGCAGGGTCCTCTTTCAGAGGGCGCTGCCGCGACAGCATTTTGAAATGCACTCTCCTCCAGGCTCTTGCTTCTAAGGGTCTCTGTGAGGTAGTAGTGCCTTGTATCGCTCACAGCTTTTTATACCATATTATATTCATTGCGCCCCTATCACATCATTGTCATGATCTTATTAATTTTGTCTTTTACGCACAGTGCGCAGGATTTTAGGCCCCTTTACAGCCACCCTACACCTACCCACTGTCAATGATCATACCATTGCTCACTCAGTACACCACGTCTTGGCGCTCTTTGGCCATAGCTGGCCCTTGCGCCAGAAAACAACATATATCATCATCATCATCATCAGTGCAGCCTTGAGTTGGCGATGGAAGCACTCAACCATGCCGTTGGCACAGGGATGATATGCAGTGGTACGGCAGTGCTTAGTGCCAAGCAGGCGGTTGAGCGAAGTGAAGAGTGTACAGTCGAATTGCCGGCCGCGATCAGTTGTCACAATGCTGGGGCAGCCGAAGCGTGAAACCCATGCTGAAACGAAGGCTTTGGCGACCATTTCCGCAGTGATGTCCGGAATCGGCACGGCTTCGATCCAACGGGTGAAGCGGTCGATCATTGTGAGAATGTAGCGACAGCCGTGAGAGTGAGGAAGTGGTCCAACCAAATCAAGATGGACGTGGTCAAAACGGCAGCCAGGAGGCAAGAACGACTGCGTGGAAGTCTTCGTGTGGCGGGTCACTTTGGCGGTCTGGCATGCGAGGCACGAGCGGGCCCACTGGCAAACATCGGTGTTAATGCTTGGCCAGACATACCGCTGTGTAACGAGGCGCTGCGTGACTCGGATGCTGTTATGGCAGATGTCATGAAGTGACTGGAACACCGCACGACGGAAGACAGCCGAACTGAAGGAGCGAGGAGTAGCCGCTGACATGTCGCACCAGAGTTAGCCAGGCACAAACGGGTGAGGGACGAGTTGTAGACGGAGGGAACGGGGATGGTCACGCAGCGCTTGCAGGTCGGGGTCTTCCATCTGCGCACGAGCATCCGAGCCACGCAGACGACTGTCAGGAATCGAGGGGTCGCAGCGGAGCGCCAGAACAAGAGGACCAGCTCAGCAGGCTTTCAGAACGGACTAGCGCGTGCCGTGCTTGCGCCGCCGGCACGCGCCGCCCAACTTTATTGTTCTCATCAGTCGCAGGCGGCCCCAAGGCGACGGCCGAGAGCGCTGACCTTGGCGTCGCCGCTTAGCAGCGTCGGTGGGCGCTACAGCCTGTCTGTGTGACCACAAATGGATTGCGTTTGGCTGTGGCAAACAAAGAGGGCTTTTTTCAATTTTGGACGAAGGAGCGTATGGGGTTAAAGGGTCACCTGCAATTCAGAATGTAATGAAGAAGACAAGACGACGACGAAGCAGTCAGCAAGCAAGCCACAGTGTTGGTGCTAACCACGCGCGCGCCCCGAGCTTGCGCTTGCCCGGATTTTGACTGCTGGTCGCCTCGCCGCTTCTTGACGTTCGCCTGACGTTTCTCGCATTCATTGACGTTTACACGTGAATAAATCACGTTGCATTTGGTGGAGGTGCGGGACACAGATATTGCCCCTGAAACGTCGACCCTTGTGCCTCTGTCCTGTACGGCCGCCCCTGACGGAACTGTTCTGTTTGCCCCATCGGAGGTACTTCTCCACCGTCGCGGCCTACGACTGCTGTTTGCTGTACTTACGGTTGAATCGGGTGCTACTACTGTGTTAGTTTCGAACTGGCTCCCATCCTCCGTTACATTACTTCGTGGAGAATCTTTGGGTCACATTCAAGGTGCCGATCGCCTGCGCTCCCTCGAGTTTGCAGTGGACCAACCCCATCTTCAACTGAATGCCATGACATCACCTGTTCCCAAACCTTCGGGTCCAGACAGTTTCCACCTTTCTATTGCTGCCGATCTACCGTCAACACAACGCAGCGAACTCCTGGCCCTTCTTCGAGACTTCCGCTCCTCCTTCGATTGCGCTCAACCATCTTTAGGTCGTACAACAAGCGTCACACACCACATTGACACCGGTTCCCATGCGCCCTTACGCCAACGACCATACCGAGTTTCAGCGGCAGAATGGCGTATTATCAATGAACAAGTGGATGATATGCTTACGCGTGGTGTCATTCAGCCATCCCAGAGCCCCTGGTCCTCACCTGTTGTACTTGTGCGCAAAAAGGATGGCTCTATCAGATTCTGTGTTGACTACCGCCGCCTCAATAAGATAACTCGGAAGGATGTATACCCGTTGCCCCGCATCGATGATGCTCTCGATTGTTTGCAAGGGGCAGAATATTTCTCGTCACTGGATTTGCGCTCGGGTTACTGGCAAGTTCCAATGGCTGACCCTGACCGACCTAAGACGGCTTTTGTCACTACTGACGGACTGTATGAGTTTAACGTGATGCCGTTCGGATAGTGCAACGCCCCAGCTACTTTCGAATGGATGATGGATAACATCCTTCGTGGCTACAAGTGGAATACCTGCCTGTGCTACCTTGACGACATCGTCGTTTTTTCTCGCGATTTTCCAACTCACCTTGTTCGTCTTCGTGCGATTCTCACGTGCCTCACCTCTGCTGGCCTTCAACTTAACATAAAGAAGTGCCACTTTGCTGCACGCCAGTTGACGATACTAGGCCACGTCGTCTGCAAGGAGGGAGTTCTTCCGGACCCCGCGAAGCTCCGTGCCGTAGCCGAATATCCCAAGCCCAATTCATTGAAAGCACTTAGAAGTTTCATTGGGCTGTGCTCGTATTTTCGTCGATTTGTGCGCGACTTTGCTACCATCATCGCGCCTCTTACCAACCTTCTGACCGCCTCTAACGGCCTGTCTGCTTGGTCAACAGAATGCGACGAATCTTTTCGAACGTTACGGCGCTTACTAACGTCGCCACCAATACTCCGTCACTTTGACCCTAATGCACCTACGGAGATCCATACTGACGCCAGTGGTGTTGGCCTTGGTGCGGTATTGGCTCAAAAAACACCAGGATACCAAGAATACGTCGTTGCCTACGCGAGTCGCACGCTCAAGAAAGCCGAGTGTAACTATTCTGTCACCGAGAAAGAGTGCCTCGCTATAATTTGGGCTTTGGCTAAGTTTCGTCCGTACCTTTATGGCCGCCCTTTCGACGTCGTCACGGACCATCATGCTCTATGCTGGCTCTCGTCTCTGAAAGATCCCTCGGGACGCCTCGGGCGTTGGGCGCTTCGCCTGCAAGATTACGACATCCGTGTTGTGTACTGATCCGGCCGCAAACACTCGGACGCTGATGCACTGTCCCGCTCGCCGCTAGCGTCTGACACGGCTTCTCCGTCAGCCTCTTCGGCTCCCTTGTCGCCTATTGACTTTGCAGACATGTCGTCGGAGCAACGCAAGGATGCGTGGATTTGTCAACTCCTTGACTTTCTGACTGACCCATCCACTTATCCCGCCTCAAGAACTCTGCGTCGCCAAAGCCGCCCATTTCACTATTCGCGACGATCTCCTTTATCGCCGGAATTACGCGTCTGATGGCCGGAGGTGGCTTCTAGTGGTACCTCGCCACATGCGCACGGACATATGCGCTGCTTTCCACACTGACCCACAAAGCGCTCACGCCGGCGTTCTCAAGACCTACAATCGCCTGCGGCAGCGATTCTACTGGCGCGGAATGTATGCATTTGTGTGCAAGTACATACGTGCTTGCACTGCCTGTCAGCGGCGCAAGACTCCACCTCAACGCCCGGCCTGTGCACTTCAGCCTCTCCCTTGCCCGGCCCGTCCATTCGACCGCGTCGGTATCGACTTATACGGCCCGCTTCCCTCGACCACCTCTGGGAATAGGTGGATAATTGTCGGCGTGGACCACCTCACGCGTTACGCCGAGACTGCAGCTTTGCCTACAGCCACAGCAAGAGACGTTGCGTTTTTCATCTTACGCAACTTCGTACTGCGCCACGGTGCTCCCCGTGAGCTTTTAAGCGACAGGGGACGTGTTTTCCTGTCTGATGCTATTGAAGCCTTGCTCGTTCAGTGTAACATCGTTCATCACATGACAAGTGCATATCATCCGCAAACTAATGGCCTCACTGAGCGATTTAATCGCACTCTGCGGGATATGCTGACGATGTACACGGCGTCAGACCAGACAAATTGGGACACCGTCCTTCCATTCATCACATATGCGTACAACACTGCTACGCACGCGACTACAGGATTCTCGCCGTTCTTCCTCTTGTACGGACGTGAGCCATCATGCACGCTGGACACTATGCTTCCCTACACACCTGACTCATCTGAGTACACTACAATTTCAGATGTCGCCAAGTACGCCGAAGATTGTCGACAATTGGCCCGTTCATTGACCACCGAGGACCAAGGTCACCAGAAGCTCAGGCACGACACCGACCGATCTCACTACTTTCGCGACCGGTGCCCTAGTTTGGCTTTGGATTCCTCCGAGTACGCCTGGCCTTTCGTCTAAATTATTGGCCCGATATCATGGGCCCTACCGCATCCTTGGTCGGACATCTCCAGTCAATTATGACGTTGAGCCTTCGACACCGTCTCAAGACTTACGTCGTGGTGGTCGAGAAATCATTCACGTGAGTCGCCTCAAGCCCTATTATGACCCCTCCATACTGTCAACGCCTTAAGTCGCCAGGATGGCTACGCTACTTCCCGGGGGCCAATGTAATGAAGAAGACAAGACGACGACGAAGCAGTCAGCAAGCAAGCGACAGTGTTGGTGCTAAGCACGCGCCCCGAGCTTGCGCTTGCCCGGATTTTAACTGCTGGTCGCCTCGCCGCTTCTTGACGTTCGCCTCACGTTTCTCGCATTCATTGACGTTTACACGTGAATAAATCACGTTGCAAGAAGAATTTCATACTAACTTCGGAGAAAATCAACAATGTCTTGAAAACAGCACGGCCCCTCCTAACTGATATGAACTTAGATGGTTTGGCATCGCAGGTTAAAAAAACTAAGAAACAGAACTAGAGGCATTCTTTTCAATCAAAACTCAAATAAATATTGCCCTAAACGGCATATCAGGTTTGTATTTATTTATTTATTGACACCTCAAATGCCCCTGGTATGGGGTATTGCATGAGGGGTGGGTTACATTTGTACGAGTTCTTCGATGAATGACTTGAAGTGGCACGGGTCGGAGTGGTGCGCAGCGTCGGTGTGCAGATGATTCCAGTCATTCGCTGTTCGAATGAAAAATGAGTTGAGGTGCGCAGTAGTACGTGCAGGTGGTGGGTATACAGCTTTAGAGTGACTGTTGCGGAGCGAAAGGCGATGAGCAGGTATGATAATCGAGTGAGCAAGAGACGAGTGATAAAACTTGTGGTAGACAGGCGCGCTATTTTTCTGCGTGACACAAGACTGGGAAGATTAGCCGTATGTTTAGATCAGTGACGCTAGAATAGTATGAATAATCTGAGAAGACAATTCTAATAGCACGGTTTTGGATGGACTCAAGAGATTTCTGTAGGTTAATTTAGTACGGGTCCCAAACTGCGCATGCGTATTCCAGCTTGGGACGAATGAACATTTCGTACATTAGCAATTTTACGTGAGGAGGGGTAAACTTATGGTTACGCCGGACATAGCCAAGGACACGGTTAGCTTCATTTGTTATACTTGCTATATGATGTGACCAGCTGAGATCATTAGTCACTGTGATACCGAGGTACTTATACGATGAAGCTAAAGATAATTCGGAGCCAAAAATGACGTACCTATGTGCTTGGTAGGAAGCTCGGCGGTGGAATGAGATCTGCGAAGTCTTCTTGATATTTAAACACATTAACCAAGTTCTACACCAGTTTTCGACAGTTAGTAAATCGTTTTGAAGGGAAATGTTACCATGGAAGCTAAGGATAGGACGGTAAAGGACACAATCGTCTGCGAAAAGGCGAATACAGGAGGAGATGTTTGTCGGTACGTCATTGATGAAGATTAAAATAAACAATGGTCCGAGGACGGTGCCTTGAGGAACTCCGGATATAACAGGCGCTAATGAGGAAGTATGCCCATTATTACAGACAAACTGTTGCCTGTTTTGTAGGAAGTAACACAGCCAGTCGAAGACAAAGGGGTTAAGATATAGGTGTGAGAGCTTTAGGAATAGTCGTTTATGTGGTACCTTGTCAAAGGCTTTTTCGAAGTCGAGGAACAGGGCGTCTATGGGAATATTTCGATCAATGCTTAAGCTGATGTCATGAGTAAATAATGCAAGCTGGGTCTCACAAGAAAAAGCTTTCTGAAAACCATGTTGCTGTGGGTGAAAGAAGTCAACAGAGATTAGAAACTTGGTTACATGCGAATAAATGGCGTGCTCCATTAATGTTGAAGCCACACACGTTAATGAGATGGGTCGATAGCTATTATGTGATGACGAAGTGCCTTTCTTTGGGACTGGGATATTCTTGCCCAACTTCCAGTCCTGTAGCACCACTCCTAATGAGGGACTGTTGGAAAATGTGAGGCAGGATGACACTTGTACTATGCTTAGTATTTTTTTACACCTTGGAGTTAATTCCATCGATGCCTGTAGAAGACAATTTAAGATTATCAATTAGTTTGCTGATGCCGTGGGGGCTGACTTGTATATCGGGCATAGTGGGGTAACTAAATTCAGGAAAATTGGGCAGTTCATCATTGGGTTCGAGAGTAAATACAGAAGAAAAAGTTTCATTAAGTACATCAGGAACCACTGCTTCAGGAAGAGGGTTATTGTGATCGTCGCATAAGGAAACAGTTTTATGCTGGGCTGGCTTAATTGTTTTCCAGAGTTGCTTTGGAATATTACGCAACATTTTAGGCCATGTAGTAGAAAGGAAACGTTGCTTAGCTTCCGCTGCAAAGCGCTGAAATGTTTTTTTCAGCCACGTGGCATCTTGCCCAAGCGCATGCATTGTTAGTATTTTTGGCAGCTCGGAAATGTCTCTTCTTTTTGTTGTTGAGAAGTTTTAGGTTGTTATTGAACCAAGGGAACGATACACGCTCTGTGACATAAATGGTTGGTATTTATCTATTAATTAGGTCACGCATTTTGTTTTTGAACAACAGCCAGTTTGTCTCAACTGATCTATCCAGAAAATCAACTAGGAACCAAGTGCAGAACTCAACAAGGTCTCTATTCATGCTGCTATAATCTTCTTTATCGTACAGTGTTATTCATTTCTTTTCTTTTTTAGGGTGTAATAGTTTGCAATGAACGGAACCATGAACTATTACGTGATCACTCAACCCAGGTAGAATTGTTAGTGACGAGACATTATCAGGGTGTGACGTCACCAAAAGATCTAGTATGTGCGTGCTTTTATCAGTAAGTCTCGTTGGTTCCAAGATTCGCTGTGTAAGACGAAATGTGAGGCACATGTTAAAAAATTCACATACTTCGTTATTCCTTGATAAAGAAGCTAACATATCAAGCCAGATTATGGAGGGAAAGTTGAAATCGTCGTATAAAATGATGGAAGCGTTACGGTGTGTGGACGTTATAGAGCAAAGTAATTCGTGTAGCGAAACATTGAAGGACGGTTCAGCGCCAGGAGGGCGATAGCATACACCTAATATAACAGGTGGATATTGCCACCTGTAGGTAGTGGGTCGAGGGCAAGAGTGGGTCGAGCCCAAGAGAAGAAAGAAGACCGCGCGCTCCTTCTCTGCTCGAGCCAGCCCCGACGGTCGCGTCTTCCAAGAGCCAGCTGCTCTACGTTTATTAAACCTTCAGGACTACTTCTCGAGGCTCGTGACAAACTGGTGGAGGTGCGGGGTAAGCGTCTTCACGGATGTTGCAGACCCCTCCAAGGATCCGCGCTACGAATCCAGTGCCTGTCGACACTCCCGTGCATCGGGCCAGCCGCAGGATCAGGGGACTGTCTCCAGAAGTCGTCAACGCTACAGTTCCCACCACATCAACCGGTATGACCAGCGCTTCTCTTCAAACCGCCCCAACCGGTACGGGAAGCACGATGTCGAACCGTTATACACTTGAGAGCCCACGGATCCCGAAGACGTTTCATGGCACAGTGTTCGAAGACGTCGAAGACTGGATGGTCGAATACGAGCGCGTGGCCTCCGTGAACGAATGGAACGACACGGAAAAACTCCGCACGTCTACTTCTACCTGGAGTATGGCGCGCGTACGTGGTTTCAGAACCGCGAGGGGCAACTGACGTCTTGGCGCGAGTTTTGTCGTCAGCTTTTGGAGACATACACCAGGGCTGATCGCCACGAATGAGCGGAACGTGCGATTCAGGCCCACGTCCAGTTGCCAAACGAAACTGTGACCACTTACGTCGAAGACATTACGCGCCTCTTCCGACGGGCGGATCCAAGAATGACGGAGGAGAAGTTACGTCATCTGATGCGCGGGGTCAAGGAGCAACTCTTCGCTGGCCTCGTACGGAGCCCTCCGAAGACGGTCGCAGAGTTCTTGTCCGAGGCCGTGACTATGGAAAAGATGCTTCTGCATCGCTCGAACATGTATGAGCGGAATGCGAACAGCATGTCTGCTGCTGACATTTTCACGGCCATAGGAAGCAACGGTGACTGTCTGCGAGAACTTATCCGCTCTGTCGTGCGTGAAGAGTTGCGAAAGGCCGCCGTAACACCGCACCCTACGGTAAGCTCCATAGCGAGCATTATCAAGGACGAAGTGCACCAGGCGCTCCGTGACACCTTGCCTCCTGCTAACGCTGCGGCAGTACCTCCTGAATATCCGCGTGCGACCTACGCGGAAGCCCTGAAGCGCCCTGCTCCCTTTCCGCCGCTGTTCGTTCGTGCTCCTCCTACGGTGTCAATTCAGTCAGCGCAGCCGATGTCGTACTACGACGCTGGGTATACACCGCCGCCGGTTGTTCATGCCGCTCCATTTGCCCACCATTCGGAGCAAGCGGTTCACTACGTCGACGACAGACGCCCGCCCCCTCGGAAGTCAGATGTTTGGCGCACACCCGATCATCGGCCTCTGTGCTTCCACTGCGGTGAAGCTGACCACCTGTACCGCCAGTGCCCATACCAGCGCCTTGGGATTCGCGGCTTTTCCGCATACTCGCCGCCACCCCGATACGGCCAGCGACCCCGGGACATTGAGGACTACCTCTCTCAGCAGCGCTTGCCACCGCCTGCCGGGAGGCAGTCGCGATGGCCGTCTCCCAGACGATTTTCACCTCCGCCCCAGCGCTATTCTCCCGAGCGGTCGACCAGTCCCCGCCGGGAAAACTAACTGAGGCGATCTTTGGGGGCGAGGTCGCTGACGCTCGAAGCACTGAAGACCTCCGACGGACGCAGTTACGGAAACATACCGATCCGCCATCACCTGCAGCTGAACGAGACGACCGGCTTTCGCTCGATATACCAGTTATGCCACGAGTGCTTTAGTGGACACCGGCGCAGACTACACTATACTAAGCAGGAAAATAGCAACGCAGCTGAAGAAAGTGATCACGCCCTGGCATAACTCGCAGATTCGGACGGCTGGCGGCCACGTCGTTACTCCGCTGGGCACCTGCACGACTAGAGTTGAGATTCAAGGATCGACATTCGTTGCGAGCTGCCTTGTCTTACGCGAATGCTCCCGCGACGTTATTCTTAGGGTTGACTTCCTGCAGGAGTACGGCGCGATTATCGATCTGCAAGAGCGTCGTATCACTTTCTCTGCCGCACGAGCAATCGACGTGCAAGACGGCCAACGGCGCGACGACGTACTTCGTGTTTCGGCAGACAGTGTAACACTTCCTCCACGAGCCAGTGTCCTCGTCGACGTTACATGTTGTGGCTTACGCGATGGCGAAGCGGTGGCCGAAAGTAACTTGGAACACCTACTGAAGCAAGGTGTTTGTGTGCCTCGAAGTGTTATACAGATTCGTGCTGGTCATTCGAAATTGCTTGTTACCAACTTTAGCTACGAGCACCGACACCTGTTCCGCGGCACTTCGTTAGCGTTTGCTGACGCAGTAGCAAACGTTAACTGCTTCACGTCAGAAGTAGTGGAGACAGCAGACACGTCTCTGGGTCATCTCGACATCAATTCTGAACTGTCCACCGATAGCCAGACAGCACTGCGCAAGCTCTTGCTTGAATTCAGGACCTGCTTCGCACATTCTTCCAAGGTACGCCAGACTTCCATCACTAAACACAAGATCATCACGTACGAAGACGCACGCCCGATACACCAGCAGCCTTACCGCGTGTCGGCAAAAGAACGCGAAGCCATACGTACGCAAGTCCGGGAGATGCTTGACGATGGCGTCATCGAACCTTCCAACAGCCCGTGGTCGTCTCCGGTCGTTCTTGTCAAAAAGAAAGACGGAACGCTACGCTTCTGTGTCTACTACCGCAAGCTCGACAACGTGATTAAAAACGACGTGTACCCGCTGCCGCGTATCGACGACTCGTTAGATAGACTACGGCGTGCCCACTATTTTTCTTCTCTTGATTTAAAAAGCGGGTACTGGCAAATCGAGGTAGACGAACGCGACCGCGAGAAAACAGCCTTTGTGACTCCAGATGGGCTCTATGAATTTCGAGTGCTTCCTTTTGGCTTGTGTTCAGTCCCGGATACTTTCCAGCGAATGATGGACACTGTCCTTACTGGACTGAAGTGGCAGGCCTGTCTTGTGTACCTGGATGATGTGGTCATCTTCTCTGAAACGTTCGAGCAGCATCTTCACCACCTACGGAGTGTGCTAGAAGCCATCCGATCGGCAGACCTCACACTTAAGCCCGAAAAGTGCCACTTTGGTTACGAAGAGCTCAAGTTCCTCGGGCATTTAGTAAACGCCAAAGGGGTCCGACCCGATCCCGACAAGCTTGCCGCTGTAGCCGCGTTTCCAGCTCCTGCCGATAAGAAGGCCGTCCGGCGCTTCCTGGGTTTGTGCGCCTACTATCGCCGGTTTATTAAAGGCTTTTCGAAGATAGCGGAACCCCTGACACGCCTTACGAGGGACGATACGCCATTTGTGTGGCATAATGAGCAACAGGCGGCTTTTGCTGAATTACGACAGCGCCTGCAGTCAGCACCCGTTCTCGCACATTTTGACGATGATGCTGATACTGAGGTGCATACCGACGCCAGCAGCATTGGCCTTGGCGCAGTGCTCGTCCAGCTTCAAGATGGAGTGGAAAGAGTTATAGCGTATGCCAGCCGCTCCCTGTCCCGTGCCGAGGCGAATTATTCGACTACGGAGAAAGAGTGCCTCGCGGTCGTGTGGGCGATCATCAAGTTTCGCTCCTATCTCAATGGTCGTCCCTTCAAAGTAGTGACGCACCACCATGCCCTCTGTTGGTTGGCAAGCATGCGCGACCCTTCAGGATGACTGGCACAGTGGAGCTTGCGGCTACAGGAATTTGACATCACCATCGTTTATAAGTCTGGCCGTAAGCATGAAGACGCTGACACACTGTCCCGCGCACCCATTGATCCTGCCAGTCAGGAAACAGAGGATGATGACGGCTTCCTGGGCGCCATTAGTTCGTCGGACTTGAGCAGACGGCAGCGAGACGACGCTGAGATTAGAACGATCATGGATAATTTAGAGGGCCGCGACACAACCATCCCACGCCATCTGTCCCGCTCACTGACGTCCTTCTGTCTGCGAGACAACGAGCTTTATAAGAAGAATGCTCGTTCGACCAGCCGTGCTTACCTCCTGGTGGTTCCAAGGGACATGCGCGACGACATCCTCTTTGCTTGCCATGACGAACCGACATCTGGTCATTTAGGCTTTTCACGAACACTCGCTAGAGCAAGCGAAATGTACTATTGGCCCGGGCTTTCGGCAAGCGTCAAACAGTACGTTAAAGGCTGCCGTGAATGTCAGCGCCGCAAGACACCATCCGTTAAACCGGCTGGCTTACTTCAGCCAATTGAAGCACCTCACACGCCTTTCGACCAAGTCGGCATGGACATTCTCGGACCGTTTCCTCTCTCGGCCGACGGTAACAAATGGGTGATCGTCGCGACTGATTATTTAACACGCTATGCTGAGACGCAGGCGATCCCACGAGCCACGGCCTCAGAGGTAGCGCAGTTCTTCATGCGCCACATCGTCTTGCGTCACGGTGCTCCCTCCACTGTAATAACAGACACAGGGACAGCATTCACAGCGCAGCTTATGGACGAAGTTTTTGAATTGAGCAACACCAGGCCTCGCAAGACGACCGCGTACCATCCGCAGACCAACGGACTTACCGAGCGACTAAATAAGACTGTCACAGACATGCTCGCAATGTACATCGACGTTCAACACAAAACATGGGATCGGATCTTGCCTTACGTGACCTTCGCGTATAACACCGCCGTGCAAGAGACGACGCGCTTCACGCCCTTTCGCCTTCTCTACGGTCGCGAAGTCCAGACGATGCTGGACGCTATGCTGCCGTTTCAAGACGCTGACCTATTGACAACTGACGCCGAGGAATTTGCAGAGCGTGCTGAGGAAGCTCGGCAGCTCGCGCGGCTGCATATCGGCCAGCAGCAGCAGCAGGCAGACGCACGACGCTACAACATCCGCCACAGGGACGTGTCCTACAACCCCGGGGACCAAGTTTGGGTGTGGACCCCCGTTCGCCGTCGTGGCCTTTGTGAAAAGCTTCTGAGCCGGTATTTCGGTCCGTATCAAGTGCTCCGCCGCGTCAGTGACGTAAACTACGAAGTTGTTCCGGACACAACATCGCAGACACGGAGTAGGACACAAAGACAACCGACCTCAGACATAGTTCATGTTGTGCGCATGAAGCCGTACATTGCGCGTCCGTAATTTTTTTTTCATATTTTCTCTCATTCCCTTCTTTGTTTCTACTTTTCATTTATCTTTGGGAGCTTGCTTCTTCGTTCATTGACTGTGCCGGCGTGACGGCTACATTATTTTTGTGTACTTTTGCTTTGCCTGCCTTCCTCTTCTTTGTCTTCTACGCCTATTTTTTTTAAGCATCGAGGCGCTGCTTTTGTTCGGAAGGGGGGATATTGCCACCTGTAGGTAGTGGGTCGAGGGCAAGAGTGGGTCGAGCCCAAGAGAAGAAAGAGGACCGCGCGCTCCTTCTCTGCTCGAGCCAGCCCCGACGGTCGCGTCTTCCAAGAGCCAGCTGCTCTACGTTTATTAAACCTTCAGGACTACTTCTCGAGGCTCGTGACAATATGAAGTTTTACAAACCAGGAATAAGGCTTCGATTGGCCTAGCTATGTTGATTAATGAGCAGTTAAGGCTACGGTTGGTAGCCAGTATAACACCACCGCGCCCCGCCTACCGCCTCGGTCGCGACGAAAAATATCAAAATCGGCGAAAGTGCATAACAGTTCAGAATCATCAACAGATGAATTTAGCCACGTTTCGGTAAGAGCAATAACTTTAGATTCAGTGGTTTCGACAAGGTATTGAAGGCGGTTGGAGAGGAATAGTTTCGGAACCGCCTGGCAAAATGTTGTATCCAGATATTTACCGAAAAACTTGGAAGGTCTCACATTCAGGGATCCTTTTCGTGTCACAAACTCGGAACACTTGGCAAGGCTTCTTACGGACCACAATCCTTGTCATGAGTATGCGTTCAGCATTGATATTCTAGAATTGTATTATTCAATCCCACGTGAAATAATTGGTGACCTAGGTAAAAGATTGTATAACGAACATAAATGATGAAATGAAATTCTGCGAAAAAGCAGGCGTCCATGTTGCGGTCTTCGTGCAGCTACTTTCATTCTATTTACGGCCGACTTTCGGGGCATGGGAAAACAAGTGATACATCCAGCGCTCGGGGGTATGCATAGGGTCCCCAGTTGCGCCTAACTTAGTGAAATATTTTTGAGCAAGTTTGACGTGGAAGTTGAAAGCCAACTTTTCGGCATTGCTAATCACATCTTCAGGTACGTTGATAATTTCCTGATCTTTACACAGAACAGGGGGCTTTCTCGTGAAGTGGTGAATGTTTGCAAGGTTTTTAAAGAAAATAGCATGTGCCTCACTTTCACTACAGAAGTTCCTGAGAATAATTGATTACTATTTTTAGATTTACGACTGGCCCTCAGCCATATATGCTGGTGCTACCGTTTAAGGACTGCAAAACTGAGTTCCACGTTCGGGCACACCAAGTTAAAGGAAATAGTTAAAGCCAGTATTACGTCCGCTTTGCAAAAATTATGTGTGCATTCCATGAACGAGAGTTTCAGAGGTCAGTTGGAAAAATTCCTAAATTCGGATTAGCCCACGCAAGTAATCATATCGTTATGCAATAACATAGCCATGGAAATAAAGGGCAGAAAGAAGCAACCACCAAAAGAGAGGGCAGAGAAAATGGCATTTATTCCTTACATTTACAAGTTGGCACATAATTTGAAAAATATTGGAAGTAGGTACAACGTTGACGTAAAACTGGCGCGTATCTGCCCGCGCGTTAAGAAACCAATAGAACCAAGGTATTGCTCTGTTAATCATCAAAACAAGTATGTTAAATGCACAATGGGGGTGGTTTACCTGACTCTCTTCTCTTGCGGCAAAGTATATGTAGGGAGTCCGGCAGATGTGCAAACGCTCGACTTAGGGAAGTTATGGGGGACTGCATTGCTCGCTCAAGCTGCCTTTACAACTTCTTGTCCCCTCTTCCCTGTACTGCTTTGTACTGCGTGAAAGAGAAACTGTCTATTCTAACGCAACTTTAAAATCTACGAGCTATACTCGAGGTCAATCCAAATAGGTCGCGAAGCTTCGGTTGAAAACCAGTTCAGAACGAATTGTCACAGACATCAGAAAGGGTGGTTATGGGAGCAGCGAAGATCAGCAGCACAGATCAAGTCTCTCGTGAAATAGTCCAGGCGTACCATTTTAGAAAAAGGGGTGAAAAATGTCACATCTTGCTTTGTTGCGCATGCGCGAAAATACTGTAACATCATTATAAATGTGTTTTTTTTTTTGTCCAATAAAAAATCAGTTGAGAGTCAAACGCTGTCCTGTCTACTTCCTTTCTGTTTCCGTGTCTGCAGTGCGCTTCAATCTAAGTCAAATATGAACGTCAACCAACTAGCCCAACTCGCCATCTTGTTACAGAGAATGTATCTTATGTCATATTCCGCTTTAATGTGCTAAGTTCTACGTAGGCCATGCATTGGCCCATTAGCTCTGCATTGTGGCGCGTGTAGTTGTGAGCCATTGTTTCAAAAACACTTTGTTGTGTCGAGACACAGAGATGAAATCAATTGCCTCATTATTGAAGGAGCAATACCAGCGAGACTAAATGGCAAGCATGTGCACGCCTTCAATTGTTTGTTGAGGAAAAGAACTGTCTTTTCATGACTTGCTTTATTGCGCACACGGAACTTTTTGTTTTGTATGAGGGCTATTGGCGTGCCTATAAATACATGAACGCGTTTTAATAAAATATTTCGTAAAATTAGCCCTTGTGTTTATCAACTCGCTTGTCGTCGTTGTCAATGCGCTAAGCAATGTCAGATATCTATCCTGGCAGTACGTCAACGCTTCTCAATTTCATACGAGGGCTGGGCAACTCCCATACATTTTCGGAGACGTGAGAGCAATGAAAATAATGTATTGAGCTATAGACGACGGCAGAAGTGTTTGGTGTCTACAGAGCTGACCATTAGCCTCAGTAGTAGGACGTTGAGGTTTAGCGTTAAAACGATGCTCCTCGACGAACCGGGGCGCGCTTTCGTGGCGGCGAAGTCTTGAATGCGGCCAGAAAGCTACTTTCACAACCGGCGTTCCCTGAAAAGCGCCGCATGCAGCGCGGCTGTCGTTTTCGGGAAGCGGGCGCTAATCCGCTGGCCGGCAAATTGGGCTCGCTCAAGTCACAATGGGCTCCGATGCACCCCCGCCGAGCCACGTCGCCGGTCAATCAGCGCGCCGCGGTAGGTCTACTCCGCGGCGATACGCAAAGTAATTGTCCCGCGGGGAAGCGATCTCGGCGACGGGTGCGCTCAGTGGAATGCGGTTCCTGTAAACAACTTGGAGACCCTTTGTCAACCTGCTTGCCATCTGTCAGAGGGCCGTGCACAAAACAAACTGCACGCTTCCTGCGGTTTTCCCAGCCGCTTTTCAAGCTGCACGGTCGGCCGCAGCGAAGCGTCGTCTTAGCTAGTCGCAGCACCTTCTAGAGATCAGCTGTGCAGCACAAGCGGCGCCTCCCAAAGTTTTGAGAAAGCAGGCTCATCCTGTCTTTCTCGGTGGTTTGTTTTTTTCTCGGCAACTACTCAGCTCTACGCAGCCGGCCAACGCAGGGAGGATGTGGTTCACAAAGAGCGGAACGCGCATTCTCTCCGGTAATTATACAAGTGGTCTGCAATGTAGGCACAAGCGCGCAAATAACAATCACCAGCATGGGAAGACATGCTTGTTAACTGTGGTAAAATACGGAAACTTTAGTCGGTAAGTGTTTTGTAGATGCAAAGTCCAAATTGGAGGATATACATGGTCATTTTCTATACTCTACCCTTTTTATATAATGAGCGTAGCTAACGAGGCGTTTTTGCAGAAGAGTCCCTAGCGAGAAGATTGAGGTGAGGTGATTGAGGTGAGCTTGAGAAGATTAATAATTGGCTAAAATTGAATACATATTCTTTGTTATTGCTTTGTTAGGGCAAATTAGGAGGCAGTGACATTTGATGCATCCCCGTTTTCTGAATATCTTCAAAGTCGCACCTAGTTCGAAATTTCCACCATTGAATTTCAATGCTCAACCCAATCAATATGAAAACCAAGTGTGCACTGCGGTGACGACGAGCGGCAACGACCCGTGATTGAAGTGTGGCAAAGTTTGAATGACAGCATGTCGCGGCAAATACGGTCGACACGTCGCGGCAGGTGCTTGCCAGGAAGAACGTGGCGTTTCAGTAGGGTTTCCACTTGGGCTTATTGTTTTTCTATTATGAACGTGTAGCATTGTGCGTAAAGAAAACGCGGACAAACGAAGGAACACGGTTTACACACGGTACATGGTAAACTGGACTGGACTGGAGCAACTTTATTTAGGTCCGGCAGGACGCACTTAGCGCGTAGCGGGCGTCTCCCACGTAGGGACGGACAGGGAATACCTGGCGGCCGCTTCGTGGGGCTGCTCGACGGTCTATTGCTGGTAAACATATAAAACTTTCTGGAATTATTGCCACGTTTGTCAAGAAAAACACATGGATGGATGGATGGAAAACTTTAATGAACGTCCTGAGGTACGCGACTCAGCGCGCAGCGGGCCGCTCCCACGTTGGGACAGAAAAACACATTTAAATTTTTTCCCGACTGCGCTCCTTGCAGCTGGTAATTTTTGGAACGTGCCTGCAATGTCACTTACGCTGTCTGCAAATTCACAGAGGAGAGCTTTCGAGGTTGGATTCCAAGATGAATCGGTGAGGTTCAGGCGAACAGAAATTAGAAGTTCTTGCTTTTAGAAACTAGGCAAGTAACAACGCCAAGTGTTACTTTGAACTATCCGGGCAAAAAACAATGAAATTATGGCTGATCCTTCTTTCATAGGAACACGAAAGTGGAACGTGTCTTCACAGAAGCATGTTTGCTTCGTGAACTCACGGTACGCTGCAGCGAAAGGCGCACGATTTGCGGGACGTGTGACCGTGTTTGATTCGCGTGCAGTTGGCGGGCAGCGTTGAAACGCGCTGACTTGACTGCGAGAAATTGATGATGATGATGACTTATTTGCCTCCCATTTGAAACGGGGCGGTGACCTAGCCTTCTTGATTTAATCAGGAATGCTATACACGATTCTATCTAGCATTTTTGTATACATTTGATTAACCTGTTTTCCCATCGACCTTAATTGTACCTCTACCTGCGACTAAGCGATCAAATCAGGTCGTATCAATCTCTTCCCTGCCTTTTTTCCACCAATACGGTACTTGGTGCCCATCAATGCGAATTATGAGGTCGGGGCTGACGACGTCAGTTATGTTTTTCCAAGTTGTATCCGTCGTATTTATCGTTGCATTCGCCGTCTTCGTCATTGGAGTCTTTGCATCATCGTTCGTCGATAATGGGGGATATGGAGAACTTCGAGTACTGGCAGGAGATGGAGAAGGACACCGTTATCGGGTAGTCGTTGTATTTTGCGGCTGAATGTTCACAGGAGCGTCGTTGTAGGCGCGTCGACCGTCGTACGGAGAATATGCGCAGCTGACAGGAAAGCTTGGGTATTGGGCGGCGCGATAGTTGCGTTTGTGGCAAGATTCAATAGACGTGTCCAGCTTCGCCAGAATGGTGGCACACTGGTCGACGGTGCGCCAGAAATTGGTTTTCCGACGCTGATAGTTCAGCGGCAATTCTCCATGGAGCCAAGGATTTGCGTGCGTATGTCGAAGATACGGCATTGTTTGTGCTGGCGGGATCGGCGGAGTCGACAGGGGCGACGATATCGACTGTGTTTGATGAAGAAATTGCGGTCACTGGCCAAGTGAAGGTGAAAATAACACAAAGACGTTTCGGGTCACACTAAAAGTTCACACTACTCTGTTTGTAGCGTAGGTGATGGTCTAGTTGTGGTTGTCAACGGCGTGGAAGTTGCGTTGACTGGACGGCGAACTGCCTCCGCCTAAGTAAGGCGCGACGGCGCGTCACCACAGTCTGGCGATGAAAAAGCTTGCCGGACTTCTTCCCGGACCACATGTGCTACAAAAGTGAACTCCCTTCCCATGTTAATATTCAGTTTTTAGATTTGATTTTAGTTCTTTACAAAAACCACGTATTTATTTATTTATTTATTTATTTATTTATTTATTTATTTATTTATTTATTTATTTATTTATTTATTTATTTATTTATTTATTTATTTATTTATTTATTTATTTATTTATTTATTTATTTATTTATTTATTTATTTATTTATTTATTTATTTATTCATTCATTCATTCATTCCTCTAATGCCCCTGGTATGGCGTACTACATGAGGGGTATGTTACATTTGTACGAGTTCTTCGATGAATGACTCGAAGTGGCACGGGTCGGAGTGGTGCGCAGCGTCGGTGGGCAGATGATTCCAGTCATTCGCTGTTCGAATGAAAAATGAGTTGAGGTGCGCAGTAGTGCGCGCAGGTGGTGGGTATACAGCTTTAGAGTGACTGTTGCGGAGCGAAAGGCGATGAGCAGGTATGATAATCGAGTGAGCAAGAGACGAGTGATAAAACTTGTGGTAGAGGCAGTATGTTGGCAGTATAGCCCACGTGCACAGAAGGAATTGCTGCCGTACGATTCGGCACATTGAAAGTTAGTAAAAAGAGCAATAGCCACTCTATGCCTTGAATCTGCTCGCATGAAGTCGTGCTCTCAGGCAATGAGGCTAGCTTTGACAATCAATTGGCGAGGCTACAGACAGCTGGCTACCCAAGTAGGTTGTAGGGGCCGTCTCAAAAACATTGCCCCAGAAGGTTAAGGGCAAAAAGCATATGCCCAACCCTAACCAAAAAGGATGCAAGCTCGCAGAGGTGCCATATGTCCATATGTCCCGACCTAGCATTTCCTACTTTTCTTTCCAAGTCTTCCTTTCCCTGTTAGCGCAATCATGCTTTCCTCAGATGTCAACCAACTCGCCCAGCAACAAGCTCTAATTAATTATTGGTCTCCTTTTAGACGCTACCACTTAATTTAAGGAATCGATGCTTTGTGACAAACTTGGCCTTAAAAATTACCGGTGGAAGACTATATTTTACGACACAAAAAAGAAAGACCCACGAAACTATAAACAAAAACAGCAAATAGATAGGTTCCTTGCTGTTCCTTGCTTACTTTGTTCTCGGCACTTTCTAAAAACAACGGACAAGGGCGCAAAAATGGCGGCCCGCTTTATGGTGCGGGGTAGCGTGGATCGTTTTTCAAGGACTACCATTCTGGGCAGGAGCGCTTCTTCTGGACTATAGCACTGGCAGCCTTTTCGTAATAACTTTTTTAAATGTGGCAGTTTCGCCCGAAAGGCGAAGCTTCAATTGCGATAGCAAATTAGTAGAGAACTATTCGGAGTAGGGATAGTAGTTTTATCGGCTGCATAAACTTGGACACATTCGCTTACTAACTGAATTAACAAGCGTGGTGTCAGCGTGCACAAGCAAACGTGAATAGATCACACTAAATGACCGCAGTCAACCACTGTCAAAACGTTGGCAGCAAGCGCAGCCGCCGCAGCG
This sequence comes from Dermacentor silvarum, assembly GCF_013339745.2. NCBI lineage: Eukaryota > Metazoa > Arthropoda > Arachnida > Ixodida > Ixodidae > Dermacentor > Dermacentor silvarum. The sequence goes on from NC_051159.1 coordinate 21,058,867, forward strand.
AGCGAAGGCTTGTGCGGTCTATCGCTTCAACGGAAACTGAGGGGCGAATGCACAGTACATACGAAGGTCAGAGCCGTGTGGAGATCGCTTGCAAGATACGGTGCGGGTGACCGCCGCAGCCGGGCAAAGTACAAGCGAAGTTGTTGGCAGAGTAGAAGCTGCCCCCCCCCCCCCCCCGCCCTCCCTCCCGCGCTACTTTCCGCTTTCCTTCATTCGCGTGCGAGACTGAGTCGCCAGTTCCCCTTGCGCCCGGTTGCAAGATACGCATTTTGTGCCACAGACAGTGTCGCCCCCCCTCCCTCCCTCCCTCCCATACCCCCACGGCCTTACGCACGACGGAAGTCGCGTTTGCTCTCCGCGGTGAGTTCGCTCTCCGTGATAGCGCGCGTCCCAAGCGAGCTTTCACTCGCACGTACGGCGCGCGGCGACAATTTTATAGCCCTTAAACTTTATAAAGAACCTCACGGTGATGGCAGAAATCCGCTTGAAGTGTCCATATAATTGCTATCGTAATAAAATATTCGTGAGAAAAGCCGAGTGATCTCCAGTGGTCCAAATTCCTTGCGTGAAAGACCTTGATAAGGCTGACTAAAGCTAGCATTGCTTGCCTCCATCGAAACGAACATCTGTTCGTGACAAGGAAGCTGAAATTATTTTGCTCTGCAGCTTTCAATTGTCCTTTGACGTCATAAAGAAGTGAAGTTTATTTTCGCTTTCATACAAAGGAGGAAGCCGGGGCTAAATGCTGGAATGCATGACGAGGGTTCGGCCCGCATGTACAGTCTGACATCAGAATACACAGACACGTACATAACTGAAAATATAACAATGTAAATGCAAAATCACCTGCACTTGCAAGTGTCACATGATGCAGTTATTTTAGCATACAACAGTGTAAAAACAGGAAATTCAAAAGAAAGACCGGAATTGATAAGATATTTTTCTGTTTTCTTTTTAAACAATGATGACTGAGACCTGGTATTGTGATAAATCTGAAACGCTTAGCCTCATGCGACGTGGCGCTATATTCTTATGGACTAGGGGTGGGGGCGAGGAAGTCGAAGCTTTAAAAGGTGAGAAAATTGGAAACTATTATGAGATAACCAAAGTATGGACTGTTACGTATGCTCCGTTAATTTTTTTTTCTGCAACAGGATGGATAGTTGGGCGAGTTGGTACTGTAACATATTCTTGGTTTAAGCGCGAAAGAACGCGGACGGTGGCAGAAGAAGACAGGACAAGCGCTAACTCACAACTAAATCTTTATTGGAAAGAACAACATATATGAGTGATTGCAAAAACCGTAGCATACCATAGTAGCGCTTGTCCTGTCTTCTTCTGCCACCGTCCGCAATTTTTTCGCGCTTAAACCAAGAATATGTTTTTTTTTCTATAGTGCGTCGGGGAGGCCCGCCTACCAGGAACGCTGCTGGATTTCTTTCTTTAATGAATACCATTTTCAGCTGGATTAACGATAATGAACATAACCTATTCTTAGAGTGAGGTCAGAACATTGACTTTGTGAGTTTATGGCGTCCCCAAGTCAACCATTGTGACTTGCTAGAAACTCACGCTTTTACAAATGCGATCCAACAACCTACTCGCACCCAACAAAACTCGGCAACCCTAAGATTAGTATATGTTACAAATCACACAAGCAAATCATCGGGCGTTCTGGCGGCACATATCAATGGTATGGTATGATAAACTTTATTAAGGTCCTGAAGATCAACCCTTAGGATGACGCAGGCAGCTCCCACGTCGGGACAGTAAGGTTTAACCTTACCGCCATGTCGTGGGCCTTCTGGACGGCCTGTACTTGATCTAAAAGAACTCCACTGTGAAACACTCGCCGCAACCAGTCTCTTTCCTTTTCGCAGTCTGTGAAAGCCACAGGACATTGCCAAAGCATATGATCCAGAGTAATGATGCCATTACACTTCTCGCAATTGATTGGTACCTCTCTTTCTGGTTATAGCTTGTTAATAAAGTTTGGACTAAGGTAAGTTCTTGTCTGTAACAATCTCAGAATCACCGCTTGAGCTCTATTGAGCTTAGCGTGTGGCACTGGGAATTCCCTTCTGTTCATGTAGTAATGCTTCGGGACATCATAATACTGTTGCGATGTCGGAAGCTCGAGTAACAAAAGAAACGCACTTGTCGGCAGAGGCAGTAACAGGAACGGACGGTTCTTAATACCGCGCGCTAGTAAGTGCTTCTTCTTCTTCTTACTCTCTATGTTTTTCATAAGTACCGATATTTCTTGTTACGTCGTCGTCATTGCCGCACTAGACACGCGGCAGTATGTAAGTAATCATATTATTGCATATTACTGCATATTATTGGGGTCCTGGTCGCGTAGTGCACGGATAGTAAGTCCTCGTGTAGCTGCGTTAGCCATCTCGTTCAAATTCCTTCGAGAAGGATGGATAGACCCCATGTCTGCAGGAAACCAGCAAATTTCGATCCCTTGGCTGTCCATCTCACCGATCAGCTGGGCAGCCCTTTTGGTCACAAAGCCTTTGGTAAAGTGTCTAATAGCCATCTTAGAGTCACTGTAAATTCGCGTCCACTTATTATTCCTTAAAGCCAATGCTATCGCTACTTGTTCCGCGACTGTCGCTTCTTTGGTCATGATTGTAATAGCATCCCGAGTGCGTCCATCTGCATCTACTACTACTGCCGTAAAGGCTTTCTTTCCTCTGACCAATGCAGCATCTACAAAAGCCGCGTGTTCTCTGTCCTGTTCTATCTCCTGCAGGAGAGCTTTGGCCCTTGCATTTCTTCTTTCCAGTATGTACCGGGTGCATATTTCTGGGAAAAGGAGTCGTCTTGATGTCTTATGCTACCTTTTAGTTCTACTGTGTCGTCCGAATTTTTGGATTCGATTGGGTACCCACCTTACCTCTTCGAGTATTGCTCTACCTGACCTTGTTTCGGAAAGCCTCTCTCTGTGGGCAATTTGCTGAGCTTCAAATATTTCAGCTATTGTGTTATGGAGCCCTAATTCATTAACTGATCATCCGGTGTGCTAACCGGCAATCCCACTGTTGTTTTGACAAGCCTTTTAATTAATCTGTTCAACTTCTTTAGCTCTATCTGTGTCCATCTAAGCATCCCTGCTACATATGAGAAGTGACACAAGGCGAAACCGTGGACCTGTCTCATGGCGCTCTCCTCTCCCAACCCTCTGTGTCTGTTAGTGATTCTCCTTAGCAGTCTTATTACCTCCTCAGTATTGCTTGTGATGTGTTGTATTGTTTTTTAGTTTGGCCCGTTAGCCTCCAGGAATAACCCTAAGACTCTAATGGATTCGACTTGCTTAATAGTTTTGCCTGCCTTCGTGGTTAGTACTAACCTGGGTTCTTCCTCGGGAACGTATCCCCTCGGTTTTCTACCCCTTTTCCTGTTACTGAGTACCAGGAGTGCAGACTTCTCCGCAGAGCATTTCAGTCCCATGTCTTCTAAAATGGACTCCACCTCATAAATGATTTCCTGAAGTCTGCTTTCCGCCTGTCTCATACTTCCTTCAGCGTTCCATATTGTCACATCGTCTGCATAAATGGTAAAGTTATTACCCTTTTAATCCCTTTGCCACTTGTGACATCGCCAGGTTGAAAAGCATAGGTGACAAGACCGACCCTTGTGGCATCTCTCTGTCACCGAGATCCATCTTCTTTGATTTAATGTCCCCGAATCTAAGGAGTGCTAAGCGATGGCCAAGAAAGGCTTTAACCACTTTGTATAGTTTTCTGCCGTATCCCAGTTCAGAAATGATCTCAACTATTGCTCAATGCTTAATTTTGTCAAAAGCTTTTTCGACATCCAACCCCAAGAGAGCTCTAGTGTGCTTTGGACTGGGTAAGAGCAATTTATGTTTGCTTAACAACATGGCATCTTGTGTGGACAAGCCTGGTCAGAAACCAATCAGATTATGCGGTAGGATGTCATTGTCCTCCACATATTTCGTTAACCTGTTCAATATGACATGCTCCATTGTCTTCCCTAGACATGATGTTAACGAAATTGGCCTGAAGTTATCCAAGTTGGGTTGTTTGCCTGGTTTTGGTAATAAGATAGTACAGGCCGTCCTCCATTCTTCTGAATATACCCCATTCTTCCATAATTCAATAATGTATGTGGTCAGATATTTTATGGAGCCGTCGTCCAAATTCTTAAGCAATCTGTTAGAGATGCCATCCGGGCCCGATGCTGACCTACTATTCAAATCATACAGTGCCGTGCGTACCTCACTTTCCTTGAATTCCTGATCCATAAACTTGCATTCTGCCCCTAAGTAATCGGGGTAACTTATTTCCTGATCCGCAGTCCTGAGAGGCAAGTATTTAGCTGACAATCACTGCATTATGCTCTCTGCGCTTGCAGTGTGACTTTCCTGGTGTAGCAGCTTTGCCACTGCCGTATGTCTATTCGATTCAGTGCCTTTTTCATTGACCAGATGCCCCAGCAGATTCCAATTGCCTCCACGTTTTATCCTTCCATCTATAGAGTTACACACCTCATTCCACTGTTGTTTCTGCAAATATCGGGCGTGCTCCTCGATATCCCTATTGAGGTGAGCAATTCGCTTTCTAAGTCTTCTTTTCAAGCGGTGTGATTTTCATCTTTATAAAATTGATTCCTTAGCTTCTATCAAATGCGCAAATCTACTGTCCATTTGTGCGACCTCTTCCTCAGTTTCTATAGCATGGGTTGCTGCATTCAAGTCGTCCCTAAGCTGAGCTACCCACTCTGGTGGTGTGATTTGCCCATTTCCTTCTGTTTCTGCTCTGTCCTTTCTGATTTTTCTAAATTGATCCCAGTCTACATAAGTGAAATGCTGTACCTTCACCCCCGTCGTTTCCACCATTATGTGTAGTATGTAATGGTCGCTCCCCAGATCCACCCCAGAGTTGATCCAGTCTGCCCTGGGTAAGTTAGAAGTGAAGGTCAAGTCCGGGGTGGTGTCCCTACACGTGGAAGTGCCACACCTAGTAGCAAAGGCTGGGTCTGTGATAAGAAAGAGGCCTAAATCCGTGGCAAGATGCCAGATTTCTTGAGATTCTTTGTACTCCGGTGGTAACCCCAAGATTGGTGTGAGGCATTGAAGTCCCCGCCTATTATGAGGGGCGCATTTTGGCTACCCCCATGGCCTTATTAAAAATTGCTTTGAAGCTATTTCTCATCTCGCTGGGACTGCTATATATGTTGAGGCAGAACTAGCTTTGCGCTATACCTCTGTGCCTTTTTATGACCATTTCTATCAATATATATTCAATTTTGTTTGCTTAATTTTAAATCATGCTTGACGTAGAGAATTTTCTTGTCAATTAGGGTGGCGATTCCCCTGCCCCGGTTAACGCCTTTGCAGATCGAGTTGAAGCCAGACAGCCCGATCTCCTCCGCTAGAGTTTTCTGCAGCATTATTAATTTTGGCCTATTTTCAACCGTTTTGATTATCTGTGCTAATGACGCTCTTTTTCGGTGAAATCCTCTGCAATTCCACTGTCACACACTAAGTCTCTTTCTGCTATCCATTATTATTGCCGTTACCCCCTGACTTGCTACCCCCTGTCACTGTTCTCTTGACTGTACTACCCACCGCTCCTGGAAGTGTTCTAACGCTTTCGGCTTCCGAGGGCATATATTCCTCATCCTCTCCTTGGGCCTCTAATTTTTTCAGCCTTTTCTCGGCTGTTAACTTCCACATCCATATTTTGTCCACCTTAAGGTGAACGCTGTCTACCGTGTCCTTTGGGTCCTTAATCGCATCCTTAATCTCCTCCAGAACCGAGCACATCGATTCCACCTCTGGGACTACAGCTCTCTTTTTTGGCGCCGGTGTGCCTTCTTCCTCCTGGCTGTTACTTCTACTCACCGGCTCAGCTACTGCCACATAAAAGCTTTCTGCCCTTAACCCTTTGTTCATTTCCTGAATCTGCTTCTTATTTCCTCATTTGCTTTCTTTAGTGATATAACCTCTCTGATGAGCTGTTCTACTCTGATATCATTGCTTTGTATCTGCGAGGCTATGGCCCCGTTACCTGTGGCTTTCACAGTACCTTTGACTTTCTCTGCCCAGGTAGCTCCTGGCTCCTTTTTCTTGTTGGTCTTCAGCTCCTGCTCCTCGAAGCGCACCTGCGCCTCCCGAGACCTCGAACGGTTTCTTCCCCTCGATGTTGAACGCTGCCTTGATCTTGTACTACTTCTTGAGCGTGAACACTGTCTTGATCTTGAACCCCTCTTTGAGCGTGAGCGCCTCCCGGCGCCCGGAGGGGTCTCCTTTGTCGGTTGAGCCGATTCCATCTCGGTGTCCTCTTTGAAGCGTTCTCTTCTCCTTACTCTCACTACATGCCGTATTTGATACCGTTTCTTGCAAGCCTTGTCACCTGAGGGGTGATCTTCACCGCAGAACTTGCATTTGAGAGAGCATATAAGATCCTCTTCTGGGTCTTGCACACCGCATCCCCTGCACTGCACCACATCAGGTGTGGGACAAACGTCTGATTTGTGTCCAATTCTTCCACATGCGTAACATACGTCAAATTGCTTCCTGTGCAGATAGGACCTCACTATAGTTGACCCATATTCGATGAAATTGGGCACCTTGAATCCGTCGAAGAGCACAATAACCGAGCCCGTAGCTTTGATACGCTGTGCAGCCAACGCCGTTGGGTTGTATTCATGCACGATCTTTTTCGTGATAACACACTGACTGTCGTTGAGGTTCACTCTTCTATTAACCCCCTTGCACGTAGAGTGCGGGGCCGTTTCATAAGCGCTGACTTCATATTCCGCCTTCATGACAGTAATAGACTTGAGTCGCACATACCTTTCGGTATGATCGGAGTCCGGTGTACTAACCATCATGATATTCTGTGTGAAGTTGGGGCAGACGATGTCCCCCTTCGCTTGGTCTTCTGTAAGTCCGGCCGCCTCGACGATCGCTTCTCCAATAACTGTAGTGCTGACCTTGTTCAGGTTGAGGCCTCCCCGAGGCCTAACGATGATTTTTCCTGTGCTCCTCTGGCAGTTGCGGCATCCTTGACGCCTTCACCATCCGGCGCTTGAGCTTGTCGGCCCCGTCGGCACCTTTGTTGGCCCCGCAAGGGCACCTTGAGTATCAAGGTGATGGTACTTGGCGCCACCACGGATCCTTAGCCCCCATACCGAAGCTGTCATCCGCACCGTGGCGAAAGGTTTTGAGGTGAAGAGTAGAAACCATGAACGGTGGCGGTCGGGGCCATGGTCAAGCTCCGGCCGACGGTCTCTTCGTCTGTTTACCAGGTGGCGAGCCCCGGGACGTTCCTGTGAATAAGACGGTGAAACACAGGTGACATTCTAGTAACCGTCAGCATACCCATATCGCATGAGTATTTCTTCTTCCAAAAAACGCGATCGGTCCCTGAAAAGGGGCCGCACCGAAGAAAGCTTTGACAGAACTCGATCTGATTGCCATCACTTTCCACGTTTCCTACTTATTCACTCTCTTGTAGACAACGACTCAGTTGCTGCAATGTCCGTTTTTGTTATTGCTAGGACCCTTCAGAAAATGATAGGAAGAAATCATGAAGCAAAGAAACTGTCATCCGGCGATATTCTTGTTGAAGTGTCACAGAAAGATCATTCTGACATCCTACTCAAGCAAAAGCAGTTTGCTCATTTACAGGTGTCCATTACCCCGCACCACAGTCTGAACACAGTTCAAGGCGTTATATCAGAACGTGATCTGATCCGTGAAACAGACTCAGACCTCCTTGATGGCTTCAGAGATCAAGGTGTCACTGCCCTACGCCGCATCACCATAAAGCGAAACGGCGAAGATGTAGTGACACCCCATATCGTCTTGACCTTTAATCGCTCCCGTCTACCAGATGCTGTGAAAGCAGAGTTCATTCACTGCAAAGTACACCCCTATGTCCCAAACCCGAGAAGATGCTTTAAGTGCCAAAAGTACGGACACGGATCCAAAACATGTCGCGGATAACTCACCTGTGCAAAGTGTGGTGCTCACGAGCATCCAAGTGAAAGCTGCAGTGCCACTCAAAGAGAATGTCCGAACTGTCATGGGCCGCACGCTGCGTACTCGCGAACTTGTGAAATGTTCCAGAACGAGAAAAAGATCATTCAAATCAAAGTAACGGAAAACATCACGTTCCCTGAAGCCCGGAAGAAGCTCTCGCTTCTCTCCGGAAGAGCCTACGTTGACGCAGCGCGCCAGGGGGCCGGGCGGCGTCTAGTTACGGTGGGCACGCAGTACAGCTTTGCTGATGCGCGCCTTTCTCGGCCCCCCAGCAAGCAGCCATCGGCTGCACCAACCTTTCAAGTCCCAGAGGTCAACTTCGCACACACCTCTGTAACAACACAGACAACTGAGAGGGAGTCAACCCCTCCTGACAAACCCTCATCCGCTTCCGAGTCTCCGCCGGAAGCAATGGAAGTAACCCCGGGATCCTCAGTGTCTCAGACGCTCAGAGAATCCCCCAAAGAGAGGCGGAGTTTTCTAGATCGCCTCAAACAGAAAAAACATCCGCCAGTCAAGCCGCCTAATAAAGGCGGTGACATTTGAATAACCCGTCCCCTTATCACTCGCAAAAATGGCTGCTGAGAGCATTATACACTGGAACTGCCGAAGGCTACTCAGAAATCTGGATGACATATATGAAATACTTGCACAATACCAACTTGCACATACTTTGCCTACAGGAAACACACTTAAACCCAACACGCACAAACTTTCTAAAACAATATGCAGTATACCGGAAAGACAGGCAAGGCACTGCCCACTCATCGGGTGGCGTCGCTATTGTCGTGCGGAACATTATTCCCTGTCAGAGTATCACCCTAGTTACCGATTTAGAGGCAGTGGCAATACGGGCTCTAACTTTTGGAAGAATAATAACTGTATGTTCCCTATACATTCCTCCGGACCATCACCTCTCCGTCGAAGAATTTGAAAAAGTTATTGACCAGCTCCCGGGTCCCTTCATGTTGCTTGGAGATTTTAATGCACACCACCCACTATGGGGAAGTTCAAGAGCTGATTCTTGAGGTGCGCTAATCGAAAAATGTCTATTGTCCTCCGGTTCCTGTATATATAATAAAAAAGGCCCAACATACTTTAATATAGCACACAGCTCATACACAGCAATCGACCTGGCTATTGGCTCTCCAGTGCTCTTGGCAACCACTGAGTGGGCTGTTATCGATAATCTGTATGGAAGCGACCACTTTCCTGTTTGCTTAAAACACACATGAAACATAAATATGGGTTTAAATTATCACAGGAAGTTTAAAGAACAGGCTGCTGATTGGAAGAAGTTCCGAGAACTCTCTAAACTGCCGAGTTCTCCAACCGTAGACCTAGGTATAGACGAATTACAATCCATGATCACTCTGCATATTATAGAAGCCGCACAGAAATTAATCCCACAGACATCAAAGAAGACACAAAACAAACGTAGACCATGGTGAATGCGGAGTGCAAGAATGCCCGTGAGAACCAAAACAAAGCATGGTCAAAATTCCGCAGGTAACCTACAGTTAACAATTTAATAGACTTCAAGCGTGCTAAAGCAAATGGCAGGCGTATCCGACGTGCATCCAAACGGGAAAGCTGGCGCTCATTCCTCTCCTCTATAAACTCCTACACAGAAACACATAATGTGTAGAACAGACTTAGAGCACTTCAAGGGCGCAGTACTCACCCAGTGCCTCTGGTCAGCACTGCTGGTGATACACTGGAACACCAAGCAGATGCAATAGGTGCACATTTTGAACATATTTTCAGCTCAGCACAATATACAGACTCCTTCATGCGACACAAGCTAGCGGAGGAACGGAAACCTATCCGTGATAAAAGGCCATCCACAAGAGGGTACAATAGCCCTTTCACTATGGAGGAACTGAAGGCGGCTCTGGGAACATGTGGCAACTCAGCAGCAGGCCCAGACAGGATTACATATGGCATGCTTAAACACATACATGAACACACCCTTATAACCATCCTCTTTCTGTTTAACAAGATATGGTCCTTTGGGCGCCTACCCAAAGCCTGGAAAGAGGCTGTTATCATACCCATTCTTAAACAAGGAAAGGAAGCCACACTTGCAGCTAGCTACAGGCCCATTGCCTTGACTAGTTGCTTGTGCAAAGTGCTTGAGAAAATGATAAATCGCCGCCTCGTGTATTTTCTTGAATACAACGGCCTTCTTGACCAACGTCAAGCTGGATTCAGGTCTGGCCGGTCGACAACTGACCAGCTTGTGGCATTTGAATCTTATGACAGGGATGCCTTTATCCACAAACAACACGTCTTTCTGTATTTTTTGACCTGGAAAAAGCTTATGACACGACCTGGCGTTATGGCATTCTCCGTGATCTGCATTCTCTTGGAGTCTCGGGAAACATGCTTAATACTATAGAAAGCTACCTCTCCGAACGCACCTTCGTGCTTCGTCTTGGAAATGCTCTATCGAAGCGGTTCATACAGGAGAATGGCGTTCCTCAAGGTGGCGTACTCAGCGGCACGCTTTTCATAGTTAAAATGAACTCCCTAAGCAGTGTGTTGCCCAAAACAATCTCTTACTCTGTTTACGTAGACGATGTCCAGATCAGTTTCAAATCCTGCAACTTGGTCATCTGTGAAATCAAATTCAGTTGGGGGTAAATAATCTCTCAAGCTGGGCAGATAAAAATGGGTTTAAATTCAACTGTGGGAAAACCGTCTGTTTACCTTTTTCTCAACAGCGTGGCATTAGGCCGGACCCCAACATCACACTGAACGAGCAGACCGTAGCCGTTAAACAAGATCACAAATTCCTAGGTATTGTGGTTGATAAAAAGCTCACCTTTGTTGCACATATCAAGCAGTTGCGATTGAAATGCTTGACAGCAATGAACTTACTAAACATCCTTTCCCATCAGTCATGGGGTACAGACCGTGACTGTTTACTGAACCTTCTGAATAGCGTTGTATTGTCACGTATTGACTATGGCTCGGTAGTGTACGAATCAGCGTCAAAGTCTGCGCTAGAGATGCTTGACCCAGTGTATCACCTTGGGCTCCGTCAGGCCACTGGTGCTTTCAGAACTAGCCCAATGGTCAGCCTGTATGTTGAGGCTAACAGATGGTCACTGGAACGGCGATGGCAGTGCACAAGCTTAGTGTATGCCACTAAGGTGCTCTCTCACGCAGAACATCCATCTGGTGAACTCTTGCGGGACACAACCAACACCCAGTTGTTCTTGAGGCGATCATCAGCAACGCCACCATATCCCATTAGAGTCGCATCACACATTGAAAGCCTGCACATACCGGTCTCCAACCTCCAGGTGGTGTCCCATAAAGACGCCATTGCGCCGTGGGAAATGCACGCTGTTAACTGTAATATCTCATTTCTTGAGGTGGGCAAACATGGGAATCCGCTCATAATAAATCAGCACTTTATGTACTTGCAAGCAAAATACAGGTGTGCTCAGTATTACACTGATGCCTCTAAATCGTCAGCTGTCGCATGTGCCGCACATGGCCCTCAATTCTCCGAATCGAAAACAATGAACGAAAATACAAGCATATTTACTGCAGAATGCTGTGGCATCCTCCTGGCCGTAAAGCACATCCTACAGAAGAAACAACCAGCCTCCATCATATATACAGACTCCCTCAGTGCGGTGACTGCGTTGTCCTCCTGTAAAAAGCATAAAAATCCAGTGAATAATTTCCTTCTAATTTCATGTCGGCTCACAAATCCAAACTTAAAATCACACTATGCTGGGTACCGGGGCACTGCAACATAGCTGGCAATGAGGTAGCTGACAGACTTGCGCAGTCAGCTGCCCTTCGTAATTCTATTGACATAGATAATGTACCCTACAAGGACCTTAGGCCACACATTAGAAACAGAATTCGTAGGCAATGGCAAGAAGAATGGGATGCAGCAATTGAAAACAAACTACACACAATAAAGTCCATAATAGGAAGATATGCTACCGAGAAACGCGACTGATATAAAGAGGTTGCACTATGCAGGCTTAGAATAGGACACACATATGCAACACATTCACATCTGTTAAACAGTTCTCCAGCTCCGCACTGTCCAAATTGTGGTGATCGACTTCGACTGTCCGTCATTCATGTTCTAATCATGTGCAAGAGGCTAGAACCAGACAGGAGACGTCACTTCCCAGAACTATACAGAAATCAGGTACCTCCGCACCCGTCCTTCTTTCTCGGCGACTACCAAATGTTTTCACTAAATAGAGTTTTTAAGTTTTTAGCGAGTTTAGGCTTCCTACGTGCAATTTCATATTTCCATTGAACTCAGCCTTGTCTCATTCCCGAGGAAATGGCTGAGATTTCTTATCTTACATGTCAGGCGCTCCGCACTCCTTGCCCTGACAAGGACTGTTGCTGAGGCTGCGTGACCTTGTAAATGTCATGCGCTTTGCCCATAACCATTAAATGTAATCATTACTCAATTATTTTAGGCCCTATACACCACTGTTTTTTATCCTTCTCTTTTACTGCTTACTAACCTGAGTCGACCACCAACCTTGTGTTTGGCGCTCTTTGGCCACAGTTCCCCTTGCGCCATAAAAATCTACCACTAAGTAACCTTTGTTGGCGATCTCCTTTCCTTGTAACCCTTGGGTCAAATGCCCGGTTCCACAAGGTCCCCAAGTATATCCCGCAGATTGCGATCTTCGGTTGCTGACCACCTGCCAACCCATTCCTTCCTCGCCGTCTTCTGTCTCCGAGGAGACGTCGTCGTTCATACGTGTATTAGCCATGCCGACTTGGCGGGCTCGCTGGGCCAACGTGGCGTTAGGCCTAACGGCGCTCCCACGTTCGATGCACACAAGAAGGCGATAAAAGTCCGAAAAAAGCAGGCCCACCTTGTCCAAAGGCGTCTACCGATTCGCGTTAACTTCACGAATCCAATGACGAGCTTGAAACCGTGGTCCTGCCAAAATTTCCTGCAGAATCATTCAAAAACGAGACGGAGCCGATGCGAGGCACATCCGCTCTCCTCTTCTTCTTTCACTTCCCGGCACATATCAATGACCACTTGCCTATTTACATAGCAGCTAAAACACCAACACTTCATTAGAAGTCGGTCAAAACAAATTCCAAGATTTACAGATACATAAAAAACATGCTAGAAAAGCTTGCTCGTGTTTTGTTAAACACAAATTGCAAATACATGTATTGCTGTAATGATTCCCGCTGAATGTATAATATGATTATTCAGGCATTCAAGGCAGCCTATGACGAATCGTTTCCATATAAAGCTGTAAAACATTCGCGCATAGCGCGCAAGCCGTGGATCACTGCTGAATGTTTACCAAGCCATACAATAGGAAACCTTTCTTCATAAAATATGTCTTAAAACAAGAATGGTCGAAGGCTCAGCTATATTGAGGAAGCGCAAAAACCAAACGAGCTGCCGGGTCGGGTAGTGTAAAGAGCATTACTTTCTGAACTCGTTTTGCAATGACGCTTTGCAGGCGCAGGAACTTATCTGGAAAAACAAATAGAATTTTACCTCGCGGCATTGACTGGCCTACGAAGCCAATGCAGATAAAATCACATGGCAAAACCCTGGTCGGCGAAAAGCTGGTAAACGTTCTCAATTATTTTTTATTTAAGTGGATAAATCAGTCAGAATCAGAGCTATAAACAATTTCTCCCTTCCCGAAATTCTGGGACAGCCTTTTTGTTTCTTGCAACAAGAACAGAATTAAAGACTACCCTTTTAGCCTTAAAGAATAACAAATGCCAAGATGTTGAAGACCTGAAAATTCTGCTAATTGAATACGTCATTGACATCACAAGTCTTGTTTTCAAATATCTCTTAACGTAATATTTTTGTGAGGGAAGATTCCTCAATGAATGAGGGTAGCTAAAGTGTCTGTTATCTTTAAAATGGGGATAGAAATGATGTGACTACCTCAAACCCAATATACTTGTTTCTTCCAAGCGACTAAGGTTATTCATTCAATAGTTAACCCTTTTATAGCAAGGCATAAAATTATGGCACCTACAAAACTTGGCTGAACAAAACAGTTTTTACACAGAAAGTGCACTGCCCCAGCAAAAAGAATCAGTCTTCGATGGTTTCGAAAAAGACCTTTGCGTTCTTGGAGTAGTTAGCTATTCCAAGGAAGTCCATTGTATTAGCCATGACACCCTCATTGGCAAACATGAACATTACGGTTTCCATCATAACATTCTAAACCCGTTAAAAAGCTACTACCAGACTCGTAAGCAGCAAGTTGTAATAATGAACTTTAAATCAAGCTTAAGACCAATACAAAGGATTGTACTGCCCTTAGGGCAGTACAATCCGGCCTTTACTTTTTATCATATATTTTGACGATATATTATAAACATTGACAATGTAAAAAAGTTAATCATTTATGCTGACGACACTATCCTATTTTTGACATGTTTCAATATACCTTTATTAGTGCGCAAACCGAAGAATGCTATAGAGGTGCTCAACATCCGGAATGTACCAAGCTCCCACACCATAAATGCCTCACAAAAAATGGCCTACAATCCACATAGGGAAGGTGGTTGGCCAGCGAAGCTGTGGTATCACCTGATCCAATAGAAGTAGAGCTCCAAGTCGGGCTGGTTCGTTGACATGCATGTTGTACTTTAACTGCGCTAACCCACACGGACAAAAACGAGGCAGACAAGACGTGCGCAGACTGGCAATTGAATGTTTAATGGGTGAATATGGCATATATACAGAGGAAAAATGAATACATCTGATTGGCCATCCAACAATGGATAAGTTAACGTCACACAGTAGCATCTAAAACCCCATTTCGCAATCAGCCAGTGACACCGAAGGTTCGCTTACACACCCACGTGTAATTTTTATCTTAAATGCCTCAAACAGCTCCCTAGTACTACGGTCCCTATGACGCTACAGCCATTTTGTCTGCAAGATTGAGCATAAGCAAGAGTCAGCCATTGTCCCCTGCGCCTACGCAGTAGTGTATGAATTTCCTTTCTCTTGTGGGTGTGTATACATCGGTCAGACGGCTAGGTGTAATAATGTTCGGGTGAAAGAACATAAAAAATACCACTTCAGATGGTTATTCCCACGTGGCTAAGCATCGCAATGGCTGCAAAAAACTAAACAAGGAAACTTGTCTTCCACTTCTTAAACAAACTAGAATTTTGTACCGTCATACGAACCGTAGTACTAGGGAGCTGTTTGAGGCATTTAGGGTAAAAACTACACATGGGTGTGTAAGCAAACCTTGGGTGTCACTAGCTGATTGCGAAATGGGGTTTTAGATGCTACTGTGTGACGTTAACTTATCCATGGCTGGATGGCCAATCAGATTCATGTTCCTGTGTGTATATGTCATATAGCCTTCATTGATTGAGCAATGCACTACATGAAATGATTGACAGCAAGGTAATTAAATGCACTGTATTTAGCTAATAAGTACAGTGCAAAACACTTCCTAACTGTGCTTGGCTTGTTTTGGGCAGGAACCGCTGAGTGCTGCCCGCCTGAGCACGACGCCGTTGTACATATTGACGTTCCCATCGCCGCTCATCGTAGTCATCGTGCTCTTCGGGAGCCCTATTCAATTCAATTCAATTCAATTCTCTTTATTTACCAGAAATTATTCTGGCTGGACTCCTGGGCTAAAAGCTGCAAGAGTACAGCTTGACGGGGCCCAGGAGACCATACATACATGGCAACAAGTGACAGGTAAACAGATAACAGATGTCTAAAAGCATAATAATAATAATGTTAATGTGTGTTAACTATGTGTTGCCTTCTCAAAGCGCTATCACAACACAAACCTCCAAGTTTCTGCCCCAAATGTTAGCACCGGTAGAATGCAATTATTGTACACGTTTCTTTTCAACGACAGTGGTAAGCTCAAAGTCAGGATTTGTAAATACCTGTCGCATGCACTCCAAACCAATTTTATTCTTCCGGAAATTTCCATCTGATGATGAAGGTCCCCTCTGAGTAATTCACCTAGATAAACGTACTCCTTTACAGACTCTAGAGGCTTTCACGGTTCAGGCCCTCAATCATTTGTTGTACTTCGTCCCCATTGTTGCTGAATAGGTCAATGTCACCTGCAAACCGAAGGTTGCTGAGATATTCGACATTGATCCTCACTCCTAAGACTTCCCAGTCTAAGAGCTTGAATACTTCTTCTAAGCAGGCAGTGAATAGCATTGGAGAGATTGTGTTTCCTTGCCTGACCCCTTTCTTCATAGGTAACTTTCTACTTGTCTTGTGGAGAACCAACGTAGCTGTGGAATCTTTGTAGATATTCACGTATGCATTTTGTAATCCTTGATTACGCAATGCTTCTGTGAGTGCTGGTATCTCTACCGTATCAAATACCTTTTCATAATCTATAAAAGCCATTTATAGAGGTTGATTGTACTGCGCAGATTTCTCTATTACCTTATTGGTGACACGGATATGAACCATTTGAGTGACAATAGATTAATTCGTTGCTGGCATAGTGTGGGAAGTGTGATGACTGAAATAGCGTGATCTGCGAAAAACATCTGTAGACCTCTTCCTCCTTGAATATGTAAAACTAAAAATACCGACCATGCTGACCTCGAACCAAGAACTCTCCTCCACAGAATACGTATACCTCCACGTGCCGTCATCCCAAGATACGTAGGTTTCTTCTGAAAGGTCCTCCCTAGCGACAGGAAACGTACTGCTACCAGTAAAACAAAAAAATCCGACAGAACGCCCCTGTTCACACTGTGGCGTGTCATTCTGAGCTCTGGTGTTTCGACAGATTTCAATTTAATGATATATAGTTATATTCTCCCGTACGCAGTATGTGTGCCTGTCATACCCGTCTCGCGAGGGAAGACGCGCGAGTCTCGCGGAGGTCTTCATATGCCAGATATCGCTAAAGTACTTGGTAGGCAGGGAATTGCATGCACAATGCCTCGACACTGGCCCGTGCACAAAGATCGGGCCTGCAAATTTATGGAATCTCATTCTATCTACAATGATTGACTCAACGTCCTTGTATCGTGTCCGCACGTGTGCGCGCTTCTGCATGCGCACAAGTTATTGTTGATGGAAGCCAAACCAACACCCATGTCTTTATCAACGAACACACCCCCTTTTCCCTCTCCCTGCAGTAGTATATTAACCGCATTCAATAAACAACGTCGTTCACTCTTCTACTGCTGTCCCGGCGTTTCACTCGGCACTTAGATGCCGATACATGGTGTCAGAAGTGGCAACCGTTAGGCTACGAGCGGCGAAGTACGTCAGCGATGGACCGCATCAAGCCCCCAGAGCCGCTACGCTTGGCCGGGGATGGTGGAAGAAACTGGAAGTCCTTCATACAACGGTTCGAGTTATTTCTAAAAGCAACAAGCCCTGAGAAGCCAAGATCCGAAGAAGTAAAGACCGCTATCCTGCTGAGCGTCGCCGGCGAAGAAGCAATAGAGGTATACAACAACTTCTCGTTTGCTGAAGAAGCGGAAAAGCATGACTACAAGACAGTAGTCGCGAAGTTCGAGGAGTATTGCGTCGAGAAAGAGAAGGAAGTCCACGAGAGGTATGTCTTCAGAACGCGTCTCCAAGGTGAAGCTGAGCCATTCGAGCAATTCCTCCGAGAAGTCATGAAACAGGCTGCGCATTGCAACTTCGGTCTCTTGAAGGACGACATGGTTCGTGATCAAATCGTTTTTGGGACGAATTCGTCACGGCTGCGGGAGAAAATGCTGAGGGACAAAGGGAAAAGCCATTAGTATGTGCAAGGCTGCAGAGACAGCAGCTCGTCAGAATGACGTATGGAAGAAAACGAAGGTCGAGCACGAAGCAGACGCAGTAACGTCGAGAATCAGTACTACATCGACGCGAGAAGCCGAGACCACGGTTCGTCAGAACGAAGCATGCAACAAGATAAAGGAAGAACCAGAAGTAAGCGCGGTAACGAGACCCGCCTCCACAATGCTGATGCAACCCGCGAAGTGTTACCGATGTGGCCGATCTCATGCTCCAAGACGTTGTCCGGCGTATGGCAAAACTTGCCATCACTGCAATAGGCCTAATCACTTTGCCTCGTGTTGCAGTAAGAGAGCTGACACTAGGAGGATACACCAAGTGGATGATGAATTTGAGGTCCTAGACGTCGTGGTAAGTAGTGTCGGCCACGATCGCGATTGGCTGGTGACTGCTAGCGTAGGAGGCCGGCATGTGTCATTCAAGGTTGACACCGGGGCCAAGCAAATCTGATACCATTTTCGCTGTATCGCAAACTAAGCGTTGGGGCTCTTGAACCCAGTGGAGCAGTCTTGCGTTCCTACGGTGGAAGCATCATCAAGCAATGTGGAACCGTTTCAGCCCGGTGGAGATAAATGGCAACAAGGACACGGTTCGATTCTTCGTGGTCAAGAAGGATCACCAGGCCATCCTCGGCTTAGAAGCCAGTGAGCGCTTTGGGCTAATCCAACGCAACATCACAAGCGTAACCGCAAGCTCTTCAAGAGACGTTACCCATAAGTTCCCTCAGCTGTTTTGCGGAATCGGTTGCCTCCAGCGGAAATACAAAATTGCGCTTCGTGATGGTGCACTACCCGTCGTTCAACCAGCTCGAAGAGTGCCCTTCTCCCTCCAGCAGCCGCTACGCGCCGAGTTGACAAGGATGGAACAAGAAGGCATCATCAAGAAAGTCAGCTGCCCCACAGACTGGGTGAGTCCCTTAGTTATTGTTAGAAAGAAAGATGGGAGGTTAAGAATTTGTCTTGATCCAAGAAAAATCAATGAGAACATAAAAAGAGAGCACTATCAGATGCCACGACGCGAGGACATCGAAGCAGAACTGGCAGGCGCAAAATTCTGCTCTCGCCTAGACGCTAACGCCGGATTCCATCAAATTCCTCTGGATGAAGAATCGTCAATGTTATGCACATTTTCCACACCGTTTGGTCGATACCGTTTCCTTCGGCTACCCTTCGGCATAGCATCCGCCAGTGAAGTATTCCAGAAAGCGCTGAACGAAATATTTGATGATCTCCCAGGCGTCCGCGTGTATGTTGACGATGTGCTTGTATGGGGAACAACAAGAGAAGAGCATGACCAGCGCCTGCGAGACGCACTGAAAGCAGCTGAGTTGGCGGGACTAACATTCAACCCTGCGAAGTGCATGTTTGCCGTACAAGAGATTAAGTTTCTAGGCGACATAATCAGCAGTAAGGCCATCAAGCCAGATCCGTCACTACTTGCCAGCGTATTCGACTTACCGGCACCACAAAACAAGCAAGCTGTGCAGAGGATACTCGGTGTTATTAACTATTTTTCCAAGTATGTCCCCAGCCTGACGCAGCGAACTGCGCTTTTGCGCTCGCTTTTGAAACACGATGTGCAATTTGAATGGACGCCCGCACACGAAAATGAATGGCGTGACGTATGCAAGTCATTGAGCGCAGCCCCTTTGTTGGCAACCTTTGACCCAAACAGGGCCACGAAGGTTACATCGGATGCATCGCAAGACGGCGTAGGTTCAGCTTTATTGCAGCTACATTATGATTGGAGGCCAGTAGCCTATGCTTCGAAAGCCCTGACAGCGTCCGACCAGCGGTACTCTCAAATAGAAAAAGAAGCGCTCGCATTAGTGTTCGGCTGCGAAAGATTTCACCATTTCGTTTATGGCCGTTCAGTGACACTCGAAAGCGATCATCGTCCTCTTATCGACATAGCAAAAAAGGCGATATCAGAAATGCCCCCACGTGTGCAGCGATTCTTCCTTAGGCTGTTACGTTACGATTACGTACTCATTTTTGTTCCTGGTAAACAGTTGAACCTGGCGGACATGCTGTCGCGTTCCCCTGGTCCTGGAGACGGCACTCCAGTGGACACTACAGACGTGGACCTTCATGCTGTCAGCATGGTATCATCACTCGTTTCTGAGAGGACGTCCGGACGCCTGGCACGTGAGACGGCGTCTGATCCATATCTAAAAGTAGTGTTGCAAAAGGTTACGCAAGGAGAAACTGTGGAAGGGCCATTAGCTTCTATGAAGTCAGAGTTGTCAGTGGTCAACGGCATACTTCTCAAGGGAATGAAGGTGGTAATTCCCGAAAAAATGCGAGCAGAAATGCTAAAAAGAATTCATGAAGGGCATCTTGGCATAGGAAAATGTAAGGCAAGAGCAAGACAGTTGGTCTACTGGCCTAACATCAACTCTCATATTGAATCTCTTGTACAAAAGTGCGCTGTCTGTCAGCGACATGCCTACAGTCAACCAGCCGAGCCACTCATGTTGAGGAAGACACCTACGCAAGTGTGGTACCGCGTTGGAGCTGATATTTTTGAGTATGGCGGGAAGCACTACCTGTGTGTTTATGACGCCACTTCTAATTTTCCAGATGTGGACGAGCTTCGTGACCTGTCGACAACTTCCGTCGTCGATGCACTCCGTGCCATGTTTGCAAGATATGGCCTCCCGTTGCAGTTATGCACCGACAACGGGCCACAGTTTGCCAGTCATGAGTTTGCCCAGTTTGCCGCACGGTACGACTTCGAGCATGTGACTTCAAGTCCGCGATATCCGTGCTCAAACGGATTAGCGGAGAAAGGTGTACAGGTTGTGAAAAGGATCCTTAAAAAGACCACGGAAGCCAACGAAGATTTCTGGCTAGGTCTGTTAAATTATAGAGCAAGCCCTTTGGAAGACGGACGATCTCCAGGCGAGTTGCTGCAGGGAAGACGTTTACGCACCCTGCTCCCAGACTTCACGTATCATCCGGCCATTCAGGTGAAGAAACACAACCAGACCATTCGAAACCATCGACCACTGCCGCCCCTCGAACGTGACGATGTCGTGCGTGTGAGAGGAAAAGCATGGTCACCGAAAGCCACCGTAATTGCGCAAGCAGGTCCACGGTCCTTCTTCGTTCGAACGGAGAACAAGAAGACAATACGGCGAAATAGACGCCATCTTCTCCCAACAAAGGAAAACCCTAGTCCAGAGGTCTCATTCAGCGACACTGACGACGAACCAGACGACGAGCAAGTTTCCTCGACGGCGTCATCAGAAGCCGGTCGCACAGATGGAGCAACAGAACAAAGCCCACCACCCGTGGCACTTAGGATGTCCCAGCGACAGCCAAGACCACCCCAGCGGCTTGCGTATGATGCTAACTTTAAACAAATAGGCACGCGGTGAACCACCTTCTATCAACATTCTTTGAGGAAGGAAGATGTATCGTGTCCGCACGTGTGCGCGCTTCTGCATGCGCACAAGTTATTGTTGATGGAAGCCAAACCAACACCCATGTCTTTATCAACGAACACACCCCCTTTTCCCTCTCCCTGCAGTAGTATATTAACCGCATTCAATAAACAACGTCGTTCACTCTTCTACTGCTGTCCCGGCGTTTCACTCGGCACTTAGATGCCGATACAGTCCTATTCATGTATGTATTTACATTGTCTGCCACTTGAGACGGGAAATATTTGAGTAAATTGCGCTACTAGTTAGTATTGTAAATACTGTATGCATTTCATATTGTACGCTGGTTCTTTGCACCTTCTCACACTGTTCTCCCTTTCTTTTATTGCAATTATATGGACACTCCAGAGCGGATTTCTGCCGTCGGCGTCGCCGTCGCAGTCACTGTCGCCGTGGTATTCCGTATGACGTCAACGGCGATAAAATCGTTGCCGCGCGCCGAATACTGTATGTACGAGTGAAAGGGCGTGAGGGATGCGCGATTTCACGAGGAGCGAACGCACGGCGGAGAGCAAACGCGCGTTCTGCACCGTGCTCCATGAAGGGCTGACGAATTAAGCGTCTCTTTCCTCCTTTACAATCACCATATCACCCCACCTACTTTTCTGCCGTGCTCGACTGAGCTTCCCTTCTCTTGGTATCCATTCTGTTACTCTAATGGTCCACCGGTTATCCATCCTACGCATTACGTGGCCTGCCCAGCTCCATTTTTAACAGCGAAGCTGTTAAAGCTGGAGGAGAAACGTCCAAAGTCTGAAACTACGTGCCGTTGCCTAGCAACAACCAAGCCACAGCTGCGCACCACCTGGCCCAACCTCGCCTAGCCGCGCACGCGCCGAAGCAGTAGCGATGACGTCACCTCGCGTTGCCTAGTAACCGCCAGCGCAGGTGCGCGCTCGCTTCGCCCGACATAGACACGGCTCCGCCGGGCTCCCGCCAGCTGCGCGCTACTGCGCATATGCCCTGAAGTCATCCCGGCGTGTCGTCTGCTGCGCGCCGCCCGTACACTGAGCACTGTGAAAAACATGTATAGCAAACCTGACTAAAGCAAACAAGCTAGGTGACTTAGTGTCACCGCCCCATTTCAAAAGGTATGCCAATAAATCATCACCACCACCAAGCAATAAAAGAAGGCTTTCCTCCTTGCCACCCGTTTTCATTTGGCAGTGGTCACGACGCTGCTCTGCACATATAAATCTTGCTGCTTGTTTTTCTGCAGGTTAGTGCCTAATCTTATTGTACATATATATTTAAATTTATTTGTGTGGTGTGATGGCTACTGCCACGTTGTGTTTGCCTGATTCGCGTACTTGTTGTTCTATGTTACTAATACCAATATGGCAGAGTAACTCGCAATGTTCAAAGAAGAGATGAGGGCTGAATTACTCAAAGAAATTAGACAAGAATGGAAAACCTTCAAAGACATGTTGTAATCTGATCGCAGGAATGAAATCTGGGAGATACGCAATGAGCAACGCCAAATGAGTAAGAGCAAGAGTAGTGGCTTTTCGCACGAGTCAATCCAGGAACTAAGGCATAAACTGGATTCTGAACACATCAAGAATGCAAATCAGGCAGTGAAAAACGAGGGAGTAAGCGCTAATTTTGCTCCAACATAAAATAAAGCAGTTGAACTAGAAAAGCGACTCACGCACTCGGAGCAGCATTCCGGATATGCAAATTTATTTATTTATTTAATGACACCTTACAGGCCCCTAGAGGCATTGTGTAAGAGGGAAGTGTACAATCAAAAATCGTACCTTATGCAATAATTAGACAACATATGTGAATATATCTACAAAAAATACAGGGAAAGAAATGCGCTAATACACAGTTGTATAGTGTTACAATATGCACAAGGAACAAACGGACGCTTTTGAACGCGACAGCTCATTGAACAACAAAAAATCACAAGGTAAAGTATAATCAATATAATTACATAGCGAGCAAGACATAATTAGGCTTTAACAAAGCACTATCTAAGGCGTAGTTGCACATAAATAACGGGAAAGGCAAAAATAATAAGTTAGGTTATGTAGAGTTCTTTGAAATATGCGTAATTAGAAGATGCCGGAAATTCGCTTGGCCGCTCTCATAAACTGTGGTGTTTGAAATACAGTGTATTGTGAGAAA
The DNA here is from genome assembly GCF_013339745.2 of Dermacentor silvarum. Classification (NCBI taxonomy): domain Eukaryota; kingdom Metazoa; phylum Arthropoda; class Arachnida; order Ixodida; family Ixodidae; genus Dermacentor; species Dermacentor silvarum. The sequence continues at coordinate 21,082,270 of NC_051159.1, forward strand.
ATAAAATGAGAACGTTGCTACTATTTCGTCTGAGATAGGGAGCGCCATCGATGAGCCTATCGATGCATTCAACATCGAGTGTTGCCACCACGTTTCAAATTACAACCAAATTAAACTAACATTGTTATTCCGTATGATCCAGAGCCAAAGGCGACGCCGCCTTGAAAAAAGCAAAGAAAACTAGAATCACGAGCAGTCCACGACCCCTGTTTACGTGAAAGAACATCTGTGTCCGGCGCTGAAAAAGCTACTTTTCATGACAGTGGAAAGGAAATATGGAGATAAGTGGATATATGTGTGGACCAGGAACGGGAAAATTTACGCAAGGGAAATGGTAGCAGTGATGCTGTGCAGATAACGGATGAAGGTGACTTTGCTAAGATATCGTCTGTAGTTTCTGACGCAACTCAGAACACTCCCTAAGAATCGCGATCGAATATCACGACTTTATCTTACAGCAATGCCACAGTTACAACAAAATTCCAACATTTCCGTTCTGCACTTCATTGCTCAATCTGTCGCCAATAAACAAGAAGTTATTACTAATTCCTAAATATGTTCTCTTTCGAGTTTGATATCATCATGCAAATCGCGCAACATGGCATCAGGCCAGCCGTATATATCACTCTTAGCACGGTAACGTTTATGTTAACCTATAATTGCGAGTAACTTATAACATAAAGGTTACTCGGTGACTAAAAAAGTTTTATCTTTGTGTTTTCGTGTATTTCCGTCGCGGCTAGAGGTTACATGTGCCGAAGCGTATATTTTAAAGGTTACTGCAACGCCAAATGTCTTGTAACCTTTAGATTATAACCTCTAAATGAGTTGGCATTCGTGGCTTAGAAGACCTACTGTATGGATTGGAAGGTTACTTATTATTGTATCGTATTGCGATCCTGATGTGGTGTTTTTAGCCGGGACTAACCTATACGATATGTTCTGCGGCCGAGGGAATGAGGCAGGTTGGACTAAACTAATATTTTATTGACACCAGTGGGGATCTTTGGTTTCGCAATGTAAAAAAAGAAATTTAAATCTTGCACGAGCGTATGCTCAAGAGAGACAGCAGCAATTCATTCGCCACTGATCTCTACTACATACGTGCCATTATAATCTAAAAGGAAGCCACAGAAACAGCGAACATACATCGGAGAATATTGTGACAAAAGATGTTGTGGCATGAATTATCACTACGGTTCAACGTGATGGAAAGCACCCCGCTACCGCTGCAGGAATCTTAGGCTGTGGTATAAAACAAACTTGTGCACCTGCACAAAAACTAAATGCGGATGCATTATGGTGATTGAATGTATATTTGTACCCAATATTTTTTTAATTATTTGCTTGCGTATCAATGCTTCCTATATTCGGGTTGGTTTTTTATTCTCCTGAAACGCGACCCCCACTAACAGCGGGCGCGCACTGAAGGTCGCACGTGAGCGCACGCTAGAGTACTGTAAAATCGCGACGACCGGCAGAATCAAAGCGCAGAGCAGGTCGAATAACTAAACTGCAGGGCGAGAAAGATGCTTCGTAATCAGACTTGCTTGTACACTGCAACTGAATGTTTGGCCACCGCGCTTTCTTTTTCTTCCTTTCTTTCGTTTTTTGTATTTTTGACGTATTAGATGGAGTGGTTCCCAAATTACAGCAAATGTTGGGTCCATTAGAGAACGCCAGACACGCACCAATTTTGCCCGCTCACTCACACGCGAGAAAGACGCCGTTTCATTCAAATGACAGCGGGCGACAGCCGCTCCAGTAAGGTCTCGTAGAGAGATTAACATGCGCTAACGGTGGGAGGCCACAATGGCCGCCGGCCAAATGAGCAGGGAGAAAACATACAAATACATACGAACAGCAACATCCTATAACATTAGAATATTAGCGTCTTGATATATATGGTCCTGTGATACTTTGACGGAACTGTAGTTTGATTATTATCTTTAGTTGCGCTAGATGCGGGGCGTAATCAAACGCGCTTCAGCTTCAGCCAGACATGAGCGCTGTCATATCTCCTTCGCATTGCGCAGCGGTCGCGATGCATGCCGGGAAGAGTATCGCCGGTGGTGTCGTTTTAAAACGGTCGTGTCGCGCTTTGTTTCATCGCTTTACCCACGTTTTTACGCTCTCCGATTTGGTGCCGTGCGCTTACCAAGCGTGTTGTGTGTCTTAGTCACTCGTGACGGGTGGTACAGTTACTAAAGAGACTCCTAAAGGCGCGCGCGCCGCTGAAAAGAAGCCATGACGCCGGGCGTGGAGCAGGGACATGTTTGGCGTTCTGCGTGGCCGCTGCGACGAGACGCATTGCCGATGGCCAATGGTAAAAGTTCTTCGCTTACCTGAGAGTGGTGAGCATCGTTTCTGTTGTGACTGCTGTAATGAATGCAGAAGACAGCAATAACTGTGAACTAGGTAAGCAATGCTTCCTGTTCAACTATTTATTTGCTGGTGTGTGTCTTTCGTAAATTTCACCGTCAATTCATGCTCATGCTCGCACTGTTAAGTTTTATTTAAGTGAACTACTTGCTCGCTTCATAAACACTGTTGTTTTAATATTTTTTATCACTATCAGTCACTGTTCTGGTTATTCTTAAATCTCAAGTTTATGTTGCACTTTTGTGCGGACGCACAACATTGACCTCATGCACGGAACTGGTGTTTTGTGCTGATATTCAGTTTGTCATCACCTGATATTGCGTTTTGACTGTTAAACTGTCACATTATTGCGTTGTTGTCTTTCGAGGGGAGTACGAACTGACTTGAGAATTCATTTTTGTTCAGTTTTTTATTCTTAAATTTTTATTGTTACCGACATTTCCTAGACAGAAGAGTATATTCACCTTAGGCGTGTTTAATTATTTGTTCTGTGGTAGTTTTTCATCTGTTTATGGTATATTTATGTCTCTTTCATTACATGGTAATAGCTGTTGTTTGCAGGCCGACGCTTACAAGTAACTATGAGATTGTAAGATAACTTTTCTGTCGTTGTAGGCTCCACTACACAGCATGGAGATCGGAGAATTAGCAACTGACATAATAGCACGAAAGAGACATGATTATGCTCGCAACAGGGATGAGATCGTCCTCCACGTGAAAGTCTAAAACTTATATGGATTTGTATTTGAACATATTGTACACGAACCTTCAACATTTCTCTTTTTTTGCCCCATTCCTCATGATGCTGTAGAAATTTGTGCTGCCAGGGAGCGCTGTACTCAGAGGTTTTTTCATTATTGCTTCATGGCCGTGAAGAAGAAAACATACCAAGGCAAAATGTAATTTTGCTTGTGAAGGGAAAGCTTTGAGTTACCTTGTTTTGTATATGCAAATAAAGTAATCATGACATTTTCACTAAATGTTTTGTGTCAGCTTTCCTTCTCACAGCTGCTACTGACATAATTTCCAGAATGTGGGTGCTGCCGTCTCATACCTCCATAATCTTGTTTTTCGATACAAGAGATGTTGCATGCAGAAATGCGCATTCATTCTGAAATCTGCCGCCTTCTCAGATGTGCTTTCCACTTGTGCAAAATATAATTATTAGAAATCTCACTGTCATGGGATGACGACATGATACTTTTTGCAAAAAACTTTCAACACGGCCCGCAGCAAAAAAATATGTTGTGGGATGAACCTGTATGCGATGCATTCACCTATACAAAAGCAACATACTGTGTATTTCATCAATTATTTTGTGTCTTGCACATTTAATCCAAAATTACCAAGTATGTGCCAGCTTATTTCAAAAGGTACAACTGCCTTGATGCATCGTGCATTCTATACTAATTCCTGGAAGCTGCCTTGTGTAAATGACCTGCGCTGTAAAATATCAAGGTGCCAAAGGTTTACACGTTGTTAACCAGTCTGACCATGAGTATTAAAAAATAATTTGAGACGAAATGTTGATTTCTGCGGACCAAATTTTATAATCATCGCAACAAAATTTCAGCAATAATTATTAGTACGAATTGCGCCAATAAACTCGAATAATCATCATTAGTACGAATATTACCAATGTTTGACTGATTAGCATGTAAATAAACAATCGTGGTTAACCGCAGAGATGCTCAATCAGCACTCCATATCCGGTTGCTGGAAGCATTCAGCCACAGAATAGTCTCAAAAACACATATTCCGAACATGCCATAAAATGCATTGCTGTTCCAGTTGAGATATTTACAGAATTTTGCAGCAAACATGCCCTAAAATGCATTGCTGCTCTAGCTGAGATATTTACAGAATTTTGCTGCAGGTTGTGCAGAAAGAATAACTGTAACAGCAACGCACTTCATTGCAGATTCAATTTCTTTAAATTGGTGCCAGGCACAATTATGGCAAATCGGTATTCTTTCAGTACTGGCTGCCTTCAATATGCAATTACGTGTCCCCAAAGAAATGAAAAAAGCTAATTAGTCAAATTTTGTCCCCAAATGTATTGACTATCGCGCAAATGCTGTCTGTCGCCGCTATGAAGCTTTCACGGCAATAATTAAGATGTCATTTTTTCTTAAGACCTGAATATTTTTTTAGTTTTCGACAATGAGCCATGTCGAAAAAATTAGGGCATAACCCCTGCGGCCATTTTTAGGAACCTTTTTTTTTTGTAAGCTTTCGTATAGGTATCCAGTCTTGCACGTTGTCACCCGCGCGTCCTTCTGCGCATGCACATTAATTTTGCACATTGCTCTTTCGGCCACCCATTGAACTTCACTGCAGGGCACTAGCGTAACTCACTGAGCAGCGTTTTCAGAAAAATTGTATTTCGGAAGATCAGCCGAAGTTCAACAACTTTCCGTTAGCTACGTCTAAAGGATAATTTTTTCAGATAACATAAGCTTTTAGGGCACTTAGTCGTAATTGTCCTGCTGAGTTATAGCAGTGCTTTAACCTTGGCCAAAGCGCTAATATAACGCAGCAGAGAAGTTACGACTAAGTGCCTTAAATGCCTATATTTTCAGAAGCGAGTATCCTCCTGACGTTGGTAACCGAAAGTTGTAGAAATTGAGCTGATCATTTGAAGTAGAATTTTTATGAAGTTCTGCTCAGTGAGTTACGCTAGTGCATTGCGCTGAAGTTTGGTGGTTGGCCGAAGAATCAATGTCCTAAATTCATGGACATGCGCAGAAGGACGCACGTGGGAAGCCTTGCAAGACTGTATGTCTACACGAAAGGTTACATACATAAAGGCTACGTGTACCTATACTAAAGGTTACTATGTAGTAACCTTTAGTATAGGTACACGTAGTCTTTTATTTTATAAGTGCACAAAATTGTGAGAATATGCCCCTTTATTAAACGTTACTTAAGTAAAGGTTACAATTTTATTTCCAACTTATAGGTTACACATTTGTGAGAGTATGCCCTTTATTAAAGGTTACTTAAATAAAGGTTACTGTGTAACATTTTTTATAGGTGCACAAATTTGTGAGAATATACCCCTTTAGTAAACGTTACCGTGCTAAGAGTGTACGTGTGCAGCTTTACGTTAATAGCTACTCTGATTGTCTTCTAAGTCGCGCTGACAGGCGGTGTTCGGGTGTTGTAATCTATGTGAGGTCAAGTTGGAAATGTCAACAAGTGTCCGAATATTGTAAAACAACACACAATGAATTGTCATGCTAAAACACTTGTCCGATATAATTTCAGTCGCATATCGGCCGCCTAAAGGAAATGTCTTAAAGTTCATGTGTTTCTTAGATGAGTTACTGAATACGTTGCTGCTAACAATTGTAGACGTCTGCGGCGGTGGTACTTGCATACATTTGCTTCCAAAAGTGCTGTTTCACAGGATTTTATTACTAGACTTAGCTGTGCTGGTTTTGTCAGCCTAATTAGCATAACAACTCGTCTTACATTGTATTTATTACGAGTATTGATACCCCCTTAGAGCATGCTACCACATGAGATGTCAGATGTTTGTGATCAGTGCCCTGTGTTCATGACACATATCACTGTAGAAAAAGTCATCCTCAATAAAATTTGTTAGCTGCACAAGACATACCTATAATAAATATGGATCTGCTTAAAATTGTTGTTTGCACATATAAGTGGTCCTTCTTATCTGAAATAAATGATGCGCTTCTATTCCATGTTTATTTCTGTGTTTTTAGAAATTCGCAGCGCACCTTTCTCTTTCAAAAAGATCAGACAAAAAACAACATAATAAAGCCCTGGATTTCACATGAACTTTTCAAAATGATAGCAAGCAGTAGACGCACCCTCACGCTCCGCTCAAACGGCTTCGTAGCGGGGCGTAGGCCGCGTTCTTCGTTCCGCTGCCGATGTCAGCTTTGAGCGCACGCGCATTAGCGTTCCCGCTAGCGTTCCGCTAAGTAGCTGAGCGTAGGTTACGTCGGTCTGAGCGGAGCGGACCATGTACGCTCTGATAAAACTGCCTATTGTCTCGTTGTAGTGGCGGTCAAGAACACAATAACAAAGCTGATTCTTGGGCCATGGCCTATGCATTCTTGCATGCAAAAAGCCACAAAAGCCCTTCTGCAGTTCGTGAAGAGTACTGGATTGTACGAACGCTTGTGACAGCGGAGATTCTTCTGTGACTGTCTCTGCGAATGACTGACTATATTTTCTTTCTTTTCTATCCTTATCTATTCTTCCCTTTCCCTCTCCCCAAGTGTAGGGTAGCCAACCGGGCACGCCCTTGGTTTCCCTCCCTACCTTTCCCTCTTCGTTTCTCTCTCTCTCTCTCTCTGCGAATGGTGAAAGTAACTCTTTATTGGGCGAACTACTGCCCCTAAAAGCAAGTGACATGCAAAGCACAACGATGGCGGCGAACGCAGTCGGCGATCGTCGAAAATCTGATCTGCGGTTCAAGAGCGTAGGCATTTATGCACGAGTCGTCGAAGGTTCCAGCGTAATCGCTTGTGCCCGCGTGCATTTCTTCCAGAAAGTACTACACAATTCGTGTCGCGCATACAATTAGATTACACTACGTCCGTTGACAACAGACAACGCATAGAACCATCAATAACATTCGAGAAACTTCCGATAAATGCAGGCGCGTCCCGCGCTGATCGATGGTTAACATTTGTTATCCGGCGCAAAGCGGTCACCCGAGAAAGATAAAAAAATGACAGCAGATCCACGAGGTGAATGATGATGAGTGGGCGAAGCTCCGGAGGGAATCATCGGATCTCCCGCTTAAGGGGACGCTAGCACAAACGCGTTAGAAACGTGCAGTACTCTCTAGTAAGGGGGAGCGGCCACAGCGTCTTACGCAGCCATTTACACATGCCGGAACGTGCACCGCGTTTGCCGACGCCATCACATGACAGCTGAGAGAGTATACCCCCCGTATTCATAAACGCTCCTCGACTTGAACTTGACTTGCCACCGCTTTGGGCAGCGCTTTCGAAACGCGTTGAAGGTAAGGTGGAGAGGCCACAGCGTCTTACACCAGCTTCTTACACGGGCCGTAACGCGCTAGCACAAACGCGTTAGAAACGCGCTAGAAACGCGGCCTTTCGTTAATGTTGGGTATTTATAGCCATCGTGGTGCGTTTGTCCATGTCCGCTTCGTGGCGTAGTGGGCTAACGCCGCGCGCTCGGAAGCGAGGGGTCCCTGGTTCGATTCCGCGCTACGGACACAACTTCGGAATTTTTTTCTCATTTTTCTCAGACTGGTTACACTACTACTACTACTACTACGACGGGGACGGAACGGGTGCCGCTATAAGGAGCTTCGCCCGTAAAAAGTACACATGTGAATATGATCACCATCATCCACCTATTATAGCGTAGCTGTTAAGGGCTAAGCCCCCAGGAATCGTGTCCGCGTGTAGAAAAAATTATCATCATCATCAGCATAGGCTTGAGCGTCGTCCTTGGTGAGCGCACACCCTCCCCCTCCCTCCCGGCCGACTGAGTCCCCGCATCTCTCTCCTCTTGCGCCATTCGACCTTCTCTTATGCCGCGTTCCCTCTGAGCAGAGTTGGGCCCTGCTGCGAGGCTAGCGGCAAGCCTGCTGGAAGCTGCACCCGACTACAATTGAGCCCTGCTAGGAGGCTAGCGAGGCTAGACAGGCAGCGCGCCTGGGCTGCTGACGCGCACGCTTTCCGTCGCCCCTCCGGCTGCTCTGCGTGCGTCTATTGACAGGGCCGCTGAGAAGGGCTTCTGTCTTCATGGACGATACAGAGAGGCCCACTGCTTGGAAGCAGGAAAAAACATCGTCATGGGCACGCTGCAAGCAGGACCGCACGGATGGTTCATCCCAGCGTGATCTTACGTCGTCGAACTGTTCCGATGGTGCTGGGCGGCAACCAAATACCATGGAAGCGGGCCGTGACCTACTTGGGCCTGCTCATCAACGCGCTCTTTTCTCGCACCAGCGGTCAACGCGCTCTTTGCTCAAGTGCCGAAGTTCCAAAAGGCGGTTGGCCGTCTGCTCCTCCGCGGCAGAGGATGCACACCACAATTGGGTCTCCGTCTATATGCCGCGGCGTCTACGTCAAGGCACTCCCCCTCGTGGCCCTCCCACGAGCTCGTGTAGGCCGCCTGGAGCTCTAGCACCGTTAAGCCATCCGGATGATTCTTGATTTGCCAGGGACCTCGCACATCCCTGCCACCCTAGCCGAGGCAAAGGCTTGGCCGCTGTCCCTGCTGCTGCTACAACGTGGCCTCCATCACGTTGACAGGCTACATCACGCCCCGGGTTGCGCGGCTCTGTTGTCGAGGTTGCGGAGCCGACCTCACTCGCGCATTGACAGTTTGTGTCAGCTCTACGAGGACGCTGTTGGTCGCCCACCCACGCTAGGTGTCCCGCCACCTCGTCTGCACCATCAGCCATTGGAGGTGTGTACTACACTGGAGGGCCTCACGAAAAGGCGATCCCAAACCTGCGCCTTGTTCCAGGCCTCGGCATTCCTCCTGAAGGACCGGCTGGACGGACATCTGCACATCTACACTGACGGCTCCGTCCATGCAGACTCCGGATCTGCCACAGCTTCCTGCGTGATCCCTGCCCTCCAGCGCTCGGGAGTGTGCCGGCTGCCTTTCGCAGCTAGCTCCACCGCCGTTGAGGTGGCCGGCCTCCATCTGGCTGCGGACCTGCTGGCGGAGGACCCCCAGGATCCTCTGCGACTCGCGAACGGCGCTTCTGGCTCTTCGTCGACCGGAGACCGCCGGCCTTGGCGTGGCCCTGCTGGCGGAAAAGCTTCGCGCCCTTGTTTCGAGTGGCTTGAAGCTGTCGCTGCAGTGGCTCCCATCTCACGTCGGCGTCCAGGGCAACGAGGAGGCTGACGCCCTGGCAAAGGAAGCACACAATGCTTCTGTACCATTCAGCACCGCTGTAACTGCCTTTGACTACGCAAGGCACACGTTGCAGCGGCACCTAACGGCGCTCCACCCGGATCGGCCCGTCGCCAGCGGTCGCCCTCCCCGACCACTTCCTGATCGCGGCCTCACAAAGCAGGAGCGGTCTCTCCTCCTGCACCTCCGGATCGGCTGCTCCTGGACGGCTTCCCGGAAGTACAGCAAAGGCCCGGCTCCAACCCCGGCCTGCTCAGCGTGCGGAGAGGAGGAAACAATCGAACATCTACTTTGTTTCTGCCCCGCCTTCTCCAAAGAAAGAGCTTCACTCTACACGTCATTCCGACGCCTAGGACTCCCTACGGACTCAGCATCGCAGCTGCTTTTCCCGGTCGGCACCACGTCTCCGCCTTCAGGCACCTTCTCACATTCCTGGAGGACACGGGGCTGTCGTGAAAATTGTAAATGCGCTGCCTGGCTACCCCTGATGGTCAAGGGCTGTGTAATCGATCGACCTTCACCCTCTTTTATTTCTGCTTTACATCCCCCGCCCCTTCCCCAAGGCGCTGAGTCGTGCTCCCTAAAGGGCTGCAGAAAATAGCGCCTCTTCCTCTTCACAACAACAATCTCTGTCGCTCTGACAGGGCCACTGATAAATGGTAGGAACACGAGGAGGGCGCGGCGCGCCGGCCCGATGGCGGGGGAGTGATAGGCGGCTGCCACGCATGACTGTGCGTGTGTGTGCCCTCTCTCCTACTGCAGCGCATGCGCACAGCCCTGCAGTCCTCTACCGCCTGGGCCGCCGACTCTGTCCGGGCAGCGTATAGACGGTTTCAGTGTTTAGAAACAAATATCGCTTGCCGCTGATTGGTTGCCCCATCGGAACTTCCGGCAGGAGAAGAAGCACTTCCGGCTATGTTGTTTGAAGGCATGCGTGACGCGAGGCCGCCGTGTCGATGTTTGCACTGCTTGGTGGAATCTGTGATGAGCTGATTCTACATCGTGAATATTGTCGAGATGACGAGCGACTACTTTAAGGCGCTTAGCACCGAAGCAAAAGATCGGCATCGCCAAAAATTGATGTTTAGAGGCATAGAGCTGCCCGATCCGCTGGACGATGATGTCGTGCAATTTTCGTTTTCACCGGGCTCCAAACACCTTCCCTCAGTTACAACCCCGGAGCAACAAGCGGAGCATCTTAGTGAGGACATGCAATGAACGCAGACTGTTGTCTTCAAGGCAGGTAATGGGACTGCTGAAAACTAGAAAAACTTTAATGGCACTTTTTTCTTCTTTCTTGGGTTTTACGTGCCAAAACCAGTTCTGATTATGAGGCTCGCCGTAGTGGAGGGTTCCGGATTAATTTTGACCACCTGGGGTTCTTTAACGTGCCCTACAACACAAGCACACGGGCGTTTTTCCATTTCGCAATGACACTTTTATTGCTGCAAGATGGAGGATGAAGTGGTAAGCTGTGCATATGTACATGCACATGTTTTCTGCGTCATATGCCTTGTTTCAATATGCATTCACAAATAACTGTACATTCTCAAAAGTCATTTAGTGCAGGAAGCCTAGGTCGACTGAAATGGGACTAACTTAAATGCTCACGAATTTACCACACTTCTAACAAAATGAAACCTGTAGTGTTGGGCACGAGATTGCAATCCATAATTGGTCTCCGTTCATTCAGAAAATGAAGTTTGTGTGAGCTTTACATCAGATGACGAAAGTGATGTAAGTAGGCACGCAGATTACTTGAGTTGTGAGATGGGGTGCTTAAGTTTCCGACAAAACTGTCATTTTGTCACAGATTAGTGTAAGCAGAACAGAGCACATCATGGCAAGCGAAAGTACAAAGGTAACATTTTGTGATGTTAACATGTTCTAAATCATGACATGCCTTGTCACTTCCTTGCAGGTGATGAAAGATAGCTCCACACAATGGGAATTGCCACTAGCCGACCATTCCTATACAAGCACGAGACTTCCATGACCATGAGAACTATTTCCTATCGAACAATGACCAGTGATGACATTCTTTTTTACACTGGCATTCCTGTGGCTGTATTTGACAAACTCGTGTCAGCACTGAAGACTCAGGACAAGACAGTCCGCAAGGTCTTGACCATCGACGACCAGCTGCTGTTGACGCTCATGAGGGTTAGACTTGGCCTCTTTGTGGAGATCTAGCAAGACGATTTGAGGTCTCTGTCACCTAAAAAAATATGGGGTTTTACGTGCGAAAACCACGATCTGATTATGAGGCGCGCCGTATAGTGGGGGACTCCTGAAATGTGGACCGTCTGGAGTTATTTAACGTGCACCTCAATGCAAGTACATGGGTGTTTTCGCATTTCGCCCCCATCGAAATACGTCTCTGTCGCTTATGTTTCTAGTACATTTTCGAGAGTGCTGGACGACCTGGTGAAGATCATGCAAGAAGTTGTGTGGCTGCGGTGCTCAAGGTTGCGGGCAAGAATGCCTGAGAGTTTCACAAACAGTGAGTACAGTCGTACAACATGCATATTAGATTGCACTGAGGCACTAATGCAAAGGCCACGGAAACTGATGGCCAGATCCGAAAGTTATACAGCCAATACAAGGGCACAAACACAACGAAATTTCTTACTGCAATAGCACCAAATGGATTTATAGTGTTCCTGTCAGATATGTATGGAGGCAGGGCCTCAGACAAATACATTGTAAAGACATGTGGAGTGGAAGAATACCTCCTTCCAGTGGACGGGATAATGGCAGACCGCGGTTTCAAGATTGAGCCTTATCTTGAAATTCAAGGAGTTAAAATGAACAGGCCTGCATTCACAAAAGGTAGGTATCCAAAACAGTGTTTGTCATGACCTCCGTAAATTTAAAGAGCTACACAGTAATTACAAGCATGTACATGATTGCCTTCTTGTTTTTCTTATTTTCTAAGGAAAGGATCAGCTACCTGAAAGTGAAGTCACCGAAACTAGGCGCATCGCGCCGCTACGAATTCATGTTGAGTAGGCAATCAACAGAATCAAGAGATGCAGAATTTTGAAGCAAGTACTGCCCATCAAGTCAAGAAAGTATGCAAGCAAAATTGTCCTTGTTTATGCGGGACTCTGAAACCTTAAAAGTCTGCTCATCAATGAAATAACTCAAGCATAAATATTCCATATGTATTCTAATTTTCGCCATAAGCACTCTGTGAGAAGTGAGTGCTTATGGGCACTCACTTTCAATTAGGGCATTATCAGAACAGATGCCATCAGGGCTTGCAGACAGCTAAGGATGTGTACTGCTCACTACCCTCCCCGACTGTGCTACAGCCAGGCCAGTTTTTCTCATGAATGTCACTCTTGCAATGTTTTCGTACATCTGTCCATGCTTAATGGCAAGCATTACCAGTAAATCTTGGATTTGAAAGTGCAAAAACAGCTTTCGAGGGGCCAGGGATTTCCTTTTTTGGAACCCGCTCCAGATTTGATGCAGTTATGCGAAGGAGCCTGGCCATGTGCCATAGTAGGCACCCTGTTCCCTAGTGGAAAACTCAAGCAATGCCCGTCCTTCATCCGAAAGCACAAGACATTTTTGATAAAATAATTTGCAAAGGCCACAGCTTTCTCTAAGTTCCAATGGGTCTGTAGGCAAGTGGCGAGGCTGGCTTGGCAGATCAGCAGCAGATGGGGCCGAAGCAGTCGCATTAAATGTTCTATGAAGCAAAGTAACTGCATGACATAAAGCAATTGCACACAACTAATTCGCACTGCACTGTGCCAGCTAACACCACTTGTATTTATAATTAAATGCAATAACCAAACATCATATCTACTGTATTTGAAAGCCAACAAAATCTACCGTCACAATCTGCATACGAAAGCATACAAAATAGAATTCAGCATACGCGGCTCTGAAAGATACCGCAAATTATCTAATGTGATTCTTTTGCAATTTCCATGTAAACGGTGTGATAAGTGCACGTGGACTGCTAACTTATGTCTAAAGCAAATCTGCCCTCTTTAAGCGCTCCAATCTAGGTAGACGCTGGCATAATAACCTCCCCCCCCCCCCCCGCCATGCATCGGCTGTACATGGCTGTACTCAGCTGCTGACCAACCGTGCTCAGTCCTACATTCTTAGCACGGTAACGTTTACTAAAGGGGTATATTCTCACAAATTTGTGCACCTATAAAAAAAAGTTACATAGTAACCTTTATTTAAGTAACCTTTAATGAAGGGTACACTCTCACCAACGTGTAACCTATAAAATAAAAGGCTACGTGTACCTATACTAAAAGTTACTATATAGTAACCTTTAGTATAGGTACGCGTAGCCCTTTTGTATGTAACCTTTCATATAGGCATAGTCTTGCAAGGCTTCGCACGTGCGTCCTTCTGCGCATGTACATGAATTTAGGACATTGATTCTTCGACCAACCACCAAACTTCAACGCAATGCACTAGTGTAACTCACTGAACAGAACTTCATAAAAATTCTCCTTCAAATGATCGGCCGAATTTCTACAACTTTCGGTTACCGACGTCAGGAGGATGCACTCTTCTGAAAATATAGGCATTTAAGGCACTTAGTCATAACTTCTATGCTGCGTTATATTTGCAATTTGGTCAAGGTTAAATCACTGCTATAACTCAGCAGGCAATTTACGATTAAGCGCCGTAAAAGCTTATGTTATCGGAAAAAGGTATCCTTTCGACGTAGCCAACGGAAAGTTGTTGAAATTCGGCTGATCTTCCGAAATACACTTTTTCTGAAAACGCTGCTCAGTGAGTTACGCTAGTGCCCTGCAGTGAAGTTCAATGGATGGCTGAAGGAGCAATGCACAAAATTCATGTGCGTGCGCAGAAGGACGTGCGGGTGAAAACGTGCAAGACTGGATGCCTATACGAAAGATTACAGAAAAAAAAGGTTCCTAAATATGGCCGCAGGGGTTATGCCCTAATTTCTTAGACATGACTCATTGTATAAAACCAAAAAGATATTCAGGTTTTAAGACAAAATGACATTTTATTGCTGTGAAAACTTCATAGTGGCGACAGACAGCATTTGCGCGATACTCAATACATTTGGGAAGAAAATTTTACTAATTAGCTTTTTCATTTCTTTGGGAACATGTAATTGCACATTGAAGGCAGCTAGTACTGAAAGCATACCGATTTGCCATAATTGTGCCTGGCACCAAGTTCGAGAAATTGAATCTGCAATGAAGTGCGTTGCTGTTTCAGTTATTCTTTCTGCACAACCTGCAGCAAAATTCTGTAAATATCTCAGTTGGAACAGCAATGAATTTTATGGCATGTTTGCTGCAAAATTCTGTAAATATCTCAACTGGAACAGCAATGCATTTTATGGCATGTTCACAGTATGTGTTTTTGAGACTATCCTGTGGCAGAATGCTTCCAGCAACCGGATATGGCGTGCTGATTGGCCAGCTCTGCCGTTAACCACAATTGTTTATTTACATACTAATCAGTCAAACATTGGCGCCATTCGTACTAATGATTATTATTGAAATTATGTTGCGATTATAAAACTTGTTCAGCAGAAATCATAACCTCGCTACACCAAATAATATCCCAGGCAATGCCCGATAATTCCTCAAATGGCCCTGCTAAGCTAGCCTCAACATTTCGTCTCAAATTATCTATTTTTTAATATTCATGGACAGACTGGTTAACAACGTATAAACCTTTGCCCCCTTGCTATTTTACAGCGCAGCTCATTTACACAAGGCAGCTTGCAGGAATTAGTATAGAATGCACAATGCATCAAGAGTTGTACCTTTTGAAATAAGCTGGCACATAATTGGTAATATTGGGTTAAATGTGCAAAACACAAAATAATTTATGAAATGCACGGTATGTTGCTTTTTATACTGGTGAATGCATTGTATAAAGGTTCGTCCCGCAACATTTTTCTTTGCTGCGGACCATGTTAAAAGTTTTTTGCAAAAAGTATTATGTCGTCATCACATGATAATAAAATTTCTAATAATTATATTTTGCACAAGTGGAAAGCACATCTGAAAAGGCGGCACAATTCACAATGAATACGCATTTCTGCATGCAACATTTCTTGTATCGAAAATATATATATATAGGTATGAGACGGCAGCACCCACATTCTGGAAATGATGTGAGTAGCAGCTGTGAGAAGGCAAGCTGACACAAAACATTTAGTGAAAATGTCATGTTTATTTGCATATACAAAACAAGGTAACTCAAAGTTCTCCCTTCACAAGCAAAATTACATTTTTCCTTGGTCTGTTTTCTTCTCCACGGCCATGAAGCAGTAATGAAAAAACCTCTGAGTACAGCGCTGCCTGGCATCACAAATTTCTACAGCATCACGAGGAAAAGGGCCAAAAAAGAAAGAGAAATGTTGAAGGTTCGTGTACAATATGTTCAAATACAAATACATATAAGTTTTAGACTTCCACGTGGAGGCCGATCTCATCCCTGTTTCGAGCACAATCATGTCTCTTTGCTGTTAGTATGTCAGTTGCTAATTTTCAGATCTCCTTGCTGTGTAGTGGAGCCTACAACGACAGAAAAGTAATCTTACAATCTCATAGTTATGTGTTAGCGTCGCCCTGCAAACAACAGCTATTAACATATAATGAAAGAGACATAAATAAACCACAAACAGATGAAAAACTACCACAGAACAAATAATTAAACACGCCTAAGGCGAATATACTCTTCTGTCTAGGAAATGTCGGCAAGAATAAAAATTAAAGATTAAAAAAACTGAACGAAAATGAATTCTCAAGTCAGTTCGTACTCCCCTCCAGTACAAGTACAAAAAACAACACCGCAATAATGTGACAGTTTAACAGTCAAAATGCAATATCAAGTGATTAGAAAATGAATATCAGCACAAAACATCAGTTCCGCGCATGAGGTCAATGTGCGTCCGCACAAAAGTGCAACATAAACTTCAGATTTAAGAATAACCAACACGGTGACTGATAGTGATAAAAAATATTTAAACAACAGTGTTTATGAAGCAAGCAAGTAGTTCACTTAAATCAAACTGAACAGTGCAAGCATGAGCAAGAATTGACGGTGAAATATACGACAAACACACACGAGCAAATAGATAGTTGAACAGGAAGCATTGCTTACCTAGGTCACATTTATTGCTGTCTTCGGCATTCATTACAGCAGTCACAACACAAACGATGCTCACCACTCTCAGGTAAGCGAAGAACCTTTACCATTGGCCATCGGCAATCAGTCTCGTCGCAGCGGCCACGTAGCACGCCAAAAATGTCCGTGCTCCACGTCCGGCGTCACGGCTTCTTTTCAGCGGCGCGCGAGCCTTTAGGAGTCCTTTTGGTAACTGTACCACCCGTCACGAGTGACTCAGACACACAATACGCTTGGTAAGCGCACGCCACCAAATCGGAGAGCGTAAAAACGTGGGTAAAGGGATGAAACAAAGCGCGACACGACCGTTTTAAAACGACACCACCGGCCATACTCTTCCCAGCATGCATCGCGAGAACTGCGCAATGCAGAGGAGATATGACGGCGCTCATGTGTGGCTGAAGCTGAAGCGCGTTTGATTACGCCCCGCATCTAGCGCAACTAAATATAATAATCAAACTACGGTTCCGTCAAAGTACCACAGGACCATATATATCAAGATGCTAATATTTTAATGTTTCAGGATGTTGCTTTTCGTTTGTATTTGTATGTTTTCTCCCTGCTCATTTCGCCGGCCGCCATTGTGGCCTCCCACCGTGAGCGCACGTTCATCTCTCTACGAGACCTCACTGGAGCGGCTGTCGCCTGCTGTCATGTGAATGTAGGGGCGTATTTCTCGCGTGTTAGTGAGCGGGCAAAATTGGTGCGTGTCTGGCGTTCTCAAATGAACCCAACATTTGCTGTAATTTAGGAACCACTCCCTCTTATACATCGAAATACAAAAAAAGAAAGAAAAGAAGGAAAAGAAAGCGCAGTGGCAAAACATTCAGTTGCAGTGTACAAGTAAGTCTGATTACGAAGCATCTTTCTCGCCCTGCAGATTAGTTATTCGGCCTGCTCGACGCTTTGATTCTGTCGGTCGTCGAGCTTTTACACTACTCTAGCGTGCGCCCACGTGCGGCCTTCAGTGTGCGCCCGCTGTTAGTGGGTGTCGCGTTTCAGGAGAATATAAAACAAACGCGAATATAAGGTGCATTGATACACAAGGGAAAAAAAGAATATTGGGTACAAATATATATTCAATCACCATAATGCATCTGCTTTTAGGTTTTGTGCAGGCCCACAAGTCTGTGTTTTATACCACAGCCTAAAATGTCTGTATCGGTAGCGGGGGGCTTTCCATCACATTGAAACGCGTAGTGATAATTCATGCCACAACATCGTTTGCCACAATATTCTCCGGTGTATGTTCACTGTTTCTGTGGCGTCCTTTTAGATTATAATTTCACATGTGCAGTAGAGATCAGTGACGAATGAATTGCTGCTGTCTCTCTTGAGCATACGCTCGTGCAAGATTTAATTTTTTTTTACATTGCGAAACCGAAGAACCCTACTGGTATCAATAAAATATTAATCTAGTCCAACCAGCCTCATTCCCTCGGGCGCACAACATATCGTATAGGTCAGTCCCGGCTAAAAACACCACATCAGGATAGCAATACGACACAATAATAAGTAAACTTCCAATCCATACAGTAGGTCCCCTAAGCCACGAATGGCAACTCCTTTAGAAGTTACAATCTAAAGGTTACAAGACATTTGGCGTTGCAATAACCTTTAAAATATACGCTTCGGCACATGTAACGTCTAGCCGCGACGGAAATTCACGAAAACATAAAGATCAAGTTTTTTTAGTCACCGAGTAACCTTTATGTTATACGTTACTTGCAGTTATAGGTTAAAATAAACGCTACCGTGCTAAGAGTGATATAGTAACTGCAATATCGGTCTTCGCGCAGTGTTACGCGTTTGTTACTTTCGCGCTTCCATTGTGAAAAATATTCCAATAAATATACAAAGCAAGGTCATTCAAGACATTTCAAATACGTCGCAAATAAACGTTGCAGTGTTAAAATTTCTGGAAATGCTTACTATAATATGTGGTGCACTTCTAAAATCGCCGTGCTGTGGTTGCAAATAATTGGGCAAAACGAACACGTCCAGATGAAATGCGTAATATGCTGCTCTCCCCCCAAAGTGCACATCATTATTTATAGCGCCAATTTGAGCGTATATAGGTATTTAATTTGAAAGAGAGATAAAATGAACGATTCAGTCTCACAACATAGGAGTACACGACGGTGAAAAGCGTTATAAGCGATTGATGAACTTGCGATACTATAGTTTTTTACTACATGATTGAAAAGCTGACCGCGGAACTGTGGTGCAGATTTCGGTAGATGCGAAAAACTGCCAAATAACTCGTTGGCGTGGAGGTTGAACTAGACCGTGCGAAAAACGTCCATTGTGACAGCTTGGAGAAAACCGCACAGGTAGAAACCCGTGTTGCTGCGCGCGATCTTCTGCCACAAAAATGTGTCATTGGACTCACGTATTCTTCTATCTGAAACTAACGCTCACACTAAATTTGCGCAGCTGCTCAGCGTACGCACACGTTTTTCTGTTACCTGCCACGGTAGCTAAGTGGCTTTAGCATCGCGCTGCTGATCTCGAGATCGCGGGTATGATAGGAGCGAAACGCAACAACGATCGTGTACTTATATTGATGTGTATCTTAAAGATCCCAGGTGGTCAAAATTAATCCGGAGTCTCCACCTACGGTCTGCTTCATAGTTTAGGCACCTGCAACCCTTTTCTCAATTAACGTGGAAAAAGGCGTTAGGTCTTGTATGTATGCTGACTTCAATCTAGCGCAATTTTTACGTTTGCTTCAGGTTTTTTTTTTCTTCGTGAAATACGTATAGACGCTACGACTGGACATACAGCGCAACGACACAAGTGCAGCTAATGGAAATGTGCACCTTACAGGATGGTAAAAACGACAGACCAAAGAAAAGGCAGTGAATGTACATGTTTTTTTTTTAAGTACAGGCTGTGTGGCCAGTATGGGTGCTAGATATCTAACAACCGTATAAAGTAGCGGAAAGAACCGAAATGCATATTTTATACATTTATCTGGATAAGCATCCGCACAGATATCTTCGAGACGTTTTTACAACTTTTTCTAGCCGTCTTAGCAAGATTATAGCTTCGAACAGATTAGGTCCTCAAGACGTACATAAAAAGACGTTTTGTAGCCGTCTTGAATCGTTGTAGACGTTCTAGTTCATTTTGGCTGGCCCAAGACGGCTACAAAATGTCTTGTGTTCAGTGGGTCGCAACTCGTGTCATCCTGAGAATTCGTTTCAAGTGGATCTGCCTTCCAAACTCTGCGACTAGAACTTATAAATTGCAATATGGACCATAATGTAATTAGTTACAAGCTTAATTAGTAAATTTTTAATTATACTGTAGTGGACAGTGCGCTTGGCGTCCGCAGAACAAGAAGAAGAAGCTCGACATCATGGCCGCAACATCAGCGTAGTTGCCCCGACGAATAAATGCTTACTTGTTCCGAGTCTTCTGTTCCCACAAGTTGGTGACCCGGACGTGATCCCGCATTGCAACTATTCGTCCGCCGCTTCTCTTCGACGCCATGGAATCGAACTCCCAAGACAATACCACACCTTCCATCGCTACAATCAAGCTTCCCGAGTTCTGGCCCGCAGATAGTGAGCTCTGGTTTCTCCATATTGAAGCGCAGTTCCGCCGTCACCGCATCGCATCGCAGACGGTCAAGTACGACTATGTCGTGAGTGCGCTCAGCCTGACCACCACAGCTTTGATCCGCGACGTTTTGCTCACTCCCCCACCCGACAACCCCTACGACATCCTCAAACGGGAGTTACTTCGACGCACGACCGACTCCGAGTCACGACGAATTCAACAGCTTCTATCATCGGAGGAACTTGGCGACCGAAAGCCGACCGAACTGCTTCGTCACATGACCCTGCTACTAGGAGGCAATTCATCTTCAACGGACTCAAAAATCGTCCGCGAGCTCTTCCTTCAGCGTCTATCGAATCAGGTACGGATGATTTTATGTGCCTCCCCTGCGGCAACCTTCATTGAAGACTTAGCAACAACGGCAGACCGGATCATGGATACTTCCCATCCTTTCGTATCTGCCATCGACCGTTGTCAGGTGCCCGTCTCGAGTCCGTTACAGTTAGAGCAGCGCTTTGACGAACTCAGCTCCTCAAACGCACAGCTTGTCTCGCAAGTGCATCAACTAACTACTGAGCTAGCTACTTTGCGTTTCTCCGTGGGTAGAGACCGATCACGTCATCGCACGCCCAACCAAATCAACTCCCGCTATTCCACTGCCGCTATTTGTTGGTACCACGCCCGATACGGCACACATGCACGTCAGTGCCGTCCACCGTGTAACTTTTCGGGAAACGGTCGGGCCAGTCACTGATGACGGCAAGTGCTACCGGCCCTACGTCAAGCCGTCTTTTCTATGTCACCGACCGCGTAACCAAAGTTCGCTACCTTGTAGACACTGGCGCAGAAATTAGTGTGCTTCCGCCTACCTTTCACGACCGAAGACGACATCACCACGACACGTCCTTTCTGACTGCGGTCAACGGTTCTAATATTAGAACGTATGGCCAGAAATCAGTGACTCTTCATCTCGGACTGCAGCGTCCCTTTCGATGGCTATTCACCGTCGCCGACGTCCGCGGCCCCATCATCGGTGCCGATTTTTTGTGGAAGTTCAACTTGGTTGTCGATCTACGCCTATGCCGCCTGCTGGACTCCACGACAAACCTGTCGGTACAAGGCATCACCACAACTGCACCGCCCTTCTTGCGTCTCCTACAAGCACACACCCAGGTATCGACACCCTGGTCCACCATCCTACAAGAATTTCCAGAGTTATTTCAACCCCACTCGCCTGATCGCCCAATCCTGCACAAGGTCACGCACCACATTGTCAAGAAAGGACCACCAGTATATGCCCGACCACGCCGCTTAGCACCTGACCGCCTAAAAATTGCAAAACAAGAATTCGATCACATGCTTGAGTTGGGTTTCGTTCGGCCTTCTGCTAGCCCTTGGGCGTCCGCTTTACACACGGTTCCAAAGAAGACAGGTGATTGGAGGCCATGCGGAGATTACCGCGCGTTAAACAAAGTGACGATTCCCGACCGGTATCCTATTCCTCACATTCACGACTTCACCGCTTCGCTTCACAGTTGCTGCATATTCAGCAAAGTGGATCTAGTTAAAGCTTACCATCAGATTCCTGTGGAGCCTTCCGACATTCCTAAAACCGCAATCATCACACCATTCGGCATGTTTGAATACCTCCGCATGCCCTTCGGTCTCAGAAATGCTGCTCAAACATTTCAGCGGTTCGTTGACCAAGTGCTACGTGGGCTGACTTGTTGTTTCGTCTATTTAGACGACATTCTCGTTTTCAGCCGATCTGCTGCGGAACATGAATCGGACCTGCGTAAGGCCTTCGAACGTCTCCGTCAATACGGCCTCGTTATCAACGTCTCGAAGAGCGAGTTTGGCGTCGATTCCCTCGATTTCCTCGGGCATCGAATTGATCAACGTGGCATCCAGCCCGTCTCACTCCGCGTTCAAGTCATTAAAGATTACCCGCAACCGTCGACCACAAAGAAATTGCGGCAATTTCTGGGCCTCATCAATTACTACCGCCGTTTCATTCCTCGTTGTGCATCCATCTTGCAGCCGCTGCACAGTCTGCTCTCAAAAAAGCCCCAAGCAAACACGCCTCTACTATGGACGAGTTCTGCCGAAAGTGCTTTTGCCACTGCCAAAAATGCTCTCGCTTCCGCCACTCTTCTAGCACACCCGAAGCCAGATGCGCCAATTTCCGTTATGGTGGACGCCTCCGACATAGCTGTTGGCGCTGTTCTTCAACAGCTGGTTGACAACGCTTGGCAACCCATACATTTCTTCTCGAGGAAGCTGACAGTGCAAGAAACTCGCTACAGCACTTTCGGCCGTGAACTCCTGGCAATCTACCTCGCAGTCCGCCACTTCCGTCATAACCTCGAAGGTCGCCGGTTCTTTATTCTCACCGACCACAAGGCACTGATTTATGCTATTACTTCCAACAGTTCCTCACACACGCCACGTGAAATTCGCCAGCTTGCCTATATTGCCGAGTTCACTACCGACATTTGACATATCAGTGGTGCCAACAATCCCGTTTCTGACGCCCTGTCACGGATTCACATCAACGCAACTCAAGTCGCTCGTTCCGGCATCGACTTCATGCGCCTAGCTACTGCTCAGCGCAATGACCCCGAACTTCCGACACTCCGAACTGCGAACAACTCCCTACGCTTCGAAGAGGTCTTACTACCTGGCTGCGACTATACCGTCATTTGCGACGTGTCTACAAGTCGGCCACGACCGTATGTCCCACAAGAATTCCGACGACGCTCTACACTCCTTATCGCACCCAGGAGTGCGAGCTACGCAACGTCTTGTCACCTCCCGCTACCTTTGGCCCCGTATGAATGCTGATGTCCGTTGCTGGGCGCGGTCGTGTATCCAATGCCAGCGTGCCAAGGTCGACAGACACACCATGAGCGCGCCGGGTCATTTTCCACCACCAGACGTTCGTTTTGGCCATGTTCACGTCGACATTGTGGGTCCGCTACCACCGTCCGCGAACCAACGTTACATGCTCACTTGTATCGACAAATTTACCCGCTGGCCGGAAGCAACGCCGCTAAGCAACATCGCTGCAGAATCTGTTGCACAGGCTCTTGTGCACACCTGGATCGCTCGTTACGGCGTCCCACACACCATAACGACAGACCGAGGGAGACAATTCGAATCGTCCCTCTTTCGGGCTCTCTTCCGCCTTCTAGGCGTAACACACATACGAACTACGGCTTACCACCGCAGTTCCAACGGCATGGTGGAACGCTTCCACCGTCAACTGAAGGCATCACTGCGTGCGCAGGACTCAACAATTCCATGGACAGAGCGCCTGCCTCTGGTTCTACTAGGTCTTCGCACCGCGGTGAAAGAAGACACACAGTGTTCATCCGCAGAGCTGGTTTTCGGCACGACACTTCGCGTACCCGGCGAGTTCTTTGCCTTGGAACCGACATCAGCTGAGCTACACTCTTACGCCGACCGCCTGTGAACCACTATGGCTACTGTCGTACCACCACCGCTTCGTCAGGATTGCAAGACCGTGTATATAAGCCCTGCATTACTTCATACTAGCCATGTCTTCATCCGCCACGATGCCACTCGCACTCCACTACAAGAGCCTTACGACGGTCCTTTCAAAGTCCTGAAGCGCTATCCTAAGTACTTCACTCTCCTTGTTAACGGACTCGAAGAGACGATATAGACCGTTTGAAGCCAGCTCACATGGACGCTGGCAACACCATCTGAAGCAGATAAAGCGCTCGACGGCAATGCCTTCATCGCTAGGGGGGGGGGGGGGGGGGAGCCATGTAGTGGACAGTGCGCTTGGCGTCCGTGGAACAAGAAGAAGAAGAAGAAGCTCGACATCATGGCCGCAACATCAGCGTAGTTGCCCCGACGAATAAATGGTTACTTGTTCGGAGTCTTCTGTTCCCACAATACCATTACGCATTTCAATTTTTTAACCAATCCGGCGCCGGACGCCGGCACCGGATTTTCAGCGACACGGGGCACTTCACTCTCTCGCGTTAATGCCTATAAGCTACAGTCATTACAACATAATCTAACATACATTTTCAATCGATATCAATGTATAAATGCTTGTTCATCAAAGCAACTTCGAACGCATTTTATAAGCATGCGATCACCCATTGTATTTAATTTTGTGTGTGCCTCGTAAACTTTCAATCCCTTTTACAATACGTAAGCATTTCTTCGCCGACCCAATGAGACTATACTGTTCGTCCATCACGTAACACAGATGCAATGGCTCATACCGGCCTAAACAATGGCTCATACCCCCTTAAGCAATTGCTCATGCCGCGTAAGCAAGCAAAAAAATGCAATGGAGCATATCCTCGTAAGTAAGAGGCTACAAGCGCTCACCAGAGTGAAACGAGCAGTGCATACATTCATTGAAATCACCCATACAACACACAGAACTACATATGTTTCAACAAAGAACAAGCGCAAAACGCATCCGCACCGTCAATAAAGCGTTGCATACCCCCCTCAGACGTAGTGGAGGTTTCGCAACAGCGTCGCTGGACATCCAGGTTCATAAGGATCGGATCATGTTCGATAAGGTTGATAACGACCAATGAGGGTTGATAGGGTTTATACTGGTCGGAAGAAGTTTCGTAACATTGAAAATGACACCGGACTGTGTGGAGATGAGCAAGCGGCACAATGCTTCTGCATACTTACAGCAGTTTCTGCGTGATTTTTTTTTTATTAACGTGATGGCGTTGAATGCCCCGTGTCGCAGAAAATTCGGTGTCGGTGTCGTTGTTCGTGAGCGAACATTTGCGTATGTATTTAGTCACATGAGTATGCGATGCCTTGCTATATGACATGCAGTATGTGCGGGTTATATTTCCACACCATTCTATCACAAAACGCGCATTGTCTTACATTCTTGACAAAGTTATTCTTCGGAATTTTGAGAATGACAGCCCAAAAACAAATCTCATGAGACAAAACACCGGCAGCGCATGCCTTTTATGTTAAATATTCTCAGACTGAAATATTAAAAGTGCGAAACTATAACAGAAACCTGCAAATGATGTAATTTTTTTGGCCCAGCTGTGCACACCTCCGGGATCGGCCCAAGCAAGAGGCAGCCCTTCAGCAAGAGGCAAGCCTTTCTCAGTAAACATTACGGCTACATAAGCTGCAGTTGCCCGGAAGCGTGAGAAGCAGTGAGGCATCTTTTAATGTTGTCGCGTTCCACTCGTAAAGTCGAAGCTTAAGCGTTCTCCAAGTTCTTTTTTTTACTTTCAGTTTTTTCACCTATCGAAAGCAAACGGGGCGATATGACACTTCGGGATTCTCCAAGATCTTTCCCCGGGAACACGCTAAGCGCAAGTCAAAGCTGTCCGTCTAACGACATGTTTTGCATAAAGGCGGCTATTCCTTGGTCTGGACCAATCACCGAAGACACTCGTGTTCCGCAAAGGAGCGCGCTCAGTAGCATACTCTTTATTGCAAAAATGATTTTCCTGCACGCAGTCATTCCACGCACAATGTTTTATTCTTATAAGTCGATGATTTTGAGATAAGTTTGAAATCATGCAATATTGCTATCTGCGAATGACAATTGCACACTTGGAATAAACAAATTGTCTGAATTGGTGGATAAGAAAGGCTTCAAATAAACACCCAAAAGTACTTATAAAGTAGTACCTACAAATTATTAGCAATAATTTGGGACTCGACCCTCACGTTTAATAATCATAATAAATACATGAAGTCTAAATGCCCAAAACCAATGAACCTCTTAAAGGTTCTGTCGCGCACAACAGGACAGTGATCGAAAATGCCGTCTGAACTTGCACAGGAGCTTTGTCTGCTCGCGCCTTCACTATGGTGCTATATTTTATCATTCCGCAATACAAAGCACATTAAAAAATGTCACAGTTTCGCCCTAAGGGCGAAGCAATGAATGCGATAGCAACACAGCAATGCCATACGAAGTAAGGTGAGCGGCTTTGGTAGCAATATGAATTGTAGTAAACAGGAGCTGATTAAGTAAGCAGGTGTGCTGCGGCGTAAGTAGACCGACATGAAGAGAGACTCGATGACCACGAGAAGGCGCGTGTGAAGCGGTGGTGTTGATGAGAAGCGCTTCCCGTGGGCAGCGCGTGCGAAGGGACACACCTGTAGCGCTGCACTGCCGATCCGGGCAGCATTGCATGTGTATCGTGCGTTGGAAAATGTGGCCCGACTATTACTAACTGAATGAACAAGCTTGGTGGGAGCGCGCACAAACAAACATGAATAGATCACACTGAATGACGCAGACGACTGTCAAAACGCTGGCAGCAAACGCATACGCCGCAGCGGGCGAAGGTACGTGCGGTCTATCGCTTCAACGGAAACTCAGCGGCGAATGCACGGCGCATAAAGGTCAGAGCCGTGTGGAGATAAGAGACGGTGCGGGCCAGCGACGAGCGCGGTTGTTGGTAGAGTAGAAGTGCGCCCCCCTCACGCTCCCTCTGGCGCTGGCTTCCCGCTTCCTTGCTTGCGCGTGGGAGATCCAGTCGTTCGCTCTCCGTGATAGCGCGCGTCCCCGCACGCTTCCACTCGGGCATACGGCGCGCGGCGAAGATTTTATCTATACGGAACCTCACGGCGACGGCGACGCCGACGGCAGAAATCCGGTTGAAGTGTCCATATAATTGCTATCGCAATAAAATCCTAGAACCTCTTCAGGATTCAGGTAACCGCGACTGGTGCCTTCAGAAGAAGCTCCGTACAAAGCCACTACGTAGAAGCAAACGAGTGTTTGCTCCGTCTACAGAGGTCATTTTCCAGCTTCACCTATTATGTAAAACTACATTCAAACATGCTTGTTACACAATTCTGTAAACGATGTGTCCGGTGCCATAATCTTTATTGATCGACCCACAGTGAGGAGCCCTTCTCACTGCGTGCGAGGAATCTCAGTAACCATTTGTGTATGTCCCATTTCTTGAACAGCGTCTAATGCCGGCAGCGACGCTGTCACCGCCGTGGAAATTGCAGTTCCTGGAATTTGACACCTCGTATGTTGAAGTTTGCGTAGGATGGATAACCGGTGGACTATTAGTGTTACAGAATGGGTACCAAGAGAAGGGAAGCGCAGTCGAGGACGGCAGAAAACTAGGTGGGGGGATGACGGAAGTGTTTTATAATTTCCAAGAACAACTAACCAGGGCATTCCACAAGGATCAATTTTGGGTCCTCTATTATTCTTTATCTACATTAATGACTTACCATCATCACTTAATTATCCTGACTGCATCCTCTATGCTGATGATACAACGATATTCATTAGTGATAAATACATTAACAGTTTACTAAGAAAGTTAAACGCCGATGTCACGAATCATCTTTCTTGGTGTAAGAAAAACTCGCTAAATGTAAACCCTATTAAAACAAATTTTACGTTATTTCATTCCGTCCCTAAAGACACTTACAATAACCACTGAATTATACATCAGCAACTGCTTCATTACTCCATCTAATTTTATTACTTTTCTACGTGTTACATTAGACGCTACACAGAAATACAACATTCAAGTAAATTCTGTCATTAAGAAGATTGCTTTTGGCATCCGCGTGCTCATTCGAACAAGACACTGTTTTCAGCAACATATTCTAAAATCGCTTTACTATGCTTTCAATAACAGTCACCTAACTCACTGTATTTAATCATGGGGCTGCACATACCCCTCCTCCCACCCCACCTGACATCCCTCAATAACATTCAGAACCGGGCGGTCCGAATAATTGCCCATAGTTCATACACCACATCAGTACCACCCATTTTTCGCAATCCTAAAATTCTACCATTAACCTGCACATTTCAACTGAAACTAGGTATTTTATTGTATAGAAGTAGAAACTGTGACGTTCCACAGTTTCTAACTGAGCTACTTCCCCCAACGCTACTTCACAATAAAAATAACACACGGCTTTCTGAATATAATAACATCTTGCTTCCAAACGTAAACACTAACTACGGTAAAATGACCGCCTTCTTTTCTCCAATTTCCTTTCAGAATTCTCTGCCATCAAATATTTACTCATGCCCTTCACTACACTGTTTCTGTGGACTTCTAAAATAGTATTTACTAACAACATACGTTAACTAGTGTGTATATGTGTATGTGTATATATGTGTGTGTATATATATTGTCACTTAGTAGTGACGGTGAAGAAAACAGTCGCAAAACTGTGAATGCCGAAACGGACTTTATTGGGCGAACCTGTGCCCACAAAAGTAAGTTGCACTACAATAGCGGCGAACACAGTCGGCGATCGTCGAAATCTGATCAGCGGCGAAAAGCGTCCGCCTTTATTGACCCTTTTCGCGGAGCAGTTTGTTTTAGAGAAACGAGATGGCGCTCACGGCGGGGCGCCATTCGTCTCCTAAGCGACAGCGCCACGAATACGAAACCATTACTGCTTCTGCCTTGCTTCTGTGCGATCAGCTCTCGGAAATGCAAATGGGTTTTCGCTAACACAATGTGCTCCAATCATGCTAGACTGAATCATGTGGATTGAAGACGTGTGCAGTAGTTGGCTGCAAAAATAGTGACTGCCATGTTAAGGAATAGAATGAATATGTGTGGCCAAGTTGGCGGACCGCTGCTGCAAGTGTCCGAACGTGTTACCGGCACTTCGTGATATACGGCTTTCCTCGAGGATACAGAAATTTGCTCATCCGCCAGCCTTGTATCGCTAACCTTCAACGAAAGGGCTTCATCCCCAGAACGTCGGCAAGAGTGAGTACCACTCGATAAACAATGACAAAGGGAGTAGCGCCGCTTCCTTTCATATTAAGTTTCGTGCACGCTATCTATACACATCTGTCCCAAATGGTAGGAAAACTTACGCCCACTCTATAGCCGACGTATCAAGAATAAGTGATTGGGCGCACACTTCAATATATGCGCACTGTATACGCACAATAAATGACGGACTACACCGATGGCGCACGAATGGTCGAAGCTGAATGTTTCGTGACGGTCCACAAGAGTAAGCGAGTTACTAGCTGTAATATATATTTGCTACAAGGTATTACAATGTACAAAACAGCTACGTTTCAAGCTTTGTGCGCAGCAAGAACAAATCTATCGGAACTGAGCACACCCGCGAGCGATTAGGCAGAAAATCAGATAGTAGCCAGACCGAGGAACTTCGCTGAGTCAGAAACTGACAAGCCACTGCTTCAAAATATTTGCCGAATAAACAACAAAGAGCAAAACACACTAATTCTGAATGAATTCATGAGCGGAATGTTTGGATAGCTTGGAATACATATGTAGACACGCTTTTAGAACAAGCACCATATACGCTGCTTGCGCCGTTTGGGCATAGCTTAATCAGCTCCGAAAGCGCTTTTGCATGTTCTCTCAAGCTGTGATCAAAGCTTCGTGTCATCCACCTAGTCACCGTTTACGATATCTTCGAAATCAGAGGTTTTCTAAGCCACGCCGGCGTCATACACTTCCATTGTAAACAAGGAGGCAACGGGGGCAGTTGAGGCAAGCAATGGACGCGTCACCACGTGATCAAACATGGCAGCGCCCACGGGGTCGTCGCGAAAAGGGTCAATACATGAGTCATCGAAGGTTCCAGAGTAATCCCTGGTTCCCGCGTGTTTTCCAGAAAGTACTAGACAATTCGCGTCGCTCATACAATCAGATTACATAAGCGTTGGTGACAACAGACAACGGATAGAAGCATCGATAACGTTCGAGAAACTTTAGCGTTTGAGATAGAAGCAGCGATAACGTTTAACATTTGTTAGCCGGTGAAAAGCGGCCACCGGTGAAAGATAAACAAGTACACGTGTCAATACCCTCCCCTTAAAAAAACATCTTCCCGATGCTATAAACAAAACACGAAAGCGAAAACAAAGCCACGCGTTTTAAAGAAAAAAATGTCAGTTTCGCCCGAAGGGCGAAGCAATGAATGCGATAGCAAAACAGCAATGTC
Organism: Dermacentor silvarum; assembly: GCF_013339745.2. NCBI lineage: Eukaryota > Metazoa > Arthropoda > Arachnida > Ixodida > Ixodidae > Dermacentor > Dermacentor silvarum. The sequence goes on from NC_051159.1 coordinate 21,112,237, forward strand.
ATACGAAGTAAGGTGAGCGGCTTTGGTAGCAATATGAATTGTAGTAAACATGAGCTGATTAAGTAAGCAGGTGTGCTGCGGCGTAAGTAGACCGACATGAAGAGAGACTCGATGACCACGAGAAGGCGCGTGTGAAACGGTGATGTTGATGAGAAGCGCTTCCCGTGGGCAGCGTGTGCGAAGGGACACACCTGTAGCGCTGCACTGCCGATCCGGGCAGCATTACGTCTGTAGCGTGCGTTGGAAAATGTGGCCCGACTATTACTAACTGAATGAACAAGCGTGGTGTGAGCGCGCACAAACAAACATGAATAGATCACACTGAATGACTGCAGACAACGACTGTCAAAACGCTTGCAGCAAGCGCATAAGCGTGCAGCGGGCGAAGGTACGTGCGGTCTATCGCTTCAACAGAAACTGAGCGGCGAATGCACAGTGCATAAAGGTCAGAGCCGTGTGGAGATAAGAGACGGTGCGGGCGAGCGCGGTTGTTGGCAGAGTAAATGTGCGCCCCCCCTCCCCCTCGCCCCTCCCCACTCCCTCCGGCGCTGGCTTCCCGCTTCCTTGCTTGCGCATGGGAGAGATAAGAGACGGTGCGGACGAGCGACGAGCGCGGTTGTTGGCAGAGTAGAAGTCCCCCCCCCCCCCCCCCCCCCGCTCCCTCCGGCGCTGGCTTCCCGCGTCCTCGCTTGCGCGTGGGAGATTGAGTGCGTTCGCTCTCCGTGATAGCGCGCGTCCCCGCAGGCTTCCGCTCGGGCATACGGCGCGCGGCGAAGATTTTATCTATACGGAACCTCACGGCCGGCGACGGCGACGCCGAAGTGTCCATATAATTGCTATCGCAATAAAACAAAGCAACAAATAACCTAAGTTCGTCAGGGGGCGTAGAAACACTTAAGACGAACTACGTGGATTACTTCAGGTCGTGCGCGGAGCCGCTGTGATTGCGAAATGCCGTCTGGCACGACATCATAGTGCAGTGCGCTAATACGTAGGATGACCTTGTAGGGTCTGAAATAGGGTCGTAACTGTTTCTCACTAAAGGGCCGTTTATAGTCCGACGTAACGTGAGCGCGCGCCCACGCCACGTCACGTTGGCGAAAACGACCCCCTCTATAGTCGGGCGCACTGGCGCAGCGAACGTAACCGGCGACTTCCGCGCGCCCGGCGCCGAATTGGCTCCTGACTAGAGTGTGACTCCTGACCACGGTGTAAGATATATACTCTTTAGGTGGGGACACTTCTCGGCTTGGTTGCTAGACGCGATCGACCAGATAAAGTAGCCAGGGCGCGCGTCTATCGGGGCGTAGGGTGCCTCGACACCAGCGCCGCCGTTCAGGGTGGAGACAACCCCGCAGGCGCCGCCATATTGAATCACACAAGCTCAGACTCAGCTACGCTTGCGTTCATAGTGTTACTCGCGGCGCGCTTCCAAGTGCTTTGCCTTGATGAGGATTTTTTTATCGGTATCGCATCTGCACATCTTTATAACCAATAGCCGTTAACTCGTCGAAGGTCGAAGACGTAAATGTATGGCGCCGGGAACATGCCCCAAGTTGTCTAATTCAATCACACGGCACAATGCACACGGCACATTTAATAGAGAGTAATAGTTGAGCGGCTCAGCGGGCCAGCGGGCCCAGCGATGGAGCGGAGGGGACAGCGGAGCGCAAGATGAAGAGTAATAGCTGAGCGACGCCCCGCTCGTTTCAGCGGATAGTACTGCTGCGCCATCTGTTGAACAAGGTTGAAGTTACTCTCGATCAAGCAGAGACTTTGCTGCATTACCTGCCGAATAAAATTGAAGTTACTGCGAAAAGAATAATATTTGAAATATTAAAAAAGAAAAGAAAAATATAAAAAAAGAAAAGAAATATTATGCGAAAAGAACGTTCGCGTTCGCTGCCGCTTCTTGAAAACGCTCGCACGCTCGTCCGCTGCGCACGCTCCGCTGAAGAGACGAAATGAGCGGGCGAGCGGCGCGCTCCGTGAACACGCTGGATGTCCCAGCGGGCCGCGCATGCGCAGTTGGCGTCTCCGCTCGTTCGCTGGGCCCGCTGGCCCGCTGAGCCGCTCAACTATTACTCTCTAATATGTCGTGTGTATATTTGAAATACGCACAATTTTTTTTTTTTGCGCTTCGATGCTTGGTATATTAGTGTTTTAGCTGAGCGCTTGCTGTCCGCTCCGCCGAGACCGGCATATGCTAGCAAGTGCCACACAACCGCTTAGCGGGAACGCTATTGCGCTTGCGCACAACGCTCATACCGGCAGCGGAACGACGACCGCATCCCTCGCTCCGCTACAAAGCCGACTGAGCGGAGCAGGACAGCGTGTCTACTTGGCCTCTTCATCGTTTTGTAGCTGAGATGATAGCGCGTCGCTCGCGTCTCGGCAAGACACGCTTATCAAATGCGAAATCTACGCAGTTCCCTGCAGTATCTCAGAGCGTGAAATCTGAGCGGAGCGGAACGTAAGCGGCGCTCTGATAAAACTGTCTATTGACACGTAGTAGTGACGGTAAAGAAAACAGTCGTAAAACTGTGTATGACGAAACTGGTTGTTTATTGGGCGAACCTGTGCCCACAAAAGCAAGCTACACTCGAAGCACAACGAAAGCGGCGAACACAGTCGGCGGTCGTCGAAATCTGATCAGCGGCGAGACGCGTCGGCTTTTATACCTGAGTCATCGAAGGTTCCAGATTAATCCCTGATGCCCGCGTGTCTTCCAGAAAGTTCTAGACAATTCGCGTTGGTCACACAATCAGATAACATAAGCGTCGGTGAAAACAGGCAATGAAAAGAAGCATCGATAACGTTCTAGAAACTTCCGATTCAGGCGCGTCCGGCGTCGAGCGATAACGTTTAACATTTGTTAGCCGGTGGAAAGCGGCCACCGGTAAAAGATAAACATGTATACGTGTCAATACCCTCCCCTTAAAAAGCATCGTCCCGATGCTACAAACACGAAAGCGAAAACAAAACAATGCGTAATAAACAACTAAAAACAATAACAAAGTAACAAAGTACCTAACGACGTCAGCGGGCGTAGAAAGGTTTAAGACGCACCACATGGATGACTTCAGGTCGTGCCCGGCGCCGCTGTGATTGCGGAATGCCGTCTGGCACGACCTCATAGTCCAGTGCGCCAATACGTCGGATTATCTTATATGGTCCGAAATTGCGACGCAACAGTTTCTCGCTAAGTCCTCGTCGGCGTATCGGAGTCCAGACCCAAACACGGTCGCCGTGCTGGTACTCGACGTAGCGTCGTCGTAGATTGTAGTGTCGGCTGTCGGTCCTCTGCTGGTTCTTCATGCGCAGGCGGGCGAGCTGTCGACCTTCTTCGGCACGCTGCAAATAAGTGGCAACGTCGAGATTTTCTTCGTCAGCGACGTCTGGTAGCATGGCGTCAAGCGTCGTTGCCGGGTTCCTTCCGTAGACCAGGTTGAACGGCGCCATGTGCGTCGTTTCTTGCACGGCCGTGTTGTATGCGAAGGTCACGTACGGAAGAATGGCATCCCACGTCTTGTGTTCGACGTCGACACACATTGCCAGCATGTCGGCAATGGTCTTATTTAGCCGCTCGGTGAGGCCATTCGTCTGCGGGTGGTAGGCGGTGGTGCGGCGATGGCTTGTCTGGCTGTAGCGCAGGATGGCTTGAGTTAGTTCTGCCGTAAAGGCCGTGCCTCTGTCGGTGATGAGGACTTCTGGGGCACCGTGACGCAGGAGGATGTTCTCAACGAAGAATCGGGCTACCTCGGCGGCACTGCCTTTGGGCAAGGCTTTTGTTTCGGCGTGGCGGGTGAGGTAGTCCGTAGCGACGACGATCCATTTATTCCCGGACGTCGACGTCGGAAAAGGCCCCAGTAAGTCCATCCCGATCTGCTGGAACGGTCGGCGAGGTGGCTCGATTGGCTGTAGAAGTCTGGCTGGCCTTGTCGGCGGTGTTTTGCGTCGCTGACAGTCTCGGCATGTCCTTACGTAATGGGCGACGTCGGTAGAGAGGCGAGGCCAGTAGTATTTTTCTTGTATTCTCGCGAGCGTGCGGGAAAAACCGAGGTGTCCAGCCGTTGGGTCGTCATGGAGAGCTTGCAGAACCTCTGGACGCAATGCTGAGGGTACCACGAGGAGGTAGTTGGCTCGGAGGGGCGAGAAGTTCTTCTTTAGGAGAATGTCGTTTTGCAAGAAAAACGACGCCAATCCTCGCCTGAACACCTTCGGCACAATGACGGTCTTGCCTTCCAGGTAGTCTACAAGGCTCCTTAGTTCCGGGTCGGCTCGCTGTTGTTCGGCGAATTCGTCGGCACTGATGGGTCCCAAGAAAGTGTCGTCATCCTGGTCGTCCTGTGGCGGCGGTTCAACGGGGGCGCGAGACAAGCAGTCGGCGTCAGAGTGCTTTCGCCTGGACTTGTAAACTACGGTGATGTCGAATGCTTGAAGTCTAAGACTCCATCGTGCGAGGCGACCTGAAGGATCCTTCAAGTTAGCTAGCCAACACAAGGCGTGGTGGTCGCTCACAACTTTAAAGGGCCTGCCATAGAGGTAGGGACGAAACTTTGATGTAGCCCAGATGATGGCGAGGCACTCCTTTTCTGTTGTGGAATAATTTGCTTCCGCCTTCGATAGCGACCGGCTAGCGGAACTTACAACCCTTTCTAGTCCGTCAGTCCTCTGCACAAGAACGGCGCCGAGTCCTACGCTGCTTGCGTCGGTGTGGACTTCGGTATCGGCGTTTTCGTCGAAATGCGCAAGTATTGGCGGCGATTGCAGGCGTCGCTTCAGTTCTTCAAATGCTTCGACTTGCGGCGTCTCCCACTTGAACACGACGTCGGCCTTCGTGAGATACGTCAGTGGCTCGGCGATCCGTGAAAAGTCCTGTAATAGGCGCACAGTCCAAGAAATCTACGCACTGCTTTCTTGTCGGCCGGCGGAGGAAAGTTGGAGATGGCTGCAGTTTTCTGAGGGTCGGGGCGCACTCCAGACTTGTTGATGACGTGGCCCAAGAACAAGAGCTCCTCATATGCGAAGCGGCACATTTCTGGCTTTAACGTGAGTCCGGAGGTTTTGATTGCTTGAAGAACTGTTTCAAGGCGCCGCAGGTGTTCTTCGAAGCTTGAGGCAAACACAAAGACGTCGTCCAAATAGACCAGGTAAGTCTGCCACTTCAAGCCTGCCAGTACTGTATCCATGACGCGTTGTAATGTCGCAGGTGCCGAGCAAAGACCAAACGGCATGACCTTGAACTCGAACAGTCTGTCTGGTGTTATAAAGGCAGTCTTCTCCGGGTCCCTCTCGGCGACTTCGATTTGACAGTAGCCGGTTTTGAGGTCCATCGACGAAAAATATTTTGCGTTCTAGAGTCGACCCAAGGCGTCGTCAATCCGTGGGAGTGGGTATACGTCCTTCTTCGTGATCTTGTTGATGCGACGATAACCGACGCAGACACGTAGGGTTCCATCCTTCTTCACTAATACCACGGGGGACGCCCACGGACTCTTGGACGGCTGGATGATGTCGTCGCGTAGCATTTCGTCGACTTGTTGCCTTATGGCCTCGCGTTCGCGCGCCGAAACTCGGTACGGGCTCTGACGGAGTGGGCGGACATTTTCGTCGGTTATGATGCGGTGCTTGGCGACAGGGGTTTGTCGAACTTTTCACGACGACGAGAAGCAGTCCTTGTATTGCAGGAGCAGAGCTTTTAGTTGTTCTTTCTTATGCCTGGGAAGGTTCTGATTGACGTCGAAAGTTGGTTCAGGTATTATAGTCGTCGTTGCAGGTGCACTGGAATCTGTGAAGGGAAAAGCACTGCTCGCTTGTACTATTTCGTCGATGTAGGCGACCATGGTGCCTTTGTTAATGTGCTTGTATTCGGGGCTGAAGTTCGTGAGCATCACCCTTGCTTTCCCTGCCCGCAGCTCAGCTATGCCTCGAGCGACGCAAATTTCACGGTCGAGCAGTAAGTGATGATCGCCCTCGATGACTCCCTCCATGTCTGCAGGCACTTCGGTACCGACGGAAATCATTACGCTGGAGCGAGGCGGAACGGTGACTTGTTCTTCAAGCATATTCAAGGCATGGTAACTTATGCTTGTATCCAGTGGTATCGCGTTGTACGTTGAAAGCGTTATTGACTTGGACCTTAAGTCGATGACTGCACCGTGTTGGTTTAGAAAGTCCATGCCTAGGATGACATCCCTGGAGCAGTGCTGCAGGATTACGAAGCTCGCCGGGTAAGTGCGGTTGTTTCCCGTGACTCGCGCTGTGCAGATTCCAGCCGGCGTTATTAGGTGGCCTCCCGCTGTCCGGATATCGGGTCCTTGCCAGGGCGTCTTCACCTTCTTTAACTTGGCGGTGAACGCGCCACTGAATACGGAATAGTCGGCGCCAATGTCGACGAGAGCGGTGACGTTATGACCATCGATGAGCACGTCTAAGTCGGTAGACCGTCGTCTAGCATTACGGTTAAGTCGTGGCGTCGGATCACGGCTGCGTCGGCTTGCTCCGCTGCTGCTACGTCGCGTCGACCGGTCTTCTTGCGGCGGCGAAGTGCTGTCAAGGCTGTTGCTAGGCGGCGTGCTGATATCTCGTCGTGATGATTCGCGAATCGTCGTCGTCGGCGGCAGAGGATCTTCGGCATTGCGTCGTACAGCAACCGCACCTCTATCGGTTGCTGCCTTTAGTTTCCCGGGTAAGGGCTGGAAGATCGGCCCCGGGTGGGACCGGTGCACTGACGGCGATGCGGCGAGATGTAGCGACCTGGTGACGGCGAGCGTGAGGGTCGTCGTGGTTGCCACTGGGCTCCGGCGAGGTAGTCGGCGATGTCGCGCGGTCGTTCACCCCGCACTGGACGCGGCGCGTTGACGGCGAACCCTCGTAGGCCCATCTCGCGGTATGGGCATCGGCGGTAGACATGGCCGGCTTCCCCGCAGTGATAGCAGAGCGGGCGGTGATCGGGGGCGCGCCAAATGTCCGTCTTCCTTTGGTAACTGCGCTGGGCGACGGGCGGGCGTGCTGGTGGCGGTGGCGGTGGACGACGGAACTGCGGCGTTACGGGGCCCTGGCGCGAGCGCGGAGGGGGGCCTTGACGACGGGTGACGGCGGCGTAGGTCATCGCTTCCGGCTCGGGTTGCGGCGATTCGGGAAGTCCTAACGATTGCTGGATTTCCTCCCGCACGATATCGGCGATGGAAGCAACTTGAGGCTGCGACGACGGTAGCAACTTCTGCAGCTCTTCGCGTACTATCGCCCTGATGGTGTCTCGTAGGTCGTGGGAGAGTCCTTGGACTTCGGCGTACTGTGGCGTCGAACGGCGATTGTATTGCCGGTTGCGCATGTCCAGTGCTTTCTCGATCGTCGTAGCCTCCGAGAGAAAGTCTTGGACTGTCGTTGGTGGATTCCGCCCCAGTCCGGCGAATAGCTCCTGCTTAACTCCTCGCCCACAAAACAAATCTGCTACGTGTGCCAGCGCATGGGACACCGATCGGACGTTTGTCCTACCCCGAACATCAAGATATGTCTAGCTTGCGGGACGCACGACCCCACGGACGACCACGAGTGCTCGCTCAAGTGCGCAGTCTGCGGCGAAGCCCATGCCACGGGGTCTCGCGAGTGCAAGCAAAGGCTGAAAAACAACAGTACTACCACCAAAAAGCATCCTCCGCCCGGAAGGTGGACGGAAGACTACGACAATGGTGGAGGAAGGACAAGGCGAAGCCACCTGCGGTGGTTCAGCTCGGAGTCGTCGGCGAGCCGTTCGAGGTCCCGGGCCCAGTCCAGGTCGAGGTCCCGGTCCAGGTCGAGGTCCCGGTCCAGGTCGCGATCCCAGTCCCAGTCCAGGTCCAGGTCCCGATACCGCTCGGAGTGGCCAAAGCCAGGAGAGAAGCAAGGGCAGCGGCTGCCTTCTACCTCGTCATGCACGTCTAAGCAGAAAAACCATTCGGGCAAGAAGAAACAAGCCAACAACAAGGTGAGCCGGAATCAGTCTAGTACCTCCTCCGCTCAAAATACCAGTGACAATAGTAACTGCTCCCCAGAATGTACGCGCATTAGGGAAGAAAATAAAAAACTCAAAGCTCAGGTTAATGACCTAAATCAACGCATGCAACGCTTAGAAGCGATGCTAAGCAAAACAAACAACAACACACAGGCAGGGCCGCAAAGCGGAACGAAAGGCTACCAGCCCACCATTTCCATTCCTCCCCCCTCAAGAACCACCACGCCCTCCTCGCTCCCTGGTGCTGTCTCGGCAGCAGCAGGCATGTCAAGTGTAGTCACCCTCGAAAGCATTTATGCTACGATGCAGCAGATGCTTTACCAGATGGGCGAATTGAACAATAAAGTCAAGGAGAACACACTAAGCAGTGAAGACCTTGAAAGAAGAATACGCAAGGTTGAGTTTGGCTCGCGCAAGCGGGTTGACGACGAGAACAACAACACACGCGTCAAGGCTTACAGGCGCACAAACAATACGGGTGACGTCAGCGACGCCGACAACTGCGACGGCGGCGGCATGAACGTCAGCAATGGCTAACACCACACGCAGCGCCCACGAACACCTCGAGATCTGGCAGTGGAATTGTCGCTCTTTCAACAAGAAGGCAAGTTCGCTCCAGCTCTTCATCCAAAACCACCCATACCCCCCCGACGTCATCTGCCTTCAAGAGGTCGGGAACCAGCCCATCAAGCTACGGGGTTACTACGTAATTAGACACGTGGGATCACCAAAGGTTGCGGTTTTAGTTCACAAAACGGTGACGGCCGTGGGACAACATTATCAACATCATGACATTAACCACGTGCTAGTGGAAGTCCTCCCGCAAAAGAGGGGTAGACGTAGCACTTTCATCTTGAATTTGTACAGTCCGCCGAGGGCTCAAAAGGACGACTTCCGCAACATCATTTACGACAGCGCGAGAGCCGCTGGCTGCAACCAGCTGGTAGTGGTGGGCGATATGAACGCTAGACACACGGCTTGGGGCTACCAACAAGACACGCAGAAGGGGAGGTCGCTCATCGATGCGGTTGACCAGACGGGCCTCGAATTGATAACCAACCTCCTCCAACCAACCCGTGTAGGCAACAGTGTTAGTCGGGACACGTTTCCGGACCTGTCATTTATCAAAAACGTAAGAGAATACTCATGGACGCACCTGGGCGAAACACTGGGCAGCGATCACTACATCCTCAGCATCTCGGTGTCCACCCCGAAACTCAAGAGAACAATTGGAGAAATTAGGCTCACGGACTGGGAGGCGTACAGGCAGTACCCCCCACCCGAAAGCGGTATAACGGACATAGCGGAATGGATGAAGCACCTCCGAGACGCCCACATCCAAACCACCAAAACCATCCAGCGCACGGTCGAGACACCCGAAGTCGACCGCCGGCTTTTACACCTGTGGGAAGCCCGTGAGGGCCTCCTCAAACGGTGGAAGCGACAGCGGTTAAACCGGAAACTCCGTCTACGAATCGCTCAAATAACAGAAGAAGCCAGAGATTACGCGACCGAGCTGACGCAGCAAAATTGGGTCCAGTTTTGCACCTCGCTCAAAGGTACCCTGAGTACGGCGAAGACGTGGGCCATTCTGCGTTGCCTGATCGAGCCCGACAAGGCCAAAGCGACAACCAGTCGGACACTTCAAGAAATCGCTCACAAATTCCCCGGGAATGACCAGGATCTGATTGACACCCTAAAAACCAGATACCTGGGTAGCGACCCCATACGACCCTGCCTCCTAAAATACGAAGGGGAACCAAGACCTGAACTGGACGCTCCGATCACGGAGGAAGAGGTGTATGCCGCGGCACGAGCCTCACAGCGCAACACTGCTCCCGGGGCTGACAAAATCACCAATGCCATGATTAGAAACCTGAGCCCGAAGCACATCCTGGACTTGACCGAATACCTAAACGAGGAACTCTGGAGCAAGGGCCACGTACCGAACGAGTGGAAACACGCGGAAGTCGTGACCATTCCCAAGCCAGGCAAGAAGCCCGCGATCGACGCCCTACGTCCCATCTCGCTGACTTCGTGCCTCGGCAAGCTGTACGAGAGGGTCATCGGAGCTCGCCTCCAACACTACATAGAGGACGGTGACCTCTTCCCGCACACCATGCTTGGCTTCAGGCCGGGACTTTCTGCGCAAGATGCTTTCCTAATCCTGAAGGAAGAAGTTCTCAAGGGCATCCCGAAGGGAGGAGAACACCTCCTGCTCGCACTCGACCTGAAAGGGGCCTTCGATAACATCTCTCACGAGGCCATTCTCAAGGGACTGAACGACATCAGCTGCGGAGAGCGCATCTTTAATTACGTCAAATCGTTCCTGACGGGCCGGACGGCAACCATCGGAATAGGCCAGACTCGATCGGATACGATCGACGTGCCGAACAAAGGAACGCCGCAAGGGGCGATAGTCTCCCCGATTCTCTTCAACATCGCGATGCTAGCGCTGACCAAAGAGCTGCGGAAGATCCCGGACCTCGGTTACGCCCTATACGCGGACGACATCACGCTCTGGGCCACCAAGGGCTCCCTCGCGCAAAAGGAGGCGACCCTTCAGGAGGCCGCGACGGCCGTGGAGAGATTTGCGGCAGCGAGCGGGATGCGTTGCGCACCCGAGAAGTCCGAGGTGATACGGGTTCACGGAGGAGGAATCTATAAGTCACCCGGCCCTATCGAACTCTATCTAGAGGACCACAAGATAACGGAAAGCAAAAAGACTAGGATTCTGGGTTTTTGGATCCAGAGCAACTTGAAAGCATCCCACACCATCCAAACCCTAAGGTCCACCACCAACCAGATCTCGCGGATTATCAAACGAATAACAAGAAGCCGCAAGGGCATGCGAGAAGAGGACACGCTCCGCCTCGTCCAGGCTCTGGTGATCAGCAGAGTAACGTTTAGCATGCCGTATCACTACGACTCGCTAAACAAACGCGATCAAGAACAAGTCGATGCCATCATCAGAGGCGCGTACAAAACGGCCCTGGGTCTCCCAGTTACCACCTCAAACGAGAGGTTAGCGGCTCTCGGCATCCACAACACCTTCGCTGAGCTGTCGGACGCGGTTATGGCTTCGCAAAAAGCCAGACTACAGAACACGGCGGCGGGCAGAGCCATCCTCCACCGGACCGGCACGGCCACGGAGCTTCGTGCCCTCGATGGGCAACGATCACTCCCGCCCGAGGTCAGAAGCAAGATCACGGCGAACCCCATACCAAAGCACATGAGTCATGAACTCCACGAAGGACGACGCAAGGCGCGGGTCAACAGACAGCGCCGACAATTCAAGAGTGACCCGTACGTACAGTACGTGGACGTGGCGGCGTACCCCGCAGGGGGCCTCTTCGCGGTAGCCGCCGTGAACGGGAGAGACAACTCCTTAACCCTCGCGGCCTCCGTCAGGGCAGAGCACCCAGCTGCGGCTGAGACCATAGCCGCAGCGCTAGTAATAAAACAACATGACAGGGTGGGCAGGGAAGTTCATGTCGTTACCGACTCGCAACAGGCCTGCCGAAACTTTACCAACGGACGAACACCGGTGCTGGCGGCTCAAATTCTAGGCCCGAGGCTACAAGAAACCCATCAAATCACTTGGACGCCGGGTCACGCGGGACTGGAGGGGAACGAAAGGGCGAACGCCTTAGCTCGAGCGCTAATTAACCGAGCGGGGCAAAACCAATCGTCTTATCAATACCCTTCCTTTACCTTTGTGCCCCTGCCATCAAATTACTGCGACCGACTCGAAATCCAGCGACTCAACCGCAGGATTTATCCTCCCCCTCACAAAAATCTCAGCACTGAAGAGGCAATAGCCCTCAGACTTATCCAAACAAACACATTCCCAAACCTACACAGATACAGCAAAATATACCCACAAACATATCGCGGCATCTGCCCCTGGTGCGGCGACACACGCCCTACACTCTTTCACATCTCGTGGGGGTGCGGGGGCAAACCTCAACATTTAAAGACGCCTAACACGTCATTTGAGCGGTGGGAGGTACAGCTGACCGGCGATACCCTGGCGGGACAACAAGCTCTCGTCCAGCAAGTACGTCGAGCAGCCATGGCCAGTGGAGTCCTGGAATGAGGACACCACCCACTCGTCCTCAAGATCAACGATCTGAATGGTCTAAATAAATGTTTTTCTCTCTCTCTCTCTCTCTCTCGCATGAGCAAGCGAACTTTCTTGTCTTCTGGCATAGCGGGGTCGGCGTGCCGGAATAATCGAGTCATTTCTTCAGTGAACATACCGATGCTCTCATTCGGGAGCTGTACACGGTTTTCCAACAAGGCTGCAGCTCTTTCTTTACGGACGACGCTCGTGAAGGTGTCCAGGAATGCGGCTCGGAACAGGTCCCAGGTTGTTAGTGCACGCTCCCTATTCTCGAACCAGGTTCTGGCGCCGTCTTCAAGCGAGAAGTAAACATGGCGCAGCTTGTCGTCACAGTCCCACTTGTTGAACGTAGCGACCCGGTCGTATGCCTCCAGCCAGCTTTCGGGGTCTTCACATGGCGATCCGCCGAAAGTCGACGGCTCCCTGGGTTGTTGCATCACGATTGCAGATGTTGGCGCAGGGGCTGTCATGGTAGCTGCTGCCGAGGTCGTGACTTTTGTCCTCTTGGTCGCTGTGGTATTCTCGGGAAGAAGTCCGTAGTCCGGCAGAAGTCCTTGCTGCCTACGGCTAGCTCGCTGGTCCTTGGCTACGTTGGCGCTGTCCTCCGGTTTCGGGCTTGGATCACGGCTTTGAGGGGGCGTTCGCTGCATGAACGCACCAGCACCTCCACCAGATGTCACGTAGTAGTGACGGTAAAGAAAACAGCCATAAAACTGTGTATGACGAAACTGGTTGTTTATTGGGCGAACCTGTGCCCACAAAAGCAAGCTACACTCGAAGCACAACGAAAGCGGCGAACACAGTCGGCGGTCGTCGAAATCTGATCAGCGGCGAGACGCGTCGGCTTTTATACCTGAGTCATCGAAGGTTCCAGATTAATCCCTGATGCCCGCGTGTCTTCTAGAAAGTTCTGGACAATTCGCGTCGGTCACACAATCAGATAACATAAGCGTCGGTGAAAACAGGCAACGAAAAGAAGCATCGATAACGTTCTAGAAACTTCCGATATAGGCGCGTCCGGCGTCGAGCGATAACGTTTAACATTTGTTAGCCGGTGGAAAGCGGCCACCGGTAAAAGATAAACATGTATACGTGTCAATATAACGTTTGCGACCCCCTGTGTGTGGAAATTTTCTTTTTCGCTGTTGTATTTCGGTTTACACGTCACGCCTCCTTTACCGTAGCCAGCCACCCGCGCACGGCGGTTAGTTTCCCTTGCGTTGCGCGTGCTCTTCGCGTTCGTTGCAATTATTTGACGATATCTAGGCGCAATTTTGCTTTTTTTGCCCACAAAACTGTGTGCTGACAGGATTACGCTGGTGTAAAAATAACTGCGATGTGAAAATAAGGTTTAGTTAGTGCTGTAGAGAAAAATTTAACGTAACTTGTCTGTGTCAATCTTGCGTAGTACACATAAGAAACCAAACGATGCACAAAATACATTTACTTAGTAATGTCTAGTACAGTCAATCATGAAAGAGATATGTACATGAAAAATTATATGTACTGTGTGGCACCTCAAGGTTATGTTGAAATACGCGATAAAAAAAAATCGCAACGTAGGCTCGACACACAATTCGGGATAGGGAGAGTTTTTTTTTATTTATTCATTACATGGGGGTGGGGGGGTTCAAGTGAGTACATCAACCTTATTACACACAATATAAATCGAAAACAGGAATGCAAACAAGAAAACGCAACCGCGGGTAATATTAATCAAGATATCCAGCCAGAATACATCAGATACCATCGAATACGTCGCATCAGCCAAACACATCGATGGCGAGTACAGAACATTTTATAAATAACCATTAGAACACTGATAACTACATTGAAAAAATAAACAACACTGCATACATATCGCGTACAAAAACCGTAAATGAAACTAAGACAGTCAAATACAGATTAGCAATGTTTTTCAGTTCGAAAATATAGTCCATGATGATGTAGGGCTGTTGACTTTAACAGACGGCGCCTATCCTGTCGATTTCCCTCGTACTGGTCCTCTTCATGCAAAGTGTTTCTAAGTACAAGTTAAACAACAAAACTGATCATTGATATGAAAAGTTCCCTTGTAAATACAGAGAACCCATTACAGTGCTTAAAAGTATATTTTCGCAGAAGTAATGCTGTATTACGTCGCTTCACACGTTTCGAAAAAATGCACAGGCTACAACAGACACCATGCCAGAAAGCGCCGAAACATTTTGGTCCCATATGATGCCCCTTAACTCTACTACACCTGGGCATACCGTGCACAGGCATTTAAAGACCGTCACAGTACCCACTACGATCGGGAATGAGCACGAATGACCATCGGCTTACGAGCACCACGCTACAAATATATTCGTCTAAAAAATCTGCTATATAACGTAACAACCTGAGATCCGCAAGATATCTGCTGAGAAATCAGAGAAAATCACAATGCTTCGCTTGCCACGTACACAACAGCCGCTCTCCCCAGAAAAAGCACTGCGTTCTTTAGTCCCAAATAACCAGTAGCGAAAAAAGAAACTGAGGGGGAAAAAAAGAAAAGAAACAAGAGACACACGATGTGTGCTTCCCGTGAAAGGTAAAATAGGTGGTTTACATGACGATTTCTAGCTAATGTAAGGCTATTTCGCGGCGAAGCATTTTCGTTAGTTCTGAAAATAAGGGTACTACTCGCATAGACTGCGCCGATCAAAATGGCAAAAGCCTATGCGACGCGCGCTCGCAAACCATAGGCTACTCAGCATCGGTGCAGTGCTTAGTTCGTGAGCGAGGATCAGAGAATACTTTCTTATTTAAATGAAAAACACGATGCGATAGTCTAAACTTTCTTGACACTTACCTCGCCAATGTAGGAGCTATCCGGTGCCTTCCAGTGATACCGCTTACTTGGGTTTCCCATCTCTTCCTTCGCTCTGGGTCCCGGGGGAAGCGTAAACAACGAAGCCCTTTACGCGTCGATCCGGTGCACTTGGAAACACAACAGCCCGTCATGTCGACTCGATGCACTTGACAAGTTTGTCATTCATGCGGCTGAGCACTGTCCAGCAAGTAGAAGCGTCAGCGAAGCATCCGCGCGCACTGTGTCTCGAACTAAGCACCGGCACCAAGCACTCGCAACCGTTCGCTGTGACTCAATATGGCGTCGCAGCGAGAAAGCGGCGGCGCGGGTGCGGTCAAAGGATGGCTCCACCCTGAACGGCGGCGCTGGCATTGAGGCACCCTAAGATTGCTGCGATTCCTGTGCCATCTGTCGCAGCGCCTCCAACAATAATGAGACGGCCAAAGCGCTGGGTGTATTCGTAGGCGCGGCGTCGCTGGTGCTGTTCGGTCGTTTCTGGCGTTGAGACAATGTCGTCCTTCAGCTCGACTAATTCTGATCCATCGACTGAAAGCGTACGGAAAAGGAAGAGGAACAAGTGCCGGTACTGCTGCGTAAAAAACTGCCACAGCCACGAAGTCCAGCCTGGCGTGAAATTGTACCTATTTCCTGGCCGCCCGTGGGAGCAAGAACGACGAAAAAGATGGATGGTTGCTGTTCGAAGAGTTAAGTAATTGTGAAAACAGCGTTTTCCTAGTGTCAATATAACTATATGCTTTAAGGTCTAGCCAGGTCTAGCTGCTTGAGGTTCTGCAACTGTATTTGTGTTTAGCGCGGTTGGAAGTGTATGGAGCACGTTTTGCACAGCAAGCTTGCGTAGCGCGAAATTTTACGCGCGCATTCGCGCCTCAAATGCTCTTGTATGCTGCATGCGAATCTTTATTGATTTGCTTGCATGCTTGCAGTCCGGTAATAAACTGTTAAATTGCGTTTTTCTGTGATACTTTCAGTGAAGTAAACTCGATTTGCGTTGATTTTGTGGGTAGTGATGGTGCGTGTAACATCTAAACTTCAAATGCCTTCACCAAGTGGCACCCGCCGTTAGACTGCTCTCTCTCGTCAGCGCTTTGTGGCGTGTGTGCCTCGTTTACCGTCTCGTGAAGAAGTCATTCGGTTACTGCATGTGCGCTCTTGCTTCGGGCCGCATGCATAGGACACTGTGTCTTCAGTATGAACTGCGTAGTATTCGCAATCATGCGCCTCTTGTTTTCTTCGGCGAGAATGACGGCTCACCGTGGATGCCGATGCAGACGAGCGGGATCTGCTCCAAACACTTCGTGAACGGCGGAGTAGCCAATAAAGAAAAGATCAACACCATAAACGCTTCATTTATAGATTTGCAAAAATTCGTTTCTGCGCACGTCGGCCACGAAATGAAAGAAATACTGTAAATAGCAGAGCTGCAGTTGCACATTTCTGTGACCACGCACCGGAATACCTGGCAACGTAGCAAAAACGGCGTGTAATCACCGAATGTCGATTTGGGACTGCTCTCATTCAAAAAACGTCGCGGTAGCATAATCTTGGTTTGAGCTAGTTGCAATGCGCGCCAAGCTCCCGTCCTGTTTCTGTGTTTTTCGTCTTCGTTTAACTTGCACCGCAGATTTTCCTCCAATCAGTGGTGGTAGCGTGTGCGCTTCCGCTTATGCGTCAAAACCACTCGCTGATACAAAAATGCATGCATGTTCTCCGTACCTGCAAGGAAACATCGTACACTTGTTTCCCTTGCTGAGATTGACCGACGGCGCCCTCAAGTCGGCGCCGTCGGTCTCCTTCACGTCGTAAACGTGGCCCGCCACATACAGCTTGTCTCCTTTGTCGAGTATAGGCGCACGAAAGTAATTTTCAATACAGCTTGTCGGCTTAAAGCCGCAAAACAAACGCGACATTTTGAACGTCACGCGCGCGTTTAAACACGTTCAGTCGCTGCCGCGGGGCTCGGAGCGGCCGTCTCAGTGTTTCCCATTCCTACCACCATTGGCGCTGCACGGCGTTTTGCCGTCTTCGGTTGTAGCGCCCTCTGTTCACTGTACGGAGCCTATAGAGGAGATGGCGTTTCGGCTGGCGCGGCGCAACCGGCGTAGCGTAACTGGCCGCAAACGACGCTGGTCCACGCGCCCATAATGTCGGACTATAAACGGGCCTTAAAGGGACCAGACAAATTTATATTCTTTTTCCCTTCCTCTCATGCGAGCTTGACGAAACAAATCCCGATTAGCACGAGTCAAATTATCGTTGAAATATAGGCGAGGATTCGGAACCATGCCATCCAAGACAAGTTTTGGGAGACCTTTGCGAGCATCCAGCCATTTTTGTTTGATTGCAACTGTGTGTGCTTGAACAATGATTGCCGGAATGCTATCCATGCGAGCTGGCAGCCTGTGAACAACTGCGACGTCCGAAGGCAGAAATTCTATCCCTAGCTTCCCTGCCACTTTGCCAAGTATTGACATGAGGTTCTCGTTGCGCTCGACGGGCAAAAAATGTATCTCAAAGTTGCATCTTCTGGTATATTGTTCAAGGGCATTTATCTCGGTTTTCATAGAGTGGATGGTTGCAGCCTGAGCAGAAACAGTTGTCGACAGTGACTCGCAGTGAGCACGAAGTTCACCAAGTTCAGCTTGGTTATCTGATACAGCGGAGAGAACGGAGTCGTACTTCGTGGAGAGAAATTCGATAGACTTTTGTACTTCTCCTACAGTCTCAGCCAGCCTTTCTGCCGTGGATTTAAACACTAGTATAACTCCTCTACTTTAACCACAAGCGCTCCGACTGTTGTTGTAAGCTGACCCAGTTTTTGGCTTACTGATGTCAATTGATGGGACAACGAAGCATCACTTGTCGCCGCTCCAGATTGTTTGCAAGCCTGGCACGACCAAGCTTCACGCCTCTCAATTGACATCTTAGTGTAGGTGCCCTCAGTAACCGCGGAACAATTTTTGCTAAGGTGATACCTTCGCTTACACAACATACAAGTCAGAAATTTGCTATCCGTTGGCAGCAACTGGGAGCACAAGGCACAAATATTTGACATCTCGGTGCAGTCAGCGGCAAACAAAGAGTTTGTAAGAAAAAATAGAAACAGGTCAATACGATGAGCTCACCTGCCGATTAGAAGAATAAGAAGTGGTTAGCAGCAGGTCACGGTTTGCCGCTGACTGCACAAGGGTGTGGCAGAAGCAGGATTTAAGTACACCACAGTCGACGCCAGGAGGACGAAGGCTTCAGCATCGGTGACTTCGACGGTAAGGGGGGTGGCGGCACACAGCTTGAGGCGTCAACGACAGCAGCCCAGCGCATGCGTCGACGCGTATTCCGAGACAAAAGTGTGGACGATCCACCCACGCACTGATACGAATGTGAATCATCATCATCATCATACGAATAATCATCATCATCAGCCTATATTTTATTTCCACTGCAGGACGAAGGCCTCTCCCTGCGATCTCCAATTACCCCTGTCTTGCGCTAGCGTATTCCAACTTGCGCCTGCAAATTTCCTAACTTCATCATCCCATCTGGTTTTCTGCCGACCTCGACTGCGCTTCCCTTCTCTTGGTATCCATTCTGTAACCCTAATGGTCCACCGGTTATCCATCCTACGCATTACATGGCCTGCCCAGCTCCATTTCTTCCGCTTAATGTCAACTAGAATATCGGCTATCCCCGTTTGTTCTCTGATCCACACCGCTCTCTTCCTGTCTCTTAACGTTAGTCCTAAGATTTTTCGTTCCATCGCTCTTTGTGCGGTCCTTAACTTGTTCTCGAGCTTCTTTGTTAACCTCCAAGTTTCTGCCCCATATGTTAGCACCGGTACCAGCAAACCGAAGGTTGCTGAGATATTCGCCGTTGATCCTCACTCCTAAGCCTTCCCAGTCTAAGAGCTTGAATACTTCTTCTAAGCATGCAGTGAATAGCATTGGAGAGATTGTGCCTCCTTGCCTGACCCCTTTCTTGATAGGTAACTTTCTACTTTTCTTGTGGAGAACCAAGGTAGCTGTGGAATCCTTGTAGATGTTTGCTAAGATATTCACGTATGCCTCCTGTACTCCTTGATTACGCAATGCCTCTATGACTGCTGGTATCTCTACTGAATCAAATGCCTTTTCATAATCTATGAAAGTCATGTAGAGAGGTTGATTGTACTCCGCAGATTTCTCGATTACCTGATTTATGACATGGATATGATCCATCGTAGAATATCCCTTCCTGAAGCCAGCCTGTTTTCTTGGTTGGCTGAAGTCAAGTGTTGCTCTGATTCTATTGGAAATTATCTTGGTGAATATTTTGTACAATACTGAAAGCAAGCTAATAGGTCTATAATTATTCAGTTCTTTAACGTCTCCCTTCTTATGGAGTAGTATAATGTTGGCGTTCTTCGAGCTCTCTGGTACACATGAAGTTGTGAGGCATTGCGTATAAAGGGCCGCAAGCTTTTCAAGCATGATATCTCGTCCATCTTTGATTAAATCTACTGTTATTCCATCTTCTCCAGCAGCTTTTCCCCTAGTCATGTCTTTCAAGGCCCTTCTAACTTCAGTGCTAGTTATAGAAGGAGCCTCTGTATCCGGTTCATCACTATTTTGAATGAAAGTAGCTTGGGTGTTTTGGGCACTGTACAGGTCAGTATAGAATTCTTCCGCTGCTTTTACTATGTCATCGAAATTGCTGATGATATTACCATGCTTATCTTTCAGTGCATACATCTTGCCTTGTCCTATGCCAAGCTTTCTTCTTACTGATTTAATGCTGCGTCCATATTTTACGGCTTCCTCAATCTTTCCCACGTTATAATTTCGAATATCCCTTACTTTTTGCTTGTTGATTAGTTTTGACAGTTCAGCCAATTCTATCTGATCTCTTGAGTTGGACATTTTCATGTTCTGTCGTTTCTTTATTAGGTCTTTTGTTTCTTGGGAGAGCTTACCTACTGGCTGCCTTGGTGCCCTACCTCCCACTTCAAGTGCTGCTTCTGAGATCAACCTAGTTACGGTTTCATTCATTACCTCTATGTTGTCTTTATCTTCCTTTGCTAAAGCTGCATATTTGTTTGCAAGCGCCAGCCTGAATTGGTCTGCTTTTATCCTTACTGCCTCTAGGTTGGCGTGTTTCCTATTGACTAATTTCACTCTCTCTCTCTCTCTCTTCAAATTGAGAGAAATCCTAGACCTCACTAACCTATGGTCACTGCACTTAACGTTACCTAACACTTCTACATCCTGCACTATGCTTGGATCGGCAGAGAGTATGAAATCCATTTCATTCCTTGTTTCTCCATTAGGGCTTTTCCAGGTCCACTTCCTGTTGCTGCGCTTCCTGAAGAAGGTATTCATTATTCGGAGCCTATTCCTTTCCGCGAATTCTACTAACATCTCTCCTCTTGCATTCCTAGAATCGATGCCGTAGTTGTCAATTGCTTGCTCACCAACCTGCTTTTTCTCCACTTTTGCATTGAAGTCGCCCATGACTAAAGTATACTGAGCTTGCACCTTTCTCATTGCTAGTTCAACATCTTCATAAAACTGTTCTATTTCTTCATCATCGTGACTAGAAGTTGGGGCATAGGCTTGTACTACCTTCATTTTGTACCTCCTATTCAGCTTTACTACGACGACTGCTACCCTCTCATTAATGCTGTAGAATTCATCAATGTTGTCCGCTATGTTGTTATGCACAAGAAATCCTACCCCGGATTCTTTCTTATCTGGAAGACCTCTGTAGCAGAGGACGTGGCCGTTAGTCAGCACTGTGTAAGCCTCACCAGTTCTTCTAACCTCACTAAGGCCAATAATATCCCAGCAAATGCCTGATAATTCTTCAAATAGTCCCGCTAAGCTAGCCTCACCCGTAGCTACAATGATCCATTTATTCCCGGACGTAGACGTCGGGAAAGGCCCCAGTAAGTCTATCCCGATCTGCTGGAATGGTCGGTGAGGTGGTTCGATCGGCTGTACAAGTCCGGCTGGCCTTGTCGGCGGTGTTTTGCGTCGCTGACAGTCTCGGCATGTCTTTAAGTAATGGGCGGCGTCAGCAGTGAGGTGAGGCCAGTAGTATTTTTCTCATATCCTCGCGAGCCTGCGGGAAAATACCGAAGTGTCGTCATGGAGAGCTTGCAGAACCTTTGGACGCAATACTGAGGGTACCACGAGGAGGTGGTTGGCTCGGAGTGGCAACAAATGTTTTAGGAGAACGTCGTTTTTGCAAGAAAAACGACGCAAATCCTCGCCTGAACACCTTCGGTACAACGACGGTCTTGCCTTCTAGGTAGTCTACAAGGCGCCTTAGTTCCGGATCGGCTCGTTGTTGTTCGGCGAATTCGTCGGCACTGATGGATCCCAAGAATGTCTCGTCATCCTGGTCGTCCTCTGGCGAGGGTTCGACGGGGGCGCGACACAAGCAGTCGGCGTCAGAGTGCTTTCGCCCGGACTTGTAAACGACGGTGATGTCGAACGCCTGAAGTCTCACACTCCATCGTGCAATGCCACCTGAAGGATCCTTCAAGTTAGCTAGCCAACACAAGGCGTGGTGGTCGCTCACAACTTTAAAGGGCCTGCCATAGAGGTTGGGGCGAAACTTTGATGTAGCCCAGATGATGGCGAGGCACTCCTTTTCTGTGGTGGAAAATTTTGCTTCAGCCTTTGACAGCGACGAGGCGGCCGCATTTCGAAGGAGGCGAAATGCAAAAACGCCCGTGTGCTTGCGTTGTAGTCCACGTTAAAGAACCCCAGGTGGTCAAAATTAATCCGGAGCCCTCCACTACGGCCTGCCTCATAATCAGAACTGGTTTTGACAATTAAAACCCCAGAAAGAAGAAGAAGAAGCGACCGGCTCACGTAAATTACAACCCCTTCTAGTCCGTCAGTCCTCTGCACAAGCACGGCGCCGAGTCCTACGCTGCTTGCGTCTTCTTCTTTCTTGGGTTTTACGTGCCAAAACCAGTTCTGATTATGAGGCACGTCGTAGTGGAGGGCTCCGGGTTAATTTTGACCACCTGGGGTTCTTTAACGTGCACTACAACGCAAGCACACGGGCGTTTTTGCATTTCGCCTCCATCGAAATGCGGCCGCCGGGGCCGGGATTCGATCCCGCAACCTTGTGCTCAGCAGCGCAACGCCTTAGCTGACTGAGCCACCCCGGCGGGTTACGCAGCTTGCGTCGGTGTGGACTTCGGTATCGGCGTTTCGTCGAAATGCACAAGTATTGGCGGTGATTGCAGGCGTCGCTTCAGTTCTTCAATTGCTTCGACTTGGGCGTCTCCCACTTGAACTCGACGTCGGCCTTCGTGAGGTACGTCAGTGGCTCGGCGATCCGTGAAAAATCCTTGACGAAGCGCCTGTAATAGGCGCACAGTCCAAGAAATCTACGCACTGCCTTCTTGTCGGCGGGCGGAGGAAAGTCAATGATAGCTGCCGTTTTCCGTTGGTCAAGGCACACTCCAGACTTGTTGATGACGTGGCCCAAAAAGAAGAGCTCCTCGTATGCGAAGCGGCACTTTTCTGGCTTCAACGTTAGTCCGGAGGCCTTGATTGCTTGAAAAGGAGGCCTTGATTGTTTGAAAAACTGTTTCAAGGCGCTGGAGGTGTTCTTCGAAGCTTGAGGAAAACACAACGACGTCGTCCAAGTAGCCGAGGCAAGTCTGCCACTTCAAGCCTGCCAGTACTATATCCATGACGCGTTGGAAAGTCACAGGTGCCAAGCAAAGACCAAACGCTATGACCTGGAACTCGAACAGTCAGGCTGGTGTTATAAAGGCAGTCTTCTCCCGGTCCCTCTCGTCGACTTCGATTTGCCAGTAGCCGGTTTTGAGGTCCATCGACGAAAAATACTTTGCGTTGTAGAGTCGATCTACGGCGTCGTCTATCCGTGGGAGAGGGTATACGCCCTCTTTCGTGATTTTGTTGAGGCGACGATAATCGACGCGAAAATGTCGGGTCCCATCCTTCTCACTCACTAACACCACGGGGTACGCCCACGGACTCTTGGACGGCTGGATGACGTCGTCGCGAAGCATTTCGTCGGCTGGTTGCCTTATGGCCTCGCGTTCGCGCGCCGAAACTCGGTACGGGCTCTGACGGAGTGGGCGAACATGTCGTAACCGATGGGATGGATTTATTTACAGTAATGATGGATGGTTTGCGTAGCGCAAGGGACAGTACGGTCTTCCAAGCCCAACAGGCAGCGGCCAACTCCTCACGCACACTTCTACTTCCTCTTCCTTCGGCTGCGCCGTGCAGCGTGACAATTTCTCCGGGCGATGAGTAACACGAGAATAAGGTGAGAGCAAGAGCCAACGTTAATTTGGACAAGTGGACTTGTCTTCTTCAAGGTGACATATGCTCTCCTCGGCACAGTATATATAGGTAGGGTTCTTCTAAAGGAGAGAGAAGGTAACGCGGGTGGTTGAGGTAACGAGCGAGAGTTTGTTAGCGGCGAGGGTGAAGAATTGAAAAGAAATATAATGCACTACTGATAGTCGGTGGAAGAGTTTGAGGCAGCGCCGTGTGTTAGCAGGTTGACGTGTCATGGCAGGTTCCTCTTTTCATGGAAGGGGTCTGGACGACGTAGGGTGTATGCTCCGCTGGACGTCAGTGAACTAGCGTGTCTGACAGGGAGAATAAAAGTAGCAGCAGAAAATGGTCTATGGGCGCACAAACAACAAAAGTAAAACGGGGCGGGCGTATACATATAGATAAAAGAACGAAAGGTTTGAGTGAAAGGGAGGTTGGAATATTATTGACCATCGAAACAGGAAAAAAAAAGGAAACTAAGCAACTCAATGAGCAACAACTAAGTGATGTTGCCTATGCTTTTCAAATTAGCATCGCGAATAGAGTCTAAAGCTCCCTTTCAAACGTTAATGCCCATTGGTTGCAATGTCTTGAACTTATGAATGAGATGCGATTCTCTATTTTCTGTCTCGCGCAGAACGAAAATTTGACTGTAGTATGTAGAGTTTAAGTTCATCAAAGTTATTACCTGATTTGTTGAAATGCCCGGCGACGGCTTTGGGAAGCTTTTAGCTGTGTCCGCTCGATGTCCGTTTAGCCTGATGTTCATTGATTGTCCAGTTTCACCGATATATTCCTTCTTACAGAAGGAACACTCAAGCATATAAATTACATAGGAGCAAGTGCAAGTAAAGCTAGTTTTCACTTCGTGTGTGTAGCCATTTGCGGTACTTCTCATTTTAAGGTCACTTTGAAGGTGCTTGAAGGTTTTGCACCTGGGGCGAGAACATGCTTTTATAAGGGGGAATGATGTTGGTTGACTTTTGAATGCACTAACATGTATTTAATGCTTCTGTTGCGGCGATAGGTAACCCTTGGTACATCCGGGAACGCTTTTCTCAGCCGTTCGTTACTTGATAATATTGGGTAGTATTTTCGTAGGGATGTTGTTTATGTTTGTGAGGGCGTTAGAATATTTTGTTATAAAGGCTGGTGGTCTATCAGATTCGGGTATAGGATGTTTCTGAGCTAAAGCCGGCTGCCTCTCTAATTTTGACGCGACGTCATAAGCCTGGTCGAGAGGAATTTCTGGATGCTTTCGTTTCTCTAGTGTTACTTTAAGGTCATTTAGGTGGTGGATATAATCGCTGTCGTCGCCACAGATCCTTCTTATTCGTTTCGCTTGCCCGACAAAAATTGCTCGCTTGCAATGTCGCG
Source organism: Dermacentor silvarum (assembly GCF_013339745.2). Classification (NCBI taxonomy): domain Eukaryota; kingdom Metazoa; phylum Arthropoda; class Arachnida; order Ixodida; family Ixodidae; genus Dermacentor; species Dermacentor silvarum. The sequence goes on from NC_051159.1 coordinate 21,136,896, forward strand.
GGTGATGACTGGTGTAGTCTAAATACTGCTGGCTATTATGTCGTCAATGCAACGCAAGTAGGTGTGGGGTTTTAGAGGGTATGATTTTATCAGGTTTGCTCCAAGCTGTCCCATGAAAATGTTGGCATACGTGGGAGCGAACGGTGTTCCCATGCTTGTGCCGAAAGTTTGTAGGTAGTGAATTGAATCGAATTCGAAATAGTTCAGCGTAATAACTAACTCTAGAAGTGACAGGTAAACTTCGGGAGCGTGCCCTTGAGGATTAATTGCGAGGGACTTCGACACGGCTTCAATTTCTTCCCGCATGGGTATGTTAGTATAAAGAGCAGAAACATATAAAGTTACTAGAAAAGCACGGTCTCAGAGAGAACTTGGTTAGCGTTAATCGAGTCGATAATTTGAAGGAAGTGGTACGTATCTTAAACAAATGATGGTAGGATGGTTGGGATGCTTGACAGATGGTCATTTAAGAATTTAGATAGTGACTCGGTGGGTGTGTTGTTATTTGATACTACATAGGCCTGCCTCAGTGGCGTAGCCCGAAATTTTGTTCGGGGGGGGGGGGGGGGGGGGGCTCAGGTTGCAGCGCGGCCGCGTCCTTATAGAATCTGACGAGGGATCAAATACGTGAATAATAACTGCATTGCCAATGTCATTGTATATTAGATACTGCAGACAAATTATTGAACGCTTCGCACTGTCATGTAAACTATGCATTTTTTCATAAAAGAATATATTCTTTTGTCCCAAAAATTGTGGCAGAAATAACTGCTATGAATGCTGCCGCGTTTTTTTCTCTATTGAATAAGTAAAGAAAATATCACACGAACTTTAGGACTATATCAGTTCGAAACCAGCAAAGCAGTGCATGCAGCTGATATGAAAAACGTAAAGGCCATGAAATGAACAAGTTGAGGACAAATATTTTGATGAATATTTGTCATCAAGAACCTTGTTTCCATTTTTGCACATATGCAACGGCCAGGAAAAAACCTCAATGACGCTGTCCCTCGCTTCAATAAATTACGCAGGAGCAGCTCTTACCGGTCGTGTATTGTAATTACACCGAGATTACACTCGCAACAGTGAGAACAAATAAAAAGTAGGAGTTCTGCTAAATGTACAGTCAAAATGCGAAGATATAATGAAATTCGCAACTCGCTAAAGGGCAAAAAATAGTCGCTGGAAACAAAGTTAACTGCGTGTATACACAAAACCTCGCAACAAGATATTTAAATATACGTCTATGTATCCAATAAATCTACGTATTTAAGCAAACTTCACTCTATAGAATGCGTCAAGCAAGACAAATAAACATGTTGCGCAGTCACAGATAGAAAACTTTCCGTACAGAAAGACAGATGATCTAGGCAAGAACAAAACTATGATCGCAGAAATCGTGATATGTACTCGGGCCATGCGGCGGTTGCGATAGCGCCCTATGGGCAGAATAATAGAGGAATGATGCAGAAATCAGTACGAAAATGTGTAATTTATCTACCTGCACAGCGGAAACAATTATTCTGCACCCAAAATTAAGGAAGGGTATTGCTTCGGTTCAAAAGAGAAGTAAAAGTGGGTAGCTAAAAAGGAAAGAAAAGACCAAACGAAAGCCACAGATGATCCGGCAGGTTGAACTACCCAATATCCGAGTGTATTTTTGGCAAACGCCACGTGGGCCGGGCTTTCAATGAGCAAGGTCGGTAAAAATTGGTTATTGATGTCCTCGTAATTTTCATATTCGCATGATAATTTTGATCATGATGCTAACTGCTAGAGTAAACGGCTAAAATTTCTGCAGTTTTAAAAGCTAATGAACAATTATGCGTTTTCATAATTACGAGCTTATAGACCTGAAGGAACAAAGCTTTTTACTTGCATTGATTTTTGCTGCTTCGCTATCTAAAGGACAAACTTCTCTTGGCGGGGAAGTTGAGCGAAGCGGTCAATCACTTCGGACACGTTGATTCCGACGTCTCTGTGGGCGTATAGAAATGCCAGCCTAACCATGCGTTCCTCAGACATTGTAGAGCGCAAGTAGTGTTTTAGTAATCTCATGTTAAAAAATATTCTCTCTGCGCTGTGTGGTCGCTGGAAGGGTGAGTAGAATCTGCAGCTGTTTGTACACATTTACATAGAACCTGCAGTCACAATGAGAGAGGGCATCTATTCCGGTGCTAAAACCTAAAACACTCCCTCGATGTCGTTGGCATCCTTGTTTAGGTACCTTGCACAAACAGTAGGCTGTTCGATTCCAGCGATGTCCGTCGTTTTGTCAGGAAGTATAGAGAAGAGCCTGTTTTTGCAACTAGGCTTTCGTTAATAATTTCACCACAAATTTCTATAATTTGGTTTTGTGAATCTGGGCTTAAATACGAGGCATTACTGGGGCAATTTCCCAAATGGTTCTTCAGATATGTATCTCCACAATCAGTTCTCAGTGCGAAGAAGCGCTCTGAAAATACCAGTATTTTCAGCGGGGGCTTTGCTTAAATCTGTAGGACCACTGTCCTTATGGCTACGGAGAGCCAGCTAGATTATGTCGCCCGCAAAAAAGAACTGCCTCAATATTAGGCCGGTAACTTTCTTCTGTTTTCCTTACTTTACTCTGCCTGACCTGGTTCAGCTGATCGATCACATTGGATGCGCTTCCTGAAAATGGTAGGACAAAATTATCAGCTGCCATCTGACAGTCACGGTGGTATTTAGTATTTTCGTGTGCGTGGAAGATTGCGAGCGCGTGCTTACATTTCTGCAACGGCTTGGACACGAGAGCTCCAGTGCGCCCATGTTGGCTCAAGTATATAAGAACATTAAATCCATAAAGTTCCAGAATTGAAAACCTAAAGCACGCCTTTGGAAATGTCAGTGCACTAGTCGCGTCAAGAGTTTGTGACAACTTTATACCCATAAAGTCTCGGAATGAAAATCCATGCGCTCCGTATATTCCGCGGCCGCTGCGAGATGCCGCAACGCGCCCGATCGCTATTGAAAAGCCCTTGAAAGTTTGTGCTCAGATGGGGCTCCCTGCGTTATGCGACTCTAAGTGCAAGGGTGTTGCCACGAAATCTAGCCCGAGTTCGCAATGTTCGTGCCGAAACGTCTTTTCGAGCGTAAAAAAAAGACATTGTACACAGAATCCAGAATGATTCTCGGCGTCGGTGGTAGTTTTGGTCTGTGGTGCATGCCGGCACGAAAAAATTTCGGGGGGGGGGAGGCTGAAGCCCCATCAGCCCCCTGGCTACGCCCCTGGCCTGCCTGGGATTTTGCTGCATATATTTCTTCTATGGGAACCTTATGTATTTTATGAAGGAGATAAAAGCGGCCGGCCTCTTTGTTATTGAGCATCATGACGCCATATTCAGACTGGGTGATTAGTTCCTGGGACAGCAGCTGCGCTATTGTGCTTTGGATAAGGTTGCTGTAAACCGAAGTTGGGTTAGAGTCGAGTTTTGTGTAATGGGCGGGGTTGCTCAGTTGTTTGAAGGCTTCATTTTTGTACTTTTTTATTGGCCAGATTACGATACTGCCGCCTTTGTCTGCTGGTTTTATTACAATATCCTTTCTTTCCGCGAGTTCTTTAAGAATTTTTTGTTCAGTGGTGGACAAATTTTTGCGCTTGTGGTAATGCCTCGTTGACTCTAGAATTTCCTTTGAGATTAGTTTTATGTATAGATCAAGGTCTGGGCACTGTTTGGCTTCCGGTGTCCACGTGCTAGGGGGTCTCAAAGAGTCTTGGTCATGTTTTCCTCCGTGGGGCCTATCGAAAAGGAATTCCTTGATGCGCATGCGTCTTGAAAACTCCGTCATATCTCTGTGAAGTTCATTTACTGCGTTGTTCGTGGGACAAAACGTTAGACCACGTTTGATGAGATTAACTTCATCGGGATTTAAGCTCTGTCTACTACGTTGCTGCAGTGCTCTAGATGCTCGCTCGTAGCACTATCGGTGGAGCTGTAGGGGTCATAGGTGGATCTGCGGCTCCTTTATGTTGGTATTTATCTAGTAGGCTTTCCTCCTTAGTTTCGACGAATTGTTCAAGTTCTCTTTTTTCTGGTTCAGATAAATTTATGCTGTCGAGCTGATTAGTAATTATCGAAAGTTGTTCACGGCAGTGTTCTTCGAGAATATCAATTAAAGAGAGCGACGCATTTTCTAGAACAGCATTCCACTTCAATAATAGCCTGGAGGGTAAAGAGCCAAGGGCACATCTAACCTTAATTCTAAGGGGCAGACGAAGCTCGCCGAGCGAGTTACACAGCAGCATGACAATTTCTCCGGGGGCAGACGAAGTTCTCCGAGCGAGTTACATAGCCCGATGGTGGTACAGCTTGAGTCGGGCGACGTGCACGACTTGCGTGTTACGTGACCGCCGGTTGTGCGAAGTCACTCTTGCGATGACGTAGGTCACGTCACTCAGTCGTTTCAGTATGACGAATGGGCCAGTGTATCGAGACAGAAACTTCGTGCACAGTCCCTTTTTCCGCACAGGTGTCCAAAGCCAAAGTCCCCAGGAGCATATGTGACGAGCATATGTCGAGCGTCATAACGAGTCTTGGCACGATCTTGAGAGGACAGAGTCCTGAGGCGGGCCAGTCAACGCGCTTCTTCAGCACGACATTGTAGTAATGAGGGAAGGATTCTGTCGATAAAGCTTTGGGGGTTGCAAGCATAGAAAAGAAATAAAGGCGCATAGCAGGTGACTTCGTGCTTGGCAGTATTGTAATCGTACGTAACAAATGGTAAGATTTAAATCCCAGTTTTTCTGATCGGCGGAGACATACATGGCAAGCATGTTGGTCAGTGTACGATTCGTGCGCTCAGTGAGTCCGTTTGTTTGCGGGTGGTACGGGGTCGGATGCCGGTAATCAGATTAACAAAGACGTAGTAGTTCTTCAACAACGTCCGCAGTAAACTGCCGTCCACGATCACTAATCACAACGCGTGGAGCACCATGGCGGAGAATGACGGAGTACAGCAGGAACGATGAAACGTCTGCTGCTGTAGCCGAAACGAAGCACCGCCGTCTCGGTGTACCGGGTCAAATATTCCACACACACAATAATCCAGCGACGACCGGAAGTAGACTTGGGGAAGGTACCTAGCAAGTCCACACCAACTTTTTCTAATGGCACGGTCGGCAGTTTAACTAGCTGCAAGGCACCATAAGCAGTCGTTGACTGCTTATGGCGTTGGCAAATGGAAGAGCTGGAAACCTATTGCTTCACCGTCTTCCAGAGCTTGGGCCAATATAAACACTGGCGCAGTCGGTGAAGTGTCCGAGCAGAGCCAAGGTGGCCTGACGTGATGTCGTCGTGCATGGCGTGAAGTATCATAGGCCTCAACGTCTGGGGAACCACGAGCAGAAGTGGAGCGCCTTCAGCAGAATAATTCTTCTTATACAATAAATCTTCAAAAATAATGAAAGGTGAGCCGCGTGCAGGTGACCGAGCGACGTCAAGAATAGCTCGAATAGAAGGGTCATGCTGTTGCTCACGCTTGAAGGCGGTGGCATCGGGAAACTCTGCGGAGATGGCAAAGAGGTATTCATCTAAGTCATCGTCCGTATCTCGCATGCTTGCTTACGTAAGGCGAGATAAACAGTCAGCATCGGTGTGACAGCGAACACTCTTGTAAGTGAACCAGCAAAGAGAATGGTCGTCTGTCACTATCGTGAAGTGGCGGCCGTACAAGTATTGTCGAAACTTGTAGGTGGCGAAGACTACCGCGAGGCATTCCATTTCTGTTACGGTGCAATTCCGCTCAGCCTTGGTAAGAGTACGGCTTGCATAGGCGATAACTTGTTGGCGTTCGCTATGTATCTGTACGAGTACAGCTCCAACACCCAGACCACTAGCATCAGTGTGAAGCTCAGTTGGGGCCTCTGGGTCAAACTGGCGCAAAATTGGAGCTGAGGTGAGCAGAATTTTAGTTGACAGAATGCAGACTCACATTCAGTAGTCCACGTAAACGGTGAGTCCTTGTGAAGGAGTGACGGTGATCGGATGAGCTAGGCGTGCAAAGTCCTTAATGAAACGGCGAAAGTACGAACATAGTCCCAGGAGGCTGCGGAGGTCTTTCATCGTCTTCGGCTGGTTAAAGCCACGAACGGCCGCAAGCTTCTGGGGGTCTGGGTGGATGCCTTCTTTGTAGACTAGCAAACCCAGAACAAGCGTTTGACGTTCGCCAAAGTGGCACTTTTTGGAGTTTAGTATCACTACAGCTCGATGTATGCAGTCAAGCACAACTTCAATTCTTTGGCTGTGCTCGTGAAATGTCTTGCGGTAAATGACAACGCCGTCCAGGTAACACATACAGATTTCCCATCGAAGTCCCCGCAGGATGGTGCCCATGAATCGCTGGAATGTTGCCGGAGCATCACACAAACCGAAAGGCATTACGCTAAACTCGAAGATTCCGTCCGGCGTTACGAAGGCAGTCTTCTCCTTGTCTGGCGGGTACATCGGTATTTGCCAGTAGCCTGAGCGCAGATCGACAGAGGAGAAGTGCGAGGCAGAATATAAACAGTCAATGGCATCATCTATACGTGGCAGAGGATACACACCCTTCTTCGTTACTGCGTTTAGACGTCTGTAGTCGACGCAGAATCGCCACGAATCGTCTTTCTTCTTGACCAATATGACTGGAGCCACCCAGGTACTATTGGAATCCTGGATGACGCCTTTCTGTAGCATGTCTGTAACTTGCTCGGCGATCACTTTGCGCTCGGCAGGAGAGACGCGGTACGGTTTCTGTCGTATTGGCGACGCTGTTCCAGTATTGATGCGGTGGTGTACTCGGGAGTGCGGTGGTGACGGCAGACGCTCTTGAGCAAAGTCAAACACTGACGCATAGCGGACGCGGAACTCTTGGAGCGCTTGTTGGTGGGAAGAGGGGAGCGATTTATTAATCATGCTCCTAAATTTTGAAGAATGGTCCTTGAGTGGCGAGCTTGCGTCCATAGAAATAGCAACTGCACGAATGCTCGCAACACTACCTTCTTCAAAGCGTGCTACTTTCAGTCCGGCAGGCAAAACAACTGACTCGGAGGACACATTCACCGTCCAAACGTGAGCACAATATTCGATGACTTCGATCAGTGACCGAGGGACAAGTACATTCTTCTTTAGAGTGTTGACGTATTTAGTTTCAAATAATCCACTGCACGAACCAGTATGGACGCGCGACGAGGTCACAGGGATGAATGCATTGCCGTCTGCGCAGGCAAAAGTACATCAGTGGACACGGAAAATACTTCTTGGCGATCGGATGGAATGTCATCTAGCACGGGTGGTCTGGTATCGCTGCTGAGTGAAATTTAACCAGCCCTGCAGTCTAATGTTGCTCCACACTCCCGTAAAAAGTCAATACCAAGCCTTATGTCATGCGTGGCACGTGCTAGTACAATAAATTCGCTTCGAAATGCCTTTTCACCCCGATTATCACGACGGAACATACTCCCACAGGACGTAACAGTTCACCGCCAACTCCGCGAAACGTGGTATTTCCATCCCAAGCAAACATCACTTTCGGTCCGAGGCGATCCTTGAACGCAAGACACATCGCAGACACAGAAGCACCATTATCTACTAAAGCCACAGTATTAACACCATCGACACAAACACAAACTTTGTTCTTTACCATGACGACAGAAGGAGGCATTTGAAAAAGTGACCGTCCCGCGACCTCACCTCCATCGGTCGCACCAGCTAGTTTCCCAGCTGGGGCGGCGCAGGCGAGCGGCGACGTGGAGATGGCTATCAACGTGTCCGAGTCGGCGGTGGAGTCGGGCTGCGGTCGGACACGGGGGAGTCATTCCTTGGCATGTACGTGTAGTCTCGATGTGGCTGGCGGAAGCGAACAAATGGTTGCCAGGATTTAGCTTCTTGCATGCGAGGCGGATATGCGCAATCTCGCGGAGGACGCTGTGGGCTACGGTGGCAATACCTCGCGATGTGTCCCTGAGCCCCGCAGCTGTAGCACACAGGTGGGCTGCGATTTTCATTGATGTTGGGTACACACCTCCAAGGCGTATTGTAGACGGGAGATGACCCACGTCGAGGCTGTCTCTAATGTAGACGTTCAAAACTCGTTGCTTGTGGCTGGATCATGGTGCTCTGGGCATGGGCGTTGTCGGAAACGCGGTGGTTACCGCAGGCAGGTCGCGGACAGGCCGCCGGCACCTCCAAGTGGCGCTCATCAACGGAGCATTGGTGGCACACGCGGTAAGCATCTGGGCCTTGAAAATGAGCCAGTTCATCTCTAATAACTTGCCGTACCAAAGCAGCCAGGTCGTTAGAGGCAGATACGTCCACACTTGCTATGTTGCTCACGTTGTCCAGCCGACCAAACTTCGGAAAAATGCGGCGTGTCTTAAGAGCCTCGAACGTACGACAGTGACGCCTTAAGTCGGACGGGGTAGTGAGGTCTTCCTTAGACATCAAAAAATTCTACACATCTTCGGCAATTCAATTGAGTAGGTGTCCGACCTTGTCCTCGTCCGACGTGTTTGCGTTCACAATTCCGCAAAGCTTCAGAATTTCTTCAATATAGGTGGTACACGTCTCTCCCGGTAACTGTGCTCGTCGTGAAAGTGTCCGCTCAGCCTTTTTCTTTTTCGAAAGCGAATCACCAAAGCATTTCTTTATCTCTTCGACGAAGCTGTCCGAACTTGTGAGCGAGCCCTCATTATTGTCGAACCACATGAGGGCAGTTCCCGCAAAAAAAAATGTCGCAGTTTCGCCCGAAAGGCGAAGCATCAATTGCGATAGCAAATTAGTAGAGAGCTATTCGGAGTAGGGATAGTAGTTTTATCGGCTGCATAAACTTGGACACATTCGCTTACTAACGGAATTAACAAGCGTGGTGTCAGCGCGCACAACCAAACGTGAATACATCACACGCGATTACCGCAGACAACCACTGTCAAAACGCTCGCAGCAAGCGCAGCCGCCGCCGCGAGCGAAGGTTCGGGCGGTCTATCGCTTCAACGGAACCTGTGCAGCGAATGCACAGCGCATACAAAGGTCAGAGCCGTGTGGAGATCGCTTTCTAGATGCGGTGCGGGCGACCGCCGCACACGGGAAAAGTACAAGCGAAGTTGTTGGCAGAGTAGAAGCTGCCCCCCCTCCCTCCCGCGCTGCCTTTCCACTTTCCTCCTTTCGCGTGCGAGACTGAGTCGCCGGTTCCCCTTGCGCCCGGTTGCAAGATACGCATTTGGTGCCGCAGCACATCGTCGCCGCCCCCCCTACCTCCCTCCCATAACCCCACGGCCTTTCCCGCGACGGGAAGTCGCGCTTGCTCTCCGTTGTGAGTACGCTCTCCGGGATAGTGCGCGTCCCACGCGCGCTTTCACTCGCACGTACGGCGCGCGGCGACGATTTTATCGCCCTTGGACTTTATACGGAACATCACGGCGACGGCGACACCGATGGCAAAAATCCGCTGGAAGTGTCCTTATAGTTTCTATCGCAATAAAAGACGTTAGAGAGCTGCGCAGCCGTGCTCCATTTATTGTGGCGGCTCACCCTCTCGGAGTGCATCAACCAATCCTCCACGTCCTCATTCGCTTTGCCTGACAATGTGCGTGCTTCTCGATGAGGTGTCCAGTAACCGGCTAGCCTCGGGTGAATGCTTTCTGCCGCGATTTCTTCGCGAACGTAGCCTCCGTCCGAATCGCTCATGTCGACGTCTCCCGGTGGTAGCCCGGCCAACTGTTTGCTGCGTCGAAGGGGTAGTAGAGCTCGGTTGTCCAGTATGATGTACCCAGCACCTTCCAACATATTGTAACGAACGGGAAGGATTTATTTACAAGAATGATGGATGGTTAGCGTAGCGCAAGAGACAGGACGGTCATCCAAGCCCAACAGGCAGCGACCAGCTCCTCACGCACACTTCTACTTCATCTTCCTTCGGCTGCGCCGTGCAGTGTGACAATATTCGTCGGTTATGATGCGGTGCTTGACGACAGCGGTTTGTCGAATTTTTGACGACGACGAGAAGCAGTACTTGTATTGCAATAGCAGGGCTTTTAGCTGTTCTTTCTTATGCCTGGGAAGGTTCTGATTCCCGTGGAAAGCTGGTCCAGATACTACAGTCGTCGTTCAGGTGCGCTAGAATCCGTGAAGGCGAAAGCACTGCTGGCTTGTACTATGTCATCGATGTAGGCGACCGTAGGGCCTTTGTTAATGTGCTTGTATTTGTGGCTGAAGTTCGCGAGCCTCACTTTTGCTTTCCCTTCATGTAGCTCAGCTATGCCTCTAGCGACGAAAATTTCATGGTCGAGCAGTAAGTGATGATCCCCTTCGATGACGCCCTCCATGTCTGCCGGCACTTCGGTACCGACGGAATTCATTACGCGGAAGCGAGGCGGAACGGTGAGTTGCTCTTCAAGCGCATTCAAGGCATGGCAACTTATGTTTGTATCCAATGGATCACTTTGTGCGTTGAAAGCGTTATCAATTTGGACCTTAAGTCGATGACTGCACCATGTTGGTTAAGAAAGTCCATGCCTAGGATGACACCCTGGAGCAGTGCTGCAGGATTACGAAGATTACGAAGTCAGTGCGATTGTTAACCATGACTCGCGCTGGGCAAATTCCAGCCGGCGTTATTAGGCGGCCTCCCGCTGTCCTGATATCGGGTCCTTGCCAGGCCGTTTCACCTTCAACTTGGGGGCGAACGGGCCATTGAAAACACGGAATCTTCTACGTGGACGCCTCCGGCCCTCACCATGGGGGGTGGTACACGGCCGCAGTCGTCCATGAAAACGTCGCGGTGAATGGCCTAACATTCAGAGCTCAAGACATAACACATGCGGAGGAAGTTGCCATCGCGCTAGCTGCCGCAGACCAGGACTCGCGCGTCATCATTACCGACTCGAGAGGGGCCTGCAGAAATATTGAACAGGGGTACATTCCTCTCATTGCGTCTCGCATCCTTCAAAACAGTGACTACCTCGGGGCCCCCGCGTCTCGAATGATCGTATGGGCTCCTGCTCATATGGGCCTCGAAGGCAACGAAACGGCAGATGCCGCTGCCCGCGCGCTCACTCTCCGGGCAACGCCTTCAGACCCTTCCGAAATGGATCCCGAACCCAATCCGGCCCTAACTTTTCGAGAAATTACTCAACTATACCAATTCGGCCACGCAATTTATCCTAAGCCCTGTAAGGGCCTTACAAAGGCAGAGGAACGTACACTCCTCCGCCTTTACACCAAAACACTGCTGTGCCCGGCAGTTTTAAAGCACTTTGATCCTGCCTGTACAGGAAAATGCCCGCATTGTGCGGAGAAGTCTTCGGACATCTTCCACATGGTGTGGGCATGTAAATCAACCCCGAACCTCACCCCAAAACCAAACCCCACCCGGGAGGACTGGGAGGCAGCCCTGCTCGGCTGCTCCGACCTGGCGAGTCAGAAGGCCCTGGTCGACCGAGCACAAGCCGCGGCGGCCGCCAATGGGCTCCTGTAATGAGGAGCCCACCTAGTGAGTGTGAGAGGTGGCCCCCTCCGGGCCACCTCAAGCTTCCTCCGTGTTAATTAAATAAAGTTTTTTCATCATCATCATCATCCATTGAAAACGGAATAGTCGGCTCCATTGTCGACGAGAGCGGTGACGTTATGACCATCGATTAGCACGTCTAGGTCGGTAGGCCGCCGTCTGGCGTTGCAGTTAAGTCGTGGCGTCCGATCACGGCTGATCCGGCTTGCTCCGCTGCTGTTTGGTCGCGTCAGCAGGTCTTCTTTCGGTGGCGAAGTGTTGTCGTCAAGGCTCTTGCCAAGCGGCGTGCTGATACCTCGTCGTGGTGATTCGCGAATCGTCGTCGTCGTCAGCGGCGGCGGAGTATCTTCGGAATTGCGTCGTACAGCAACCGCACCTCCATCCGTTACTGCTTTTAGTTTCCCAGGTAAGGGCTTTGAGATCGGCCCCGGGTGGTACCGGTGTACTGATGGCAATGCGGCGAAATGTAGCGGCCTGGTGATGGCGAGCGTGAAGATCGTCGTGGTTGCCACTGGGATCCGGTGAGGCAGTCGGCAATGTCACGTGGCCGCTTGCCAAGCTGTGGACGTGGTGCGTTGACCGCGAACCGTCGTAGGCCCATGTCGCGGTATGGGCATCGGCGGTAGACATGGCCGGCTTCTCCGCAGTAATAGCAGAGCGGGCGGTGGTCGGGGACGCGCCATATGTCCGTCTTCCTCTGGTAGCTGCGCTCGGTGACGGGTGGGCGTGTTGGCGGCGGCGGCGGTGGACGACGGAACTGCGGCGTTGCGGGGCCCTCGCGTGAGCGCGGAGGGCGACCTTGATGGCGGGTGACGGCGGGTGACGGCGGCGTAGGTCATCGCTTCCGGCTGTGGTTGAGGCGACGCCGGAGCTTCAAGGACTTCCAGTGACCGCTGAATCTGTTCTTCAACTATGTCAGCGATCGACACCACCTGTGGCTGCGACCTTGGGCATAACTTCTGCAGCTCTTCCCGTACGACCGCTCTGATCGTCTCTCGCAGGTCGTCGGCGCCTAGCGCTTGAGCTTCGGCGTAGTTTGTCAGCGGATGGTGTTTGTATTGCCTGGCGCGCATTTTAAGCGTCTTCTCGATCGTTGTGGCCTCCAAAACAAATTCTGCGACAGTCTTGGGTGGGTTGCGTATCAATCCGGCGAATAGTTGCTCTTTGACACCCCGTATGAAGAACCGAATTTTCTTTTCTTCAGTCATGTCGTGGTCGGCGTGTCGGAAGAGGCGAGTCATCTCCTCCGTCAAGGTTACGATGTCCTCGTTCGGCAATTTCACTCGGGGTTCTAAGAAACATTGGCCCACTCCTTTCGAACGACACTGGTGAAGGTCCTCACGAAGTTATCACGAAAGAGGTCCCACGTCACCAGGGTGATTTCTCTGTTCACAAACCAGGTCCGAGCAGCGTCATCCAACGAAAAATAGGCATGGTGCAGCTTGTCGTCGTCGCTCCATTTGTTGAACGTGGCTGTCCACTCGTATGTCTCAAGCCAGGTTTCAGGGTCTTCAGCCGACGATCCATGGAAGGTTGGTCGCTTCCGAGGTTGTTGCAGCAGGAAGGGGGACGCTGGGGCTGCCAGTGGGGTCCTTGACTTCGCCTTGATCACTGTGGTCTTCTCGGGAAGAAGTCCGTACTCCGGCAGAAGTCCTTGCTGGCTACCGCTAGCTCGCTGGTCCTTGACGACGTTGGTGTTGTCCTATGGTTTTGGGCATGGATCGCCGCTTTTCGGGGGCGTTCGGTGCATCAACACAAAAGCACATCCACTAGATGTCACGTAGTAGTGACACTGAAGAAAACAGTCGCAAAACTGTGACTGACGAAACGGACTTTATTGGGCGAACCTGTGCCCACAAAAGTATGTTGCACTCAAAGCACAAACCATAGTGACGCGTACACAGTTGGCGATCGTCGAAATCGGATCAGTGGCGAAACGTGTCGGCTTTTATACATGAGACATCGAAGGTTCCAGAGTAATCCCTGGTGCCCGCGTGTCTTCCAGAAAGTGCTAGACAATTCGCGTCGCTCATACAATCAGATTACATAAGCGTTGGTGAGAACAGACAACAGATAGAAGCATCGATAATGGTCGAGAAACTTCCGATACATGCAGGAACGTCCTGCGCCGAGCGATAATGTTTAAACTTCGTTAGCCGGTGAAAAGCGGTCGCCGGTGAAATATAAACAAGTACACGTGTCAATCCACTCTCGGCATCCATACTCTCAATGTCAAATTCGGACGAACTAGAAACGCTGGTCAAGAACATGCCGGCCGGAAGCACTTGAGGGCACAGGCTGAAGTTCAGAAGCGGGAGAATGATGTCATTATTCGTTACCGTGATCAGCGTATGTGGAACAGCAACGTTTCGGTTCAAAAGCACGTCGAAGATGGGGCGAATCACGTAATCACCGTAAAGAACCTGTGGCTGCGCGGTCAAAGCGACGTAAGTGACTGCCTCATGTGACAGACGCACATCTTGAAGCGTGCACAGGCGCGGTGGCGCGGTGCTTGAAGCATCGGAGACTTGAGGCAGTTCCAACTGAAGGACGCCGGTTGCGCAGTCGATGAGAGCATAATGGTTGGATAAAAAGTCCAACCCAAGGATAGCGTCATGAGGGCAGTTGTCGATCACAGCAAAGAGAACAGAAGTAGGGCGGCCGGCTATACTTAAACGCGCAGTACACATTCCGAGAACAACCAGCACGCCACCGTCGGCCACACGAAGCACTTGTGGAGTTGCTGGGGTGAGGACCTTCTTTAAACGTCTAATTAGGCAAGCACTCATCACAGATATGTGGGCTCCAGTGTCGACGAGTGCTTGGACAGGTACTCCGTCTACTTTAACTTCAATTATACTTCTCTTTGTGGGCACAGACAGAGGATTTGCTGCAGTAGTTGTCAGTGCAGCACCACCTCCGAAGGCTGCAGTTCTTAGTTTTCCGAAAGAACGCGGTCGAAAGCTACAGGGTACGAAAGGCGACGTGACTGCGGCGAACGGGAACATGGGCGACGTGCTTGCGGTGAACGAGACTGGTATCCGCGAGGCGATGGTGAGCGACTGTACCACGTGTTCCTGGCAGAGTTGTCGGCACTGTTAGACTCGGCGGAGAGCGAAACACGGCGGGCATTTCCATCAAAAGGGTTCAGGTTGGTCGGCGTGCGAGGTGTTGAGGGCCACGAGTTGCGATAGTATCGGGCGACATGACCAATGCGGTGACAGGTGAAACATATAGGCTGGTCGTCCGCAGTTCTCCACTCAGTCGGGTTGCGATAACGCGGAGAGAAGCGTCGCGGTGGAGCAAACATAGCAGAAGGGCGTTCGTTGGCTCTGGGGTTGGCGACAGCAGAGACAGAATGTAAATCAATGCTTTCAAGTTCCTGCCGAACGATGGCTTGAACGAGGGGAACTGAAAGAGGGGTAGCGTCAGGGCGACGCGAACAGAAAGCTGCGGGCGCCATCGCTTCCAGTTCACGTCGAACGATTCGCACCACGTCCTCTGATGGCGACGCATGCTGCTGTGTGGGCTGATCTTCACACGTCGACGTTGTGGCAGTATTGGGAAGTCTGGCGAATGGTTGCAGGACGCGGCGGCTTTTGGCCTGCTCGAATTGTCGGCTCTCTTTGATGATAGCATCAACTGAAGAACATATTTTGCACATGAGCAGATTAAAGGCGTCGTCAGCAATTCCCTTCAGCACGCTCCCGATCTTCTCAGCTTCAGTCATGTCGTGATAGGCTTTACGACAAAGCGCCAGCACGTCCTGGATATACGAAACATAGGACTCTGCGGGGGATTGGGCACGGGAGGCCAGTTCCTGCTTTGCGGCAATTTTACGGCCGGCTGGTTGGCCAAACAACTCTTTTAACTTCTCTTTGCATTGGTGCCAGCTGGCCAACTCCTCTTCGTGGTTTTCGTACCACACCTTCGCCGTGCCTCTTAGGTACAACAACACGTTAGCTAGCATAAGCGTAGGGTCCCATCTGTTGACTCCACTCACGCGCTCGTACATAGCCAGCCACTCTTCAACGTCGGCGCCATCGGTACCAGAGAAAGTTCCGGGATGCTTGGATTGTACAACCACAACCGATGGGGACGACGACGTAGCTGGCGACGGTGACGTTGACGTTGGAGGCGGCAACGACGTTGATCCCGCGTGCTCACTGTCAGTCATGGTGGGGACGGTGATGCGACGTCCACTGAGGAGCTCCGTTTCCAGCCGTGGTACCCCGCACCTCTCACCAATATGTTACGGGGATGTTGGGAGTATATACAGAATGTATTTACAATATATCCACAAGTAGAACTAATGCGGTCAAGATAGCTGACCAGCAACAACACGCAGCAGCCAGTGTCTCCCGATCTTCTTTTCTTTCCTCCTATCCTTCCGTAACAATATATATATATATATATATATATATATATGCACATACATTATGGTGTATCCACTTTTCATTGTTTTTCTTGGTTTGTGTTCCTATATTATTAGCTGTTTATGCATTTATTTTGTTGCTGTGTTGGATTGCGCACTGTTGATGTTATGCAATCATTATTATTCAGTTATTCAATTATTCTTATGCTTTAATTACATGTGTATTTCAAAATAGAATTATTCTTGTTCATTTCTGTGTAATCTTCAACTACAAGCTACTTGATTAATTACTTCTAATATGTTTATTTGTATTTTTCCATAATTGTAAGCCTTAGGATATATGATGCCTTGTTTATTTACTTTGGTTATATTGATTTGTATTTTCCCGCTTATTTTACCTTAGTTGCTAATCGTATGTTCTACATTTTTATGCATGTACTAACAGGAGGTCCCCCTGACAGTTTTTACTTTGGGACCTCCTTCTGTATTACTATTACTTTGTAACTGTATTATTACATAATAATAAATGATTGCAAATTGATTGAAGTTAGGACATTTGCAGGCGCAAGTTGGAATCAGCTAGCGCAAACGAATGTTTGCTCCGTCTACAGAGGTCATTTTCCAGCTTCAGATATTACTTACAACTACATTCAAACATGCTTGTTACACAACTGTAAACGATGTGTTCGGTGCCATAATCTTTAATAATCGCTGTCACCGCATGTGGCAATGTCAGTTCCTGTAATTTGACACTTCGTATGTTGAAGTTTGCGTAGGATCGATAACCGGTGGACCTTTAGAGTTACGGAATGAGTACCAAGAGAAGGGAAGCGCTGCCGAGGACGGCAGAAATCTAGCTGGGGTGATGAAGTTAGGAAATTTGCAGGAAGGCAGGTCTTTTTCTTACAAACGCATCTGGCAAATGAGGCCAAAGACTCCTCGTTCGAGCGCTCATGGGCCGCTTTTGTTAATTCAGGGTAAAAGGGTGTGGCACTACTGCGACAATCTTTCTATGTGCAGTCCAACGCACTCTCTAGCACGGAAACATGTATGACTGTTCGCTCTCAAGACTCTCTCTGGCTGAATTAAAATTACGGCAGAACTAAATTCACGATACTGTCAATGATAACGCGATAATAATTCTAGCAATGTAGCAACAAATCGTATTCCTGAAGTCGTTTATGTACCATCTGCGTCATTATTATCGCGCAGAAGAAATTACGTCCATAGAACGACAAAGGCGTACAACGGTGATGTTATAACGACAATGAGATGTGATTTCTTAAATGATGACGATGGTCTGACGACGGTGATATGAGGACAGCAGGGTGACTAAGATGTAATGACGACGATGGTACAACTGGACGGCAAGGCGGCTAGAGTATGATAATGGATGTTTAACAGTGACTGTCTGATGAAGACGCAGTGAGGACGATGCCATGACAACAGCATCATAATCACGAATAAATGACGACAGCATGTTTATGGTAGAACGACGAACAAGGAATGGCGTCGATTGATTGACGAAGGCGGTATAAAGACAATGAGATGACATAGAATTGATGAGTATGGTACAATGACAGCTTGGCGGCAATGGGATGGCTACAATGGTATGACGACGAGCATGTGACAAAGATGGCTGATGACGACAGCACGAATAAAGTCGGCTGTCGAAATACAATGACGATGATAGAACGACCGCAGTGGCATCACAACGGTGCGGGGGCAACGAATACTTGAAAATGACTATGTGATGATGGCGCAATGACGATGATGGCATAACAGCAGTATGAGGACAATGGCGGTACGACGACTGTAACGTGAAGCCCGCATGACGACGATCACATGACGAGGATTGCATGATGAATCTGGAGTGACGATGGTGGGCATGACGGTCTGTCAACGATTTCATGAAAGCGACTGCCTGACGACGACGCAATGACGATTACAGTATAACAATGACAGTATAATCGCGATTATAATGGAATCAAGAAGGATTGACGTCATCGGAAATATGAAAGCGTTGTGACGACGACGGCATGACAACAATGAAATGAAAGAAGTGATGACAATGATAAAATAACATTGTGACGATGACGACGGCACCTGTGTGGTGGCTTGGCGAGAGTCGGATGACGAATGCGGAATGACGAGACGACAATAGACTGACCGCGACGACATCAGGACGACGGTATAACAACGACATCATGATGACCATGGCATGAGGATAGGGTGACGACGAGTGTATAACGAGAATGGCGTGATGACGACGTCACTATGGATGACAATATTTGGGTAACTAAGGTGAAATCACATCGGCGAATGCACGACGACGATGGCCTGACGACGACGGCATGGCGAGAGTCGGATGACGAATACGGAATGACGACGGCATGATCATGGCCGAAGCTATTAGAAAACTTGGGCCACCGGGTCGCGGTAAAAGGCGTGACATGACTAGAGTCGAAGCTGGAATGAAACCGCCACGACGGCATCGCGACAACAAGCGTACACCGACCGACCGACCGACCGACCGACCGACCGACCGACCGACCGACCGACCGACCGACCGACCGACCGACCGACCGACCGACCGACCGACCGACCGACCGACCGACCGACCGACCGACCGACCGACCGACCGACCGACCGACCGACCGACCGACCGACCGACCGACCGACCGACCGACCGACCGACCGACCGACCGACCGACCGACCGACCGACCGACCGACCGACCGACCGACCGACCGACCGACCGACCGACCGACCGACCGACCGACCGACCGACCGACCGACCGACCGACCGACCGACCGACCGACCGACCGACCGACCGACCGACCGACCGACCGACCGACCGACCGACCGACCGACCGACCGACCGACCGACCGACCGACCGACCGACCGACCGACCGACCGACCGACCGACCGACCGACCGACCGACCGACCGACCGACCGACCGACCGACCGACCGACCGACCGACCGACCGACCGACCGACCGACCGACCGACAGGCAGGCAGGCAGGCAGGCAGGCAGGCAGGCAGGCAGGCAGGCAGGCTCAAAACACCTGCGGTAGGCAAAGGATGCTAATCGCATTAAAAGCATCAAATACCTTGTGCTCGCCTTCGGTTGTTCGGAGCGCTGTCATAGATCGCCCGTGTTTCCATCTTTTCCCATTTGCTCTTAACTCTAGAGTGCGTGCTCTTGTTAAAATCAAGGAGAATATCGCGAGGAAGACATTTCAAAAGGCTGGGATAGAGCTAAGAATTATCTTCCGATATTCTGAGAGTCTTAATAGACGCGTATCTGGGACTGCACCTTGCCAAGGGGGCTTCGAAGTCCTTGAAGGGCTTTGGGTGATCGAATGGGCTGCAAACCCATAAGTTGCTGCACATGATCCCGAATGACGAAATCGTGCTTAGCAACGCGATGTTTTAGTATGTTAAGGGCATCACTGTATTTGGGCTATTTGGTTCATGTTCATTGTTACTGCGCTCTAATCAGTACACACTAACGAGGATAAGATAGACACTAAATAGAAATGGCGACGCAAACGGACACGAAGCGCACATTGCGCTTCGTGTCAGTTTCCGTCTTCGTTCCGATTTAGTGCAGATCTTGTTCCCGTTAGTGCGTACTGTACAAAGCGCAATAACATCAAATCAATTTTCAGGCTTTCAACACCGGGGGTGTGTGTGCATTGAACGGGTTCGTTTTAGGTGAAAGGTGACGTACGGTTGGGTGATTCGTGAAGCTGACATATACGGTATTTGAGCTTCGCGGACGTTATGGATGCGTAATCATTCTAGTGCGCAACCCGCTGAAACTATGCTTCAGCTTCCGCGGTGGCCAGCAGAGGGACGATATCGGAGTCAGTTGCCCTCATGACGGTTTGAAGACCATTAAGGCAGCCGCCTTGGTGGTTCAGTGACTAAGGCGTTCCGCTGCTTTGCACGAGGCCGCGGGATGAAATCTCGGCTGCGGCGGCCGCATTTCTATGGAGGCGAAATCCAAAAACGCCCGTGTGCTTGCGTTCTAGTGCGCGTTAAAGAACAGCAGGTGGTCAAAATTAATCCGCAGCCATCCACAGCCGTCCACAGCCACAGCCGTCCCATAATCAGAACTGGTTTTGGCACGTAAAACGCCAGAAGAAGAAGGCGACTAAGGCGCTCACTCAGGATGCAAAGCTGCTCTTCCGTAATACTGTCTTGGTTAAGGGCTGCTTCGATTTCGTTAATAAGCCCCGTTAGTCGCGATCTTGGGTCTTTCTGTGGTTTGACTCCATCGTGAGTAGTCAAAGGTCGGTACGATGAATCAG
The DNA here is from genome assembly GCF_013339745.2 of Dermacentor silvarum. Lineage (NCBI taxonomy): Eukaryota > Metazoa > Arthropoda > Arachnida > Ixodida > Ixodidae > Dermacentor > Dermacentor silvarum. The sequence continues at coordinate 21,157,095 of NC_051159.1, forward strand.
TAGAAATCAAGGCGATTACCTTGAGGCCCTCGATGTGGTTGGTTGTTCTGATGAGTTTCAGCATTCCTCATAAGAAATCCAGCGTCCAGTGCATTGAAAAAAAAAATGTCGCAGTTTCACCCGAAAGGCGAAGCATCAATTGCGATAGCAAATTAGTAGAGAGCTATACGGAATAAGGATAGTAGTTTTATCAGCTGTATAAACTTGGACATGCAACAGCACCAGCAACGCGCAGAACTGTTATCGACGCCGTCGGCGTTTTGCCCGCGTTCGCACCGAACGCGGGCCAACTTGCTTGTTCGCTTAAAGCTTGTGTGCTAATATGACGCTGTCTTTTACATTTACTTGTTGAATTGTAATATTTGTTCAGCCTTATTGTACAGTTGCTTTAGTATCTATGGTATTGTTGTATCTATCATTTTGTATAATAGCTGGGTCCCAAGTCACGTTGGCATCCAAGGAAATGAAAAGGCAAATATGTGCGCTGCTAATGCGAAACACAAAACTGTATCTGAAATAAAGCTACCTTTGAAGGACGGGCTTCGCGCTATTTGCAGAGCACTAAATAATAAATGGCAATGTCAGTGGAACATGAACAGTAATAACAAATTGCACATCATCAAACCGGTACTAGGTGAATGGAAAAACTGCTATCACCAAGAACGCTTCATGGAGGTAATTTTAGCCAGACTCCGAATAGGGCACACACACCTCACGCACAATTATCTACTCACAAAGGAAGCACAACCGGTATGTGATAAATGTCAAGAACCACTTACGGTACTACACATTCTAATTACATGCCCACATATCGAAAGACAAAAAACATTTCCACGATCTATACAATTTGCATGTACCACTACACCCCATTCTCATTTTGCGATATGATTCCATTGTCCCTTTTACAGATGTAGTGAATTTTTTGGACGAAGTAGGCTCTTTGAACAGACTTTAAATAACGCAGGTTTTACTCTTTTCTATCATTGACTTTAACACCCTGTGACTAGCACAGCAAAGCCAAAGTCGCTTTTGCGCCAATAAACCCAATTTATCTAACTAGCTTTTGTATGCTATCCGCACCCCTCCTGCTTGGGCCCTTACTGGGGCCTGCAGTATGTCATAAATAAATAAATAAAACGCGCGTGGCATTGGTGACTTATGCCGGTGCCTCTGGGGGTGGCTCGGAGGTTTTCGACGAGATCAGAACGGGACACTCGTCGAGCAGCGTCGGAAGTCTTTACCACCTTCTCGCCTCGCGTTTTATTGTGATAGCAATTATATGGACACTCCAAAGCGGATTTTTGCCGTCGGCGTCGCCGTCGCCGTGAGCTTCCGTATGAAGTCAACGGCAATGAAATCATCGCCGCGCGCCGTATTCTGTATGCGCGAGTGAAATGGCGCGAGGGACGCGCGCTTTCACGGGGAGCTAACGCACGACGCTGAACGCCGTCGTGCTCCATGAAGGGCTGCACAATTAAGCGTCTCTTTCCTCCTTCACAATCACCATATATCTAGAGCAAACGCGACTTCATCCGTCGCGCGAACGCGCGTGGGAGGACGGGAGGAAGGGAGGGGAGGCGACGTTTAGTTGCGGCACCAAATGCCTATTTATATAAAAACGTTGCGAGGCGAGACGGTGGTAAAGACTTCCGACGCTGTTCGACGAGTGTCCCGTTCTGGCGCCGTATTCTGTAACGCTTCGGTTTTCGAAGAATTCGGTTTGCGTGCAGCGATTGGTCGCCGCCTGGGTGACGCCATCGCCTCAGGACACGAACGAATTTTTTGATGACGTCACGCACATGTCTATCACGCGGAAACCGAATTTGTCGTCTGCTACAAAGCGAAGCCGCGCGCGTTGCTTCGGTCTGATCCGAGGCGCGGTGTGCCGTGTGCAGAGCCTGTGCGTGCAGTGTGCATGGGCGAGATTGCGGCACTCGGAGCAAAATGACGGCGTGCGGTGCATGTGGCGCCTGTTATCGTGCTTTTAGCGAGCCTCCGTGATAGACAGCGACGACCTCGACGTCGACAAGACGCCTTTGAGATGACAGACGAGGAATTCAGGCGACAATTCAGACTCTCAAATGAGACAGCGCTCCGACTGTGCGAGGAACTTGAGTGTGTATTGGGGCCGCAACGCGAAGTTAGCGTACGACGTCCCACCTAGCGGCATAAATGGGTCAACTGAAGTAAACAAAATTCGTTAAGTCACTCACCGCCAGTACAACTCACACACGTTTCATAATGAAAAATGTAAACCTCATCAATAACATGAACAAATTATTTTTATTTACCAAGAAGCACTCGCAAATTGCTATATTTTTACACGGTTTGTGACGTTCACTGCCACAAAAAAAAAAAAAAAAACTTCACGCCGATTGGCCTCTTTCCTTCCACTTGTTTTCATTACGTCAACGGACCGCTCCAATGTGACGCCACCGCCAAACCGAATCCTTCGAAAACCGAAGCGTTACAGAAAAAGTCGCAGTTTCGCCCGAAAGGCGAAGCATCAATTGCGATAGCAAAGTAGTAGAGAGCTATTCGGAGTAGGGATAGTAGTTTTATCGGCTGCATAAACTTGGGCACATCCGCTTACTAACTGAATGAACAAGCGTGGTGTCAGCGCGCACAAGCAAACATGAATAGATCACACTGAATGACCGCAGACAACGACTGTCAGAATGCTGGCAGCAATCGCAGCCACCGCAGCGGGCAAGGTTCGTGCGGTCTATCGCTTCAAAGGAAACTCAGCGGCGGATGCACAGCGCATACAAAGGTCAGAGCCGTGTGGAGATAAGAGACCGTGCAGGCGACGGCCACAGCCGGGCAAAGTACGAACGGAGTTGTTGCCAGAGTAGAAGCTGCGCCCCCCCCCCCTCCCTCCCGCGCTGCCTTCCCGCTTTCTTGCTTTCGCGTGGGAGATTGAGTGGCAAGTTCCCCTTACGCCCGATTGCAAGATACCCCTTGGTGCCAGAGCACAGCGTCGCGCCGCCTCCCTCCCTCCCATACCCCCACGCCCTTTCGCGCGACGGTCGCGTTTGCTTTCGGCCGTGCGTTCGCTCTCAGTGATAGCGCGCGCGCGTCCCCCGCGCGCTTTCGCTCGCGCATACGGCGCGCGGAGACGATTTTATCGCCCTTGGAATCTATACGGAACCTCACCGCGACGGCGAAGCCGACGGCAGAAATCCGGTTGAAGTGTCCATATAATTGGTATCGCAATAAAAAGGTTTTAAAAATAAACCATAGATTGATTGCATGGGTAGCTACTGGTTGATTTGTTGGTTAGTTTTCCTCCATTGTTGCGCGTTGGCCGATGCACGTGAACCACTTCGTCTTCTTCGTCGATCTTCTTGCAACAGAGGTAGCAACAACTACGAATTTTATTTACCTTCATCAATTTGCCTTAAAGACCCCACAGGGCTAATGCATGAGGGAGGAGTGTACAAAAAGAAACAGAACACTCAAATTGCGGCAGCTGGTATTCAGTCATATTCGACAAAAAAATTGGCTGAGGTTTAACTCTTTTAAACCTAGTCATCACAAGCTAAAGGTCTGTTTGGTTTGGTTTGCAAAGTATATGTACACAGTGTTTCATTATTGCGCACTTCAGCGCTTGGTAAGCTTCTCTATAACGTGATAATCTGGGCTCCCTTTGCTTCGGAGTTGAGCAGCCAACTTTGCTTTGCTGGAGATTTCACAGCCTGCCGTCTAGCTATATCTAGTGGATGATTGGATTCAACCTGTCGCTTGCGCTGAAGCGCACGCACAGACGGCCCAGCCGGCGCGCCATCCTTGGTGAGACTGAGTGACCAAGCACCGGCGAAGCAGCCGTTAAACCCTCGCCTAGTCACGTGGTACCGCAGCGGCGAGGCTCCGAGCGAGCGCAGCTGCGACGTCTCTCCGCAGCGGATGACGCGGCGCGACATCACACCTGCCACACTTGCGCTCCCGCGGCTCAAGGTATTTGCGACGCCATGAATGACAATGATTTTTATTTGCATCAGTACATGACGCACCAGTACATGACGCGAGGGGCATGCAGAAAAAGCTGCCACATGGACAGCTTGACGAAGCCGCAGGTCCCTGCATTGCCGTTTGCACGGCGTTAGCAAACACAAAGGCAGTACATCATTGTTCACGAATGCCATTTGCACAAAATTTAGTATCGCGCACCATGCGAAGCAAATGAAGAAAAAAATGCGTTCTAATAGGACAAAGTAAAAGACCTTGTGAGACATCGTGTAGTAGAGCTTTTGCTCTGAAAGATGATTGGCAGGTGATGGCGACGATAATGTGAGAAAGGTCATTCCAGTCTCTGGCAGCACGAGGAAAGAAAGATGTTTAAAAATAACAGTTCTTACATGTGTACGAGCACCTTGCAATTGCTGACCATTGCCTTGGGGCGGAGTAAAGTTTTTATGACAAGAGTGATTTTCATCACATGAGCACAGCCTAGCTAGCCGGACTTGCAGCATGCACAGAGAAGTACAAGACAGATTGGCGCATGCCGTCAGATATGAGCCATCGGATGTGGCACGTGCAGCGCCTCCAGACAGTTCTTCTGGCAATTCAAACAGCTGGACTTCCTCTAAAACCCGAGAAATGTCATTTTGAGTACGAAAAACTGAGCCATGCCGGCATCCGCCCAGACCGCGAGAAAACGAGCACCGTCGCCGCATTTCCCGTGCCAACAAATAAGCGCGATCTACGCCGATTTCTGGGGCTCTGTGCGTACTATCGACGCTTTGTCAAAAAAATGTCTAAAATCGCTGAACCCCTCAACCAACTTACGAAGGAACGCATCCCGTTTCTGTGGGGTCAGGATCCGGGCCTCGCATTCGATAGCCCCTGCAACCAACTCCAGGCCCCACCTGTAATCGGTCACTTTGACGAGAACGCTGACACGGAGTTGCACACAGACTCCAGCAACGTCGGCCTTGTAGCTGTCGTGGTTCAGTGGCAAAATGACGTAGAGCGTGTGATTACTTATGTGAGCCGAACGTAATTCACTGCCGAGAAAAACTACTCTGCAACAGAAAAAGAATGCTTAGCCGTTGTCTGGGCTATAACAAAGTTTCGGCCATACTTGTATGGGCGTCCATTCAGAGTAGTCAGCAACCACCATTCTCTTTGCTGGCTCACCAATCTCAAAGATCCCTAAGCTCTCCTGGCTCGATGGAGCCTGCGACTGCAAGAATTTGACGTTTACATCGTTCACACGTCAGGACGCAAACACAGCGACGCTGACTGTCACTCACGTGCACCAGTCGGAAGTGCCCCCACAGACCTTGAAGAGCACACCACTTTTCTTTTTGCCGTATCAGCAACTGACATGGCCCAACAACAGCGTGACGACAGATAAACAGATTGAAGTGTTCACGCCCGTCATGCTACAGTGTCAAATCCATTTTGTGCGATTGGCTAAGCATGGTCACAACTGCAAGAGCACGTACCCAGCTGTACCTACCCAGTGCCAAATTTGTTGTTGTTGTTGTTGCCTCAAAACATGGCTCGTACCCACAGGGGTGATTGGCCACATTAGATTGTTTGAAATGTGCGTCTAACAAAACACAAAATGGGGGAAAGGCAAACATTTAACACAAAGCAATAGTCAGGCCCATGCCAACAGAACTTTTGACAGGGCACATTCATAAATTTAAGGGAAAAAAATCTAGTGAAGCGTCCCACGGTCGGTACCCTAGCAGTGAAGCCTTCCTGACGCTTCAATACTCTTGTGGATAGCAGAGATCATAGACCCATGGCTTGTACCTAATTGACACGCACCAAAGGAAAAATGTTTGGTGTAGTAAGCGCTAAACCCAGCTTACTTGTAGGAAATACGAGGAACATTCTGCGGAGGGAGGAGAAGTGCCAAATTTCTATTAGTACTGTAGTGAAAAAGAGAGACACGCTAGTGGATTCAGCGCTACTGGCTCTAAACGCTAGTGGGTCGAGCGCTCTCGCTCAGCAACGGCTCTCGTGCTGGGAAGCTGTGACTGCCCTGCCCGTCGACGTTGCGCTGCTCCGAGCTCTTCCAAATAAACACCTTTAGAATTGGTGGAGCGTGCTGGGTACACTCAGACAATCATCCTGGAACTCCGGTCCCGCACCCTACCATCTACCATATCCCAAGACGCCTCCCAGCAAACGCCTCCTCCGGCACCCACTACGTGTCCCGGGGTACCTCGTCATCGCGACCCTCCTATCTACACTGGAGCGGACGACACTGACGTGGACGAATGGCTCACGGCGTACGACAGGGTAAGCGCCCATAACAAGTGGGACGAAACGGCCAAACTCAGCCATGTGCTGTTCTACCTCGCTAGAGTGGCCAGCCTGTGGTAACAACGATGAAGGAGAGTTCCAGACATGGTCCAAATTTAAGACTTCCCTCGCCGATGTATTTGGTCGCCCTGCTGTTCGCAAGCTGCGGGCCGAGCAGCGTTTGCGAGAGCGAGTTAAACAGCCAGGAGAAACATTCACCAGCTATATTGAAGATGTCCTGGACCTATGCAGGAAAGTCGATTGGACCATGGCGGAGTCTGATCGAATTCGCAACATCCTGAAGGGCATAGAAGACGACGCCTTAACATGTTGCTGGCCAAAAGTCCTCGCTCTGTGGCCGACATTATCCCACTGTGCCAGAGCTATGAAGAACTCCACAGGCAGCGATCACTGACCCGTCGATCTCTATCTACCGCATGACGAACACCTCGCTGGTTTGGCTGCCATGTCCGACCAGACAGCTTTACTCGCAGAAATGAAGGCGTTCGTCCGCGAGGAAGTTGTCCGGCAACTCTAATTAATAGATTTTGCACAGCCGCTGACGGTACACGCGCCAACGCCGAGTTTTGCGCCTCCGCTTTGCCGCGTCATAGCGCAAGAACTGCACGAGCTTTTGCCTGAGCACAAGCAGCGCGTTCCTGCGCCTCACAGCTACGTCGAAGTCATGGCCAGGCCCCAACAGATACCGACGACTGTGCCACTCAGCTACGCGGAAGTCGTCACCCAGCCTCAACAACTCCCCCAACGGGGACCTCTCACGTACGCCGAAGTCCTTGCTATGCCCCGAAAACAGCCTGCCGTGCAATCACTTCACCAGCCGCCACGTCCAATGCGTCCTCCCACAAGGATGGGACCTGCCGCAGCGACTCGGTCGCGTACGGCGGACAATCGGCCGATATGTTTTGCGTGCGGTTACGCAGGCCAAGTCGCACGCCACTGTAGTGGCGTGCAGTCGCCTAGCGCTACACCATGTGCGCCAAGTCCTATGCTGTGTTCTCCGCGCCCATTTACGACGACGAACCTCGGGCTGCGTTACCACCATTCCGCCGGTCTGCCAACATCCGCCACTCACCTTCTCCACGCCGACGCTCCCCATCACCGATGTGGCCTCGTCCCGGAGCTCTAGATGAGGAAAACTAATCGTCACAGTCCATGAGGCAAGGGCTGCGACGCCGTCGAAAAGCGAATGTCCTCAACGTAGCCCAACCATGTGATAGACGTGTTAGTTGACGATGTGCGCACATATACCCTCGTGGATACCGGAGCCGCTGTATCAGTTATGGACGCAAAGCTTTGTCGGTTCCTTCGAAATGTCACGACGCCCCTTGCCGGATTCTCCCTCCGCACAGCAGGCGCAGAGCGTATTCATCCGCTAGCGGCGTGCACCGCTCGTGTTCTCATCGAGGACGTTGTATACGAGATCGAATTTATTGTGATTTCTTCGTGCTCCCACCAAGTTATCCTGGGGTGGGACTTCCTCGCCCGCCACAATGCTGTTATTCATTGCGCACGGGCCGAACTAGAACTTTCGCCGATCACAGATATGACGCCTGCCGATAATGCTTCATTTTCGAACAAACTGCTCGTCAGGCACGACACCAGCGTTCCTCCCAACTCGTCAGTGATTGTCTCAATGCATTGCAGCAGCCTCTCTGACGCCGTCGCCCTACTTTCTCCGTCTGGCCGCTTTTATACTCGAAAAGGTCTGCTGCTACCTTTTGCGACTGTGAATGTCAAACAAGGCTCCACGGCTATCTTCGACTGTAACCCCTTCTCATACCCCGTGATGCTTCTTCGAGGCGAATGTCTTGGCCATATGGAGGTGATCGATGACGTACAAATTACGGATGTTCCCGAAGCCACGTCCTGCGCCAGTTACAACACGCTCGGTTCTCTCTCTACGTCCGACCCTTTGCCGACAGGTGTGTTCGATTCATCTATTGCCGATGGCCTCACCCCAGCTCAGCGTTCTCAGCTTCTGTGCCTCTGAGAAGAACTTCGTTCTTCTTTTGATGTCGGGCAACCTTCCCTGGGCCGGACATCTGCTGTCACGCACCATATTGACACTGGCCCCCAACCGCCATTATGGCAACGCCCATATCGCGTCTGTGCCACAGAACGCCGTGTGATTAATGAGCAAGTGGACGATATGCTTCGCCGAGAAGTGATCCGACCCTCGAACAGTTCATGGGCATCTCCTGTCGTCCTTTTTACGAAAAACGACGGCTCGGTGCGGTTCTGTGTAGACTATCGGCGCCTGAACAAGATCACTCGCAAAGATGTATACCCGCTGCCGCGAATCGATGACGCTATCGATAGCCTACAAGGAGAAGAATTCTTTTCATTTCTACATTTACGCTCCGGATGTTGGCAAGTACCCATGGCTGACGCCAATAGGCCGAAGACTGCCTTTGTCACACCCGACGGCTTATACGAATTTCACGTCATGCCGTTTGGACTTTGTAATGCGCCAGCAACCTTTGAACGCATGATGGACACAGTTCTGAGCGGTTTGAAGTGGCACACATGCTTATGTTATCTCGACAACGTTGTTGTTTTTGCATCTGACTTCACCGCGCACCTTCACCGTCTACGGCGTGTTTTGACGTCCTTAGCAAACGCTGGCCTCCAACTGAACCTAAAGAAGTGCCGATTTGCAGCGTGACAGCTCACGATACTAGGCTACGTCATCTCGAAAGCTGGAATTCTGCGTGATCCAGCCAAACTTCAGCCGAATTTCCTAAACCGACGTCCGTCAAACAATTGCGCAGTTTCGTAGGCTTGTGTTCCCACTTCAGGCGCTTTATTCGCAATTTCGCCGCCGTCATATCGCCCCTGACGAAGCTCCTTGGAAGCAACGGACCCCTCCATTCGTGGTCATTAGAGTGCGACGAGGCGTTCACTAAGCTCCGTCGTTTGCTGACGCCTCCTCCCATTTTGCGCCACTACGACCCAACGGCACCTATTGAGGTACACACAAATGCCAGCGGTGTTGGCCTCGGCGCTGTCCTAGCGCAGCGCAAAGAAGGGTTTCCTGACTGTTGTGGCATATGCAAGCCGTACGCTTACTAAAGCCGAGACCAATTACACCGTCACGGAAAAAGAATGTCTGGCAATCATCTGGGCGCTTACTAAGTTCCGGCCCTATTGAGATAGCAATTATATGGACACTTCAACCGGATTTCTGCCGTCGGCGTCGCCGTCGGCGTCGTCGTCGCCGTCGCCGTGAGGTTCCGTATATATAAAATCGTCGCCGCGCGCCGTATGCCCGAGCGGAAGCGTGCGGGGGCCGCGCGATATCACGGAGAGCGAACGCACGGCGGAAAGCAAACGCGACCGTCGCCGTGGGGGTACGGGAGGGAGAGAAGGAGGGAGGGAGGGGGGCGACGCTGTGCTCCGGCACCAAAGGCCTCGCTTGCAACCGGGCGCAAGGCGAACTTGCCGCCCAATCTACCACGTGAAAACAAGAGGGAGGGAGCGGGTGGGGGGGGGGGGGGGGGGGCGAGCGCAGCTCTGCCAACAACCGCGTTCGTACTTTGCCCAGCTGTGTCCCTCGCCCGCACCGTCTCTTATCTCCACACGGCTCTGACCTTTGTATGCGCTGTGCATTCGCCGCCGCTCAGTTTCCGTTGAAGCGATAGACCGCACGTACCTTCGCCTTCACCGCTGCGGCGTATGCGCTTGCTGCCAGCGTTTTGACAGTCGTTGTGTGCAGTCATTCAGTGTGATCTATTCATGTTTGCTTTGCGCGCTGACACCACGCTTGTTAATTCAGTTAGTAATAGTCGGGCCACATTTTCCAACGCACGCTACACATGCAATGCTGCCCGGATTGGCAGTGCAGCGCTACAGGTATGTCCCTTCGCACGCGCCGCCCACGGGAAGCGCTTCTCAACACCACCGTTTCACACGCGCCTTGTTGTGGTCATCGAGTCTCTCGTCATGTAGGTCTACTTACGCCGCAGCACACCTGCTTACTTAATAAGCTCATGTTTACTACAATTCATATTGCTACCAAAGCCGCTCACCTTACTTCGTATGACATTGCTCTGTTGCTATAGCATTCATTGCTTCGCCCTTAGGGCGAAACTGTGACATTTTTTGTATGGTGGCCAATTTGATGTCGTCACGGACCACCATGCACTATGCTGGCTGTCGTCATTGAAGCATCCCTCAGGCCGTCTCGCCCGCTGGACGCTTCGCTTACTGGATTACGATATCCGCGTACTGTACCGCAACGGACGCCAGCATGCTGAAGCTGACGCCCTCTCACGTTCTCCCTTGCCTGACTACAATGCCTGCTGCTCACTATCCCAGCTTGACGTTTCTTCCCGTCATCGCCGCCAACCATTCGTGCGTTGCGCCGTCAAGCTCGCCATTTCGCCATTCGCGACGACCTGCTTCACCGACGCAATTACACCTCTGACGGCCGTCAGTGGTTATTAGTAGTACCTCGAGGCCTGCGTTCTGAAATCTGCACATCGTTCCACTCTGATCCACATTGTGCACACTGGGGACTTTTCAAAACCTACCAGCACCTCCGACAACGCTACTACTGGCGAGGAATGTACAACTACGTTCAAAAGTTCGTACGCTCATGCCCTGAGAGCCAGCGACGGAAATCTTCACCCCAGCTCTCGCCAGCTGGTCTGCAGCCTCTACCCTGCCCTACCCGGCCGTTCGGGCGCGTCGGCATCGATTTGTATGGGTCACTTTCCTTGACGTCAGCTGGTAACCGCTGGGTCATTGTGGCAGTAGATCACCTTACACGATACGCCGAAACCGCCGCTCTCCTAGCAGCTACGGTGCGCGATGTTGCCTCATTCCTACTTCGCCGATTCATCCTGCGGCATGGTCCACCTCAAGAACTGCTCAGCGATCCCGGACGCGTCTTCCTGTCGGAAGTAGTTGAAGCGATTCTTAAGGAGTCCCACTTTCTTCATCGTACGACTACGGCGTACCACCCTCAAACGAATGGCCTCGCAGAACGCTTCAACCGTACACTCGGCGACATGCTTTCAACGTACGTCACCTCCGACCACACGAACTGGGACGCCATTCTGCCCTTTATGACCTACGCGTATAATACCGCTACGCAGAGCAGCACTGGATTTTCACCCTATTTCTTACTGTATGGTCGACACCCTTCGCACACCATCGACACCATTCTACCGTACCGGCCGAATGCAACCGAGTGTGTGCCTATTTTTGCCACGGTCAGGCATGCATAAGAGTGCCGCGACCTAGCACGGGCCTTTACTTCCAATGATCAAGAGCGCCAGTGGAGCACTCGCGGTGACGGCACTTCCACGGTCACCTTCGATCCGGGAGGGCTCGCGTGGCTCTCAGTCCCTTTCACTGCCCTTGGTCTCTCATCAAAACTGGTTCCGAAGTATGAAGGCCCTTATCGTGTTCTCAAACGCGCATTGCCTGTGAACTACGTAATAGAACCAGTTGAGCCATCTTCAGACATGCGCCGCCGTGGACGAGAGTACATGTCGACCGTCTAAAGCGTTACTTCGACCCGCTCATCGTGACGAGCTGTTAGGTCGCCGGACGGCTCTCTTATCGCTCCCGGGGGTGATTGTAGTGAAGAAGAGAGACACGCTAGTGGATTCAGTGCTACTGGCTGTAAACGCTAGTGGGTCGAGCGCTCTCGCTCAGCAACGGCTCTCGTGCTGGGAAGCTGTGACTGCCCTGCCCGTCGACGTTGCGCTGCTCCGAGCTATTCCAAATAAACACCTTTAGAGTACATAGTTCCACTGCAACACACCAAATGGCCCATGCTCTCTACTAACCAAAACAGCGTCCAGCATCCATGCCCCAGTGGACCAAATAATTTCTATCTATTATTAACTACTGCGCTACAGAAAGACAGTAGACAAGAACGAAGAGAACACACAGCACTCTCTTTCTCGCCCGTTGTCTGTCTTTCGCACTGTAGTTATTAATGAATCCACACCAACTCGTTCGGTTTTCAGTTTCTATAGATATTTAGAAATATGTCCGGCAAGAAAACGACGACGAACGCTCTTTTTGGGAAAGGGGCAAAAAAAAGGAGCTTTTTAAAAGTACGCAACTGTTTTCATCGCACGCATCACTGGTTGCTGACAGCATTCCCTAATCTTGAACCAAGAGCTCTGCTGGCCAGACCGCGCCACTCAGAAACCATCGTGTGCAGGTATGTGGTTTAGCCGGGTCCACTCATCTAGCATAGCCATATAAGCGCTACCAAAGCACGCGTTTATTCAACGGCGCACTTGTTCTAGGAACCACAAAGAGGAGAAATACAGTCTGGCACATGCAGCTTACTGCATACCAAACGAATTTTACAGTTGTGTTTGCACAGCTTTTATTGCATTGTTCAAAAATGAAAAATACTCTCATGCCATCGGCTCCCTGCTCCACGTGCATGACAACTGTTATGACTGATGCGCCATGTCTTTAGCATTTAGGGGCGAAGCACCTTAGGGCCGAGCCTTGTCCCTCGTCCGTTGTCCGTAGCTCTATTGCATGGAGTCCGCTAGGGGCGCCGCGGTGCACAAGGGCTATATAAGCGCTGTATATACTGTACACATGTACAGTATCTAGATATGTAAATATATATATATATATGTATATATATATATATATATGTCTGTGTAGTATAAGTACGCCAAGCTCCGGCTTCCGGAGAACGCTTCCGGCGTTTTGCCCGAATGATCACCTGGTGCTTCGCCCACTCATCATCATTCACTTCGTCGATATGCGGTGTCTTTTTTTTTGTTTTTTTTTTGCATGCTCTCACGTGACATTTTATGGTAAAGTACTTATTACGGTAAACACAGTTGAAGCCCTTCTTGCTGTGACGACATTCCTGTGGGGGGGGGGGGGGGTTTCTCGCCCGAAACACTGCAAATATCTCATTTGTCCACCCTCCCGTCCATCTTTGCGCAATGTGTGGTGAGAAAGACAAAGTAAAAGCAGCTATAAAGCGGCTTACAAGAAGAAGCCGTACAAGAAGAAGAAAGCGCATACAAGAAGAAGCACAAGTAAGCCAAGTGGGGCACAGTGACGAAATAAATAAGAAAGATCGAGATAATATTGAACCCAACTAGAATAACATACATAGGGATGCAAGTGCACAAAAAAATGCAGCTTTCAATGTGTCACCGAAGCCTGGATATTGCAATACATAAACAGTATATTAAAATACTCAAGAACAAAAAGACACGCAACTAAGAATTATCGCGAAGCAAAGTGCAAAACAACTCTGCAAACCTAGGGCACAAACAATCGAACAGCAACAAAAAAACTACATAGCGGGAACAGCTGAAAGCAATGCACTACGATGTAATCTGCTACAGCAAGCGCTCACGTATTTTATTCTTTGGCCAGATGCGTAATCCTTTCTCTATTATCTTGTGTTTGTTCAGAATAGACGATGTTATAACGTTTGGAATCTATAGTTGGAGCGTGATGTAGGAACATACCAATGTTCGTATTGATGGGTAGATGAACTGAAATGTTTACCTCCATGCCTGCTAGGGTATGTAACGATCACCTATTTTTATTAATTTCTGATTTACGTGTTATGTGAAGAAGGTATTCGTAAGAAGACGCTAGTTTGGGAGTTCTGTATTTCTTGCACAATTGAGAAGTATGTTCCTTAAGTCACCGGTCTGCTATCACATGCGATTAGTTTTTTGTGGCTATTGAATAATTTCTTAGAGGTGTTTCCCTAAACTAAGTGGCAGAAACGCAGGTTAGAAGGGAAAAGCGTGTGGTGCAGCGTCAATTTCTGAGAGAAATTCTGAACATATTTCAGCACACCAAGAACGTTGCATAATTTCGATGGTAAGCTCTTAGTACACGTTTAGTACACAAGTGCAATGCATCACCAAAGCGGCATAACCGCCTTCCTTAACTTCCGACATTCATAAAAGCCTACAGTAGCATTCTAAATAAGGAGTTAAATTCAAGGAGGAGGACTCAAGCAAAGCCCGGTACTGGTGACTCACTGCATTCAGGCATTGTTGCAAAGCTCAAAACAGATAACCAGCCGTCATGAGATCAACTAAGCCATTTCAGCGCCTTCTAAGGTACCAGAATTTGGATCTTTGTAACCGCCCAACCAGAAGTACCGCATGCCACAATCCATGTGACGAAGCGCAAAGAAATATTCGTGCTGAAAAACGAGCAACCGTTGTGTGCTAGTTTCTCTTTATGTATTCGTCCATTTTATGTTTGAAAATCACATCTTAATCAAACCGCAAGCGTAAATAGACCAAATACACAGAGACGAAGACCACGGCGCTCTGAACTCAAGAGGGCCGTGATGGCCATCTCTGTGCCTTTGTACTTCTAGCGCTCGTTGTTTTAACAATTGGCTACCAGCAAGCCCTAGAATCCACACATCATACGTCGTCGTGCTGTATAGAGGGCTGTCTATTAATAACTGCAGTGTGCTAGAAGGGCAACGGTCATGAACGGAGCGACTATTCACTCAATTTTATTTCCAGCATTATACGGTTCGTTCAAACAGCACTTTGTCAATAGTCTTCTTTATTTCGTCGCGTGATCTCATGCACATTTTCCTTCTGGCGCGCTGCAATAAAAATTGAATCAGCGTCAACTTGGCCGACTTTCAATTATTCTGCCAGAATGCCCTTTGCTATTATCGCTAGTTCCCATTGCCAGGGATTCCCGTAAAAAATTTCCTCTGCCATACAGAAAAACAAAAAAACACATGCAAAATGCAGTCTTCTTTCTTTGTCCACAGAGGTTGTCGGCGCCTACCTTAAAGAAAGTCAAAGGGCGTCTGAACAAACACCGCCGTGTGCACATCATCATGTTGGTGACCGGGAGGCTTGCCGTGTTGGCACTGCATCTGAATATGTGTTTGACACTTGACCCGGCCATTTTGCTTTTCGTGTGCACAGGAACAGAGCCTGTGCAAACACCACCCCCGCGCACCATTGAGAGCCTAAGTGCAGCCGCGTTCCTCAGACTCTCCGGCCGAGCCGGTTTCTCCCAGGAGTTGGTCTATGCGAGAATATTGAGGGGCTGGCTGGCTGAGTGTGTGCGCACTCGAGGGCGTACAGCCCCACGACGGTGTTTGCCTCTAAAAGAGCCAACCTGTTCCGACTGCGGCGCATCCAGTCGAGCCTAGGGAAGCACGCGTGGTGACTTCTCACATGTCCCCGAATAACTGCCAAGTCGCTAGGTGATTTTCTTGGAATTGCACCAAGGAGCTATTCGCTGTTGTTGAAAACGCACGGACAAGGAGACAACACTGGTCTCAATCTCGCAGGGGACATTAAATATGTGTGACATTAGGTATTGTAATTATCAAACGGGAGCGACAACTAGCTGTCGATTTATTTTTAGTTATATGTAGCAAGTTCCCTTCTTAAGCAGTCCCCTCCTTTCTTTATTGAACAAGGAGAACAAGGGGGGCAGAATAGCTCGATATTCTGTTAATAACAACAGCCAGTTGCATACTCTCTCCTCGACTTCATTTGCAAGCCTTTCTTATGATTGTTACTGTTTTCATTGAATTGTAGTATTATTAAGGATAATAAAAATGAGCATGCAAGAAAACTCAACTTGACGCCTCTGGAAGCCCCTATCACAATCTCCACACGATGCAACCGATACTGCCGCAGTGGTCCTTGAGAGAAACTTGGGGCAGCTTTGCATTCGTGGTAGGCCATGCAGACGTAACCACCTGGCCCGCCAGGACCAAACACAAGAACACTCCGAATCGCCTTTATGGGATAACCCCACCAGAACACGTTTCGAATGCACCGCAGGAGAGAGCTTGAGCAGACCAGGACCGCAACGTATTACAGCGCGCATACTATCGGGGACCCAATTATCCAATTGGCAACAGTCAGGCAGGCTGATCAAGGCGGCTACGTTTTAATTACATGTCTTGTTTAAGAGGGTACTTATTTCTGCACAATAACATTCATTGCCTCATAGCGCTAATCCTCTCTCGCGAGTGTCATATTGCGATGCATCAGTGGAGCAGGGAAGCTCCCCCTTAGCCTCATTCACAAGATGTCCACAGTTTCCGCAAAAATTTAGGGCCGTATTCCCTTAGCACTTTTGTTCGTAAGAGCTGTTTGCGATTGTTCAGCCGTCTTCGCTAATGATGTTTCCGACATAATGTTTCACTAGCTCCTATGATCCCTTCTAGCCTATCATTTTTTTAATACTGGGCCTGGCTTCAACATCCGTTGAAGTAAAAAGGAGGAAACCAATGCGAATAGCATCTTGAATCGGAACTCAAACAGCTACATTTTAGGCATGTAGCTGTTGCTATGATGACACGAGTGAACGACAGAAACAAAGCTGTCATTGTGCCTTCATGTATGACTTGGAGTATGCTGGGCGTACACTAACACAAAACCACCTTGTGAACTGACCTAGTGTCTTGTGGCCCTGCCAGAAGCATAAACAACTGCACATAAATAATCGCAAATCATGACGTTGTGATTTCTGTCTTTTGAGGCAGCCCTAACCCTGTCTTTCATTTATACGCGTGAGCGCTTGTTGGACAAAACGATTCGATGTGCGACTTTGCCGCTACCACCCCTGTGTGCTTCATTGCCTGTTATTGTTCCGGTGTGCAGTGGCGACCACACAGCATGGATGCAACAAGAACAAGAAGTGTTTTATTCATGGATGATTACAGGTATATATAGCTTTGGTTGATTGCCAGATAACAGACACCTGCTTCGTTGATCAGTTTAATCATAAGGGGTCAGTTGTGACCCCTTAGGCCAGGTCAGTTCTGGCCGGGTGTTGCGACAATGGGCGTTTATGTTGTCATGTGTTGGAGCACGCCTAAGGCAGGCGCCGCGAAGGGAATTGCGGTGTCCACTATTCCACGCGGGTGGACGTGTTCTGATCTTGTTGGTACATCTTATCGAGTGCTTTAATGGGACGAGACAGACGGAAGATGCGACCCACTGAAGGGGTGCTACTTTCCACTGCGATTTATTGGAAGCCGGATCAGTGCTTTATACATCAATGAAAAAATTAAGCCTGCACCATCTATGAGCCACTGAGAAATGAGTTACTTCCTCGATAAGAATAGTGAAGGAATATTAACACACTCTTCGCCAAGTCGTGATTTTAAATGTTATTCTGATTAGCATTCTTTGTATATTTCAGGCGTTTTCAGCCTATCTACCTGTCTAGCCTCTTACGCCCACCCAGTGGCCCATGTTGTCTGCCAGCTTCGGTTTCCTTCTTCAATTCAGCTTCTTTATTAAAAACCTTAAGGGACCAAATTCAGTTGCGCAAATATTGGAGAAAAATAATTAAGTAATTCAATATGCAATGACCACGTCAAAGTATTGCTCAGAGTTACTTCGAGATATTTGTGCTTGAACACTTCCTGACATAGCTATTTTGAATTTTGTGTTAGAATGACGAAAGATTCTTTTTGCGCGTGGCTAAGTACATTTATGTCATGGTTCATACGAATATTCCAATTCTTACACCAGCCTTCCATTTCTGAAATTGACCTCTGCAGGTCATCATGGTCTACTCTCTCATTAATGGCCTTAAAACTTATGCAGTCATCTGTGAATAGCTTAGTCGGCACAGACTTTGAAACTGCATTTGCGGAGTCCACACCACAGTAACGTAGTAACGGTGAACAACCACAGTGGCACAATGGAAGTCGCGAAACTGTTTACAGGGCGAACCTGCCCCAGCAAAACAAGTAACACTCAGTACGAAGATAACGCCGTGCACACTGTTGTATCTGGTGGTCCTTCGGGACAAAGGAGGCCTCACCGACAGACGTGAAGCTGTGGAGTGCTCTTCACGCTTGTCGTTTCTCGCGGCCGGGGAGCGTCATTGTCACCTGGGACTGACGGATGAGCAATTAGTCCCCAGGCTGAAATGGGTTATCGGCTTCGTGCGTCGCTAAAACGGCAACGTCGCTCTTGGTGTCCCTCTTGGTGTGTTTCAGTGAAGCACCAGCGCCCGCCCGAACTACGACGAGGCCGGGCGCCGACTGTGACGCGCCAACCAGGAGCACCCTCCGAAACAACAGCCACCGCCCTCCCTGGAGACGGTGGTTTCCGCGCAACGACCGTCATGGAGAGGCGACTAATTCTTGCAAGGGGCCAGCGTCGAGCATTCCCGTGGGAAGCACGTCGACGTTTGGTTCCCAAGGTGTCACCTGTTGCCTTGTGTGCGGGGGCGATCAGGCGACATTGGAGGCGGTCCCCGGGGAAACGGGGACACATCATGGGCGGGATATGGCGAACTGGTCGCAGATGGTCATTCGCTAAGAAGAACTAAAGTGCATTCCCTCGTAGAGTGAAAGAGGGAAACGAAAGGGATAAAAAAGCGGGACTTGAGTGTTGTGTCACGCTCGGAGTTGAAAACGCTAGGACATGCAGAGACTTTAGCATGTAGAAGGCTCCAATATCATGGTGCCCTTCTTGTAAAATACCACATGAAATTTGTATACAAAAACATTTTCTGATCTCACTGGACCTTTCCTTCTCCCGGTACCTCGCACGTCACCAATAATGGAACCTTCGTGGGTGCTCGGACCCTTGGACTTCGCAACAACACTTGTCTATCCCCGAAAATCTTATCTGCGGATGAGAAGTGTCGGCTATTTATACATAGCCCAATGAAGTTTATAGCGTGATCGCTGGCGCTCGGGTAAGTTCTAGAATGTACATGAGCATTCGGCGTCGCTCCCAGAATTTCATTTCACAATGCTCGGCGACAATATAGCCAACAGATAGAGCCATCAATAAGAATCGACAAACTTCCAAATAAAGAAAGGCCCCTTAACATCTGATTAGCCGGTGAAATGCGGTCACTGGATAAAGATACACAGCCCATCGGGTCAATGTCCCCCTCTTAAAAAGCATCGGCCCGATGCTAGAAAGGTAACTCGAGAGGGAGAAACAAAAGCACTAGTAGTAAAGAAAATAACATATGAACCCGGAAAGAAAGTCCAAGGTTTGTTGTCGCTGGTAGAATGGCTTAAGGGGCCACATGGCAAATTTTGGTTATACGCTGCAAGTTGTTACGTGCCCTCTAGGGAGTGTTCTACCACAGAAATTTTATTGCAATATGAATTATGTGGACACTCCAAGCGGATTTCTCCCGTCGGCGTTTCCGTCGTCATCGCCATCACCATGAGGTTTCTTATAAAGTCCAAAGACGATGAAATCGCCGTCGCAGGCCGTCACCATGTGAGGGACGCGCGCATTCACAGAGTGAACGCGAATTCTTTCGTAGCGTGAAAGGCCGCGGGAGAATAGGATGGTGGGAGGGGGCCAACGCTGTGCTGCGGCACCAAATGCGTATCTTGCGACCGGGCGCAACGGCAACTGGCGACTCAATCTCCCACGTAAAAGGAGGAAAGCGGACAGGCAGCGCGGCTACTGTGCGAGTAATTGCGTACTTGTACTTTGCGCCGCTGCGGGAAGTCGCGCGCACCGTATCTTGAAAGCTTACGTTACCTCTTACCTTTGTATGCGCTGTGCTTTCGCCGCTCAGTTTCCGTTGAAGCGATAAACCGCACGAACCTTCTTTCGCTGCTGCGGCTGCGCTTGCTCGCGCCAGCGTTTTGACAGTGGTTGTCTGCGGTCATCGAGTGTGATCTACTCATGTTTATTTATGGGCGCTGACACCATGCTCGTCAATTCAATTAGTAAGCGAATGTGTTCAAGTTTAAGCAGCCGATAAAACTACTAACCCTACTCCGTATAGCTCTCTACTAATTTTCTATAGGAATTGATGCTTCGCCTTTCTGGCGAAACTGCGACATGTTTTTATTGGTTCATTAATAGCGCTCTAGATAGAAATATTTCAGTGCCATGAACCCATCATTTCAGGGGGCGAGTGTCACCGCCAGCAACGACACTCTATCCACTTGCGCCGTCTAGCCTCCGCAAGCGAAATTCCTGCCCTGCGTTCTCCCATACCACCGGTGGAGGTTCGCGTGACGAAAACGTCATGGACCCCACCTTCTTTTTTTTTCGGAGGAAACTAGACACGCACGACGGGACCACTACGCTGGGAGAGCGGAAGGAAACTAGGCACGCAAGCGCGTGGAACAACGACAAAGAGAGGGCAGTGCGAGCCTACACATGACCGATGCGGGTCGCACAGAGGCAAAACTTTGAGAAACCCTTATCATCTACCTCAGATTCTACTGATTATGAAAATGGTGCCATTTGATAACTAATCGACTAAAAATGCACATACAAGAGATGAGGCGTATAAGCTTCTGCATAGAATGAACGGATTTTGCATCAAGTTCTGGAGCTGAGGTTTTGCACGTGCAGATTTCTTGGACACAAAAAAAGGCAAAGCTTGCACTAGGCCGCGGAAAGCTCGACACAGCGAAGCTGGTCGATTGATTGCGTATCTTGGTTGTAGCGAGGTTGAACTTGGCTATGTCGAGGTTTAAACTTGGTTGCAGCTAGGCCTGTACTCGTGTACTAGACGGCGCCACCATACTGGCGGAGGCTCGGGTCGTCTGCCCCTGCGCGCTTGCCTTATAGGGGATTTCACGGGGCCCGTGAAATCCCCTATAGGCTGCATGAAACATCCTACAGCTAAGTTGTTGAGTGTGATGCAACTTGTAAATGATGTAGTTTCTGTCACATTAGATCTGTGCTAGTATTAGAAAGGTAGCGGTAGTACTGGAAAGGCGCTCCGCGCCTTTCCAGTACTACTGCAACTTTTTACGGAGCGCAACCTACTACCAGTACTATCGCAACCTTTCACGGAGCGCTGCGAGCTCCTCCGCAAACCCCGAAACAACAAACACCACAGCAGACACCACACGATATGGGCCTGGCGACCTCAAGCGCACCGCACTTCGTACCACAGTCTCATTATCTGGTCCGTCGCTTGCGAAACGCATGACCTGCTCTCCGACTGGCGAAGCTTGCTCTTATCTTGACGCCAGCGACATACCATCCATAAGCTCTCTGGGTCAGATGACGACACCCGTCGCTGCATCAAATGATTCTTCCTCCAACCTCACTCTAAATGACAATAGCAGCCATGCAAGCCCACTCGTCTCGTAGGTGCTAGTTCTCAGGGAGCCCACAACTACTCAACCCCGCTGCCACAGCTCGGCGCTCACCATCTTACTATGTCACTTGCCAACCGCATTTAGAAAACGGCACTTGAGTGGCCAGGTCAGCGATTTCTTTCAACGTCAGGTGGCCCACACAGATGCGCCAACAAATCATGTGCGAAGACGACGCTTCGCCAGCCATCTGCTGCCACAAATGTGTCCCGCATGATACCTGCTGGCGCCACTCCCGTGTAAGTGATATCAACTGTACCGTCATTTCAATGGCCGATGACAGTGCTACAGGCCATTCAGCGGAGCTCGAAGCAAGTCTGGAAACATCTAGAATCCTTCTGGTTGTATCCAGACAGCTGAATTGACAACACCGACCCAAGGCTCAGCAATCCCTTTGACTTACAAAACCCGACTCAATGAAGAACGTGTGAATAAACCAGATGCAAGAGTCATTCCCAAACTTCTGAGACTGATTATCTGTTGGTTGCACTAAGAAAATGTAGCCCTGATCACCACTCCCAAGGACTACCTCCTGAGCACTTCCATTCTGCCGGCATTTCTTTTGTGTTCCGGACCTGGACTTCGCATTGGGTACAACTTCGCCAGACATTGCACATGACCTGTAAATAGCCACCGTGAATATATTGAACTGACGTTACAAACTTTGTATAAAGAGCTCTTGTTAGCTTGGCAATTAACACGCAATTTCATTTTCTGCAATAATTACCCGCGTGCTTACAGGCTTCCTTACTTTTAATTTTGCTCGCGCGTTCTTTTGCTCGAGCGTTCGTCCTCGCACTCACTACACGTTCCTGGTGGGTGGTCGAGCTACGTGACAGCCCCACTGCCACCAGTTTAGGGAGCACGCGAGGTACGCACGGAAAACGAACCCGGCCTCTGAACGCTGCGGCTGCACGCGCAGCACCGTCTTCTATTAAAAAGAAGCTTTCTTCGCCTCATCCTTCGACTTTTCCACTGCTGCTACTTTGCTGCTCCTGTCGCTGTCGTCGTCTTGCACTCCACGTCAGGGCATGTTTCAGAGCATGGCATGGTTCATACATGGAAGGATCGTGGCAGAGAGGAAAGGCGGTGCGAGAAACTCCTTTGGACCTTTCCATGACATCGCATGTACACGTTGCCCTCTTGAGCTCCCTGGTAGTAACCACACTAGCTCTTGACAACTGCTTACTCTATAATACATTAACAACCATGGTGTGAGTACGCACAGGCAAACTTGAACACATCACACTCGATGACCACAGACACTCGCTGTGAAAACGCTGGGGTAAGGAAGCGCAGCAGCAGGAGCGAGCGGTGACCTTCGTGCTGTGTATCGCTTTAATGCAAGCTGAGCGGCGAGAACGCGGCACGCCCAAAGGCATGAGCCGCCGTCGCACCTATATACAGCTGGTATGACGTTGTAGCGCCCTCCATTGGTCGGCGCATAGAACCCGGATAGCGCGCGCCCGCATGAAAATAAAATAAAGACGGCGCCTGGCCGTGAAGCCACGGCTCGCGGTTCTATTCTGGCGTCGTCGTCCTAGGTCACCTACAAGTGGTGACCAAGGACGAACGCAATGATTGATCCGCCCGCACCCTCCACTGAACAGGACTCGCGTCCGCAGGAAGTCTCGTCGGTGCAACTGCGCCTCCCGCCCTTCTGGCTCCAGAATCCGCAAGTTTGTTTTCGCCAAGTCAAGGCACAGTTCTGCCTCTACCGCATTACCTCGGAAACGGTGCGCTACTACCACGTCCTCTCAGTCCTTGCTCCTAATGTTGCCGGCGAGCTCTCGGACGTCCTCTCCATCACCGTTACTAGATTACGTCTTTCAGTTTGCTAACTCATGCGCCACGGGTGTCACCCTTCCATGTTCCGCCGAGCGCGGGCGCGCTCGTCGCCGCTTGACCGGTCTCGCTCGGTCTGATGGTGGCGACGGCGGTTTCGGCGGGTGTTGGCGGTGCCTCTGCTTTTACGCCGCCGTAACCGTTATCGCCGGAAATGCGATAAAGTACCCGATTCCTGCCGGGATCGTACCCGCGCCTGCTGCGTAAGAACAAGATACTCTACCACTGAGCCACGCAAGCGCTTGCTATCGGGCCCCGTGAAATCCCCTATAAGGCAAGCGCGCAGGGGCAGACGACCCGAGCCTCCGCCAGTTTGGTGACGCCATCTAGTTAAGGTGCCTGCAAACGCGGTGTGCCCGACATGTAAGTTGCGGTTGTAAGGCTTGATCGCGCTCAGCAGACTGCTGTGCAGAGAGCATTACAAGCCGCAGCTCGCCATCGACGCTGGGCGGGCAGTTCAGATCGTTCTCGGCAAAACGAGGCTAACAGACTGCCGCGAAGACCCTGTTGCGCGTGGTGCCCAAATGGGAGCTACTCTTGAACCACTCCACCAACTTACGCTGTGACTGTGCTGCATGTGCCGCGCAGGCCTGTGACTTTTTTTGCAACTGCTCTGGCGAAGTCCACGCAGTCTTGGCCCCGTGCCGATTGTTTCTTCGTTGCATTCAACTGTGTTGTGTAGTGATCACTATCCCTGTGAGTGCCAGCGAGATTTATAGTCGCAGCCCGAGCTGTGCGTCTTGCGTATCGTGGGTCGCAGCTTGACTTGCCACTACAACATTTTCTCAACGTAATGTGCGACTACGGTTGATCACCGTTGATTATCGCAAGTGCATATATATCGTGCCTGGCTGTGACATGCCCTGAATGTGAGAAAACATGCCTCGTTGCTATGTGACTAGTTGCTGAAGTGGCTACGATTCGACGAAATCCGGGCTTCTGTGCTTAGAAGACATAAGCAGTCCAGTCCCCGTTGTTTGATGTGATGCATATCTGACGACTTTTAGAAGTTTCAAGGAAGGCTGCATGAAACATCCTACAGCTAAGTTGTTGAGTGTGATGCAATTTGTAAATGATGTAGTTTCTGTCACATTAGATGAGGGTGGTGCTTGCGAAAACATTTTCTGGAAGGTGCTAGAACAGCTCGATAAGTACAGCCTTGCTCGCTTGGGCTGTGCAGATCACATGCCAGCATTCACCTGCAAGATATTGAACTTTGTCATTGTGACAAGAATGCACTTTTTATCCCGAGATTTTAACCATTGGTTAGAAATCAAGGAAAAGGTGGCTATAGCAAAGAAAAAAGCGCGTCTCATGTAACTCTGGCTCTTGGAAAGTGGTTTCCAGTTATTTTTATTGCATTGATTCAATAAATTGATTTCGATTTTGCTTTTGTTCTCATCATTTCTCGCGTTTTATGGCCTTAAAAACGGCGAGCTTTCCCTGAAGTTGTTCAGTATCTTGTATTTAATAAACGCGTATCCTAGCATTAAGCGTTCTGAAAAGGGCGGTTCTAAGCTTTAGGTTTCAGTATTTTCGGCGGCATCAGATACCTATTTTACGTGGCTTACCGCTAACATGTAGTTTTATACAAAACTAAATTAAAAAGAACTCCTAGGAAACCGATGAATCCTCACAGCTGAATAGATAGGAGTCCCGCGTAGCACTAGCTAGATTGAGGCATCTCAGTCGCACCTCTTCCGGATGGCATCGCTCTAGTGGCTCAAACGATACCCTAGTAGCGAAGTGGAAATAACACTTGCTCACGATCTCGAAAATAACTCCCTTTACATATTAATTAACTGCGTAAATTGCGGTTAACGCAGCGCGCAGGCTCCGTAACGTCGATGTGACCGGGCCAATGGTGTCAGAAGCGCCATCTCGCTGGCGGGAACCGAGGGGGTTACATTTGCGCACCGTTACTAGATTACTTTGCCAGTTTGCAAACTCCACTGGGATGCAGTGGCAAAACGTGTCCCCTTTCGGTTCCTGCGCGCGAGGTGGCGCTTCCGACGCCATTGGCCCGGTCGCATCATGGTTACGGAGCTTGCGCGCTGAGTTAAACGCAATTTACGCAGTTAATTCTGTTTAAGTTAATTCTGTCTGTTTAATTCTGTTTATTTCCGAGATTGTGAGCAAAGGTTATTTCGATTCTGCAACTAGAGTATCGTTTCAGCCACTAGAGTTATTCCACAAGGCAGAAATGTGACTGAGATGCCTCAATCTAGCTAGTGCTATGCAGGACTCGTATCAATTCAGCTGTGGAGATTAATCGGGTTCAGTTCTTATAGATGCGAAGCATCTTATGGCGGGGGCTTTGTCCGTCCCTCCCGCGGCGTCCCACACCCCCACAGCGCATGCGCGTCCCCTCCCCCTCTCTCTCCTCTCCTACGCTCCCCCCCCCCTTTTGTCCTCTAGGAATCCTCTACGGAGCGGCGCCCGCGTCTCCCAAACCCCCACAGCGAATGCGCGTCCCCTCCACCTCTCTCTCCTCTCCTACGCTTCCCCCTTTCTCTCCTCTAGGGATCCGCTACGGAGCGGCGCCCGCGTCCCACACCCCCACAGCGCATGCGCGTCCCCTCCCCCTCTCTCTCCTCTCCTACGCTCCCCCCCTTTCTCTCAGAATTGTAGCGATTTGGGCCTGTTGGTTGTACATCGCAAATAGCTTGAAGCGCAAATACACAGACACAAAAGAGCACACGAGACACAGACGAGCGCAAACTACCAACAAGGTTTATTGACCACCACACGTGTTTATACTATGTTCCCATTACCGCTGCACATGCGCACAGTGCCTTCTAAGAAAGGACAGCTCTTTATCGGACAGGTGTACAGAAGGAGTGCTGATACAAGCTGAGCCTAATGAAGATATCTTTTCAGCTTCCATTATCTCACGGGTGAGCCTATGGTCACTTCTGCTGACAACAGCACACTTTTCAAAAAGAGGTCTACATTGACAGGAACTGCAGTGCATCGCCAACCAACCATCACGTGCCGTTTTCTTTACGTTTAGCGCATGTTCCTTCAAACGTTCATTTAAACATCTCCCCGTCTGCCCTATGTATTGCTTGCCACATGTTAGCGGGATACTGTAGACTACGTAAGTAGTACAGTGAACAAAAGGGTCTTTGTGCTGCTTATTGCAGCCTCTTTGATTACGAACGTACCTCTGATTGCATAATTTAATGAGCTTTTTTGGTGCCGAAAACACAACATTAACTTTCGAGCGGCCTGCAATCTTTTTGATATTATGTGACAGCCCATGAATATAAGGGATGACAGCCACTTTCTGATGCGTGTTGGGGGATGAAACCTGTGATCGATTAATCTCCATGCGCAATCTTCGGAGCAAAGATTCTGCAACAGAGCACTGCACATGCAACGGATATCCAGATTGTAACAATCGCTCCACCTGGTAGCGAAGACTTGATTGCATCTGATGCGAACACGACTTCTTAACTGCATTCAAAAAACATAAATTGATTATTCCTCTTTTAACCAATTTAGAATGTGCCGAGGCATAGGGCAAAATCGGCTTATTACTTCGCGGTTCATAGCACCAACAGATTTTGTCCGATCTAAAAACAATCTTAGTGTCAAGAAACTTAAGAGTACTGTTACGGGGCATTTCATACGTCAATTCAAGGGACTTAAAAGAGTCTTTAAACGTCTCGAGAACAACAAGCGCATTTTCCTGCATCTCATCAATGCCCATCTCAAGGAAAACAATGTAGTCTGCAATGTAGTCTGGCATTCTGCATAAGGGAAAGGCACCTGCCCCACGACGTTAGCCTAATGTTTGGAGGCTTCGTTCCTTCGTTTGGCCATGGCATTCGTGTCTGCAAGATTCTGAAGTCTGAGTGGTACAGACAAGCGAGCCTGCACCGTCAATACCTTTCTGCTCAGGTGTTGCAACGGTATGAAGCGCCAGTGGCTAAACGCCAGTTACATGAGTACATGAGGACAGCTGACCAGACGACCGAGTTTCTCTGGGCGCAACACTTGCGGACGTTGCGAGCTAGCATCCCAAAGAAGGAACCTGCAGTGATGTGTCCTGTTCACAAGGCCGAAGATCTTGCACTGTCGCCCGATGTCGAGCACGTTTTGGGCCTCGGTCCCAAATTTGCTGTAGAGCCAAGACCTACGGCGGCGAAGCTGCTGACCCTCGTTCGACAAGTGTCCAGAGAAGCCCCAGAGCACGAGCAGGATCGTTGCGTGTCTGAAGGAGTCGACGTCCTTGCCCACCACCGACAAGCCAAGCCCAGGATTCCTCTGAAGCGTGTCGAGGCTTTCCTCGAGGCGAAATCCCTGACGGTCTTGCCAGCTGACAAGGAAGGAGGGTTTGCTGTTCTTTCTTCCGCTTTATTTGACGTAAAGGCAGACGAAGCAGTCACGTCTGTGTTTGAATGTCATGAACTGGTGTCCATGTCCAAAGTGAAAACCAAAGGAAAAAAGCTATGTAAGAGGTTGAATTGTAACCGGCTTCTCGATGGCTTTTGTAAATCACCAAAGGACTTCCTTGACGTTTTCTTCAGTGCGAAAACGCACAAACCTGATATGCCATTCAGGGTTATTATTTCGGAACGCGATACCTGGCAGAAGTCGGTAGCATTGTTTTTACAAGAACGACTAAAGCTTTTAGAATTCCATGACCCTTTTGTTGTCAAAAATTCAGATGAAGTCTTGCAATTCTTAGACTCTAACTGTAACAAGCAACTTTGTGCTTTTTCTATTGACGTTAAAGACCTGTTTTATTCTTTACCCCATGATGAACTAATTGATGCCGTAGAAGAGTGCATTGATAGCAATGGTTGTATAGGGTTTCAGAACTCTGCTGGTATTTCTGTTAGTAATTTTCTGGAACTCCTGACCTTCTATCTAAAGTCAACATACATTCAATGGAAAGGGAAGCCGTACCTTCAGAAAAAAGGCATATGCATTGGCTCATGCATAGCACCGGCTCTAAGTGATTTGTTTTTGGCCAGATTAGACAGAGCAGTGCTGCGCTGTTTGGAAGGCAAGCGTGTAGCTAAAGTCTTCCGTTACGTTGACGACTACATTGTTTTCCTTGAGATGGGCATTGATGAGATGCAGGAAAATGCGCTTGTTGTTCTCGAGACGTTTAAAGACTCTTTTAAGTCCCTTGAATTGACGCATGAAATGCCCTGTAACAGTACTCTTAAGTTTCTTGACACTAAGATTGTTTTTAGATCGGACAAAATCTGTTGGTGCTATGAACCGCGAAGTAATAAGCCGATTTTGCCCTATGCCTCGGCACATTCTAAATTGGTTAAAAGAGGAATCATCAATTTATGTTTTTTGAATGCAGTTAAGAAGTCGTGTTCGCATCAGATGCAATCAAGTCTTCGCTACAAGGTGGAGCGATTGTTACAATCTGGATATCCGTTGCATGTGCAGTGCTCTGTTGCAGAATCTTTGCTCCGAAGATTGCGCATGGAGATTAATCGATCACAGGTTTCATCCCCCAACACGCATCAGAAAGTGGCTGTCATCCCTTATATTCATGGGCTGTCACATAATATCAAAAAGATTGCAGGCCGCTCGAAAGTTAATGTTGTGTTTTCGGCACCATAAAAGCTCATTAATTTCTGCAATGAGAGGTACGTTCGTAATCAAAGAGGCTGCAATAAGCAGCACAAAGACCCTTTTGTTCACTGTACTACTTATGTAGTCTACAGTATCCCGCTAACATGTGGCAAGCAATACATAGGGCAGACGGGGAGATGTTTAAATGAACGTTTGAAGGAACATGCGCTAAACGTAAAGAAAACGGCACGTGATGGTTGGTTGGCGATGCACTGCAGTTCCTGTCAATGTAGACCTCTTTTTGAAAAGTGTGCTGTTGTCAGCAGAAGTGACCATAGGCTCACCCGTGAGATAATGGAAGCTGAAAAGATATCTTCATTAGGCTCAGCTTGTATCAGCACTCCTTCTGTACACCTGTCCGATAAAGTGCTGTACTTTCTTAGAAGGCACTGTGCGCATGTGCAGCGGTAATGGGAACATAGTATAAACACGTGTGGTGGTCAATAAACCTTGTTGGTAGTTTGCGCTCGTCTGTGTCTCGTGTTCTCTTTTGTGTCTGTGTATTTGCGCTTCAAGCTATTTCCCTTTCTCTCCTCTAGGAATCCAGAGCGGCGCGCACGACAGGTAGTCCGACAGCTGCATACTCCGCTGGGGGCGCCACGGTAGTTCCGTGGCTAGGGTGCCTCGATGCCAAGCGCCGCCGTCCAGGGTGGAGACAACCCCGCTGGCGCCGCCATATTGAGTCACACGCGCTGAGACTCATCTGCGCTTGCGTTCATAAATAGTGTTACTCGCGGCGCACTTCCAAGTGCTTTGCCTTGATGAGGATTTTTTTATCGGTATCGAATCTGCACATCTTTATAACCAATAACCGTTAACTCGTCGAAGGTCCAAGACGTAAATGTATGGCGCCGGGAACATGCCCCAAGTTGCCTAATTCAATTTACATTTAATATGCCGTGTGTATGTTTGAAATACGCACTATTTTTTTGCGCTTCGATGCTTGGTATATAAGGTTTACGACCCCCTGTGTGTGGAAGTTTTTCTTTTTCGCTGTTGTATTTTGGTTTACACGTCACGCCTCCTTTACCGTAGCTAGCCACTCGCGCACGGCGGTTAGTTTCCCTTGCGTTGCGCGTGCTCTTCGCGTTCGTTGCAATTATTTGACGATATCTATGCGCAATTTTGCTTTTTTTTGTCCACAAACTGTGTGCTGACAGGATTAAGCTGGTGTAAAAATAACTGCGATGTGAAAATAAGGTTTAGTTAGTGCTGTAGGGAAACATGCAACGTACCTTGTCTGTGTCAATCTTGCGTAGTACACACAAGAAACCAAACGATGCACAAAATACATTTACTTATAATGTCTAGTACAATCAATCATGAAAGAGATATGTACATGAAAAATTATATGTACTGTGTGGCACCTGAAGGTTATGCTGAAAGACGAGATAAAAAAAATTCGCAAGGTAGGCTCGACACACAATTCAGGATAGTGAGAGTTTTTTAATTTATTCATTACATGGGGGGGGGGGGTTCAAGTGCGTACATCAACCTTCTTACACACAATATCAATCGAAAACAAGAATGCAAACAAGAAAAGGCAACCGCGGGTAATATTAATCAAGATATCCAGCCAGAATACATCAGATACCATCGAATACGTCGCATCAGCCAAACACATCGATGGCGAGTACAGAACATTTTATAAATAACCATTAGAACACTGATAACTACATTGAAAAAATAAACAACACTGCATACATATCGCGTACAAAAACCGTAAATGAAACTAAGGCAGTCAAATACAGATTAGCAATGTTTTTCACGTCGAAAATATAGTCCATGATGATGTAGGGCTGTTGACTTTAACAGACGGCACCCATTCTGTCGATTTCCCTCGTACTGGTCCTCTTCAAAGTGTTCCTAAGTACAAGTAAAACAACAAAAGTGGTTATTGATATGAAAAGTTGCCTTGTAAATACAGAGAACCCATTACAGTGCTTAAAAATAAATTTTCGCAGAAGTAATGCTGTATTACCTCGCTTCACACGTTTCGAAGAAATGCACAGGCTACAACAGACACCATGCGAGAAAGCGCCGAAACATTTTGGTCCCTTAACTCTACTAAACCTGGGCATACCGTGCACAGGCATTTAAAGACCGTCACAGTACCCAGTACGGTCGGGAATGAGCACGAATGACCATCGGCTTACGAGCACCACGCTACAAATATATTAGTCAAAAAAATCAGCTATATAACGTAACAACCTGAGATCCGCAAGATATCTGCTGAGAATAGAGAAAATCACTATGCTTCGCTTGCCACGTACACAACCGCCGCTCTCCCCAGAAGAAGCACTGCGTTCTTTAGTCCCAAATAACCAGTAGCGAAAAAAGAAACTGAGGGGAAAAAAAAGAAACAAGAGACACACGATGTGTGCTACCCGTGAAAAAGTAAAATAGGTGGTTTACATGATGATTTGTAGCTAATGTAAGGCTATTTCGCGGCGAAGCATTTTCCTTAGTTCTTAAAATAAGGGTACTACTCGCATAGACTGCGCCGATCAAAATGGCAAAAGCCTATGCGACGCGCGCTCGCAAACCATAGGCTACTCATCATCGGCGCAGTGCTTAGTTCGTGAGCGAACGTAGGTACGTGAGTGAGGATCAGAGAATACTTTCTTATTTAAATGAAAAACACGATGCGATAGTCTAAACTTACTTGACACTTACCTCGCAAATGTAGGAGCTATCCGTTGCCTTCCAGTGATACCGCTTTACTTGGGTTTCCCATCTCTTCCTTCGCTTTGGGTCCCGGGGGAAGCGTAAACAACGAAGCCCTTCACGCGTCGATCCGGTGCACTTGGAAACACAACACCCCGTCATGTCGACTCGATGCACTTGACAAGTTTGTCATTCATGCGGCTGAACACTGTCCAGCAAGTAGAAGCGTCAGCGAAGCATCCGCGCGCACTGTGTCTCGAACCAAGCACTCGCAACCGCTCGCTGTGACTCAATATGGCGTCGCAGCGAGAAAGCGACGGCGCGGGTGCGGTCAAAGGATGGCACCACCCTGAACGGCGGCGCTGGCATCGAGGCACCCTATCCGTGGCGCTTAATGCTTAATGCTTAGTGCGTGGCGCTTATATGCTTAAAATCGGATATATTGGCGGGTTTGAAAGTTAACCAAAGATCAGTAGGCCGGTTGGCTTTGGGAGCCCACGGTAATACCACAAATGAGGCAGTGCAGGGTGACATGGGTTGGGCCTCTTTTGAAGTCAGAGAAGCACAGAGCAAAATTAGTTTTGAAGAAAAGATCAGGAACATGGATGAAAATAAATGGGCGGCTAAAGTGCACAAGTATCTCTACATGAAAAGCGTGGACACAGAATGGAGGAAGAGGTCAAGGAAGTTGGCAACCAAGTACAGGATAATCGAAACTGCAAATAGACAACCAGGAGTCATCAGAAAGAAAGTGCGAGAAATAGAGACCGTGAATTGGATGCAAAGAATGGAAACAAAAAGGACAATTGAGATTTACAAGAATGAGAAGAAAGAAATTAGAAGAGAAAATCATCATCATCATCGGTATGAAAATGACGGAGCGCGCGCGCCTCATTCTCTCTCCTGTTCAGCGCCGCGATAAGCGCTCGGGCCGCTGCCGCGAAACCATCTCCCGCTCAAGCTAACCATCTCCCCGCTGCTTCGCATCCACACATGGTTCCCTTTAGCGGGAGATGGAGTAATTTTTTTTAATTCCGATCTATATAAGATTACGTGTTTACGGTGGGTCACGGAACATAAGTATCTGATGCCGGCGAAAATATTGAAACCTAGAATCACTAGTTTGTTCGAGAACACTCAATGCCAGGATACGCGTTGTTTAAAAGCAAGATACCGAAGTACTTCAGTGAAAGCTCGCCGTTTTTAAGGCTATAAAACGCGAAAGACGACGGGAACAACACAAGTCAAATTGAAAACAATTTATTAAGGCGGGAACCGTAGATGGCTCATGGGCCGAAAAATCCGACGTCCAGTGTTACGGCACCTAAATTCATGGTGCTGCCAACAAAGGTCGTGGTTTCGAGTGCCTTTGTTAACTCTACCTTAATTAACATAGAGTTCATTAAGGCACTCGAACCCACGACCTTTGGTGTTACTCAAGGCAAAGTTAAGACACAGTTAATTAGGATATAGTTAATCATGACGCACGCACCCGCGACCGTTGGGGTAGTCGAATCCTCAACCATTGGTGTTAATTAAGGAGAAGTTAATTAAGGCTCATTTAATCAAGATATAGTTACTTAGACATTCGAACCCACGACCTTTGGTTTAATTAGGGATAAGTTCATTAGGGCACACTTAATTAGGGTACTCGAACCCACGACCTTTGGTGGGAAAGAACAAGTAATAGGAAGTTATTGCACGTTAATGGTGGTCAAAATTAACCCGGAGTCCCCCACTACGGAGTGCCTCATAATCATATCGTGGTTTTGGAACATGTAAAACCCCAGAATTTAATTTGATTTTTTAAACTCACGACGCATTCGAATGAGAATGTCAAGTTATGTAATGAATTTCTTGTGAGCGCGCACGCTTTCGTATTCATTCTCTTTAGCGGATGTTAAAGTGACTGTCAAGTTTTTGTACAATTAATGCAACAAACATCAACTGTGAATCACATTTCAAAAGCCAAAGTTACAAAAGACGCGCTTTTTAGTTTGCTACAGCCATCTTTTCCTTGCTTTCTAATCGAAGGTTAAGAGAAAAAGTGCATTCTTGTCACAAGTTGCAGCGGGAGCACACGCCGCACGAGCTGCGTCGATAGATCTCGCTGGGACACACAGGGATGGCGATCACTACGCAACAAAGTTGAACGCAATGTTAATAGATTTGTTGAAGGCAACAAAAAAAAAAAAACCCGGCACAAGACCACGCCTGCGTTGACTACGCCAGCGTGGCGGCCAAGAAGCCGTAGGCACCGCCGACACCGGCCGACACATCCGTTACCTCCGTCAAACCGGACAAACGGCGACGAGCGCGCCCCCGTTCGGCGGTACAGAGAAGGGTGACATCCGCGGCGCCGGAGTTTGCAACTCTGAAAGAGGTTCTAGTAACGTTGACATTTGCCGCCGCATCGCGGCGGAGTTTGCAAACAGACGAAGTAATCTAGTAACGGTGCTCTCCAGCTCCACGGGCGCTATACCATATCAGCACCTCAAGACCAAGTTGCTGGAGAGATTCATGCCGTCGGAACGCACCCGCCTCCAGCAGCTGCTTACCAAGGAGGACCTTGGCGACCGGCGTCACTCCCAACTGCTGCGCCGGATGCGACAGCTTCTCAGGGAGTGCGACGAGCCCACCCACTCGTCCTCGCGGCGGCCGGCGACGTCACCCTCGACCGCCTGGCGGAACCCGCCGATCAGGTTCATGAGGCGACCTTCCCATCCGTTACCGCTGTCTTACCACCTACAGACCCAGCGATATCGCACCGTGAGGCTGGCATCGACGAGCTCGCCGCCTTACTCGCCGCACTCCGGAGCCCCCTTCAAGAGAGTCGTTCGCCTAGTCTCGGTGATCGCGCTCTTTCGCGCACACGTCAAGCTCGGAGTCCTAGCCCTCCACCTCTCTGCTGGTACCACCGGCGTTTCCGACACTGAGATACGACGTGCACACCTCCCTGTTCGTGCCGGGAAACACTCACCGGGATCACTGACGGGGGCGTGTGGTCTCGCTTTTCGTCCCAGCCGCCTTTTTGTGGTAACCGACAAGTTCTCCGGCGCCCGGTTCCTTATAGACACGGGCGCGGAAATCAGCGTGGTTCCCCCGACTAAGGATGATCGTTCTAGGGCACCAGGGCAGTCGCTTCGTGCTGCCAACGCCTCGTCTATACCGACGTACGGACACATCGCAGATGTGGTTCACCCGATCATCGGCTCGGACTTTCTCTCATGCTTCGACATGGACGTCAGAGTGCGGCGGCGTCGCCTCACAGACGGTCTGACTCGTCTCTCCATCTCTTGAGTCCTATCCGACCTTGCACCCATGGGCATCCGCACGCTGATACTTTCCTCTCCATTGAAAAAAATCTTGGAGGATTTTCCGGAGTTAACAAAGCCATGCAAACTCACTCAGCCGCCTAAACATAAAGTGACACACCACATTGCCACCCGTGGACCACCCGCAGCCGCTCGACCACGACGCTTGTTTGGGGATCGTCTAGCTATCGCCAAACGGGAGTTCGACCACATGCTACAGCTAGGCATTTTACGCCCGTTGTCCAGCGCGTGGGCGTCTCCGCTGCATGTAGTGCCCAAGCGTGATCCCGTTGACTGGCGTCCCTGCGGAGACTACGAGCGTTGAACGCCAAGACTGTCCACGACAGCTATCCGCTACCTCACATCCAAGATTGCGTCTCGACGGCTGCACCATTTTTAGCAAAGTGGACCTGGTTAAGGCCTGCCACCAAATTCCCGTCGAGCCCGCCGACATACCTAGGACCGCCATCACGACGCCCTTAGGTTTGTTTGAGTACGTGCAGATGCCTTTTGGACTCCGCAATTCGGCTCATACCTTCCATCGGTTCATGTCTGAGGTCACGCGGGGCCTCCCTACTGTGTTTGCGCACCTTGATGATGTCCTCATCGCCAGCCCTACGCCCGAAGCGCATGAGCACCATCTACGTGCTCTGTTCCAACGTCTTCAGCAGTACGGTCTGGTTGTGAACGCCTCCAAGTGTGTTTTCGGCACTTCTGAGCTCGTTTTTTTTTTTTTTTTGAGCTATCACCTATCGTCCGAAGGTATACGCCCTCTCCTGTTCCAGGTCAAGCCCATCCAGGATTATTCACAGCCTGAAACACTGCGCCAGTTTTGCCAATTACTGGGGCTTGTGAATTTTTCCAGGCGCTGTATACCGCACTATGCAGAGCTTTTTCAAAGCCCGCTCACTCACTGACCTCCTACGTTACGTAACCGCCGGCCCGTCTTCTGCCATTTCTTGTTCATCCGAAGCCCAGGCCGCCTTTACTGCTGCCAAGCAAGCAGTCACGAATGCCGTGCTTCTGATCAATCCGCGCAGCAACGCCCCCATTCGGCTAATGGTGGATGCATCCAGCGTGGCCTTCGGATCCGTCTTACAGCAGTGCATTAACTCCGAGTGGAGACCTTTGCCTTTTTGCTCTCGGAAACTACTTCCTGCTTAGACCCGCTACATCGTCTTCAGCCGAGAGCTACTAGCCATCTACACTGGGATACGGCACTTTCACCATTTTCTGTAAGGATGCCCGTTTTATGTGCTGACCGACCATAAGCCACTGGCGAATGATTTCCGCACCAACTCATCCATGTACGTGTCACCTGAAGTCCGATATCTCGCTTTTATTTGGGAATTTACAACCGACATCCGCCACGTGAAAGGTGCCAACAACACCACCGAAGGTGCCCTTTCTCGTATTGCCGTGGTTGACTCTGCATCTCGAGCCGTCGACAGGGCATAATTTTCTTCCGCATAGCAGACTGATAGAGAACTCACCGTTTTTCGGGAGAACCCCCGTTCTCCCCGACTACGGCTTGTGCCTCATCTATGCTCGCCTGAGCCCTCGTTGTGCGATGTCTCAGCAGACCTTCCCCGCCCTTTTGTTCCGGCTTCATTACGTCGCACCGTTTTCCACTCTATACACGACATCTGTCACACAGGCATTTGGGCTACTCAGCGCCTTCTCACCCAGCTCTATGTCTGGCCCGAAATTAACGCTGATGTTCGTGCTCCGACGCACACGTGTCTGCCCTGCCAGAGGACAAAAGTCTCCCGCCATACCAAGACGCCTCCTCAAGCCTTCCTTCCACCCTGCCGTCGTTTCGACCATGTTCACCTCGACATTGTGGGCCCTCTACCAGTGTTTCAAGGTTACGTTACATACTCACCATGATCGACCGGTTCATACGCTGGCCGTAAGCTGTTCCCATTCATGACATCACCGCTGAGGCGGTTTCCCGCGCTTTCATTTCTGCGTGGGTATCTCGCCTTGGTGATACTGACACCGTGACAAGACTGTAGCGCCCTCCGTCGGGCGGCGCGTAGAACACGGATAGCGCACGCCCGCATGAAAAGAAAATTACTCCATCTCCCGCTAAAGGGAACGATGTGTGGATGCGAAGCAGCGGGGAGATGGTTAGCTTGAGCGGGAGATGGTTTCGCGGCAGCGGCCCGAGCGCTCATCGCGGCGCTGCACAGGAGAGAGATGAGGCGCGCGCGCTCCGTCACTTTCATACCGCGGAACTACCGTGGCGCCCCCAGCGAAGTATGCAGCTGTCGCACCACCTGTCGTGCGCGCCGCTCCGGTTCCTAGAGGAGAGAAAGGGGGGAGCGTAAGAGAGGAGAGAGAAGGGGAGGGGACGCGCATGCGCTGTGGGGGTATGGCAGACGTGGGCGCCGCTCCATAGAGGATTCCTAGAGGAGAAAAGTGGGAGAGCGTAGGAGAGGAGAGGGGGAGGGGACGCGCATGCCCTGCGGGGGTGTGGGACGCCGCGGGAGGGATGGACAGAGCCGCCGGCAAGAAATGCCTCCCATTAAAAAAAAAGAGGGCGCCTGGCCGAGGCACGTACAGCCACTGCTCGCGGTTCTATTCTGGCATTGATTCGGGTCAGCCGTGTTTTAACGCGAGAGCGTTAAGGGGCCCGTGTCGTAGAAAATCCGGCGTCGGCATGCGATGTCGGCGGGTTGCGGAGAAAATCATCCCCAACCACCCCGACCGCGCAGGCCCTTCACGTGGTGCAAGGTTTTGGTGAACAAACATTGAATTTCTCACAGTGACATTCGTCAGAAAAATGGTAAAGTACGACTTTGTCATTCGGCGTCGGATTCGCTGTCGGATTTTTACTAATGGGCGTCGGATTGTAATTTGAATGTGCGAGACAACCTAATTCTGCGAGGAGGAAGCAAACACAAACCCCTTTTCCAGCATTACTACCAGACCTACAGCCGCGCGTTCGGGGACTTTACTTGTGAAAATGATATCACGAGGGCGCTCGCATCCTACGCAGGTCAAATTGGGACTTCGTCTGCTAATTGGTTTTGGACACGCACGCGCGTCGGGGCAATAGCAAACAATTAATAAAATAATAAAAAAGGTGCTAGGGCCTTCAGATTTTATTATAAGACCACTTATATTGCCCCTGGAAAAACGTCTTTCCAGCAATGCGATTCGTTTGAAAAATGAAGCCGACTTTAAAGGGATCGGTGTAAGCTTGGTCTTTGTAATAGTGAATTCCACTGGCGGATCTGGAGCGGTGTGCCGAATCCACGACGGAGCAAGAAAATCCGCCGCGGAGCGACCCGATCCCGATCGACCAGTGAAAAATAAACACGCTCCGGCAGGGATTGCAGCGGAAGTTGTCGCACGCATCCGGTTACCCATGTTGCCAATCTCGCATTAGACCACGTTGGGGGTTCTAGGCACAGCGGCAACTGCACTTCGCGTCTTCTTCGACGTAGCCGACGATTTTGGGGCGTTTGTGCGGAGGCTCTGCAAACATTTCATTAAATAAAATTTCGTACAGTACGTACGACTCATCCTCATCGCTGCTGCTGCTGCTTTCTGAAGAGGAACTGTGCGAACTGTCGCTGTCGCTCAAAGCAACGAGTAATCCGGCAGGGTCGAACGACGCCATTTCAGAACTGTAAACAACGCCACAGGGTTACCAGACAGCGCTTGAAAAAGCGCTGCAAGCAACTGACGTTCCCGATTGTTCCGGAAGTGACGGCGCCTAGTCGCTGGAGTTCCGGCGAAATCCGGCTCTATAAGACGGATCAACGCGGAGCGCTCCGTCGCGGAGCAAGTTGCCCCAAATCGCCCAGTGGAACATGCGATCTTGCTCTGGATCCGCCAGTGGAATTCAAATTCTCGGCCGCGGAGCAAAAAAACTTGCTCCAGATCCGCCAGTGGAATTTACTATAAGCTGGATTTTCCACGTTGAGTGTTGCAGTGAATCAAGCCTACTTGCCGTATGTGAACGCTGCGATGCGAACGGGTCCCGATAACGCTATCGCGTTATACTCTTAAAGACGAAGCTTAAGCGTCTTCCAATTTTTCTTACGCTCCTGAGGCATAAGCCTACAACGTCACACTCCCCGCCACCGTTGCGCTACCACCGCGCACCTTTCCAGTACTACCGCAGCCTTTCCAGCACTAGCACAGATGATGTGCACGAGTATAGGCCTAGCTTCAACCAAGTTTAAACCTCGACATAGCCCAGTTCAACCTAGTGAGATGAAGAAGACGTACAGCATGCACTGAAGATGATGCAGACCACCACCAGCAGCAGCATCGTGATCCCTACACGAAAGACGACGCCGAAGTTGCGGTTCAGAGCGCTGTCCGACGTAACTGTTTTAGCCGCCCGTTCCGTGCCAGTATATCCCAAGGATCTACATCTACGCCTGTTCCGGCCAATAAACCTACTTTCAATTGGTGGAGGCGCTGGGTACGACCTGTGAAGCTTGCATACTGGAAATTCGCGCCCGTACGCTTCGTCTCGTTATGCCGGAAAAGGCAACCATGCCCCTGCCGTCCTCGGCCCCGCGGTCTACGCTCCGTCCACCCGTCATCTGCTCCGGGGTGCCTTACCTGAGGGATCCGGTGGTCTTCAGCGGCACCTATGACAGTGATGTGGAAGACTGGCTATCGAGTTACGATAAGGTACCCAGGCGGCACGTTAGCTCGGACCAACTTTCGGTGCGTATTGGCACTTCCTGGCCGAATGATGACCTAAGGTTAACAGCGTGGATCAAATATCGGCTGTGCCGATCTGATAGAGATCCAACGCTGGCCCTCATTGCACATGCAGTAAACAATATTATCAAGGCCGGAATTATTGAACCGACATTCCTGTGGATTTGCCAACGTGGGTTACTAAGTTGGCTTTCTTGGAACAACGTAGGGCTTGTAGTTAGCAAATTTCTTGTTCCTGATTTTTTAAAATGTGTTTTTGTACTACTTGGCAAGCTTAACTGACGTTCAAAAAAAGTCAATAAAAACTTAATATCAATCAATCAATCAATCAATCAATCATTTTATTTCAGCATCAATGAAAATCAATGACACTTGGTGGGCACAGACAAAAAGCCATTAATCAGGCTTGACAGGGTCTGTACCCCCGGGCTTGGCAAACAGGGCACATGATTATACAATACAGAAGTACAAAGGAACCAATCTGTATATTATTAGGAAGATAGGTTTTTCACTGAATAGTCATAAATGCGCTAGTAAGGTCGGAAATGTTAAAGGAACTGATAATGCCATCTTTATACAAATACAAACAAGACACGCGAGCATGTTACATGTGAAGGTCTGAATTATTAAGTAGCACAGGTAACTGGTATTTTAACATTTGTGTGCCGTAATTTGTTCGTATTCTAGGCACCCTCCAGACTTCGCGTACCCTCAGGGTGCGCACATGCTCAGCCTGTCTTAACCCAGACAATTCTGTAAAAAACGTGTCGTTGTTTTTCGTAGCCAATCTATAGCGTTTCTGTAACATTGAACGGTAAACCTCATTCACTGGTAATAGATTGAGAGCCTTGAAAATTGGTTCCGTGTGTGCGTCGTATGCAGCATTAACGATATTTCGAAGTGCTTTCTTTTGAAGTTTGTGTAGTTTTTCAGTGTTAGTTTTGGTGGTCGTGCCCCAAACTAAGTAACAGTACGATAGGTTGGACAAAAATAGCGATTTGTAAATTAACAACTTTATGTTCTGAGGCAGGATGTAGCGAAATTTGCATAAGATGCCTACAGTTTTTGAAAGTTTATTTAAGGTTGCATTTAATTGATCTGTCCACGTCATATGCTCTTCAAAAATGACGCCAAGGCTTCTAGCTACGCGTGAAAGCTCTATAGTTGATGACCCTAATTTTAAGTTGTCGGTGATATTCAGCCTTTTGTTCTGAGGGCGAAATAATACTGCATTTGTCTTTGCCGCATTTAAGCTCAATGAATTGGCAACACTCCATGTGTGGATTTTTCTTAGTACTGCGTTGCCTTTTTCAACGAGTTTTGAAGGGTCATGGCCTGTAATAAAAATACTTGTGTCGTCCGCGTAAATGATAAACTTAGTGTTAGCACAAGTATTTACGATGTCATTTATGTACAAGTTGAAGAGTAAAGGGCCCAAAATACTGCCTTGAGGCACACCAGCAGTAACTGGCTTGAATTCGGATACAAAGTCGTTAACAGTGACTTGCTGCCGACGGTGATGAAAGTAAGAAGTGATAAGTTTTAGGAAAGTACCCCTAAAGCCATAATGTTGCAATTTCTCAAACAAGGAATGGTGATTAATTGAGTCAAATGCTTTTGAGTAGTCAATGAAAATGCCTAGTGTACATAGATGATCTTCAAATGACTGCAAGATAAATTCCTTTTGCCTCAGAAGAGCCGTTTCAGTTGAAGAACCCTTCCGGAAGCCATACTGGCAAGGCGTAATAATGTTATGCTTCGTAGTAAAACTGGACATGCGTTTATATATCAATTTTTCAATGCATTTCGAGAAAACGGGAATTATTGAAATAGGCCTATAGTTAGATAAATTATTGATATCACCACCCTTGTATATTACGGTTACTTTTGACATCTGAAGTTGTTTAGGGAAAATACCAACAACAAACATTAGGTTAATCACATGCTCTAGAATTGGCGCGATAGTATCGATAACATATTTTACAGGTTGTATCTGTAAGTCATCAACGTCGGTACACATATTGTTTCTCAGTGACATGACAGAACTTACAATTTCATGCACGGTAGTGGGAAACAAGAATGCACTTTCCTGTATTGGTGTTCTTAAGTACTGGATGCATTTGGGATCGTGCTTACTTTTTACTAATGATGTGAAATAGTCGTTGAAAGAGTTCGCTAATCGTGTATCTGTTAATGCGTCGCCTTTAATGTTAATTGATAAAGTGGATTTTTCTTGGGGGTCACCGTGGAGCACGTTGTTCAAACGCTTCCACACAAGGTGTGGCCTTTTAAGTACCTCGGGAGAAAAAAGATTACTGAGGTAGGTCTGTTTTGCTCCACGGAGCTGTTTGTTGAGTTTATTCCGGAAACGCTTAAAGGCAAGCAGGTCTGTCAGAGCTCTTGTTTTCATAAAAGTTTGGTACAGTTTGTCTTTTTCTTTCATACTCTTTAGGTGTTCCCACGTGACCCATGGTTTACGGGCTTTCCGAGCTCGCTTTCGTAATTTACGTGGAAAACATTGGTCATATACCACCTTGAAAACTTTTATGAACTCAATATAGGCTTTCTCTGGTTCAACCGTTTCTAATACTTTGCTCCAGTCAGTGAGACGCAAATGAGAGCGAAAACGTTCCAGAGTGTAAGAATTTATCTGCCTGTAAGTTTTGGTAGACGGGTGCTGTAACGTGTTGGAGGGCTTCATATATTCCGATAGAAGATAAATCGGTAAGTGATCGCTCACGTGAGAACTGATAACACCAGCACTGAGATGCTCGGAGGGAATATTGGTAATCAAGACGTCTAGTAGTGTCGAAGAAGTTGGTTGTACTCGTGTCGGTAGACTTATTGCGTTAATGTAATTGTTCGCATCTAAGATTCTACAAAATTCTTGATTATTTGATGATTGTTGCAAGCAGTCAATGTTTATGTCACCTCCCAGAATGACAGTGACACCATCATCATTGAAATAGCTAAGGTACCTCTCTAAAAATGTAAAGAACTTCGAAACACTCGCATGAGGCGGACGATACATCACGGTGTACACTTTAACGTCATTTCTGACGGTGAGCA
The DNA here is from genome assembly GCF_013339745.2 of Dermacentor silvarum. Taxonomy (NCBI): domain Eukaryota; kingdom Metazoa; phylum Arthropoda; class Arachnida; order Ixodida; family Ixodidae; genus Dermacentor; species Dermacentor silvarum. The sequence continues at coordinate 21,199,644 of NC_051159.1, forward strand.
CTTCATAATCTGAAGTGATTTTGGAAAATTCTTCCACAATAACACAACTCGAACTATTTTTTACTAACAGCATGACACCGCCTCCTTTTCTTAAGGTACGGTTTAGAAAGAAAGAAGTATATCCTGGAATTTTCAGCACTTCTGCAGCATCACGGTACCATGTCTCGGTAAACATCAGAATATCAAATTGAAAATCCATGCGCAATAATAAGCATTGTATTTCTTGCTCTTTATTTCTAGCGGACTGGGTGTTAATATGCAGTACAGAGGATGAATATTTGTTACGTGATAACCTGCGAATTTCTGAAACTGACAACCGGCGGTTTTCCATGTTCACTTATTGAAATGATTTGCACGTGCTTGCTTACTCTATCTTATCTAGGTCACTGAGCTTCGTGACGCGAAGCACACGTGACGACTCATTTTTCCTTGCAAAGATTTTGCCTTCTTTCGTCCAGCAGAAACGCCAGTTCTTCTCATTTTTCTTGGCTACTGTTTTTCCAAGTAGCACTTTCAATGTGGGGCAAAGATGCTCATTTATATAGATAGGCTGGCGATCCTGGTGTCCGATGTCGGCAGTGGTTACGCGTTTTTTTCGTGCCTTTTCAAGCAGGGCATTCCGTTTTGAGCGGTTATGGAACTGGACAACAATGTTATGTCTTGAGGCGTCCCGTGTTGGTACACGGTGGCAAACTTCAATGTCACTTTCTGATACCGGTTCGTCCACTGCATTGCCAATAGCTGCAAGCACGCTCTCGAGTTTTTCGTTTTGTGTCGTAGGAACACCCTTAATCTCGATGTTCTTATTTCTAGAGTATTGTTCTAGTTGGGTGATTCTAAGTTCGTTCTCAGTCACTTTGTCTCTTAGCAGCGCGCATTCACTCGTGAGGGAGCTGTTGGCTGCCTTCAGTTCGGCGTTTTCAGTTTCAACTTTTTTCAGTTGGTTTGCCATGTCTTCAAAAGCTTTATTCATGAAATCAAGAGATGCCTTGATCTCGCGATGCTCTTTACGCAGTTCCCTCTCGAGCGACTGGCGCATTTCAGTCAAGTCATGTCTTAGCTCCTTCACAAGTTTGCCCACTTCAGTACGGGATATGCTCATGGCAAAGGACAACACAGTACACTTTTGATGGCAGCAGCAGCAACAGTGAAAAATTAATGCACTAATAAATCGCGGTTACAAGAGAATTTCAGACCTGCGATCAGTAGAAGGATGATTGTGAGCGACGTTGCAAGCCTGCTGCCGCTGCTGCCAAATGGACGGTGCCAGCCGATGGTCCTGTAGAAATACTGATGGTCCCTGGCGGCAAAGTCGCCTTCTGGAGTGACGTCACAGACTATTAAGACCGTCGCCGTCCCCCAGGAAAGAACGAGTGATGTTGCCACCAACTTCTTCACGTACGTATCGGCACTGGTGGTATCTGCGATCAGTAGAAGGATGATTGTGAGCGACGTTGCAAGCCTGCTGCCGCTGCTGCCAAATGGACGGTGCCAGCCGATGGTCCTGTAGAAATACTGATGGTCCCTGGCGGCAAAGTCGCCTTCTGGAGTGACGTCACAGACTATTAAGACCGTCGCCGTCCCCCAGGAAAGAACGAGTGATGTTGCCACCAACTTCTTCACGTACGTATCGGCACTGGTGGTATCTGCGATCAGTAGAAGGATGATTGTGAGCGACGTTGCAAGCCTGCTGCCGCTGCTGCCAAATGGACGGTGCCAGCCGATGGTCCTGTGCGGACCATCGGCTGGGATTGGCTGGAATCCCATCTCGGCTGGAATCCCATCTGGGATTGTATGTGTCTAAACCACAATGTGATTGTGAGGCACATCGTAGTGGGCAACTTGAGATTTATCCTAACCACCTGTGTTTTTTTTTTGTTTTTTTTTTGTGCACCCCATGCACTGTACACGGGCGTTTGTGCACTCCGCCCTCACCGAATTGCGCCTCCCTAAAAGAAAAGCCAACGCACAACGTAGCAAGGAGGAAAAATCGTATATCGGCAAACTAGCCGCTGCTTTACGGATCGTGCAATGGAACATGAGCTTTCGATAAGAAAGAACGGTATTGCGCATTTGCCGGCGCATTGAACATTTCCCATGTACGCTCCGCGGCTTTGGAGGATCAAGATTCTGGGCAGAATCCAGAATTGCACTGCTGATGGAACCATTTTATATTTCCTCGAGATGGAACGTATGTGTTAGTGAAACTTCTATTTCTTTGTTTAGCAGCGAAGAAAGGTTCATACGCGGCATGTTGCGGTGACGTAATAATCATGCTCATATGGCAATGGGTTTGTTGCTTCATTGCGCATGTGTTGTGAATTCCTTATATGGATGCCTCTGACGGAAAGAAAATGATATTTAATGTTTGCGCTTGTCCGTCTCTCTGCTCTCATCCTTGCCTGTCTTTGCTGCATAATGTTTCTTTAGCTTTTTTTTTTCTGTCTACTTTTCCGTCCTTCAACCTTGCCACAACCACTCTCTCCCTCACACACGTGCACGTAAGCCTTGTCAGCGCTATGAATGAAGCACTCACACAGCTACATGCTGCTAAGTTGAATCGGCTGCGCATGTAGACAGTGCAGGCACGGCGGAATGCAGGAGGGGGGGAGGGAGGGGGGGTCACTATTGTCCCCCTTGTCTCCCTTCGTCGCTCCCACCCGAATATCGCGGTGTGTCTAGTGGTGGATTCCAATGGCATTTCGGAGCACTTCCGGTAGCAGTCTTTCTGCTCCATGCGGAACAAGTCTGTTTCACTGGCAGATCTGGAGCAGCTCCGCCGCCAGATCCACTCCACGGAGCAGCTCTCTCTACTCCGCGAAAAGTGGTAGATTCGACCGGAAGTCGCAAGTGGGCGCGTGCGCAGAGCGCGGCGTACCACATGACCGACGCTACGCGCTGCCCGAGCGCGCTCGTTCTCTCCGCCCGCGCCCGTGAACTGCCGTCAGGCGAGTCGCAGCTCCGAAGCAATCATGAGTGGTGCATCGCAGCGTCAGCTCGTGCGTTTACTGCTTGGGGAGAGTGATTATTCTAGCTATAGTTCTGAATCGACCAATGAGGACTCAAGCGATGAAGAAGCTACCATATGCACAAAGGTTTTCGACGTTATGTTTCGGCCGCCGGAGAAGAAAGCGAAAGTTGCGCACTTCTTCTGTGGGGAAAAAAATACTAGCCTTACAGATTTCATTCGCTTGTACAGTCTGATCGCTTCTTTTGTTTTTCATTTCCGCCCTCGTTACTTTGCTTTTTATTTTTGTATAACTATAGGCCTGTGCAAATATTGTATATAAATGTATACCGCATTACGTGTAAAACATGTGTGAAACTTCCAAGTTTATATTGAAGTTGAACAAACAAATGTTTAATAATATCAGTCTTTATTGCGATAGCAAATATATGGACACTTCAACCGGATTTCTGCCGTCGGCGTCGTCGTCGTCGGCGCCGTGAGGTTCCGTATAAAGTCCAAGGGCGATAAAAAAGTCGCCGTGCGCCGTATGCACGAGTGAAAGCGGGCGGTGGACGCGCGCTATCACGGAGAGCGAACGCACGGTGGAAAGCAAACGCGACCTTCGTCGCGCGAAAGGCCGTGGGGGTATGGGAGGGAGGGAAGCGGGGCGACACTGTGCTGCGGCACCAAATGCGTATCTTGCAACCGGGCGCAAGGGGGAACTACCACTCAATCTCCCACGCGAAAGCAAGAAAGCGGGAAGGCAGCGCGGGACGGAGGGGGGGGGGGCAGTTTCTACTCTGCCAACAACTGCGCTTGTACTTTGCCCGGCTGTGGTGGTCGCCCGCACCGTCTCTTAAAAGCGATCTCCACACGGCTCTGTCCTTTGTATGCGCTGTGTATTCGCCGCTCAGTTTCCGTTGAAGCGATAGACCGCATGAGCCTTCGCTCACTGCGGCGGCTGCGCTTGCTGCCAGCGTTTTGACAGTGGTTGCCTGCGGTCATTGAGTGTGATCTATTCATGTTTGCTTGTGCGCGCTGACACCACGTTTTTTAATTCAGTTAGTAAGCCAATGTGTCCAAGTTTATGCAGCCGATAAAACTACTATTCCTACTCCGAGTAGCTCTCTACTAATTTGCTATCGCAATTGATGCTTCGCCTTTCGGGCGAAACTGCGACATTTTTTTTCTCTTAGGCATACAATCAATTTATTTAATTTCTCTTTCACTCGTCATTGTAATCCACAGTATAACGCCAAGGACACTGCTCAGCAGTGATATTTTCTCCTTGTGTTGTCTCGCCCTCTCTTTCCGGCTTTCTTATTTCTGCTTTTTCGTTCCTCGTGTCGTGCTGCTCTCTCTGCTTGCAGCTGCTTCACTTCTTCAAGAAAAATTTTCATATCTTGCAGTCTTGATGTGGAAACACGCGGGGACCTGGTTTTTTTCTCTTTCAGCGATGTTTGTCTGCCATGTCGATGAACTACTCTGAGTACTCTGCGAGCTTTGCGATTCTTCATCAATTTGTGATCCATCCGGCGTCTCCTGCGCCTCCCCTGACAAACTTCCTTTTTTGCTGGACACGCTCTCAGTATCTTTTCTCGAAACGACGCCGTAGCCATCTCGCAACTCCTCTGGTTCGACTCTGTCGTCCAGAGCCAGCTCCTCGTCGTATGCCACCTCGCTGGGAGAATTTACCGACTTCTTATTGTGAACAGTTGCAGACGTTTTGCGCCTAATTAGTCTTAAAGCGACTGCAGCACTGATCTCCGGACCTCGTTATGTCCATTATTTTATTGAGATTATCCGCGATGAGGGCAAACATTTGCTTGTTATTTCTAGATATTTTCATGGGTTCCACCTGGGGCAAATATTGCTCGTAATAATCAAACATAAACTTCGTTTCGCCCGCCGTCCATTCGCAGGCTGCGCCTGAAAAAGTTCAAAGCACAATTAGGTATCTCATATGAAAATTAGCGGCAAATGGGCTTACTGCGGCGGCTGCTCCTCTGGCTTGGTCCCCTGGCTTCATACTGCTGTAGATCGTCCACACTGCTTCCAGAATCTGAGACTGAAAATAGAGATTGGAAATGGACGAGGATGAGGGCTTGGCCGTACAGCGCTGAGCCATTGGGGGAGAAGAGACGATACCGTGACGGCTGCAATCGCAAAATGGCCTACGTGCCGAGAAATTGCGCATTCACTGTGTACTCACGCCACTCTTCTTTTTACTGTTAATAATTAAACACTGTATTAGCAACCTGAAAAACCGCATCTGTGTTTATTTCAATGAACGTGAACGACAAATAATACAGCCCCCTTTTTGGCAACCTCTGTATTTTTCACTGGGATATCAAACAAAGTATCCGGCTCACGAATATTCATTAATGCCTCAGTTGTTTTTACAGGCACTTGCAAATAAAATACGAACAAAACAGCTTCGGCACGAGTATTTTTACCAGCGAATTACACGGTACACATCTAAGTAAGGAAAATAAAACTTAAATTATGGGGTGAAATTATATTTCTAGCTGTTATTCAACAAACGACGTCAAAGGGACTTAAGACAAGACGCATCCGTGCTACCGTTCCACGAACTTCACACTTTGCGGCAGAAAGCAATGACAAACATTGCGTAAGCACACGCACAGCACGGCACATGCGCGAAAGTTTTCTTGCGACAGCCAAATCCACTCACCTTCCGCGTCGGCACGTGCCGGGTTCACCATCGACGACAGGAGGACACGCGGTGACTTCCAGCAGAACATAGGAGGCAAACATTTTAAACGAAACTTTTTTTCATATACGGCTCGCGCGCGAGTTCAAGCCTAACAGGTTGGGAAAATGCCGCGAAACGCGTGGAATGCTGGGCACTTCCGGAAGCGGATGTGCGCTAGCGCCCCCTGCCATTTGCTCCGGAGGGAGCGCCTGTGTTCCATTGGCAGATTTCCTTCGGTTGCCCTCCATCGGAGTGGAGTGCTCCGGCGCAGAGTTCCTCGGCCACATCTGCCATTGGAGTTCACCATAGGTCCTGCGGGGGAGAGTGTGGCGTTTACGCCGCTTTCTTAATTCACCCTTTCCTCGTACCCTTTTCATCTATGCATAGCTAGCATACCGACGGGTGGCGTGACTGCTTGCAGACTTGCCGTTCCTTACCCCTAGTGCAGGGTAGCAAACCAGATGCTCTTCTGGTTGACCTCCCTGCCTTTCCTCTCCTTGCTCTCTCTCTTGTCAGCGCGTGGCTATCGGGAAAAATTGCTCGCTTGCGGTCGTCATTCCTACTACAAAGCCTACATCTTAATATAAGCAACAAAGTTGCCACGGAGTTTTGTGAGTGTTAGGAAACAAGTAAAAAAAAAAGTTGGCGCCGCCGGAAACAGTCTTCGATTTGGGATGAACTCGGAAAACACGGGAACGGTGAGTGCATTTGTTTTGCGCATATTGCAAATTTCCTGAGGTGCTAGATAGAGTGAGTTAGGAAACGGCTCATTGAATTGTGTTTTACAAGCAAGATTGTTTCAATGAAGTAAATTTCAGGATGCTACATGTTGCCTTAAAAATTATGTCCAGCTACTCAAACGCTTTTTCTTGCCGCTTTAATTCCATTTTTTGTGTGCACATTACTGTTGAAGTTTTAACATTTATTATAGTTTTTGCTTCCTTAACGTTGCATTTTTTTCCATTCATGTTGCTCTGCACTGCATCGATTTGGGACGGCCTGCAGCACGGTGTGTCGTGGCGATTGCAATGTTATGTTCCGTTTGCCTGCTATAATCTTGATGCAATGATGTGCGGATTATAAATTTAAGCTGACTGGAAATTTAAAACAGCTAGTTATGTGTAGGGATTACATTTCAAATGTTATAATATAATTTTTCAATGCCATTTATTTACACGAATAAACTTTCATATAACTGCTGGATCGGTGTCGATTTCCCCGTAGTGGGAGAACACAATGATTTCAGGAAAAAGCTGGCAATTGAAAGTAAAATCTTCACTGCTGCAAAATGCTGCTATCGCAGTAAGTGAGCGCAGAGCCGAAAGAATCATTGAAATCTGCTATCTTACTTTACTTATTTTTCCCCCGCGTACTGATACATTTATGGTGTACATCCATCAACGTTTACTCAAGAGAAACGCCGTGAGCTTGATTGACAATACTTTTATACTCTATTAGGATGAATGCTATGAACTGCTGCCAACGCAAACATTATCACGCGATATATATACTACTGAAAGAGTCCTGACTAAGGTAGAGTGCCTGTAATTGCCCAACTTTTTTTATTAACAGGCTTGGAGTAGTGTCCAGCGTGGAACACGTGTAAATCCCTGTTTGTGAATTTCAGCCAACTCCAGGACTTTGATTTTATCATGCCATGGGTGCTGCCTGATCCTGCTAGTCATTCCGAGGAACCGGGCTTGTTCTTACTGTTCTAGGTAAGCATCATTTCCCGCAAGCGCACGCGGCAATATTTTTTTTTTCTTTTCGTGTAATAAATTCCTATTTTTGCTAGTGCTTCCTGAAGCAACTTCTCTAATTCCACATGTTAAATGTAGCCCGAAGGCCGTATTGTATCTACACTACTTGAAACTACGCATTTTATGCTGTAATAAGTTTTCTTGCACTTTTTTTATTCTAAAGTGCTGCGTTGACTACGTGTGGGGTGTAAACAAGACGGACGCTGCGCATTTTATTTGTTGTAAATCTTATCTGTAACACCTTCTACGAAAGATGTCATATAAGTTGGAATATGAAATAATGTTGCCTAACAAATTTTTTGCAGCAAAATTTACTAACTCCTTCGAATTCTCTGCTCAAACTTGTACTCCCCGGGCCATCATCAGTCATCCCTGCCGACCAGCAACGCCGCCACCCTATTCAAGAAAAGGTGCCCTGTCACCTTCCGCTCTCTCCCCTCCCTTATTTTTCTAACGAAGGACCTTTCTAAAAGCTGCACACCGCCACCTCCGAAGACTATCCCCTGAAGAGGAGCCGAATGGGCTCCAAAACGTAGGGCTAATAAATTCTATTATTTGGTTGGAGTGACTCTAAAAGTCGTAATTACTTTCCCAATCAGACAGGTTATTGTGTCGAAATGCCTAGCTTCAATTCTATTTTTGCAGTATGGTGGTCGTCAACATGAAAACGTTGCCAGATGCATTTGTGATTTCGTCAACTACCACACCGAGTTCGACCTCTCATTCCTTGCGTACCCTGTCAATAAACACCTTAACAGTTTTTATTTTCCAGGGAAAGCATCTCCTCCAAATAAAGGGGAAGTCGCTGTGGGAGGTGGCAGTATATGCAATGAAACCACTGCATTGTCGCGGTCCTCAGGGGCCTGACTAGCCCGCCGTCACTCGAGCATTTGAAAATGGTTCCGCTTCTGCTGAAGCATTGAAGTGCTTTTTTTCTGTAAAGTATTTTTTATGTAGTATATTTTAACATCAAATGCATTTCTTGATTTCGATAAAAGGTAGTTCAGGGATTCCTTTAACATGACGCAAATGCAGTTCACAAAGAACAACGCTGCGATCGCTTGTCTTGCCCCATTCGACCTAAACATCTGGCAATTGCCGCAAGACTATGTTGGCTTCGCGTCAAAAGCTTCCTTCGTTTATTGAAATTTCCGTGATGGTGTCTGTAATGTCGTCACCACCAGGGCTAAAAGGGTTAAGAAAGTAGGGAGCAGATGCCGGGTGAAGATTGTGCTAATAAGCAAGGGAAGTTATGCTCCACCGTGCACAGAAAGAAAGAACAGGTGAACGGCAAAAGAAGCTACAAGAGGTTTTACGTAAAACACAGCAAACGTTTCATAGATTATCGTATGGACATAGATTATAAGCTTCCTTTTTTTATCTGCTCTCGCTTTTATGTAGGGCAGACAGATCTTGTGTACCAGTCAAAGATCAATTGAGCATGAAAGGTCATTAACCGGAGGAACACCGTTTAACCTTTCGTTGCGCAGTAGACTCTGGAAATGCGCTCCAAACTTTAATTACAGTTTATCTTTGTTCCGACATGAGAGCGCGTTATTGTCGAAACTTGGTATATTAGAAGTGCATGCGTTAAGTAGCCTCAAATTAACTTTGATAAAAACGAAATGTCATTCCTTATCATTTATCTTCCCGGCAGGCCCACGAATATACCTGATTGACGGTTGGCGCAGCCTCTGATGGGCTTGCGCAGATAAGTTTTGTGGGTGGCGATACCATTCCTGAGCATGCGCAGATGAGGTATGTGTCTTTTCCGCCACTGTGAGATCTTTCAGTTGATAGTGCTGTGTTGTCCGTTTCCATCTTGTGTCTGCGTGCCTAACTTTCTCCATCCCTAGCAGCTGGCTCAACTTTGTCTTTATAAAGCAAATAAAAAGTGCGGCAGAGCCCATCGCACGATGACAGTTAGCAGCAATGCATTAAATCAATATAACGACACAACAAGTTATGTATCAGGCCTGCACTAAAGCGGGACTGCTCATTCCCTAAGAACACTCGGTGCGATTTATCGCCGCGGCCGCGAAGCCTACGCGTGGCCACCGAAATGCATCACACGACGGTGCGTGCGAACACTAAAGCCGTGCCGCACACGTACGCTTGCAAACGCGCGCCCACGCATGCGGCACGGCTCGTACGCGTCGAAACGCGGCGCGATTTTGGTGATCAGCTCCTCTCAGTTATCGCGCGCCTGGCTACGCAGCGACGGCGCGGTACATTCAACTCTCAGTTAAGAAGATTTATACCATGCAATAAAGTGCTGATTCTCCACTTTTTGTGCTGATCTAACTGCTCCAAACAGATAACCATTACGTTTATAGATATCGAAGCATTTTGAAGCACTGTCAACAACGAGATACGAAGTGGCGTCTGCCAAGGTGTAAACGAGTGAGGCCAGTGAGCGCGCGCTGTCGCGCGTATTTGTGGATGCAAAGCGCCATTCCTCGCTAGGCCCGTCCGCAAGCGTACGTGTGGTCTGGGCTTAAGGAACGCGTCACGCGGTTGTGCCATGTAGTGACACTTCGAAGAAGTCCGCACGTTGTCACCGAGTCGACAAGCGCGGCGCACCAGTGCATGAAATCGCTGTTACCTTGCTTGCCGCACACTCAGTGACACATACTCAGTGACACAAGTTGTCGAGACGTTTATTTAAACGAATCAGTGCATTTGCGAGGCAGCCTACAAATGCGTCGGGTTCCTCACCTTGCGGAACCCTTGTGACGTGGGCTCGATTCCGCTCTGCATCGGGGAAATTCAAGGGATCTTTTTTTACGTCATTGTTGAGCACCACATTCCCAGTGTCAATACCTAGTTCGCGTCAAACAGTTCATTAGGAGCGGCACACACCCAAGTTGTCATCCAAGAGGTTCATTGGAGACCAGCACGGACCAAGTGGCACATAGCCACCATCAAAGAGTTGATTCGAACAGCGCTCGCTTCCTGCCCGCATATACAGTGATCCATGTCGACGTGAAAGAGGTTCGTTCAAGACTATCACACACTGCCACAGTAACCTAACTTGGTCCGATGACTGGTTCGAAGCACCTCAGCACAGCAGCCCGAGGCGCCACCCATTCTACCACAGACTACCCAGTGATCCCGGTAGGTGGCCAAACGGCTACATACAAAGACAGACAGACAGCCCCCGGAAAGTATCTAAAGTACCCTAACACGCAATAAAAACAATTTCCATCCATCAAACGTGCTCCGTGAAAGGCACTTCCAGCAACTTCTGCGGTGGTACTGTAAAGCTGTAGCATAGCTGTAAATGCTGTCGTGAAGCTCGGCGACACACGTTTTCTGAGGTTACGCATAATTTTCAAGTTGGGAAATGGTCATGGGTTAGCTGAGAGAAACCGTCATTGCAAATGTGCCCTAAATTTCTAGCAACACGGGTGCCACTGTGATTGAGCTGCGCGCACCGACGCTTACACAGCTGCTCAGAATTCGCTGTTGCTCCGTCGCAGTTCAGTGGCATAGCACTGTTGAGAACACGATGTTGCCGGTTCGATTATCGCCGCGGCGACCGCATTCTGATTCGACTAGAATGCGGAAACGCTCCTGTGTCATGTATTCCGTTCCCCCTTTAAAGAAACAGTAAACGAAAATATTAAGGTCAACCTAGACCGCAGGATAGCTGTAATAACGAATTGGCCATTGGTAGCGAAAACAGGTCTTTCGTAAGCGAGGAAATCGCGACAGAGAAAAATCGAAGCTGCGACATTTATTTTGGAATATCTGCCTGTAATAGGGCGCCATGACTGGCTGATTCACATAAAGCGGTTGAAAGGAATGTCCCGTGAAAGTAACGTCAATAGTCTGTTTTTTCGAGGGTGACTGAAATTGAGGAGCAGCAGTGCTACCTTCGGTGACAATTTTCTACTCAGGAAAGTCATATACAGGGTGTCCCAACTATCATGCACCAAGATTTAAAACTATGTATATGCCATGTAGCTGGACAAAACCAAGGTAATGTTGTTTGCCGTCGCTTAGAGATACTCAGATTATTTCTTGCATTCCGCCAAATACTTTATTACTCTTAATTAATAAACTTCTCAAATATTATTAGATGAAAAGTGTCAATGAGAAAATAGCAGAGCAACATGAAAAACTCTCGATACAGCTTTCTATTGCTCAACACGTGCTACATGAAAGTGTTTTGCCGAGCTTGAAAGAAGCCCGCGAATACGCGCAAAATTGCCGCGCGACTGGCCACTCGAGCCACTTTGCCTGTATTCGCGGGCTTCTTTCACGCTCCGAAAAACACTTTCATGTAGCACGTATTGAGCAACAGAAAGCTGTATCGAGAGTTTTTAACGCGGCAGCGTTAAAGGCCCCGTATCACAGAAAATCCGGCGTCGGTGTCGGTATCGCCGTCGGCGTAAGCATCGGCGTCTGGCTGAAATAATCATGCCGAACCACATGATCACGAACCAGCACGACTGGGCGGGCCCTTCGCGTGACACAAGGCGTTAGAGAACAAAAATTGAATTACTCAAAGTAAAATGCGTCAGAAAAATCGTAAAGTACGATTTAACCACAACCTTCTTTTAATGAATTACTGGCGAGTACATCGTCCGTCCATGTGTTTGTCTCAATGTCAAAGTAGCTTTTGCGCTGTGGTTTTTGCATTGCATAGGACGGTTGCGCAATTTCAGTGCGATGAAGCGGTGCCGGCAACCACTCATCGCCCACAATAACAGAAGCTGAGGAAAGGTATTTACATATTATTCTTTAGGCGTCGGTGCTAATTAAGCTTAAAAATACTCTGTATACCTATGGGAGAAGGCATTCTATATTTTTAGGCAAAACAAACGCCTCTGGATAAGGTATTTCTTAGTTCACACTGACATACCATTAAATTATGTAGTAGGATAGTTAAAATTGTGATTTTGATTAGCGGGGGGTCCTACTGCCGACGCAATGTAGATTGCGGGCAAGCATGCGGTGGCGACAGGCTCTGCATAAAGGATCATAGTGTCGTTGGCTGCGTCGTTAAGCGACCGAGATCATTATTGCTGAAATTATTAGAGGCAGGACAAGGAGCAAGCAGCAGCAATCACTTACTACTGTCAGTTCGAGGTTCATGCCGCTGTCGAGGGGTCTTCCTGTGCTTCACGACAGGTCGGTGGGAGAAAATTGTCGGAACTGCGTTGGGCTTCAGCTTTTTTTTAAGTTCTTGTAATATACGCGGCTCAAATTTGTCTTCAGTGAAATGTAGCTAGAGCATTTATCGAAGAGTTAATCACTCAGGCACGATGAATAAAACGTCCTTTATACAAGTACAAATGACTAATACGCTGCCGTGCTAAACATTATTGCCTACATAATATTCCCTGCATTGCTACATAATAACCATAATCATTATTTATTGCTCAACCTTCGTTATCAAAGCGCATTGATACAATGACAACGGCTCGTGTTACATAGATGGAAAAGGTTTACCCACAGAACAAAACCGGAGAAAGATTATTGTAACGCATTCGCTATTAAAGCGAAGATTCCCAGCCTCCACCTAGAAGTCAACAGCAAGGGTGCGCGATAGCCTCCTGCACATTGCGTGTATCCGTGAGAAAACCAAATAATATACGTCACCTACTCACGCGCCTTTCTGTGCCGACGTGGGAGCGGCCCGCTACGTGCTGACGCGCGTTCCGAGGGACAATAATAAAGTTTTACCATACCATACCATACCATACCATACCATACCATACCATACCTACTCACGCGTGCATGGCAGCCCAGTTCAAAGCAAATTCAAGAACTGAAAAATATTATCTGGTGTCATTAGCTATCGCCTAAGAGACGCGAATGCGAGTCTTGTAAAATCTACTGTAATTCACCTCAATCCACGCTGATCCACCTTCACGCACCTTATTCGACCTAATCCTTCTTAATACACCTTAATTTACCTTCATGCATCTCAATGCACCCTAATCCTCCGTAATACACCTTAATCGACCTTAATACTCTTTATTCCACATTATTCGACCTTAATTCATCTTAATCCTCCTTCATGCACATTAATCGACGTTAATCCACCGTAATCCTCCTTATTACATCTTGATCTACCCTAAACCACCCTAATCCAGCTTAATCCTCCTTAATCGACGCTAGCCCTCCTTATTTAACCTTAATCGACCTTAAGCCACCTTAATCTAATAACTAATCAGTCATGAGTTTATTTGCTAATCATCAATAATCTATTATACATGGCGAGACATGATTTGGCTCGCTTCTGGCCTTCATTAGGTCACGTTACTTTCTGTACCTCAAACGCTCACCTTGAAACACATCCAACTAAGGGTCCCGCCTTGAAAAATGTGGACTAGCTGGCGCTCATCACCTGCAATACCATGACTTCCCACTAATTTTCTTCAGGCCCTGCATTCATTGCATTTCAGTGACTGACACACACATCGAAGCTGTAAATAGCTCCTCTACAAGCCGCTATTCCGATTTTCAGTAAAACAGGCAACGGATCCTAACAATCACGAAAAGTGCGATCGAAAGGCTGTATCTTCGGGTATATTTGTTCAGTGGAAAGCCGAATCTATAATGCTGCATTTCCGATTGAATAATGGTTGACGACCTGCGATGTGATGGAGTCCCAGCAGAATATTCAGCATTCTGAGGAGAACCCCATTTTTATGCAACGTACAAATTGCCGCAACAAAAACGCTAATGAGCAGGCCGGAAGAATTGAAAAAATGCAGCATTAGGGGATGCTTTGATATTAGCAATAAGAAAGGCGCCTTTCCTCGCAAACAATTCTGTTCCTTGTCGGAACTAAGTTATTTCGGCCAATGTTGTGCAGCCACTGCTTCTTGCGCAAGCCATTACGCTTTCATTGCGGTATCGTAAAAACTACATAACCATCATCACGCTTCTTGCTGCAGTTATATGCGCAGCAGCACGGCATAGCGCTAGCAGACAGTGCACGAAACAGCGTGCAATGTTAACGTCCGACGTTCTGTATACGCCGAGCCAACCGAGCTAACGCGCAAAATGGCGCGAACGACAGGGAGACAAATCATCGTGCAGGAAAACGGGCGCAAGACCGTCTGCCGCGGAGGGGACTCGCGAGGGGCGAGGAGGAGGCGAGGAGGTCGCGCGCCGGCGGCAGAGTACAAAGAGTGGCAGTACTTTAGAATTATCAAGGGGTTTTACAAGGGCGTTCTTTTCTCTTTGTCTTTCTCTCCCCTTCCCGACGTGCGCGCTCTCTCTCTCTCTCTCTCGTCCGTAGCTAGGGGCGCTGCGGTACATAAGAGCATTCGTTCCCCACGCGCGCTCTCTCTCTCTCACCCGTAGCTAGGGGCGCTGCGGTGCACAAGGGCGTTCATTCCCGACGCGCGCGCTCTCTCTCTCTCGTCCGTAGCTAGCGGCGCTGCGGTGCACAAGAGCGTTCGTTCCCGACGCGCGCTCTCTTTATCTCTCGTCCGTAGCTCTGGTTTACCCGAATCCCCCGGTGCCTCGCCCACTCATCATCATTCACGTCGTGGATATGCAGTGATTTTTTTTAATTCTTCACAATTCCAGTGGCAACATTGCATATTCGGCATTAGGTGATTTAACCAAAGTCATGTGCCATGGCTGGCGACATTGCAAGTTGTCTGTCTTGCATAGAGGCATTTGTGCGTGTGACCTTGGCTCCGTCAAAGCGTGGCTACCTTGAGAGTAAGGGCATGCGGTCTTCTGTTTGGAAATCCAGCATTTCTTAAGCCCCTCAGGCGTTTCATACTTTTCAGACACGATCATTACCGTGTGATCTACATGCTGCACTTGTTTGCGTTGGCCAAACCTGCAGACTGCAACTTCAACACACTTTTTGTAGATTAGCAATGCACATTCTTTTGCAACTCGTATTCTTCATTGAAGTGCTGATTTACGCTACGCATTCTGATGCAAGTTTTCGTCTTAAGGTATTGCAAGATATTTGCAGTTCACTTATGATCTGTGTGCGTAGAGTTGTGGTTATTTTTCAATGGGTGTTTGTTGTCCCTTGCCTTACTTGCATTTTTTCACAAAATAAACCACGAATACTCAATTTTTTTTGTTCATTGTACTCAGTGTCAAGGTGTTTGCCTCATACATTTTACTCTAGCCCATTTTTGTTGCACTTTTTAGCATATGAGGGTTTGCTTTACCTTGCAGAACAGAATCATCATCATCATTTAATAACCCTTAAAGGCCCCTTTCAGGGTATTACATAAGGGGGAGGCAAAAACAGAAATACAGAGCAGTCATGATATCAAAAAATTGTATGAACGCTAAATATAGGAAAAAAGAAAAATAAGTATACATATACAGATATATATATATATATATATATATATATATATATATAAAATACAGCAATAGTAGTAAGACGTGGCACAGGTGTAAGCAAGGTGATTAGGTTTGATAATGGGCTGTCAGTAACTGCTTGAATTTTGAGCTATCACGCTCAATAACTATTGATTGTGGCAGTTCGTTCCAGTGCTCTATTGTGATGGGCAGGAAAGATTTATGAAATGCGGTGGTAGTTCCATGAAGACGTTGTATACTTAAGCTGTTGAAAAGTCGACGAGAAGTGCGGTGAGGAGGAAGAAGAAGTGTATTACGCAACTGGGGAAAATAGCAGTAGAGTTTGTGAAAAAGACACAGTTGTGCAATTGTGCGGCGAGCTGACAAGGACTGGAGATTAAGAGAAGATTTAATGCTACTAATGCTTGTGTTCCAATCGTATTGTGAAGCTATAAATCGCGCAGCCCGATTCTGTACAGATTCTAATGCGTTAATCAAGTAAGTCTGATGAGGGCTCCAAATTGGTGAGGCATATTCGAGTTTAGTGCGGATGAATGTTTCGTAGGCGAGTTTTCGAATAGAAGCGGGTGACATTGATAGGGACCTTTTGATTAAGCCGAGCGATCTAGAACAATCAGCCGCTAGTTGTAAGATGTGGTCAGACCAGGTGAGTTTGTTTGATATTGTGACGCCTAGGTAGCGGTATGTATCTGTGGGTGAGAGGACCGATGAATTGAGGGAATAGGGGTAAATGCTGTTGTTTCGCTGCCGAGAAATGGACATGAAATTACATTTTGAAGTGTTAAGTACCATAAGCCAGCGTGAGCACCAGTTAGTTATTTTGTTGAGGTCATTTTGCAGCGACAATTGATCAGTTTCCGAGGTTATGCGCCGGTACAGGACGCAGTCATCTGCAAACAAACGCACTGAGGATGCTATGTCGTTAGGGAGGTCGTTAATAAAAATTATAAACAAAAGGGGACCAAGGACCGAACCTTGAGGAACGCCGGACCTCACGGTCTTGCTAGCCGAGCTACGGTTGTCAATGACTGTGTACTGGGACCTGTTAGTAAGAAAACAATGGATCCATGATAATATTAAAGGGTCAAGGCTGAGGCAGGAAAGCTTGGTCAATAGTCGACGATGGGATACACGATCAAAGGCTTTTGAAAAGTCGAGGTAGATAACATCTGTTTGGAAGCCGGAGTCCAGATTGAGGTGAATGTCTGTGGTGAACTCGAAAAGCTGTTTCACATGAAAGACCTCGCCGGAAACCATGCTGATTAGGAAAAAAGAACGAGTGATTATCCAGATGGGAGGCTACGTGGGAGTATATAACATGCTCTAAGAGTTTGCAAGCTTTGCATGTCAGAGAGATGGGGCGATAATTCGATGGATCTGAACGGCTGCCAGATTTGTGTATGGGAATGACATGGCTGATCTTCCGTCTTCGGGGATCGAGCTGGTGGAAATGGATTGACTAAAAATAAATTGTAATATGGCACTGGAAATTGATTTAGTTCCTTTTAGGAGTTTAACAGGTATGTTATCAGGGCCAGGAGTACTTGAAGTCTTCAGGTTATCGATAAGTTTGGCTATACCTTCTGCTGTAGTTGTTATGGGTGGCATCTGCGTGAAGTTGAGGAGAGGTAACGGTGGTATTACTTGGTTAGGTTCTTGAGTGAAAATTGAACAAAAATAAGAATTCATGGCATCGCTGCGTTGATGAACAAGAACTTGGGAGCCATCTGGGTTGAGTAGGGTGATGTGTTGTGAGGGAGCAGATTTGTTTGTTAGTATATTCCAGAACTTTCAGGGGGTTAACGCGAAGGATATTCAACAGATCCTGGTGATAAAATTTACGCTTTGTTTGTTTTAAAAGACAGGTGTACTCGCGCAAAGCCTTGAAGTAATTGTCCCACTTTTGTGAAGAGTTCACTTTTTTGGCTTCGCGGAACACACGTTTCTTTTTCGTTGAAAGCTTACGTAATGTGTTTGAAAACCAAGGTTTATCAGAATTTCCGCGAATGCGCACGAGAGGCACGTACTTTTCCATCAGCGATATGATCTGTTGTTTGTACGACAGCCAGTTCTGTTCGACGGTTCTTGATTTGGCTATCCTAGTGAAGTGATGAAGAAACGCAGCGAGTTCAACGTTAATTTGATTGAAGTTAGCTCGGTTGTAGTCCCGGATATATTTCGTTAAAGGCAGAGAGTTCGGTACCATAATTGAAAGCGAGAATAACAGTATTTTATGGTCACTTATTCCATCCATTATTTGTATTTGAGTAATTAACTTAGGATCGGAAGTCAGTATTAGGTCCAGAACGTTGTTTCCGCGAGTTGGCATGGTGACAACTTGGGTGAAGTTGAACAGTAGAGTTAGGTCAAGAAATTGATTAGACAAACGTGAGCTAGTAGCAAGAATGTTCCAGTCAATATCAGGAAAGTTAAAATCGCCGCATAGTACAAAATTTCTGCGCGGAAAACGGGAATGGAAGTTGGATAGGATGGAATTAAGTTCGTTAGTGAAGGATGCGTCGCAGTTGGGTGCACGGTAGCAGCAAACTAGAATGATCGTGCATGATGCTAGGGATATCTTTAGGCAAATAATTTCATGGCTAGAAGTTATAGCGAGGGGAGAGCAGAGTAGGCCATGTTTCGTGAATACCAGAATTCCGCCTCCCCGCCGACCTACCCTGTCAAGCCTGAGAACGCAGTAAGGGCTATTGCTGCTTAGAAGCTCCTGGTCTTTTACGCCCGGGCTTAGCCATGACTCCGTAATTATGGCGATGTCAGTATTATTGTCAGTGATAATGGCTTCTAGTGCTTCTTTTTTGGGCATGTAGCTGCGGGCGTTAGTTAGCATGACGGATAGATTATGGAAAGTAGTGGCATTATTCTGACACTGACACGGGGGGTGAAGGTTTGGGAGCGCAAGTTGCTAGCTATTGTGACGTTTCAACTACCGTTTCAGTTTCAGCGTTGTAAATGAAATGCTCGCTGCCGATTATGAGCTTATCGAAACGAATTTTAAATTGTGATTTGGTATGTTGCGCATAGGAAAAAAGTTTTTGCCGAGCAACGCGCACGCGCGCAGAGTAATCTTCTCGGATAGAAAATCCCGTGCCTTTCAACTTCCCAGCAGCAGAAAGGATGGCGATTTTGTTCTTAAACTGCGCGAACTTAACAATGATAGGACGATTCTTTGTAGAGAGAAAATGGCCCAACCTGTGTGCGCGTTCAATGTCAGAGGGAGCAATAGAAATATTAAGTTTTTGGGACACGAAAGAAATTACATGCGTCTCTGACTGCGCCCAAGTTTCATTGTTGGAATCCGAAATACCAAAAAATAAAAGATTGTTTCGACGCAGCCGGTTTTCTGAATCGTCGCATTTAGTTGCGAGAATCTTCACTTCTGAAGAAAGGTTTGCAAGCTGGGTACTAGCAGCGGTAGCGGTAGCGGTAGAACATGAGAAGTAGCTTGAAACAGTGTCTAACCTGCATACAATGAATATTTGGAAAGTTTGGCCACCAGAGTAGAGTACCCTGAAATAATGGTTTCATTGAAATGACCCCAGCTGGTATATGTACCATAATTTATGCTTCTTCCTAATTTGTTGAATGCAATGCAAATGGCTGTCCTGGGAAACATAACGAAACCACCAGTAATACAAGATGGGGAGACATTTGTGCAGACTAAACTTCAGTGAATGCTAATGATTGACCTCTAGAGAGCAGATAGAGCTGTCTTTACTATAAACATATCAATAAATGGAAAGTAAGTAACATACAAATTTAACATGCACAAAATTGAAGCACTTAAAGGGGCACTGAAACACTTTTCCGACTGATCATAGCGACCTCACTACTAAAGGACATCGCCTGACTAATTTGCTGCAAAAGTTTTCAAATCCTTGAAGGGTAAGCGGAATTAGTAGTTATCGCACCGATGCATTGCTTACACCTTTCGTCTCCACTAGTGTGCTGGAAGCTACACGGTGCATGGAAAGGGGGCAAGGCCCTGCTCAAGTTCTATTTATTTTTATTATTCTCACATTCCTACTTGTTCAGGCATGTGTGGCACTCTCTAAACGCGAGATGGGTGCCTGGAGCTACATCACTTACAGAGACCAATCAATACACACGGCTGTCTGTTCATCCTGCGAACAGGGTTTATGGTAGTATCTATATTATGCAGCATGCCAATTTCAGGGCCCCTTTAGGAAGGGCAGAAACAAAGACAACATAAAGAAAAGTTGGTTTCATGTGTTCTACCTGAGTCACCACTGATATCACGCAGTTGCTCGTGCACAACTTGTGAAACGATAACATATGAGCCATAGGAAACGAAGTCATGTCGGCAAAAAACAGGATATGTATTGTGCCAGCCTTGATCATAAGTGACCTCAAGCGCCACAGCACAAGGTGAAGCTAAGTTGCAGTTCGGCACACAATAGGTTCTCTTCTGCTTACAACGGTGCATGCACATGAACATTCACTTTATACAATCTTTACAATATGAACAGCACTGAAACGCCATGTAGAGATGAAACATTAAAGGGACTGACAAGCACACCAAATGTGCCAGGTGAAGGTGGAAATGAAAAGACAATTGTTTATAGTGACAGAATTGAGCAAGCTGTTTGTAATTTAAGTGAAAATAATTTCAAACTGGCACGAAAAGTCGCAACACCCGGTAAGTGGTGGGAACTGACGATGAAACCTTGGCACTTCACATGTATGCAATGAAATTATTGTAAGTTAACTGCTATTAAGTTCCACATACTGTTTAAGATGAGTCGCTATGCTATAGACGTTTGCCCTTTATTTTACGTGTATTATGAGCTAAGAAAAAGTACACTCAAATGAACGGCGCTGCTTTCGCAGCAATGAGTCGAGGCATCCTTCAATGCATGGTGATGCCCATGACTGCTTTCGTATGCACTCAAGTTTGTGAGTGAGCACCCAAAGTTATGTGATCTTCATGTGAAGTTTTAAACTGAATGTGCTGTAAAATGATGGCAGCACTACATAAATAGCACTACTGGCTTGGCTAAGGTTTAAAAAAGCAGTGACTTGTATACGTCCAAAGCAGTTCAAAACTATGAAAGAATGTAGCTATTATTGTATAAAGAATTCAACACTTCATAAAACACAAACTGCTACAATGGCGTGATAAAATATTTCTTACAGCTAGGGCCGCACTTGCTGTCTGCTTCCCAACAATGCCGGCGTATAATTGCTATCACGCTCACCTCAATGTTTCGAGCGGGTATGCCTATTTGCTCACTGCAGATAGAAAAATTCTAACAAAAAATGTTCCATGGCTGTTTACGAGTTGCCACTGCATGATTGGACATACTGACCGGTAAGCTTCTCGTCACACTTGGGAGAAGTAGAAGAAAAAAAAGGTAACATTAAATTGGTTGACAGTCCCTTTAAAATAATCAGCAGCCTGTTCCAGCAAGAACGATATCAGTGACTTAGCCTCAAGAGAAGCTCCGATATCACTCGTTCCTTGTATACGCTAATGATCACATCCTTGAACTCATCAAAGGCACCGCTGTCATAGTGCACGACAGCGCAACAAAAAGAAATGTCACTACAATAAACAAAAAATGGGCCTCCTTTACATGACACACCGCCGTTAAGCTCTGTAGAATACGTACGTTAGGCTGTACGTTAAGCTCTGTAGAATACTCCAATTTAGCTTCTAAGGTATCGTAGTTCTTGAATAAGTTCTCAAGCTTCGTTGGACATTTAATCTCCAAGAGGACTTCTTTGCCCTCGCAACTATTGCACGAAAAGCTTGCACAGCCGTCGGGGGAACAACCTACGAAGGGAAACTCCTCGCACAAAACGAGCCCTCTCTGGCGCACTTCAAGTGGGTGTCCTAATGCTTCTTACCATGTCTTGTAAGCAACATGCGCTGCACTTTCCTTCGAAATCCCAACATGCTTTGCTGGTGTTGTAATAGTTCTGCTTCTTAAAAGAAGCATAAGAAACGGGTCAATGTTGGCCGCACCTTTCGAACGAAGAAAACGCTTCGCTCGAGTCATACAAGCATCAGCAATGCTTGCAGTTGCCAGGCCCTTTCGATATCGGTGCCATTCTGGAGAATTCGACTTTCCCCGTGTCAAGGATTCAATGTCATACTTGGCACGCTCTCCACACATTCACACACATGCAGCATGACTTCCTCTGGTGCCTTCTGCTTCCGTTCATTTGCTTGAACCCTCATCATGTTCAACACAGGAAGTGTGGCGGAACAGCAGGCTTGTTTAGCTGCAAACACAAACACAGACCTGCATCAGGTTCAGGAGAAAGAAAGCAACTGCAGAGTAATAAGTCTGCACCAAAATGGCAATTTTGCAGCTCTGAATTTCACAAACAAATTATTCAAGGGCAACTTACGCAAAATTTATAATATAGAAAATACTACTGAAAAGCATGAAACTCACAGTAGTTAATAACTTAATAACCAACTATATCTAGTGGAGAGCCTACACTGGTGGGGGAGGCACCATTTCTAGATTAGTGAGCTCGGTACTGAATATTGTTGCCACCTTCCATTTAGGCCTAGAAGAAAAAAGATTTTCAATTTCATGAAATGCTGACTTGCTTACTTGCCCCAACAGTTTCCAAGTGCAACTGCTGCAATTGTATGCCCTCTCATGTAGGCTACGTGTAGTTGTAGCAAATAATGCATTCTGTTATTGCTGGGAGAGCTGCAGATGGGTGTCCTGTAAAAACTAAAGCATGTCATACAGAAAAAAAGATGCTTTCAAAAGGATAATGCCAAAATGCTGTGTAATCTGCTGTCACCTTCCTTTTTCCTGCTTTGCAATTTTTAGCCTTTCGTGCATTCTCAAAGAAATTATACTTAGCTGTGATCACGGTCTGCACTTCGCATTAAGGTGTGAAGACTCTTCCAGGAAAGGAATGTCTGGCTTTCCGTGGAGCGAAATACACCAATGTGGGCCAGTGTCCACACTGGTGGTCACAAACAAGCAATGAAGAATGGCAGTCTATGTAAATATCAATTTGTCTCACGCATGTATGTTAATGAATAATCTAAAAATTTTTATTGTTGAGGAGAGGCTTACTGTGTAATCATTTAGGTGCATGCAAGCAACTGTTCCGAGCATGGATCCTTATAGAACACTTGATAAGAAATGCCAGCCACCTCAGAATTCGACACAAGCAGTGCTCGACATAACTCCTAGATAAGATGACAAATGTGCACCATCACCTTTCAGACCAGCCAAATAGCGACTGCAATACAGTTTTTCACAAAGGCTATGCAAGGCTGAAGATACACACAAAACAGCTAACAAGAAATGGTGGGATTTCCTGTTCCAGTGCTGCAATGGAGCTATGAAAGGCACCAAAAGTACCATATTTGACGGCTCTGCCTAAATTCCATGAACCTCGGCTAATAAATTGCTTGCAAGTCTAGGTAGAAAGGGGCTTTTCCATTCTGCCTTTATCGCAGTGCAACTGTTGCAGTCAGAAACTGAATTCATGACCCTGAGGTCGACAGCAGTACATAGCAGCTACACAGCCAGCATGGCAGGTGTCTTAGAAAAAAAACCATGGCTGCCACCCAAGCTATGATAAAAGTAATATTGTTACGGGGAAATTTACACTATGTGCAAGTTGGACAGCAACAACAAAGATGGCGAACCACAGTTTCACTTCTTCGTCGTCTCGTCGGCTCTGTGCTTCAGTATCTTCTTTGTCCGCCGGACAACTGGCTCATAACAATATTGTAAGAAGTTGTATAGCCATCCCTCAAACGGGAAACAGCGGACAAATTCCTTTCCAGTGGAAAAAGTTTTCCTTTCTATTGTGTGGTACAGTATTACAGTACTTGTGTCACTCTAACAATTCTTTAACACTGGTAGCCATACGTAGAACTACAATGTTATGCTCAGGAATACATTAAGACATGCAAACAACTACCACTTAGTTCAAATTCTGGCATACCAGCACTTAGATTATGTACACAGAAAACAGCAATGCACTATAGCTACACTGCTACAGCTTTTTAAAAGTGTGTTATACATTTATAGTATAGTAGTTTCTGTTGGGCCTAATAACATAACACAGGGTAATTTTTCTCTGTATTGTCCCCAATTTAATTTGAAATGATAAATTTATTCATATATGAAAGTTTTCCAATCAGCAAGATGCGCTGCCTTTGAATTTTCGTTAAGCTGTAGACACTTCAGTTCTTCTTAAACAATGGTGTAGGAGCACGCCCCAGTGCACAGGACAGGCACAATAAAACGTGAAATTTTGACTGCATGGTAACACATGACGCCAGCAGAACTCACCATTCTTGGTCCGAGACTGTTGTGAAGCTGTTTTGCCCTCTTCTGCGTTTTCTGCGTAGCAATAAAGAGTATGGTAGTGGCAACAAATAAAACAACATACAGCAATCGAGTTTTTACCATCAACCTACTAGCATATGCGGCTCTTATAGCAATCATGCGCCCAAAAACGAAATAGTCATCACCATGCTACAACTGCCTTCTAAATTTGCACAGATAATGTGTTTCTTCATATCAAGCTGCTTGGAACAATTGTTCCTTTAGTAACCTAAATCAGCGTCACATAGATGGTTCTCGGAACATGAATACAGAAGGCAAAAAAATTTCTTCAAGTTCATTCAAATTCACTGGTCCTGTGGAGGAAGAATCCTGTACCTCCTCATAAATGTTACAAGGCTGCGGAACTTTACGTTGTGAGAAAAGGGTTGGAGGACACAGCCCGCTCTTGTCATACGAGCTAAAGAAAGAGAGCCAGATTACGACATTAGCTTGGCTCTACTAGTTCTGAACAAACCCTCAGATTTGTTTGCGGTGAGGCCAAATGTTATCTTATTGTAAAACCTACAAAAATCTCGCTTAGGACATGCACCAATTTGTCAGACTTTTTGTATGAGCAATGCATTCACTCACTCCTTGGTATACTTTCACTGTGCAGCTCATGCAAGGGGATAGCAGTTACTTCATACCAGTAATGATGTGGCATACAAAAACGATTTCATCAGCTATCCCTGCAAAATCTTAAATCATAAATTACTAACGCTATCGATCACTTCAAAAATATATGGTGAATCCTAATGTGTAAATGAATGTGGTCAGTGGTTCAGCAGCTGCATTTATAACATTAAAAAAGTAGCTCTGTGAAGCAGAAAAGAACCTGAACAACACCTCTAGGCATTTCAAGTCTTGCACGAGTGTTTTTTATAGCACCGAAAATTGCATTGCGCAGCCTTCGCTATGCAGAGGGGAAAATTATATTTATTTTTGTCACTTTGGTTATCACCCGAGTTTTACAAGCACAAATCACTTTTGGGTAAAATGTAAACATTCGAGACCAATCTGGCATACATGAGAAGCAATTTAAATACCTCTTTTCAACAAAACAATAAGTAGAGCATGGACAAGCAGGCGGCTAATCAAGCTTGCCATCTTGCCTTTGTTCACATCAAAATAAATTTCTTCTTTTAACTATTGTTTAGGCTACAGCTTTTGGCTGGTGCTACTATATGATGGCTGTCCCCATTTAAAAACAAGCTACAGCGGCCATCGTGCGCCGACTAAGTGTTACAAGTGGTCTTTGCAGTTAGTTTGATTAATTCACTGTGTTTCAGCTCCCAAAGCAACACCCACGCCATACGAGACACTGTAGTGCACGGCTCACAATTCATTTCGACCAATTGTGATTTTAACATGAGCCTAAGTACCACTGGCTTTTGCATTTCACCTCCACTGAAATGTGACTGCCACATCCTGAATCAAAGCTGTGAACTCATGCTCAGCAGCAGGACACTACAGCCACTACTACAATTTGACTGTTCTGAGGATGATGCGCTTTATTGGATGGTTCCTTCTCTCTGACTTTACAAGTGCTTGCATTGCTGCAGGCTCTTTGGATTTCGTAAAGAAGCACATATGTAAAACATGCAGAAATAAAATTTAGCACTATCTTAGTTGGACTGCTATCTTAGTTAGACTTTACATGGGCAAAAACATGTTACGCTTATCCTATATTTCATACATAAATGTAATGCCGTTCCCAAATGTATTGGCGCGAAGAACGTATGCCGCGGCCGACCTTGAGGAATCCCGAAACGGGTTTGAACGAGTGTGTGCACGTGTAGCGCGGTCGCTTCACGCTCGGGTGTATCAGGAGGCATCAGGTGTATCGGGTGTATCAGGAGGGGAGGCAGATTCATTAGGCATGGCCAAATTTGTTGTTCATGGTGTGTTGTTACGACCATGTCTGCGTGGTCGCGAAAACTCTGGCCCCTATTGGAGCACGACGGCTTGCCTGATTGGCTTGAATATGCGATTGGTGTAGAAGCCTGCGTCTCCCCCGGGTCCGCGGGCCCCTTGAATGCTGTAGAAACGCATTTAAGGAAGGAATTTTGAGTCTTTTTGGGTGAGCAAGGACACAGCAGCCCACGGCGCCACTTCACCACGGGAGACCAGGCCGGTCAGGCAGGCCGTCGGCGATTGGTATGACATCGTTTCATGTATAATATGTGTGTGCACAGTTTTAAGGTGCCAAATTAAATAAATCTAGTTTCTCCAAATGTTACTTCGCGTTGTTGTCGTACCTACAGATCAGCACTTGCCCCTGCCAGAGCTCATCACCCTTCAACATCGTCTCCCTGGTGAGCTGATGCGTCCGAAAACTGCTGCGTCACTTCGCTACAAAGTGGTGGATGTTGCTGGGTTGCGAAGTCCACGCTCTAATATCATGGGCCGTGGTAACAAACTTCAGGAACCTACCTCTGACAGCTCTACTATGGCCGAAGCCCTTACTTTTATTGCTACCATGTCCGCCCCTCAAGCTAATCCTTTCCAGTCTTTAGAGGCACGCCAGAAGAATGAATCGCCGAGTGGCTGCTTTGCTACGAACATGTAGCCTCACTGAACAACTGGGATGAAGCGACCAAAGTTAAATTTTTATATCTGGCATTGGACAGGAACGCAAAAAAGTGGCACACCACTCAAATTTTAACGGGTGCCCCTAATTCGCGGGAATAGTGGGCGACACTCCTAAATACATCGTTTACAAATCGTCACTCAGTTGAGATCGCCAATTTGCGGCTGCAAAACGGGCCCATCTGCCATCAGAGTCCCCCAAGCAATATTACTATGACGTTGTGCAGCTCTGCGTCAGAGATAACCCGTCCATGACTGAAGAGGATCGGTTGCGGCACCTCATGCGCGGTCTGTGTCCGGACGTGCAGGAAATACGATAAGGCTGTTATAAATGTCGCTGTTTCGCCCGAAAGCGAAGCATCAATTGCGATAGCAAATTAGTAGAGAGCTATTCGAAGTAGGGATAGTATTTGTATCGGCTGCATAAACTTGGACACATTCGCTTACTAACTGAATTAACAAGCGTGGTGTCAGCGCGCACAAGCAAACATGAATAGATAACACTGAATGACTGCAGACAACGACTGTCAAAACGCTGGCAGCAAGTGCAGCCGCCGCAGCGGGCGAAAGTTTGTGCGGTCTATCGCTTCAACGGAAACTGAGTGGCGAATGCACAGCGCATACAAAGATCAGAGCCGTGTGGAGATAAGAGGCGGTGCGGGCGACCGCCGCAGCCAGGCAAAGTACGAGCGTAGTTGTTGGCACAGTAGAAGCTGCGCCCCCCCGCCCTCCCTCCCGCACTGCCTTCCCGCTCTCTTGCTTTCGCGTGGGAGATTGAGTGGCCAGTTCCCCTTGCGCCCGGTTGCAAGATACGCCTTTGGTGCCGGAGCGTCGCCCCGCCTCCCTCCCTCCCATACCGCCACGGCCTTTCCCGCGACGGTCGCGTTTGCTTTCCACCATGCGCTCGCTCTCCGTGATAGCGCGCGTCCCCCGCGCACTTTCGGTCGCGCATACGGTGCGCGGCGACGATTTTATCACCCTTGGACTTTATACGGAACCTCACGGCAACGACGATGGCGACGGCAGAAATCCGGTTGAAATGTCCATATAATTTCTATCGCAATAAAACATCAGCTACAGTGTATCATTCAGTAGAGACGAGTTCGGTTCACAAATGCTTTATTGGTGCACTCTTACTTGAACACTGCAATAGCAAAACTTGGAGCACTGTTTCGGAGGATCTGCAACATATGCGCGGCATCACTCACGGGAACTTGTGGAGGAGGGACAGGCAGCTTCACATGGCAATATCTCCTGATGGGTGCAGGTGCATACATATTTTGCACCAGTTTCTTTTTTGTATCCCATGCACACACCACATCTGTACAGCTAAGTGGCGGCAGGGACCCAAGGCCTGATCTGGAATACCTTTTTGTTGCACAAAACATAACTGAGATACACAAGTCGTAGTCAACAACTTCGTCAGCATAACACATAATCAGTAGAAAACCTGCGGTGCAGTTATGATGTGTGCGCATTTTTTTCTTTTGTCTCATCTAGTGCCCAAAAAACACATTTAGAAAGATTGCTCTCAAATGTATCAATGGTCATATATTGCATGTGTTAATAAATCAATGACCATATATTGCATGCGTTAATAACCCCTTCAATTGCAACATATAAATTTACGTATGTGACTTGCTTTTGCTTTCTATGGGCTGTGATAATGCTAGTAAAAATCACAACATAGCTCAGAACAAGAACTCTGCAAAAGATCATTTGTGCCATATGCTGCATTAATGCACTAACTGATACATAGTTCTGAGAGACCGTACCGTACACGATGAAAAGTTGAACAAGTTGCTCTTCACAAAGTATGTGAACATTCGTCTCTCCAAATGTAACCAGCTCATCTGTGACTTCCACTCCTGTTTTCAGCCCACTGAACAAAAAAAAAACACTGATTTCGTATTCACAGAAACGCAATAAGCTGGGTCTAAATGTTCGCTTACCAGGCTAGAATTGTTTCGCTGGGAAGTAAGCGCCACGTACATTGGAAAATGTGTAAACATTGAAGCAATGATTTGATATTAGCGTCTGAAGGAAATAAGCAGTTGGGAGGCGAACATAGCCTTAAAATGCAGGATACAACACAGGAACATGCAAAATCAGTTCAGATTCGCGCAAGAGGTGAGTCAGCACTAGTTTACACAGAAACAGATTTTCCCCTTTCATTAGTTTACATAGCAGCCAATTGTGGTGGCACATGAGGCAGTCAGTAATCAGTTACGATCAGGTCATGCACCACAAGTCAAACCTGCCCCTGGTTTGCACACGTTGGTTATTATTGAAAGCAGGTCGTTCGATTTTATTTTTGCACTTCTTTCTATGACAGAAACAGTGAGCAACCTACTGCAGTAACTACGCCTAAGCGAAGCAGCAGTCATCGTGCGCTTATCTTGAATTTAAAACAGAAAATAAAGGTTACCGGAACGTAAAACTAGGAACAGAGCTTAACCACACCCTAGCAAAGCATGCTAAACTAAGCTGCATGACAAAGTGCAAAGCTCGCGTTTAGATTCCTTGCTCAGTATACAAGGATATCCGTTTTTTCCTGGCTTCTATGATTGAAAAAATGTGAGCTGTGTTGATGTAATGTAACCGACTTTATTCCTCGATTATATTCCTAGCCTCGACAACTACTTGGAAACAGCACCTTTGGCGTCGGTCGCGGCGAAGGAATAGAACAGGTTTGCAATAGGACCCAAGTCAGTTACATTATCCCGGCCCTGCTTCAAAAGCTGTGTAAGCAGCGGGCTTGCTTTTCGCTCCTACGCGCGTCGATGTAGTGACTGAGTCACGGAAGACTTACCTGTAGCAGTGGATCAAAACAGCTGAGATATGCTTGCACTTTTGTGACAACCCAGCAGTGCACGAGTACTTTGCCTCCACGATCGATGGGTCCCGGAATGCGTCGGTGATTCTCACCACAATCTCGTGCGGGTCCGCTGTCACGCCGGAGGTTTGCAAACACAGTACGATCACTTCTACCTCACTAGTCACTGTACCACTGGTACCGACTAAAATGAGGTGCTCGGCATCCACTGCCCGTTCTCCCTCCAAAAAACAGCGTGAATTAACGTCGCACTGCAAGAAACGTAGTATTTTCACCAAGGACAGCGTACGCCATACTGCACAGTGCAGCCAGACAAGGCCAGGCTTCGCAGCGCCCCCTAATGTTGATTTGGTTTGCGAATACCATGCCAGATCAAGCCGGGGACGAGAATGCTTCGGGCAGGTCACGAACCATGCCTCAACCAACCGCCGCCAACCTACCCATCGTCTTCATATAACCGCGTGACCCAGGTACCTTTTCCGGCTCTGACAACACCGACGTCGAAGATTGGCTTCAACTGTACGAATGGGTGAGCACTAGCAACAACTAGGATCCGACTCTCATGCTAGCGAACGTCAAATTTTACCAGGCGGGCACGGCACAAATGTGGTTTCTGAACCACGAACAGGAAATTAGGAGCGTGGATGTATGTAAGCAAAATGCTGTTTCTGAACCACGAACAGGAAATTAGGAGCGTGGATGTATGTAAGGAAAATGCTTACTTGCACCGCGTAGCCGATGGTGCGACTCCGGCTGTTTCTGGGTTGTGTACCGTCGGTGCCACTGCTGCCGGAACCCACACTTCAGTCTTGTTTTACGTCTTGGATCAGTTCCCACATTTAATCATCTTGGACTTGATTTTCTCTAGGCACATTCGGCTCTTATTGACCGCTCCTCAGGTGTTGTCCAGCTTGCCTTACCTCATGCCGTTGAGCCTTCTGATCTTGCGCCGAGTCGGCTGTGTTCCGCCGATTACATCCACCTATCACATCTAGCCGTGACGTACATCGACGTCTCTCCTGATCACCCTGTGGACGACGGTGATTACATCATGTCGCCTAACGCTACCGTCGTCTCTTCGCAGAATGGCATGTTCCCGCACTCGGTCATTAGTAAAATGGCAATGCCGCATGTCTCCCTATTGTGAATTTTGGCCTATGCCCTCAAGTGATACCCCAAGGTATCATTCCTGCAACCCTAGCTCATGCCTTCGACTGTCATGTTTCCGTCTTAACTGGTCCTGCACCTTTTCCTGCCGCTATTGATTCGGACTCCACGATGTTAGATAACATAACGAAGATGATCGCCACTATCCTTCCTGCCGAAGACGTGGACGCGCGTCGTTGCCTGGTGATGTCACCCCAGGATATTTTTGATCTCAATGTCCGACCGCTGGGCCAAACAACAGTATTCAAGCATCGGATTCACACCGGCGATGGCAAACCCATACACCAACGTCCCTATCATGTCTCCTCCGCTGAGAGAGGGAGAATAAACATCTTTATTATGTAAACGCAGCTTTGGAGAGGCGTCCTAACTCCAAAATGTCTTGAGCTCGGGCACCGTCCTGGCCCCTCGCAATCAGCCGTTGCTGACCTTTGAGGTCGGAGCTGGCCAAGGCTGAGCGCCATGTTATACAGAAGGAAGTTGACAAATGCTTGCCCGTGATATCATCAAACCCTCTTCTCGCCCATGGGCATCTCCTGTCGTTCTCGTTAGAAAGAAAGACAACAGCTGGCGCTTCTGTATCGACTATACCGGAATTTTAACCAAGTAAGAAAAAGGACGTGTACCCCTTACCTCGGATAGATGACACTCTTCATTGTCTCAGTGGTTACAAGTATTTTTCTTCGATAGACCTTCGTTCCGGGTATTGGCAGACTGCAGTTGACGACATGGATCGTGAAAAGATGGCGTTTATTACACCTGATGAGCTCTATCAGTTTTAAGGTGATGCCATTCGGGGTATGCAATGCTCCCGCTACGTTCGAGCGAATGATGGACGCCCTCCTTCACGGCTTAAAGTTGGCAATCTGCTTGTGCTACCTCGATGATGTCATTGTCTTTTCGCCGTCTTTCGACACACACCTCGAGCGCCTCTCTGCAGTTCTTTCAGTGTTCCACAAGGCGAGAGACTTCAGCTCGATTCGATGAAATGTCGCTTCGGCCATCGGCAACTTACTGTGCTTGGACACCTCGTCGACACTTCTGGTGTTCGTCCCGATCCGGAGAAAGCTTGCGCAGTCAAGGATTTCCCTGTACCGACCTGCGCAAACGACGTTCGAAACTTTGTAGGCCTCTGCTCCTTCTTCCGCAGATTCGTTCGAAATTGTGCTGACCTCGCACGCCCTCTAACGGAACTTCTTAAGAAAGACGCGATTTTTGTCTGGGGTCCCGAACAAGCTAATGCATTCGCTGAGCTCACGACGCGACTCACATCGCCACCGATTCTCGGCCACTTTGACGTGTCCGCTCCAACAGAAGTTCGCACTGACGCCAGCGGCCACGGTATCGGCGCTGTTTTGGCACAACGACAGCACGGTTGCGATGGTGTCATTGCGTACTCTAGCCGTGTTCTGTCACCAGCCGACCGTAATTACTCGATCACCGAACGTGAATGCCTCACCCTCGTTTGGGCAGTGGATAAATTTCGCCCCTACCTTTATGAACGGCCTCTCACGGTTATCAACGATCACCACGCTCTATGCTGGCTTTCGCCCTTAAAAGATTCAGCTGGACGTCTCGGTCGGTGGGCTCTATGGCTCCAAGGAATACTCTTACACAGTGGTGTATAAGACAGGCTGACTCCATGATGACGCTGATTGTTTGTAAAGTCATTCAGTAGACCCACCAGACGTTCCTGAGACCAGCAAGTCAACTTGCGACCTCGCGTTTACCGCGATTGGTGACATCGCTGATGAGCAAAGACGTGACACTTACCTGAGAGACAGCATTCTCAGTCTGACGGAGCTGACAAGTTCACCCTCTGTGCGTGTGTTTGTGCTGCAACATGGCATATTGTACCGTTATAACATGCACCCTGATGGCCCTGACCTGCTGCTGGTCGTTCCCAAGCATATGCGTGAGACTGTACTCGCACAGTTGCATGACGTTCCTACCATTGCCCATCTGGGAGTCTCAAAGACGCAGTCTCAAAGACCGTGTTCGGCGTCGTTTCTTTTGGCCCGGTATTTACTGTTCCGTTTGGCGTTACGTCGCCTCCTTGTCAGCACCGCAAAAAACCAGCAGCCCTACCAGCTGGCCGTCTTCAGCCCATTGAAATACCACCTGAGCCATCCTTTCTGGTTCGTCTTGAACTGCTTGACCCTTTTCCTCTATAGCTTAGTGGGAACAAGTGGATAGCAGTTGCTACGGACTACATCACCCGGTAGGCGATCCCGCGGGCTCTCCCTACCAGTTGTGCAACCGACATCACTGACTTTCTTCTCGAAGCTGTGATGCTTGACCACGGCGCTCCTTCCCGACCGGGGCCGCTACTTTCTCTCACAGGTTGTCCAGGACATCTTGCACACCTGCGCTACAAAGCACAAGTTTACAACGGCGTGTCATCCTCAGACCAGCGGCCTCACAGAGCGGCTCAATAGAAATATCACAGAAATGCTCGCTAGGTACCATCGACCAAAAAATTTATGGACCAAGGGATCTCAGAAAACGCTAAATATCCGAGCAGCCTTTAGAAGTACCCAGTAAAACCATACATCACAATGTTGTTCGCATATGCCAGTACAGTCTGGAAGTGAGATTACCAGGCTGTGTTTTAAGGCTGCGGATATATTCAGCATTTTGTGAGGTCCGTAAACTTTGTTGGACGATAGTACGTCTCTACCGACCACCGTGACTGGGATGCCGCTCTGCCGCTCGTCACAATCGCCTACAATACGTCCCGCCATGATTCTGCTGGTTTCTCTCCATTTTCTTTTCTCTCGTATGAACGAGACCCTATAATACCGTTTGACACGGTCCTCCTAGCCGTTCTCGATACAACGTCAGAATATGCCCGTGATGCTATATCTAGAGCTGCCGAGGCACGTGAGATTGCACGCCTGCGTCTGATCCCTTCCCTGGGAAAGCAACGACGCATATATGACGCTCGTCACCGCGATACCCTGGTGACATCGTGCTTCTTTGGAAACCAGCACGGCGAGTTGGTATTTGTGAGAAGCTCATTTCGCCATATTCAGGCCCGTACCGTGTCTTGCGTCAGGTGACAGCCGTGACCTACGAGATAAAACCTCTCGACACCTCCACACCGCGATCCCCCTGATATCGTTCACGTCACTGACTGAAGCGATGTCACTCGAACCTACCAAGCGCCGGGTCAGCACCTTCGCTGCCGGGGGCCACGAGGCACTGCAGTAGAGAAACGATGATGAAAGGACTGACGAAGACGACGATCGCCGTTAGTGGCGCGCACGGGCTTCATCTTGCATGCCTCTCTTGTACCCGTTGTAGATTTCTTGTAAATACATTGTCAAGCGTATTTTCTCCCCGTAGCAATATATATCGATCTAATGCAATATTTTTCGGGGGTCCTCTTAAAGAACCCAGGTAGTCAAAATTATTCCTCAGTCGTCCATTACGCCTCGGCTTATAGTCTCAGTATTTTTACGCGAAGAACAATTCATTTTGATTTCTCGTTTCTTTGTTTGTCCTGGCTTGAATAAAATCGTTGAATTGACTAAACTTTGTCCAAGCCAACATAGTGTGACGGGCAAGAAGACAAATTGCTTGTGGTATTCACCTCTGCGCCAGTAGTTCACCTAGCCGTGAAGTGAATGCTGTGCAATAACAGTGCGCTCATCTGCCGTAATTTAGCAGAGCATCCGGGGCACCGGTGCCAATACGCGCGGTGGCAGTGTGCGCGCACGTACAGCCGGTCAGAGTTCTCCTGGCAAGATAAGCGATGCCTTCAATCCACCATCATTGCTCTGGTTTTACTGCACACCGGTCTCTTCTTTTTTTTTTTTTTGTACTTAACAAAGGTCAAGTGCTTGCCGTGCCAACAATGAGGAACAGTGCCGGCGGTGACGCAAGGGTAGAGCTCTCACCGGTGGTCTTCTCCCCGCGCACCTTGGGCGCTTTTATCGGTGCCGGGGTAGGCGGGGCTCGTAAAAACCAAGATCGCCATCTGACGGGGCTCAACCGTGGGAAAGTATGCGGCTCCCCGCCGACACTCTGCTCGCCCAGTGGCTGCACGGCCGATGGCGATCAGCGTAGCTTCATATGGACAGGCCCTGTCAAAATGGTGGAGCCTTCTGGTGGCCATTTTTTCTTTTTACATGTACGTCAAGTCCACGTTTTTTGCCCTCTCTTACTCTCGTCCACTATTTATTTCCTCTCCCATCTTATACCAAGGCCGAGAAGCATGTAGGCGTTTGTACGAACGCCGGCAGTAATCTGGCTTTTATAAAACAGCTTTGTTTCACTCTCTCCTATCGCTGAATTGTCATTCTGATGGGAACTGCACTGCCGACCGTCTTAGGAGCACGGATTTCGCTAATATACCTCCTGCGAACTGCTCCCCCCTTAACTAATGCGGCGGAAGAAATATCGCACACGTGGCGCAATGTTTCTGTTTACATTCAGACAGAGGAAATACGTTCCGTGGTAAATCAGTGACATTGTTCCCTTTCTAGCGTTGAACATGCTGCTGCTTGTGGCCGACAAAGGAAGCGTTAGCCATAGCCACTCATGGACATGAGTGGCGCTGATCAACACTCCCCTGGTTATATTTGTTGCACATACATAAAAAACCCAAGAATGTGAACGTGGGAACAATCGCTCAGTTGGTAGAGCAACGCACGGGTAATGCGGAGGGAGTGGGTTTGGACCGTACCGACGGCAAGTTGTTCTCTTGTCCTCTTTCACTTCTCTTCAGCTTATGTCGCCACGTCAGTTAAAACAAGAAATAATTTCCCCTAGGCTTTCCTGGTCTTCATTACCTGTTGGCTTCATATATGTAATATCTCGCTTTCTCAAAACCATAATAAAAACATGTTCTTGTTGCGGCTGCAGGCCAAGCTTAACTCCCCAGTCGTGCTGACAAGACGGCAACAACATGGCAGGCAGTGCTGCCGTGGTGCCATATTAAAGATGGTGTTAAAAATGAGAACTTCATGTGTTTTCATATTTTCTTTGATAATATATACAGTCACCTTGCATGTGTCACATCAGCTTGGCACATAATGCATTGAACCATGCAATGCATAGCGGTCGTGTGTGCTCGAAGGCCTACTTAGGCCTTTTAATGAGTGGTCCCGAGTCTGACCCGGGCCCGTGGCTTCAAGCCCAAGTCCGGCCCGCGGCCTCAAGCCCGAGCCCGGCCCGGGCCCGTGGCTGTAAGCCCGGGCCCGGCCCGAGCACGCCGACAAACGCTTCGGATGGGCCGCGCCGGGCCCGGGCTTTCGGGTCGACGCGGTCCCGTGCAGTGCTCTAGGGACCTTGGCTGAATGGGACGATGCACTGCCTTCCGAGAGCCTTTGTTTTGGTACCTTCGAAATTTTCTGTTGCTAGTTCTGCTTGGAAAAAAAGTTGTCGCAGTTTCACCTGAAAGGTTAAGCATCAATTGCGATAGCAAATTTGTAGAGAGCTATACGGAGTAATGACAGCAGCTTTATCAGCTTTATCAGCTGTATAAACTTGGACATGCAGCAGCACCGGCAACACGAAGAACTGTTGTCGACGCCGTCGGCGTTTTGCCCGCGTTCGCTCAAAATGCGTGCGGCGTTGGTGACTGTTGTTGTGTAAACGTCGCCTCCCTTCCCTCCCCCTCCCCCCCTCCCCCACGGCCTCTCGCGCGTCGGAAGAAGGCGCGTTTGCTCTACATATATGGTGATTGTAAAGGAGGAAAGAGACTTCTGCAGCCCTTAAGGGAGCACGGCACAGAACGCGCGTTTTTTCTTCGCCGTGCGTTCACTCCCCGTGAAAGCGCGCGTCCCTCGCGCCTTTTCACTCGCACATACAGCGTTCGGCGCGCGGCGACGATTTCATCTCCACTGACGCCATACGGAACCTCACGGCAACGGCGATGGCGACGGCGACGACGACGGCGACGCCGACGGCAGAAATCTGCTTTGGAGTGTCCATATAATTGCTATCGCAATAATATGTAAATTGAGAGTAGTTTCCTCACGTGAACTTACGCATTATTGAACTAAATTCAATTCTGGGGTGTGTGTGCCGAAGCGACGATGTGATTATGAGCCATGCCGTAGTGAGAGGCTCCGGAATAATGGCGGCCACCTGGAGTTCTTTTAATGCACCTAATGCACGGTACACTGGCATTTTTCTTCCTTTTATTTCGCTCCCATCGAAATGCGGCCGCCGTGGCTGGGAATCAAACCCGTTACCTCGTTTAGTGCAGCACCATAGCCGCTAAGCCACCGTGACGGATCCAGCAGCCGACGCTCCAATAGGTCTGTTAAGACCATAAGTGTACTAGGCTACTAACCTACTTACTCATGCTTGTGGCCTCTAGTAGACACCAAAAAATGGAGGGACAGTTGCATTCATATCCTATCAGTGCACCGCAACGTATAAAGCTTTTCAAGCGAAGCTTGTATTGGCTCACTTGTGTCGGGGTCGGTGTGCGCGGAAAACTATCGTCATCAGCATTGGCTCGAGCATCGTCGTCTTTTTCCGCAGCTGGCTCGCTCGCGCCCCTCAGGTTGCGCTCGTGCTCGGCACGCGCTCGTGCCACTGCTCCCGCGTTCCTCGTCGTCGACTTCTTCCACCAGCTGGCTCCATTGTCACTGATCATTCCAGCGTAGAATTTTACTTCTCTTGTGTCTTCGTAATGGGGAGGCCGCGTTTACGGGGATATGAGCCATTACCTAAGGGGGTATGAGCCATTCATTGTCTTACGTGACGGACATTATTCATTTTGAGGCAATCTAATTTCAAAAAATCGCAATGGCGGGCGAATGCTGCTAACCACGCCACTGAGCAAATTCGAGAAGTTGAACGCAACTTGGTCCACTGTCGTCGACGTACCCATAGACGTGCCGACCCGACCTGTGAGGGCTGCCGCAGCCGAGGCTCGAAAGTTGCACGAAAGGTAGAAGGAAAGGGAAGGACAAATAGTACGAAAGGGAAGGAAAAGTGGGTCAGCGACAAGCTTCGCTTACCCCCATTTTCTCGACAGGAGAAGGGCTGGTGATTTTCATCTATTTTAGTTTCGTGATCGGTGTTGTATTGCGAACACATCGGTTTTAGAGAATGAAGCTATGCATATTGTTCCTTATGAATTCAGAGCCAATTTTTTACGCTGAGTGCACACTGACCGCCTGGCACGTTATGAATCACTGCTGTATTTTCGCATATCTGTAGGAGACGTGATGCGTTATTTGCAAGAATGTACGGAAGGACCTGCCGTATAGCAGGCGTGCTCGAGGAGCTTCTTTATTAAATTAACTTGTTTACTGGCTATGAAGGTATTGCCTTTTCCCGACGAGTTACAAGTTGAAAATGCCATTACATATTGTCGCAAAGTCAAAAACAGAGGTCACACAGCACTAATCAAGAGGAAAAGCAGCAGGTTGCTTTTTTAATACTGCGCGCTACCGCGACTTCTTCGCTGCGCCTTGATAGAAACGCTCATGCCTGCTCGCATAGTCCTCTTCTTCATCGGAGTACAGGCGCGGCAATCTGCACCTTTGAGGAATTTGTTCACATAGGCAAGATAAGTTCTTGTATGTATTAAGAATATGTATTAACACGTCGGCTAGTGGAATTCATACCCAATCCTCTATGATGTTGTGCGAATGCTGTAATGCGTACTACAAGAGCCAATACATTTTTACACAACACCTGCTTTTGAAGAATGCGCGTGTGACTGTGCGCCTGTGTGCAGATTATTCACCCGAGCTGTGATTTCTCACCTTTCTGCTATAAATACTCTTTCAGCACTTTCATGTTTTAATCAAATTTACTGCTCAGTAAAATTGCGTGCATCGGTTTGTGCGATGAGCTTTTTCTTTGACCGGCGACAGACCACCACACACCAAACCAAAGTGTTTATCACAAACATACATGAACAAAGAATAAAATAAGTGTACATTGCTGATGTTTTTTCTGGTGATTGCTGTTCACCGGCTAACCGTCGCTACAGTCCCATCGTCCAACGCATTGCGCGCTTTTATTTATCGGAACTTTCTGAAGTGTTTTCGCTGGTTTCATTTGAATTCAAATAAATTGAACTCTGGGGTCTTACGTGCCAAAACGATGATTTGATTATGAGGCACGCCGTAGTAGGGGACTCCGCAATAATTCTGACTACCAGGGGATCTTTAAAGTGCCCCCAATACATGGGACACGCGGGTGGCATGTTAACAGGCAAAGGTGGTAGTCCGGCGAGGCGACGACTCCAGCGAAGAATATATGGCTCCGGGTCCATCGTTGCTGGAGTACCCTGCACCTTCCACCAAAACTGTCACGACGCGAGAAAAACGGGGTTTATTGAACAGGCTTCAATTCGAGCCTCATACGGGCAAAAAACGTTCCCTTTCTCGACTTCTCCGCTGACACTCCTTCGTCTTCCACTCATGCGGCTACATTAACTGTAATAATATGTACGTATAGTGGTCACCTTATGCAGGCACATACTCATGAGATGTTTTCTAGCAGAACATTTATGTGAAAGCAAATAATTTTATTGGAGATAAGACAACTTATTTCGACTGAAATCACATAATTACATTCTTTCTCGTCAGCCTGGGTGGCCAATGTGTGTTCCCCCTTTACAACTTAGAGAGAGAGAGACAGGAAGCTCTTCATTGAAAATGCAGAGTGTTCAGCCCGCATATTTTCGCCTACTCTGCAGGTATGGGATGAAGGAGAAGAAAGGCCCTAGGGAGATTGGGAGATTGCAGCTCGTGTGAGGTTATCAGCAGTAGAGTGAGTGTTCGAGGTGATAAAGGTAGACGGCGAATGCAAAAGAAAATAAGATCACAGTCTTGTTGAGGCGACGTGATTGGGTCATAGTTTATACAGCAAACCAATTGGCTCAATACATTAAAGCAAGAAGCCCAGGGCTTTGTGCTGCTTTGATGGGCAAGGCCAGGAACCATCATCCGTATGAATGCCAAGGGGCCTTGGTCGAGCTTTCCACGTTCATTTTATATTGATGTCGCTCGTCTTTATAAGCTGGGCACTCGAGAAAGATGTGCTCTAGAGATTGCATGGTGCCACAGTTGTCACAACATGGATTTGTGGTCTGGCCATTGCGAAAACTAGATTGTTTTTGTATGCAACATTCAGTCGAAGCCGGTGAAACAATGTCTCCAGATGCCGTGGTAGACATTGTAGTAGCCTTGCTTGGAGTTCTGTGTTGATGTTGAACAAAAACTTGCAATTGCCTGAAGCTGAAGACCACCTTCTACGCCGTTCATGGAGTACATATCGCTTCGCCATAGCTGAAGCCTCACTTTTAGTTAAAAACACTCTTATAAATTTTATTTGATCATGAGCTTTGCAGGCTGCGTCATCCGTCTTTTCATTACCTATTATACTGCAATTATACCTAATTCGGCATTTACACAATGTAAAACACATTACCAAAGAGCACTCAAAATAGGCAGTACCCTGATAGGCATGCTCCCTCTCTCAGCCATGGCAGCAAACAAAGATGATCGACTTGAGACCGTTTGATACTATCAGCATCCTACATGGGTGTTCAATTTTGTTGAATCTATATACGAAAAATAAGTTCACACAGGATGCACGTAATAAGTGAAGTATTGTAAGCTCTACACAGGTTATTTCTGCGACTTAGGCATCGGCTGCGCGTTGTCTATGTATTTATGTAGCAACAACCTAGCTAGCTCATGCACTACCAGATTTTATGAAAATGAACAAATGCGTACCATAACAAACAGCTGGCCAGTAGCTGTATTTTATTTGCGAACAAACCAAGATTATTAAGCGACTTAGCTTCGCAGTGAGCTCAGTGATCGCTCGTGGTATGAAAATTCTGATGTAGGAAGTGTTTTTTTTTGTGTGTCTTTCTTAATTAGTAGCTGCTTTAACATGCACATGACAATGAAACGAAGGCCCATATGGCGGAAGACAGGCTCGCACAAAAAGTGAGGAAATATTTATTGCGATTTTTTAATTTCATAACAAACCAACCAACTAATTGGATTCACCTTTGTGAATAACGCGCAAGGTGTTCTGCATAAAACTGCAAGATTGGTGTGCTCCATTATCTATCTATTCACTATTGAAGTATCCAAATGAATGGTACCCCCATGAGCACCGTGAAAGAGATGACTGAAATTTGCAGTCAGGAGGCCACAGTGGCTCAGCCTCTGTGCCAAACATAAAATTGTTGCAGAATAAAATAATATTGGTGAATCGGGTATGCATTCACATCTACTATTCAAATCCGCACATCACAAGTAATCTTTCATTCCTTGCTGCATTGCTCACCATTGTACATACTTTATTGCAGCGCTTTGTGTGTGTGCAGTAAAATAACTTTACAAATCACACCTGTGGTATTTCAGTACACTGAAAGCAACTTTGAGTGTGGCTTAGGTAATATAATGCAGCCA
This sequence comes from Dermacentor silvarum, assembly GCF_013339745.2. Classification (NCBI taxonomy): domain Eukaryota; kingdom Metazoa; phylum Arthropoda; class Arachnida; order Ixodida; family Ixodidae; genus Dermacentor; species Dermacentor silvarum. The sequence continues at coordinate 21,240,747 of NC_051159.1, forward strand.
CATATGGGTCAGCTTAGTATCAATCAATTTCTTTACTAGTTTTTCCCTGTTATGTCTGAATTAAACGGTGCCACCTGACACTGCTGTATTCCTACAGGCACGCAAGAACAGTTTGGCTATGAACAAACATCCCTTTTCATCGCGCGTAATTTCAGGTAGTGCATATTTTCTGGCAGAATGTGCTCATAAGCATAGCTGCCTAGCCTTCAAAAAAGCATTTGAAATGGAAGGGTCGATTATTAGCTTTTGCTGGTGTGACATTTTACATTTATAGTGCGAAACCACATCGATGAACAGCCAGGACACCACACATATACTCATGTTGTGACCTCCCAGTTATACTGCAACTAGTTTCCTCAGGTTTTCTCCGTGGTATTTAGCTCTAAAGATGTGCAGTAATCTGTAAATTTGAAACTGTTTTAGGTAAACTGAGACACCATGAAATACACCATAACAATGCGCGCAAAGAACATAACACTCCGCTGTACACATGTTTTGTCACATCAGCTCTTTGTGGTGCACGCTTAGCTTAGCTTAGCATGTGTGTGAATAAAACAGCCCAACTTCTAATATAAAGACATGTCGCACCAACTAGTCCCATGAAAGACGTTCTATAGGGTATTCAGCTGGTCTTATTTAAATTTTATCATGTGATGCAGTTGCAACATTTCATACCTGTATGAAAACCAATTTATAAACCACAAAATTTAATTTTGTGCTTCAATGCATAAAGCCACGTTTTGTTAAGAACTTAGCAGGAACGCCAATGCATTTCTCCGCAAAGTTCGGGAATTAATATCTCGAAACTGGTGTCATCCTGAGAATTCGTTCCAAGTGGATCCGCCTTGCGAAGTCCACGGCTACAATTTGTAAATTTCAATATGGGCCATCAGGTAATTAGTTGAAAACTTAATTAGTGAATGTCTGTTAATTATTTGATTAGGCATTTCAATTTCTTGTGCAAGTAATGTCCGCCTCTTCGAGTAGACCAGCTCATGAACATTGTGCTATATGCTACAGGCAACCTTTAAAAATTTTTGAAAGTGTTCGTTGAAACACCCTGTATAATCGCTTTCTACATACAAAACCCGTTTTGCACCTCTCCTTTGATATTCTACCCTCCGACAAGGAAGACAAAAGTACGGACTGGAATTTTTCTTTACGTCAATATTCAAAAGGCAAGCAGGTTTTCGGCACCACACGTTTCCATTTCCCTCGCATTGGCACTTATTGAATGTTCTGAATGTGCATTCATTGCTGGTGGAATATCCTTTAATGGGAAAATCCTTTGTTCGACGTAGTTTTACCTGTGTATTTTTAACTTACCCATAAGTTCACTCTGATATACTTGTAAAGACACCTCCTTCAGTAGTGGTATTTGTGCGGTGCCTTCATTAGTGCAGGAAATGTTATGTAAGCTGTGAATTAACAAAACAGTAAGCCTATCAATATAAAGAACAAACCTGCAGGCAAATCAGCTGATATGGTGACACTATTCTAAAGCTTAGTTTCCACTCGTGCTATCGTATGGTTGTGACCGATAGGCTCACGAACGTGTGTATCATTCACATTTCAAAAGACGAGTGACGATTTCACTCATGCAGCATCTTCCTTTGCCTATATCAATGACTTAACTATATGTAGCAGCTTCAGCTGTGTGATTATTTGTGTAGCTAAAGTGATGTATCTCACATTTTTTTTCGCACACAATCTGACGGGCCAAAAGCATGCAGGAATTGGTCTTGGAGCTATTTAGTTCAGTGGTGGCTTTCCACGAAAGTGGCTGTGGCAGAAGCAGATTTCACTTCATCGAAAGGCCCAAGTTATAATGAGCCTAGAACTCATGACAGCAAATGCAGTCACAATGTATAACTGAAGAACATGTGACAGAACGATGAGCAGTGGAATTCTCTCACTAGTGCACAAAGTAATGTAGCTGCATTCAGTATTTCAGCACTGGTATACTAAACACCAAACTTTATACCAGTTATTTAGACGGTACTGTCATTGGTCTAAAATATGCATTCTCGCATGCAGCAGATACGGTTTATAAATTGGTTTACATACAGGTATGAAATGTTGCAACTGCATCACATGATAAAATTTAAGTAAGACCAGCTCAATACCGTATAGAACGCCTTTCATGGGGACTAGTTGGTGCGACATGTCTTTATATTAGAAGTTGGGCTGGTTTATTCACACATATGCACGTAAACGCAATGTACGCATACAATTTGTGTTTACGTGTTACTGTGTGCATCAAATGAACAGCACAACTTATACAATCAACGTAAATACGAATAAGTTTCTTTAATAGACTGATTCCTATTACGCAATTATTTATTTTTATGATATGCAGCAACTCAACTGCCTGCATTCGTCAAGCTGATGTTGCTAATGTAAGCTTGGCTTGGGTACCATTTCCAGAATATGATAAAATAAAGAAGTGTCCATGTGTATTGGCCTAAAATTAATGGTTTGACAATATCTTACCTGGTTGGGTAGTAAACTTCTGTGAAAACAAAAATGCAGCACACTGACCAAAACAGTGCGGCTAATATACCATAGGGAGCAAATATTCTGCCTGCAGAGTCACTTGGAAAGCTTTGCCACCAGTTCGTCCACATTGGCTGGCTTCAATCACATTAATGCTGAAATACTTGTTAGAATTTGTGTTCAGCATATTCTCATGACAGCCAATAGGCACCCTTTATATGGTGATAGCAGCTTAATTCTCAGGCGCAATGCACTGCGGCCATGAACATGCTAAAGAATGACGAGAGGTGAGGCGCCTCTTTCCATAATCTGGCAGCGCAGCACAGAATGTTTCGGTTAATGAGTGGAACCGTGTCCTCTGCAAAATAAAGATCACAGAGGTGGCCACTTATACCATCCAACATGCTACATCCACGAATAATAGGTAGCAGTGCGCTTACAGCTAGATGAAAGTGCACCGAAAGAACACTTAATGGTTATAATTTGCAGGCTCAAGTCAGTTGAACGCACATTATTTGGTAATGACTGTTGGCAGAATAAACAAGAGGATAGGAAATATAGCACTTCCTAGGCAGATAATACTAGTACTTCTGATAAATATTGTCCGCATTAAACAAGGCTCGTGCTATAACAGGTGACACGAGCCAGAGACTGAAATAGCGTGAACTTAGACAGTAACGGCAAACTTTCGTTTAGATTAATCATGCCTGCATTAGTAACGTGATAATAGCTAGCCAATGAGGAAGAACTCTGGGCAAAATTTATTTCATGTGATTCTGCTGGCTGCTAGCAGAATATATCACCATTCCTATGTTCAGTCTTGTGATTTTTTGCATGCATATTGTTTTTGTCAGGAAACGTAAATTTGTACCTAATCACAAGGAAGTATCCAGTTCTCATCCATACCACACTGTAAACACAAGTTAGCCCATATGGGCGTTTTAACAGCTGACATGCCCTTTTTCCTCCCAAGCTCAAAACAGGTACTCCCACGAGATGGAGTAAAACAAGCTAGAACCTTTATTTTACCCTCGACCTCATTCAGATGAACATTAAGGGGATGTTGCGGTAGTAAAATGGGGGTTTTCAAAAATAACTGGCGTTGGGTAGATGGGGAGTGCAGAATACGCCCATATTTAACCCGAGCTAAACAGCTAAAAGAACAACTCAGCCGCCAGGTGCCGCCTGCCATGACCAACATGGCTGTCACCTCGAGTGACAATTTCAGTAGAATTTCTGCACTCATATTCGAAATATCCCGCGCAATGTGCATCCGCGCTATTTTTCTGTTTGGAGTAGCCGCGCTAGCGCTGCAGGCGCTGCAGAGGATGCCGCGCCAAACCCTAAAACCATCGAAACGCCGCGCCGACGGGTCTTCGGAGTGCGCGCATGTGCGCGCTCGAAGCGACCTAGCGGCAGCCATTACCACCAGCATCGGCGCATTGTTCTGCCGTCATTGGTGTCTCTCGCAGTTTTGAACAGCCAAGACTCCACGGTAAGTGATTTTCAACGATCGTTGCACGTTCTGTGTATGCATATATGTGTTCTAAGTGAGCAGAGGCGCTGATACTAGTCATTGAAGGCCTCAATGCAACAGTTGGCCGTCCCGAACCATTTTGTAAACTTTGCCTTGCACGATCACCGTGTTTGTGCGAGTCTTGTTGGATTCGAGGCGAGTGCTTAGAGTGGAGCGAGATTACTTGGAAAACATGATTTTAGATGACGAGGAACTTTGTCATGTCTTTGAGGTCTGTTAATTGGATGGCTGTGAGCGTTCTTGATGTTTCCCCAAGCGCAAGCCACTACCAGAGAAGTTACGTGCAGTGCGGGATGAGCTAAGCCGCCAAGCTTCGCCGCCTAACCGCGGCCTTAAAATGTGTCAACTCTTTACTGCGATGCGCGTGTGTGCGGGTTTCGGCGCTTCATTTGTGCGCGGTATCTGCTAGCTGCCGCGTACGTGGCGCCAATCCCCTCGTACGGTTGTGTGCAGTAGGTCGCTTACTAAGCACGCACTGTGTAGATTTGCCGGTACGCTCCGGGCCGGCGTTTGTCTCTTTGCGCCCACGCCGCTGATTGTGCAGGCAGTGCGCGATTGCTGCGCGTAGCCGCACAGCTTGGTGAGCCAGCACCCGTCGACTTTTGTCTTTAAGAAACACTTTAGGTTACCGGATACGCCGTCACTCGACCGTTGGCGGGCAGAAAACGATGCGGTTGGCATGACGAAACATAAGTTTACGCGATAGCGTTGGCGGTGATAGGTCACGGGAGCGTAGCGTATTTGCTGAGGCAGCGACTACGCCTCCCATGCAAGCACTATGCAATATCTATATTGTTGGCCCTTGTACACTGTTATCATTCGACTGCCCGCTCTGTGCACTGGACGCCTCGACTTGTTTAATGTTTGTTTTGCTGCTGCGCCACTGCGTACAGATATTCAGTTTTGATTGCTAGATACCAAATTCATACAAAGTTGCCCTTGCAAACTCAGGATCTTATCTGCATGGTAGGATCACACTGTCAAGTGTGATATATATATATATATATATATATATATATATATATTTAGATCCTTAAAATATTTTCCAGCCAAATAAAGTTTCTATATATACATATCTCACTTGGCAGTGTGATCCTACCGTGCACATGTATTAATAACTCAATTCCTGCTGCTAGTCAGAAAAAGAATGGCTGGCTGATCAACCCAAATCTGACAAAAATGTGCTTTAGGTCCGCCATGTCTATTGTAAAAAGAGATACTACCTTGGTATTCAATGTCAGTGGCACACATTAATTATGCATCCTCTTGACCTAAATACTTTGTCTTGGAAGCCATTCAGTTTATGTGATCAGTAAACATTTCATGGCTTAAGTGCATAGGGGCATGAGTTGGGGAACGGCTTTAGTTGTAAAGAGTAAAGCCTGCTAAATATAAAATTTTGGCAAGCATAGTTTACTAATAATGTAAGCTGAACAACATACAAAACTCAGCATAGCAGCGGAAGTAATCCCATATTAACTTGCAGCCAGCTGTTGCATGCTCTATGTAACATCGCTGTGTCTAATTTTTCTCTTGAGTTTCAAGACTGCAGCCGTTTCATTGCAAGCTGTTAGGATGAAGCAGCTTCATAGCCAGACATCAGACGCCTTCCAAGTTCCCCTTTTCAGCAACAAAGGCCTAGGTATGCTCTCACCTAGTTTTTTTTACCCTGTATCTTTTACCTGCAATAGCTAGTTTTGTGCCTTCAGTTAGAGGGATTGCTGTGACACCTGTTCCATTGGACAGAACACATATATAGGCATGTGTGTTCCAGTAAGAAAATAAAAATACTGAAGGAGCCCAAAATGACGTATTTCAGGACAAATGTATCATGTAAATTACTATGTGACAAATAAAAAAACAAAACGACAAGATTGTGCACAGTGTGCATCAGCATAGCGACGAAAACCTTGTGCAAGTTAAAAAAAATATTCACTAGGTTGTTTTGTGTGGCATTATTATCATTGTTCTCTATCACATTATTGCAAAGCTGTGCTCTCTAGTATTGCATGGTTAAAGCCACAGTTGAAATACATCATTTGCCTTCACCGTCATATGCATAGAACATATGCATAGAACCAGAGTGGAATTCTTAAAAAGTTGCTTTGCTTCACCGCCCTTAATTTTAGGTCCTTCTCAAGTGTTCCCATCTATGTAAAAAAAGTCTCATGAACACTTTCCATGGTTTACAGGCAACTTAAGCACATTGTGCCAGATTGTGGAGAAGCCAAAGAGGTCCCAGTGTCTATAGTGGTGTTTGGTAAATGCAAGTTTCTTGAGTGATGCTTTATGCTTAGTTTATGCTTATGCTTATGCTTAGTACCAATTGGATTAAGTCATCATTTTAGCAAAATGTTTGTTTTCCAGGCAAATGTCATTTCATGTGTGTCCAAAGAACCACACTTCTTAATACAGTTGCTCATTCTCCCAGTCCACTGCTTGGTATTATGAAATGCATCTACCATGTAAGTATAGTGCTTGGCCTTCAGCTGAAGGTAGTATTGGCACGTTTGCATGCACATAAAGTTGCATTAAGAGCAACGTGAAAACACAAGTGATGACATGACACAGCTATGTATAAATATTTTCACATGAGCAGATCACTCAGCGCAATCCTTAGGAAAGTAAGTAAATATATAATAATGTGCTTATATGATAAACAGTGTCTATGTTTCAGGAGCATGACCTTTTACCATCATATACAATAACAGTTCGTTATTTAACGTTATAAAACTATTTGCCTTATTTGTGTCCAACTCCTCTAAATCAGAAAATTCTCATTGATCGCATTAGGAAGGTTTTGGGAGTGTCTTGAGTCGCTGCCAGAAATAAAATTGTAATTGGAGCTGTCGTATGTGTGATAACAAAAAAAAAACATTTTGGAACCAGTTGACTGTTTTGTAGTATGCTAAGTGTGCATATTAGAACAGTCACTTATATTTTTATTGTAGACATGTATAAAGTGTGTATGTACCCATCTTGAAGTCGTAGACTGTGCAGTTTTATTCAGATGTATGATTGTGTGGATGTGGTCTAGAATTTCTTAGCAGTACATTAAGATGTGAGACAAAGAGAACAGTATTGTTCAAACAAAATGATTAAAGTTTACTCTTAAGAGTCTTAAGCACATTTGGATGACTTTAAAGCATGTAGTAAAACAAGAATAGGAACTAAGGTGCTCGTCACAACCATATGGCGCCAACAAACAATGGAAAAGGAAAGAAAAAAGGAACAAAAGTGAAGTGGGCCAAAAAACAACTCGTTGCTGATGGGAGTTGTATTCACATCTGCATGATTGATGCATGCAACTTTTTATTGAGTTAAAGCAACAGCTCTTCCTCCTGTTCACGTTGTTGCGCATTTCTGTGTGTGTACTGTCTGGCCCTGGAAGCGTTAGGCAGTACTACTCGTGGCCTTGGTGCTGAATGTAACACATCCTTCTAACTGAAGGTGCCATGTGTTATGTGAACCTAAGTTTTCTTGAATTCATGTACCCTGCAAAAGCTGCACTTGAAACGATATGGTATATACGCCACCATTGCCATGAGTAGCACTGGCTGACAGTCCCATGGCCAGACATTGATTTACTCTATTCTTCAAAACTGTTTTGCATACAATTGTGGTAATTAGTATACATGCTAAATGCCTCACAGCATAAAATTTTTGATGTGCGTCTTACATTTCTCGTTATTTTGCTTTAACTCAGGATGCCATTCTACCTGTGCCGTATTGTGTGGCTGACCACTCCAAGGATCTCAGCAGAATCATAACACAGGTGTGTACCTTTGTGATTCTGAGTACAGCTATTTTTGTAGTTTACGTTTGCTGTAATTGCACAGATGAAATGAAAAACAGATTAAAATATGACCTGACAGGCACTGTCTCCAAACTTTAGTTACAAAGGCAAATCTTTTTGAACAGTTGTCTTTATAGCAATACAAAAGAGCGTGCACATCAAAACACCAGTGTCTAACAAGCAACATCATTGTAGTGTAGAAGAAACCAAAACATCATACGAAAACTTGCACTAAACTAGGGACTGTACTAAAATGATAGAAAGACCATTTCTCAAGAGCGACAGTTTGTGTATTGGAGCGTTGAACTATTTCTTGGGTTACTCTGTCTCGTTTCTTCAACTCAACTGATGTCTTTTGGTTAGTTATTTTACCCAGACCGCTGCATATTTTGGTGCAGTCGACGATGAATATGTGTGACCGCTACAAGTGGCAAGCCACGCTCCCCGCGACGAATACTGTAAACAGTACTGTTATTGCGGCAAAAGTGCCTACAGCTACTTCTGTGGAAGATCATGCGAACTGAATAACCTTTATAAAAGCATCAGGTGACTCCGCTAAGAGCCTTTTATGCCCTACATACCAGACTAGGATGCAAGATTTAGGTTATTTCACTACCAAGACGCCCACATACAACGCTTAAAACATGAATAATGTGGCAGTTGGGCACATTGGTACATTATTACGAGAATTTCAGCGCAATAAAACACAAGGACGACACAAAGAAATGACCAGGACGAGCGCTAAACTTGCAAGAGGTTTTATTATAGCGAATTTCACATATATATGCACTATCCAACACAGACATCTTTAGCTGCACATGCGTAGAAACACCATCTCTTTACCTGAGAGTTGTATTGATGGCACGCTAACACACCTTTCCCCTAGCCGGGCAATACGTTCTGCTTCAACAAGTTCTCAGGTGAAGCGCGATTTGCTATTCATAATGACAGACGTGTTATGCATGTCAGGTGAAGAATCCTTACATGTTAAACAATCACAAGCCAGGAAACCTTGACTGTTTGCCTTCATGCGCGTTTTTCACATAGTTTTAATGCTCCCTAACACTTACCTAACCTAACATTGACGCATCTCCCAGTTTGGCCAACATACACCTTTCCGCATCTTAGAGGGATTTCGTAGACTATACCGTCTGCACAATCAACAAAGGGTGGAGGGTGCCTATGTGTTGTGCCGCAGGCTTGCTCCTTTCTTACCTCTGGGTCGGTCATTGTGCAGAGCTTGGACAGCCTCTTAGGTGCGGTGAATACGACTTTTACGTCGTACTGCTGGGCCACCTTTTTCAGGTTGTCTGAAAGCTTGTGAACATACGGTGTCACAGCTACCTTCTGCCTGCGCGGTGATACTGCATGTTCACAAGCTTCACACAACTGGAAAAAGGTGGCCCAGCGATACGAACCTAACCGAACCTAACCGATTCACCGAACCTAACAGGCTGTCTAAGCTCTGCACAATGACCGACCCAGAGATAAGAAAGGAGCAAGCCTGCGGCACAACGCATAGGCACCCTCCACCCTTTGTTGATTGTGCAGAAGGTGTAGTCTACGAAATCTCTCTAAGATGCGGAAAGGTGTATGTTGGCCAAACTGGGAGATGCGTCAACGTTAGGTTAAGTGTTAGGGAGCATGCAAGCTATGTGAAAAACGCGCATGAAGGGAAATACTCAAGGTTTCCTGGTTTGTTATTGTTTAACATATAAGGATTGTTCACCTGACCTGCATAACACGTCCGTCATTATGAAAAGCAAATCGTGCTTCACTCGAGAAATTGTTGCAGCAGAAGGTATTTCGCTGCTAGGGGAAAGGTGTGTTAGCGTGCCATCGATACAACTCTCAGATAAAGAGATGATGTTTCTATGCATGTGCAGCTAATGGCGTTTGTATAGTGAAATATATGTGAAATTGGCTACAATAAAACTTGTTGTAAGTCAGCGCTCCTCCTGGTCGCTTCTTTGTGTCGCCCTTGGGTGTTATTGCACTGCAGTTCTCATAATAATGTGCTGTGGCTTTTTTTAAATCTTTTTGAGTCTGTTGTTTAAACGTTCATTTTCCTTTTCAGTGTGTTAGATAAAGTCAGTCACAGGAAAGTCGCGACTATATTTTGATTTCAGCAACCCTTTATGTGTCATGACACAATTCCTTCACACGTTGCAATCAAGCTTATTTTTTAAATGTATGCCTTTCTTTCAGCATGGAAAAATATTCTTACATGAAGGAAGGTGATAAGTACTGTTTGTGCATTTGTACGATATTCCGACAGAAAGGTGAAAAGTAATAAATCTATGCTTTCATAAGTTTTCTACCTGATCTACAAAATTTCTTAATGGGAATGAGACAAATTCATTTGTTTTCACTAGCCTATAACAGAAACAAGAAATGACAAACTTAGCTTTTAAGAGGGCCCTGAAAGGGGCCCTGTGGGGGGCAGTTGGTGTGTGCGTCATCTTTTCTAGTGCAGTCATCGCCGCGCATGGCTGTTGGTGCAGCTGAGCACATATGCAGCCTGTGCACCTTGTTCTAGAGGTAACCTGCTGCGTGTGGGCATGCTGACCTGGCGTGGCATTATGTGCATTGTCTTCCCGCTTTGCTAGCACCACTATAACATGACAAAAGCAGCGTGTGGCCATTCGGTTATCCCAATTCAGGTGTATTGGCACCACAAAAATTGAACGAATGAAGATATGTACACATGACACAAGCCTCAGCTCTCACCTCAAGCTTTATAATCAAGAAACAGACAAACAGTCAGACAAGTGGTGACATGATGCGATGTTATCTATTAAAATTTTTCGTGCAGTGCAACTGATAGATGACTGATGCATTTGTCATTCTTTTTAAATTTCAGAAGCCGCAATTGCCTCGCATGATGTCTGGTCATGATGCGTGGCTGCAGTGTGAGTTTTGTTGAACACAGTACTGCTGCCACATTTGTTACTGTTTCACAATGCGTGAGGGCAGGTTGCTTCACACAGATGAGTCATGCTCCCCCAATCACGCATTAATGCAGCATCCGATCTGTCCAATGTTGGGACAATCTTTTGAGGACTCCAGACTGTACACAACACTTGTGGCCTAGTTTGCCGGATGCATAATATGCCGCAAGCCACAACCAGCTTTCATTTTTTCTGTCATAGGTGCACAAAACCGTCCTAACAAGGGCCTGTGAAAAAATTATTTGCACAACTGAATTAGGCATCGATGGAATATAATGAATGAGATGAGCCAAGTAAAGAATGGTTGCAGTTGTTGGTATGCTTTTGAGATTTTTCATGGATAAAAGCGCATTTTGCCCCTATGGGCTAAATGTTTTTTTTCTGTAGGAAGCTTCTAAACAGATTTGCTCTGATGTGACAAAAAATACTGCAGCCAGGAGAACAATTTGGTTGCGTGTGGCACGATTTGAAGGAGGTGGTGCACTGTGCAACGGAGATTGTGTACAGCTTGCCATGGCCATTTTGTTATGCCTACATTGTGTAGACAGACATTGTATTAATTTGAGATTGGGGTGAATCGAGTTGTTTGTGCCTAACAAATCTCATCCGCACATTGCAACATACTGCAAAAAATGTGGGTTCATTCCTGTGTTCCACAAAACTTGTTATAGCCCAAAATTATGGAACTTAGACATCATAACAAGCACAAAAAAAGCACACCCAAAGAGACCCACAGACTGGACGGGCGCTAGTCTATGTGTATCTTCTTCGTGTTCGCGTTGCTTCGCGCTTGTTATGATGTCCAAGCTCTGTTATCACAAACTAGCCCAAACTTCTGCGTTGAACAGAAATTATGAGCAGAGTACATAAAATAATTAAGTTTTGGCAGATTCACAACACAAAGGACAAATGCATCGCTCATTCTCATTTGCATTGGCGAAGAAATTGTTTTTGAATGAATGACGTTACTTCATATCACCACGTGTTATGTGCGATTTCTGTTTTCTTATTAAAGATAAAGTTAAGAGTAGGTGCTTGTGTCCTGCTTGTCGTTGTCTTCATTTACCTTCTGTGATGCCATTAAGCCACATTAAATGCATGACATGAACTGCTAGTCCATATAGCTATACATTGTATGCAGTATGGCTGCTGGCCTGACTTTGAAAAGTGCGAAGTAGCAGTAAAAACTTCAGAAGAGTTGAACTTTGGGCTATTTGGTGATGCATATTTGAGTACGGTGAAGTGCAGTAGATGTTACAATGTGAGGGGAGACTGCTGGGCCAAGCGCTACTGAGAACTGTGAACGTTTATTGGAAAATTTTGCTGCACCGGGAAAATGTGTGCATGCGCGCAGGACACTCGAAACCAGCAACAAACAGAGCAGGCACGCAAAAACAAAGAAATACGGCAAAAATTGCTAACAATGCGTGCACAATCTCTTCTTCAAACGTGATAATTGGGAAGCATGTATACGCTGTCACTTGTGCACAACTGGCACAAGAGACATCAAAAACAAAACAGAAGTAGAACTAACTTAGCTGTGGCTACCTGTGAATCGCGCTTTGTTTAAAGTACCACCGAAGCCACACTAACGCACGTATCAGATCCAGAATTGAAAAGAATTTTCAATGAACACTGCTTCGAAAAGCTCGCATTATAATTTTGTTTTTTCACGGCCTACAACTTCCACATTCTTCAACTACATATAGTAACCAAAACTTTTGCAGTCTAAGGCAAGATCCAAACCTTTCTCCTTATTTCAAACACCTGAAGTGCTGTCGCAGCCTGTCGTTCAGGTACTGGCCAGTCTGTTCCAAGTAAACACGACGGCTGCTTATAGGAATTCTGCACATGACAGAAGTAGCGCATGGAACATACTGATACTCGTGTTTCGTCGTACAGTATTTCCTTACTAGACTACCCGTAACGCACAGTTGTGCCAACTTGCATGGCACAGGAACCACAGGAACCACCCCATACTTCCCTGTGACTTTCATCAAGTTGTGTGAAACCTTATACACATAAGTGTTGCCACCTTGAGGGGGTGGATGTGTTGCTGAGGTTTTGCACAACTTATGGAAAGTAGCAGGGAAGTATGGGTGGATCTTGTGTTTTCTGCGGCATGCAAGTTGGCACAAGTGTGCAAATCTGTCGCAGGTAGTCAAATTAGAAAGTACTGTATGACGAAACGTGAGTATCAGTATGTCCCATGTGCTATTTCGGTCGTCTACAGGATTCGTTGAACTGTGGTCGTGTTTACTTGGGACAGATTGACCAGTGCCTGAGCGACAGGCTGTTACAGACTTTAGGTGTTTGAAATAAGGAGAAATGTGGGATCTTGCCTTGCAGTGCAAAAGTGTGTTATTGTGGCTTAGGGGGCACTTTAACCAAAGAAGTGCGATTGATAGGTAGCCACAGCTCAGCTAGTTCTTCTATTTGTGTTTTCTTGTTTATTCCTCTTGGGCCAGTTGTGCGCAGTTGACAGCGTAACATTCTTCCCAATTACCATCACATTCATAAGAGACTGTACATGTGTTGTTAGCTATCTTTGCCATATTTCTTTGTTTTTTGCGCCTGCTCTGTTTGTTGCTGGTTTCGAGGTGTCTTGGGTGCATGTCCTGCTGCAGCGAAATTTTCCAATCAGCTGTCAGATGCGCTTGTCCCGTCTGTCTTGCCTCGCCTTGTCCCGTCTATTGCACTTCACCATACTCTAACAGCAGTAAGAGCAACCAACTCACCCAAGCAATAAACAAGGCTCACAGTATTTCCAAACTGAAGGAGAAATGTTTCAGTGTAGGACCTGGTTTGTGAACTGATAAGAAAATGACATACTTGTTTGCAAACCAATGATCAGGTGCATTTTCGATGCACTGTGGGCATTTCTCAGTCACTTCTTCGTTGGCTGCACATGTTCATCATCTTATCGGTTTCTTCGTCTTCATCGCTTGTGGGGACTCATCTTGAGACTGATCTGTGCCTTGAGTGTGATCGGTCCGCCACGTCTTCGCGGTGCATTTAAGGTCGTGTTAACGCTACGTCGCAAGTAGTAGAGGTTGCTCCTCGGTCCCCTGTCCTCTGCTCGCCGGCTCTACCTGCTGGAGCTTCGCTCAGGTCGCCGTTTGTGCCAGCTGTCCGCCAACATGCCGCAGGACGAGCACTCTGGCACTTCTACATCTACAATCTCGGCTCCGCCTGTCGCAACCTCTCCATCTTGGATCGTCAGTGGGCCCTAGCGCGACCCCCATCTGTTTGCTGGCTCTCGTGGTGAAGATGTGGAGGATTGGCTTGACAACTACGACCGGGTGAGTTCTGCTAACCACTGGGACGAGGTGACGAAGCTACGCCATGTCTCCTTCTATCTCACGGGCGTAGCGAAGACTTGGTTTTTCAACCACGAGATCGACCTCACCGACTGGAGTAGTTTCAAACAGCCGCTCCGACAAGTTTTTGGTACTCCGGCCGTTCGTTCCGCCATCGCGAAGAAGGCACTCGACACTCGCAAACAACTCGGCGAGTCATATACGTCGTATATAGCGGATGTCCTCGCTCTCTGTCGGCGCGTCAACGCTTCCATGGCCGAATCAGACAGAGTACGCCACATACTCAAAGGCATTGGGCCTCTCGCCTTCAATGCGTTGGCCATCAAGGACCCGGCTACTGTCGCTGACATTGTAGCTACGTGCCAGCGCCTCGACGAACTCGAATCTGTCCGATTGCCACCCCGGACACCCCTGACAACAACCCTACCGCAGATCCCTCGTTGCGCGCAATGGTCCGCGCAATCATACGAGAAGAGCTGCAGTCTCTTGGCTTCTCGGCAGGTCCCATTCCTGCCCACAGCCCCAATACCAGTTTGCGTGACGTTGTCAAGGAGGAGTTGGCGTCTATGGCGGGTACTGCGTATACGGACCCTCTAGTCCCTAGGCCGCCACCAACGTACGCGCAGGTAGCCGCAGTTACCCCAGCCCTCGTGCCATCGATGCCTCCTAAACCAACGCAGACGCACTTGGCTTCGATGTCTACCAGCACACCTCACCAACCTTACTTTCCACCATGGCGTCCAACCCGACCTATATGTTACTACTGTGGATATCGTGGCCACATCGCACGTTTCTGTCACAAGCGGCAGCAAGACGAGCGTCGCGGATTTGACACCTACGAACGGGACGACTTTTCTGCTCGGGCCTCTTTCCAACGCCGTCCTTATGCTCCGCGTTCCGACCGCTCTCCATCGCCACCTGCAACCTCCGCGACGGCTCCTAGCTACCGTCCGGCCAGACGCCGCTCGCCGTCACCCCTTCGTCGCTCTACGTCGCCACTTCGACCAGCTTCTCCATTCGCCGATCGTCGCCCGGAAAACTAAATTATGCAGCTCTTGGAGGAAAAGCTGCATTGCTCGACAGGACAGAAATTCCTACAGCGCCTCCGCATAATATGCTATCTGTAGTCAAGAATTCGACGAAAGTTCGTCTGGTCAGGTAACATGATGAGGAAGAAGATGCGGTCACTGACCAAGTCAAAGTAATACACAGAGACGTTTCGGGACCCGTACGGGTTCCTTGTTCACACTAAGCAGGCAAGAGCCGTAAGTCGCTTTTTATACTAAAATGTGACGTAATGAGCGGGTGTAGCTGGCAGGGAGATTGCCATCTGTCCTGTTGATAGTGTCTTCCGTGGTCTGAATAAACACTGATTCTAATAGTAGTCTTGTGGCCGGATTCTTCTCCTTCGCTTTATAGTGGCGTTATCCCAATTGATGCAGTGACCGTGATTATCGGCGTGCTCTGCCAGTGCGTTCGGCGCTTTCTTGTTGTTGCAGACGTCCCTCCGATGTTCCTTTAATCTTCTGGTGAAGTTGCCAGTTTCGCCGATGTAACTGCAGCTGCAGTCTGCGCATGGTATCTTGTAGACAACACCGACAACACCAGGGTAGCTCTTGCTGTCTAATCGATCTTTCACGTTAACAAGCTGATTTCTCAGTTTGTTGGAGGGCATGTGCGCAACGCGAAGGTCATACCTTGAAAAGATACGGCTTAGAGCTTCGCTGACCCCAGGAACATATGGAACGCCGGCGCGTCTTCGGAACGACTTGCCCTGGGATGGCCTGGGATGGAGGACACGATCTTCATTAGTCTTAATAAAATTCTTTGGGTACCCGTTCGTCATTAATTAGCGATGGATTGTCTGAAGTTATTTCCTGATTTCGTCGTCACTTGAACAGATGCGTGTTGCCCGCGTCACTAGAGAAGAAACAACGGATTGCTTGTGACAAGCTGGGTGGCACGAATTAAAATTTAGGTAGTGTCCGGTATGCGTCGCTTTCCTGTGCACAGCAAACGAGAGCTTATTTCCGGTTCGGCCCACCTGGACGTCGAGGAAGGGAAGGCTGCTGTCGCACTCGTATTCTGCGGTAAACTGTATTGCTGCCTCTATCGAGTTGAGAACACGCAGGAGCCGGGGGGCATCATTCTTATTTAGGATGCAGAAGCAGTCGTCCACGTAGCGGACGAATATCTTGGGCGCGGGAGCGAAGTCGGCAAGGGCCTTCTGTTCAACTAGCTCCATGACCAAATTGGCCGTAGTAACGGAGATGGAAGCCCCCATGGCAGTTCCGTGGATCTGCTTATAACACTGCTTGCGGTAGGTGAAATACGTGTTGCTTAGGCAAAATTCCAGCAGCTCGCAGACGTCCTGTACCTCCAAAGGTGTGCGCTCTGCGAGCGTTTCGTCCGCCAGCAGGACCTTCGTGCACGCCGCTACGGCCAAGTCGACAGGCACGGAAGTGAAGAGCGCTCTGACATCGAAGGATACCATCACGTCTTCTTCATCCAGGGAAATGTCGCGCACTTTTTCCACGAAAGCTGACGAATTGGCAATCTGCGTTGCTGTTTTTCCGGCGAGTGGGCCCAACACTTGGTGGAGGTAACCCGAAAGTCGGTGCAGCGGCGACCTTGTGAAGTCGACGATGGGCCGTAGCGGAACGCCTGGCTTGTGTACTTTGGGCAGGCCGTAAATTGCAGGTGCAGACCCATTGGTACACAGGAGGCGATAGTAAAGGTGCTTGTGCTGCGGCGGCACGAACTTAAAAATATTGGAGAGTAGCTTCTGCAGTTTCGTTTGAAGGCTTGCCTGGGGATCTTTTTGTATGGTTACGTAAGTATCCCCGACCAAAAGCAAATCCGTCATCTTCTGATCGTACTCACTTCTGTTGAGTATTACGACGGCATTTCCCTTGTCCGCAGGAAGTATGGCAATGGAGAGGTTGTTTCGGAGGCCCTTGACGACGTCTTTCTCAGCCGGTGAAGGCCGGGCTTGAGGGTCGCGTGTCCGCCACTTGGACAGAACACCGATAGCGCGGGTACGAGCTTCGTCTCTTACTTCGGAAGGAAGCTGTGTGACGGCTCGCTCCACGGCGCAGACCATTCTCGTCGGGTTGGGTGAGGCACCAGAATTGAAGTTCAATCCCTTGCGTAGAACGGCAGCTTCAGAAGCAGTAAGCTTGTACGAGGACAAGTTGAGAACGGCAGCTTTAGTTTGGGCGGGCTGCTGCGGCCTGAGTGCGTCCAATTTGCTTTCTTGCGACTGTCTGCAATTGCGTTCCCTTAGCGTCGCCATGAAATTGGCGTGAAGCTGTACGTCGGGGAAGTCCGTAGCAATGACGTGTTCGAGCTGACGCCTTGCGAAAAAAGTCTCGGTTTCCAATTTCTTGATTTTCTGTCGGCTTTCTAAGAGTGCGTGCTGACACTAATTTCTTCTCGGCTTGTCGGATTATCTTGTGGCCCCACGCTGACGCTACCGGTGTCTTCAAGCGTAGACTTTTTGGAACAAGGCCTTCCACTTTGCAGGTCCGGTTGAAGGACAAATGGCACTTGAAGGCGGCTATTCTCGACGTAAGCGACACAAACTGGCGAATCTTCGTTACGACGTCTTGTCCGTAGTTATTTCTGTATGATATGTAGTCAAGAATTCGACGAAAGTTCGTCTGGTCAGGTAACATGATGAGGAAGAAGATGCGGTCACTGACCAAGTCAACCAAGTGACCAAGTGACTATTAGAATCAGTGTTTATTCAGACCACGGAAGACACTATCAACAGGACAGATGGCAATCTCCCTGCCAGCTACACCCGCTCATTACGTCACATTTTAGTATAAAAAGCGACTTACGGCTCTTGCCAGCTTAGTGTGAACAAGGAACCCGTACGGGTCCCGAAACGTCTCTGTGTATTACTTTGACTTGGTCAGTGACCGCATCTTCTTCCTCAATATGCTATCTGTTTTCGTTGAAGGAGTGCACGTGGAAGCTGTAATAGACACTGGTGCTAGTTTGTCAATTATTCACCGTGATTTGTGTTCGCGCCTCAGGAAAGTCACCACTCCTTATGATGGACCTACGCTACTCGCTGCTCAAGGGAACGCCATTCGACCTGCCGCCTTGTGCACTGTTCGTGTCGACATTGATGGAATTCTGCATTATATACAATTCGCAGTGCTAAGTTAGTGTACCCAGCAGCTGATATTAGGATGGGATTTTCTTTCTACGGCGTCCGCTTCCATCTGCTGTAGGAAACGTGTTTTCCACATGACCGACACCGCCCATTCACTTCATACAGATGACTCACCGCTTCGCTTGCTTGCTGCAGAAGACACCGAGCTACTTCCTTGCCGTCAGAGAATTGTTGCAATCGCGTCGGATGTCATTGAACATGGTGACGTGTTCGTACAACCATCTGCGAACTGTCTCATAAGAGGGATAGTCTGCGTCAGGGCTGGTCCGGTTTGAGAATGGCTCCGCATTCGTCTGCGCTACCAACCCGACATCCGAAAAACTTCTGATCCCTAAGAGCACTACGTTGGCTTGCGTCACTAAATACGAGCATCTCTCTCTTGTTTCTGTTGAAGCGGCTTCCTCTGAAGCTCCTTCTGTTGGGCGTTCCGCATCTTTCTCTGCCCTTGAAGCTGCCATCAGTTCCGACCTGACCCCTTCACAGTCACAACAGTTGCTTGCTATGCTGAAAAAGTATGAAGCTTCGTTTGACGCGCATGCCTCTTCATTGGGACAGACTTCCGTCATCACGCATCGGATAGAGACAGATGGCGGGTCCATTGTTCGCCGTCGACCATATCGCGTCTCTCTTGCCGAGCGGAAAGTCATTGAACAAAACGTCGACGACATGCTGCAACGGAAGATAATACGCCCCTCCGCTAGTCCTTGGTCATCCCCAGTCGTTCTAGTTCGGGAAAAAGACGGCTCTGTGCGGTTTTGCGTCGATTACCTGGCACTCAATAAGATCACGCGTAAGGATGTATACCCTATGCCTCGCATAAACGATGCCTTGGATTCACTGCAGAATGCCGAGTACTTCTCGAGTCTTGATTTGCGTTCGGGCTACTGGCAAATACCTATGCATGAGGACGATAAAGAAAAAACATTGTTTTCAACACTAGATTGGCTATACGAGTTCAATGTAATGCCATTCGGACTCTGCGATGCACCCGCAACATTCGAACAACATTAATTGACACCGTTCTGCGTTGCCTGAAGTGGAAGATTTGCCTGTGCTATCTGGACGACATCGTTATTTTCTCTTCCACCTTCTCTCAACACCTGCAACGCCTGGCCGAAGTTCTGACGTGCCTTGCCAACGCTGGCCTACAGCTGAACACGAAAAAGTGCCGTTTTGCCAGCAAGACAATTAAGGTCTTGGTTCACGTTGTGAGCAAGGACGGCATTCGTCCAGATACCGATAAAGTTTCAGCGGTTCTTCACTTCCCTCGCCCCGAAAGGGCCAAAGATTTGCGCAGTTTCTTTGGCCTCGCTTCTTATTTTCGCCGCTTATACGCTTCTTATTTTCGCCGCTTTACCCATCTGAAAAACGCCGTCACATCTGAATCAGTACTTGGCCATTTCGATGAAACCGCACCCACACTCCTGCATACGGACGCTAGCGGTCATGGCATCGGTGGTATTCTCCTACAGCGAAATGAGTCTTCACGTGAGAGGGTCGTCGCTTACGCAAGCCGCGTACTGACGAACACCGAGAAGAATTATACCATCGCTGAGCAACCATCACTGAGTCTGCCTAGCTGTCGTTTGGTCGGTACAGAAATTTCGACCGTATCTTCACGGCCGCCATTTTACCATCGTTACGGACCACCAAGGCCTTATGTTGGCTTTCCACGCTCAAGAACTTGACCGGACGCCTTGGTCGCTGGATTATCCGTCTGTAAGAATACGACTTCACTATTATCTACAAGTGTGGTAAAAAGCATCAGGACGCAGACGCGCTTTCTCGCTGTCCGCTTCCTACGACGTCATGCCATGGTTCCGCTCCTGCCTTCCGCGACAAGCTTTTGGACCGTCCTTCCCCGCATGTGTTGTCCTTAACCGCTATTGACCAGATTCCTTCTGATGACCATGGATCGCTCATATCTCACCAACTCGATGACCCCTACTGTCGACGCATCATAGACCGCATTCAGGGAACTTCGCGCCCACCCAACGCTCGCCTTCGTCGACAGCTCACGCAATTCAAGCTCGACAACTGCGCCCTGTACCGCCATATCTATCATCCTGATGGTCAACGCTGGGTGCCTGTTCTGCCTCGCTCTCTTCGCGCTAATGTTCTTAAGGCCTATCACGACGACATGACTGCTGGTCATCTTGGTTTTCAGAAAACATACTACCGCATCAAAGGTCGCTTCTACTGGCCTGGCTTATCCACTAGTGTAGCGCGGTACGTTGCTTCCTGCGCCATTTGCCAGCTCCGAAAGCTACCAACATCAGTTCAAAGCGGAGACCTCCAACCAGTCCCGTGTCCATCGGCACCATTCGAAGTCGTTGGTATTGATCTGTATGGTCCCCTTCCCACGACTCTCACCGGCAATCGATGGATAGTGACAGCCGTCGACCACTTGACACGTTACGCCGAAACAGCTTGCGTGACTTCGGCGTCGGCTTCTGAAGTGGCTGCATTTATACTTCAAGCATTATTCCTGCGTCACGGTGCTCCTCGTGTCATCCTGAGCGACCGTGGAAAGGCATTCCTTTCACAAATCGTAGCCGAATTGCTCCGAGCCTCCGGAACCACCCACATCACAACCTCGAGTTACCACCCTCAAACCAACGGACTAACTGAGCGCTTTCATCGCACGCTCTCCGACATGATAGTCATGTATATTCAACCAGACCACACAAACTGGGACGTCATTTTGCCATTCGTGACTTTTGCGTACAATACCACCGTACAACGCACAACTGGTTACTCGCCATTCTACCTCGTCTATGGCCGTTCGCCCTCTTATTTTCTTGATGTTTCCTTCTTCTCCGCCCCTGTCACTCCAGCTGCATCCTCTTGTGAACAATATATATCACGCCTCCTCCACTGTCGTCAGCTCGCCCGCATCAACACTGAAGCACGGCAACAGGACCGCAAGGACCTCTATGACGCATCCCATCGCGCAGTGTTCTTCTGCCCGGGCGATGAAGTGCTACTCCGGACACCAGTTCGCACTCCTGGCTTGTGCGACAAGTTTCAGTTTCGGTTCATAGGCCCATACAGAGTCTTGGAGCAGACTTCTCCCGTTAATTATCTCGTCCAACCTATTGTGGTTCCCACTGACCGCCGCTGTCGCGCTGCCGAGATTGTCCACGTCTCTCGCATGAAGTCTTTCACAAGGCGTTCGCCGTCCCTTTAAGTTGCGGCCAGGCTGGCCGCTCGCACGCGGGGGAAATTAGTGCGGGCATTTCTCAGTCACTTCTTCGTTGGCTGCACATATTCATCATCATATCGGTTTCTTCGTCATCATCGCTTATGGGGACTCATCTTGAGACTGATCTGTGCCTTGAGTGTGATCGGTCCGCCACGTCTTCGCGGTGCATTAAAGATCGTGTTAACGCTACGTCGCAGCACATACATTGTTGTGTGTAACTGCTTCCTGCTTCTTAGGTTCTTTATGGCTTTTATCAAGCGTTCCAGAGCACATGACTGTTTGTCTGTCGTAAAATTAAATCAGTTGTCATTCAGTTCGGCGTGTCATTTTCTATAAGCCCTTTCTTTGTCCTTGGCGCCGGTCCCACCTAAATACGAATTTCCAAATAGCATTTTTTTCATATTATGAACAGAATACTTTTAATATGTATTTCATTACAAAAACTTTCTCAATTTTAGGAAGAAGACCTGCTGACCCCAAGCATGGTGTGAAATGAAGAAATGGCACTCCACATTCATAGAGAGCTTGATTTCCCCTGTTTCATGCTTACTTGTTGGCATAGCCAGTCTGTTAGCTTAATTTTTGGTTCTTCCCTATTGAATGCTCAAGAAAGGCACCAAAACTGTCATTCATTGAAAAAAAAATTGTACTTGCAGACACTGCCACGCACAAAGCCCTCGACCTCATTAATTTTTTAAAGGAAAATGCAGCTTCTGTGTGCAGCAATAGGCAGAACAAGACGAGGGCAAACTCTTGATTAGTGATCAAGAGTTGTCCAACAAAGAAGGTCTCAAGCTGAAGCTAACATCTTTACAAAGGAACAAATGATTTAGCCTGAGGCATTCCTTGTTCGACCAGACAAGTCTCCTTGTCGAAACATGTGCTCTAGCCTGAGGCGTACATATCCCGTTCTACCACTATCGATCAACAATACACCAATACAATTAGCGACTCGTGGCAAGGTCGTAAATTCACGTTCGAAGGGAATGTAGTGTGCACCCTGCAAGGTAGCATGAATAGTATTGTTACGGAGAGTTGTGCAGAAATGAATTTATTTACAGGAGATGGATGATGGTGACCGCGCAATCCGGCCTAGAAGCACTTCGTCCTCCACTTCTTCCCAACTGCTTCTTGTATGCTCGTTACATTCCCCCACAAGCAGACGAAGCCCGTAGGGCGAGTTAGGAGGCATCAGTAGGGTAAAAACGTTTCAGCCGAGCAACATGAGTCACCTGCGTTCTGCTTGATCACCGGCCATTGCCCAGAAGGCGAGCTATTACGTAACAAAGTTCACTCAAACGCTCCAGGACAACGTATGGGCCGAATAGTGGGACAGGAACTTGTGACACAAGGCCCGCTTGCACTGCGGTGTCCAAAGAAGCACCAAGACGCCTTTGGCGAACGAAACAGGCCCGTGACGCTCGTCGTAACGGTCCTTTGAACGGTGTTGCGAGGCCAAAGTGCGCAGACGGGCTATTCGGCGGGCTTCTTCAGCGAGGCACACAGTCTTTGACACAGAATCGTCGTCATGGCGTGCAGAATAAAGTTTAAGAAAGTATCGAGAGGGCTGCGCGGTAGCCTTGCATAGAGGAGATAAAATGGGCTGTAGTTCGTGGTTTCATGTTTCGCAGTGTTGTATGCGTAGGTTATGAAGGGCAGCACGTCGTCCCAGTTCTTATGATTGGAGGAAACATACATGGTAAGCATGTTGGTCAGTGTTCGGTTCGTCCTTCCAACGAGGCCATTGGTCTGTGGATGATACGGTGTGGAGTGACGGAACTCAGAAGTGCACAGACGAAGTAGCTCCTCAACGGCGTCCGCCGTGAACTGGCGACCACGGTCACTGATGATAACACGTGGCGGGCCGTGACGAAGGACCACGGAACGCAGCAGGAAGAGTGCCACACATGCAGCGGTGGAAGAGGGTATGGCTGCAGTTTCTGCGTACCGTGTGAGATGGTCCACGCAAACGATTATCCAACGGTTCTTATTGTTAGATAACGGGAATGGGCCCATAAGGTCAATGCCTACTTGCTCGAAAGGTGTACTGGGCGGTGTCAATGGCTGCAGGGGACGTGATACAGCGGTGGTTGGTCGCTTGTGACGTTGACAGGTTTCACAACTAGTGACATAGTGTTTGGTTGTCTGGTACATGTTGGGCCAGTAAAATCGCTCTTGCGTGCGGTGTAGCGTTCTCACGAAACCGAAATGACCAGATGTCGCATCGTCATTCATGGCGCGTAAGACGTCGGAGCAGAGACTCTCGGGAACAACTAGAAGAAAACGTGCTCCATTCCCGGAGTAATTGTTCTTATAGAGCAACTCATCACGAATGGTGAAGCGACCACTGTCTTGAGAAGTACGAGCGGCGGCAAACAGCGGATCCAGGTTGAGATCATTGCGTTGCTCTCTCTGAAAGTCTGCCGCGTCGGGGAACGTACGAGTAATGGCAGCGAGACAGTCATCAAAATTCTCAGCTTCGCAGTCGGAAGTCGCAAGAGGAATGCGAGAAAGGCAGTCTGCGAAAGCCATGACGACGTCCGCTCTTGTAAGACACCACGAAGTCATATTCCTGAAGGCGCAGCGCCCAGCGCGTGAGTCGACCTGAGGGATCACGCAAACCAACCAGTTGGATCACGCAACCAACCAGTGATGATCGGTGACTATCTTAAATGGTCTTCCATAAAGATAACATCGAAATTTCTGCACGGCGAAAACAGCTGCCAGGCATTCCTGCTCCGTAACCGTATAATTGCGCTCCGACTTGCTCAGACAACGGCTGGCATATGCGACGACATTTTCGGCGTTGTTGTGACGTTGTACAAGTACCGCTCCTATTCCGATTCCACTAGCATCGGTGTGAACTTCAGTCGGGCAAGATGTGTCGAAGTGACGCAAGAGGGGTGCTGACGTTAATATAACTTCAGCTGCGAGAATGATGCGTCACACTCCGGTGTCCATGTGAAGGCTACATCCTGTCGCAGAATAGATGTCAACGGGTGAACAATATCGGCAAATCGGGGTACAAAACGACGAAAATAGGAACATAGACCGACGAAGGAGCGAAGTTCTCGTGCTGTGTGTGGTGGTTTTAAGGAGCTGACTGCTTCAATCTTACGAGGATCGGGACTGACGCTATCCTTGTCGACTAGATGTCCCAGAACCAATGTTTGACGCTCGCCAAACCGACACTTTTTTTTAGTTTAAAACTAGTCCAGCTTTCTCGATGCAACTCAGAACAAGGCTCAGGCGGGCGTTATGGTCTTCCAACGTGCGGCCGAAGATTACATCATCCAAGTAACACATGCATATCTCCCACTTTAGGCCACGTATTATTGTATCCATGAATCTTTCAAAGGTGGCGGGAGCATTACAGAGGCCGAAAGGCATAACATTACATTCGAATAATCCATCTGGGGTCACGAAAGCGGTCTTTTCCTTGTCTTTAGGTTCCATAGGTATTTGCCAATACCCCGATCGCAGATCAAGCGTCGAAAAATAAGAGGCAGCGTGTAAGCAATCAATGACGTCGTCGATTCGCGGTAGTGGGTAGACATCCTTCTTCGTCACAGCGTTTAGGCGTCTGTAATCTATGCAGAATCTCCAGGAGCCATCTTTCTTCCGGACGAGGATTACTGGAGCTGCCCATGGACTGGACGACTCTTGAACAACACCTTTGTTCATCATTTCCTTAACTTGTTCTGCGATAATCTTGCGCTCGGAGGATGACACGCGGTAGGGCTTCTGGCGAATGGGGTGTGCTGAGCCGGTATCTATTCTGTGGAGAGCTCGTGATGATGGTAAATCAAGTGGCGCATCTCCGTGAGTAAAATCGAATGCAGCAAAATGTTGGGACAGGACTTGGAGCAGTGCTTGACGCTCAGATGTGCAGAGAGCCTTGCTGATCATACCGAGAATCAGCTCTTCAGAAGGACGATAATCGCATGGAGAGTAAGCAGGAGCGGGCTCTGCTGTGAGTACTGCTATTGAGCTGCATGAAGCTTCATCGAAAAGGGCAATTTTCATGCCTCGAGGCAGGACTACTGGCGGGGCGGAACAATTCAGCGCCCACAACGTTGCAACTCCTCCCGTCATGCACACGACAGAGCAAGGCACGAGTATACAATTTTTAGCACAGTTATTGCTGAGGGGCCTAATCACGAGGTCAACGCAAGCAGCGTCAACAGTAGTGGCACAAACACGAACGGGCTTTAGGCACCATGAGGGGGCAAGCACTTCATCAAGCACACTGAGTGTATCCCTTTCTTCGTCACACGAACTTTGTTCAGAAAGCGCGGGTAAAAGCACCTCATTCACATGTATTTCACCATTTCCACAGTCCACAGAAGCGCCGCAGTGTTGAAGAAAATCTATGCCGAGAATTAAATCATGCGAACAGCGGGCAAGGACTAAAAACTCCGACACAAACACTTTCCCAGCCAACGTAACACTTACAGCGCAAACACCGAGGGGGTGGAGCCACTCGCCGCCCACTCCACGTAAGGTAACAGCATCGTCCCATGAAAACATAACTTTGTGGCCTAGGCGGTTCTTGAAAGCGAGGCTCATGACAGACACATTCGCACAAGTATCAACTAAAACAATGGTCGGCAATCCGTTAACTAGCACATTCACTTTGTTTTTGATCATCAAAGCAGGTAGAGGTATTTCATCCAAAGACCGTCCGGCGACCTCACCTCCATCGGCCGCGGATGCTAGTTTCCCGGCGGGGGCGAAGATGCACGCCGCCGAGGGGACGGAGAACGACGGGGACGGTTAATTGGTGGTGTCAGGCTGCGGTCAGACGCTGGCGAATCGCTGCGTCTCATCTCGCGCGAGAAACGGTGCGTGGGAAGTGAACTGGTCCATGGGTCATGCGATGTACGGGTTCCAGGTGGCGAGAACATCGGCGGTGTCCTTCGTGACTGACGGCGTTGGCGACAGTAACGAGTTATGTGTCCCGTGGAACCGCAGCTGTAGCACACGGGAGGGTCACGGTTCACTGTATACTCCTCAAAACTAATGCTTGCGCTCTGTGGGCGGTAAGCGAGTTGGTTCTCTTTGGGGTAACTCGCCTCCGGTGTTTGCTGGGATCGGTTGTATCGGTCGTAATTGGGGTCCTGGTAGTAGGGTCGACGTTGCTCTGGTCGCGTCCCGGTATCATAAGTCACGGGGCCTTGGCGATAATAACGTGGCTCTGCCCATCGTGATCGAGCGTCAGAGGGAGCGCCGCTTTCGTAGACAAGTGGTGGCAGTCGAGGCGGGAGTCCATAATCCGTTGGATACTCGGAGAAGGATGAAACGGTTGTTTCAACAGCTGGTGACGAGCATGGGTGATAAGTATCGCGGTGAGTCACTTGTAAGTGCAGGCTGAGCTCTTCCAGAACTATTTGCCGGATCGTTGAAGCAAGAGCGAGCGAATCTATGCTTGCAACGGTCGTAACGTTGGCTAATCTGCCAAACTTCGGCGTAACGCGCCTCGTCTTAAGCTGCTCGAACGTGCGGCAGTGCCGGATGACGTCGGCGACAGAGGCCAGGTTGTCTTTAGCGATCAGAAAGCTATCAACGTCCTCGGCGATTCCTTTTAGGATGTGGTCGACTTTGTCTTTCTCGGGCATGCCAGAGTCTACCATCCTGCAGAGCTTTAGCACTTCCTCATTGTAGGTCATGCATATTTCACCCGGCACTTGCGCGCGTTGTGAAAGCGTCTGCTCTGCTCTTTTCTTTTTCGTCACGGAGTCACCGAAACGCTCTTTTATTTGTGAAACAAATCTTTCCCATGTTGTGAATGTCTCCTCGTTGTTATCAAACCACACCAACGCGGTATCCGTAAGGAAGAACACAACGTTGGAAAGCTGAGAACTGCTATTCCACTTGTTGTAGGTGCTCACCCGTTTGTAATAGATGAGCCATTCATCGACGTCTTCGTCCGGGACGTGCATCTCGTAGTTGCTGGACAGAACTGGCAGGGGCTGGGACAGGGCGTTGCTCTTCCGCGTCGCGGGACATCTCCAACTCCGCTGGGTTCGGTGGAAGTCCAGCAAGGCGGCGGCTTCGACGAAGAACTTGCGCTATAACCTCCGTCTTCGGGTGTCGATTACCCTGCACCTCCACCACAACTGTTACGGAGAGTTGTGCAGAAATGACTTTATTTACAGGAGATGGATGATGGTGACCGCGCAATCCGGCCTAGAAGCACTTCGTCCTCCTCTTCTTCCCAACTCTTCTTCCCAACATGCTCGTTACAGTATGTTATTTACTTGAATGAAATGCCGATTTGCTTGCCAGTTACTTTATCCCCATGTTATAATTGGAAAGCATGGTTCCTAAGAGAATAATGATTTGAAGTTCACGCAGTTTTGCGTCTTTATGTCAGTTCACACTGTTACGGTTGCTACACTACCAGTCCTGTCTGCAACTGCATAGTAGTGTTGAGAGTACACAGCACAATTCCACTGAAGAATTAGGCTTTTTCCTCAGAACATGTGCCGCTGCTTCACAGCTTGATGCAGACAAGTATTTTATATCTGGATGGTGAATGCAATAGGATGTGCTTTTTAAATAGGAGCGATATGGCTGTTTCAAATGCAATAAAATGCAATTTCAAATGACCTCTGCTTGGGGGATCACACGATTGGAGAGGCCACTGCATATGTAGTACTTACATCATTAATTAATTTTATTGGCTCATTGGTGCCTAATGTATGTGTTCTTTTTGTGTTGACAGGGCGGATGCCACTCCCGGGGTGCCAAAATGAGAGCAGCCGTGTGTGCGCGCCGAGCAACCAACGAAACCAACCGCAACAGTCACCGTCTCTGTCATGCAAGCATGCATGCCCGCTTTGTGACTGCACCATAGAGAAATAAAAGTGACTAAATTATTGAACTCGGTATGTACCTCAATCTCGATGTCGTATACAATCTTGTTGGACACCTCCGACACGCACTTCTCTGAAGCGAAATAAGCCAATAATATTGCAGCGTTAGGGCCATCTCTGCTCTTTCTCTTGTTTCACTTACACCGTCTCACTGTGCTATGTTCCTAATAAAGTAATGTCGAGTCTTAACAATTGTCGAATAAATACATATGCATATGACTGTAAACCACTACTGACCGTGAGTGAAAAGCGCTTAGTGGTCAGCGAAGGAGTCTCTGCACGCACGTAAGTATTTCACTTGATCGACTGTGCGAATTTTTTTTTGTTACTGTTCTTCTTGCAAGCATGATGCTATTGTCTGCGTACCCATGCGAATACCGTTTTTTTACGTTCTTACTTGCGCGGGCTCATTTAGCGCATTTCTACGCCACGCACAGTTAGCGCATTACGGTTCCCGAACTCTAACACTGGCGCTAGGCCGCACTGATGAGGTTGACACGTTCGTTTTTGCATTCTCTTGCTGCCCAAGCACATAGACAACGCTCAAAGATGGGTGAGCTCGATGCAGCCCCACACTGTTGAAGTTAATTACCTTTATGGGCCGGGCCGCGTAGGGTGCGTGTGAACGCAGAGACAATGTTTTGGTGGACACAGGGTCTGCATACATCTTCCATAGGACACGATTTTTCCAGATAGTTGCGAAGTGTATTTAGCGACTAGTTCTCTCGCAGAGTGCTCCAATTTGTCTTATACCAGTGTCACACGGCCACTTTTGATAGCGATCGAGACCGATCTGGATCGGAATGTTCGACCGCGATTGGCTCCCTTCCGCAGATTGAGCAAAGAATCCAATCGCGACCAAGAAATTCGACCCATATCGGGCTCGATCACGATCAAAAGTGCGCCGTGTGACCCCCGTATTAGGCACTGGAATGAAGTCGTGTTTGAAAGAATAACAAATGTAGCCTCTGCCACTACATACGAGAAAATATTGCATCGAAGAGCTGACAATTCTCGCAACCTGCTGGGAAATGTGCCGAAAAGAGTTTACCAATATGCGTTATTTTACTGATGTGTGCATTGGTTCACATTAGACTGAAATGCCAAGTCCTCAGGTGATGCAGCAAACCGGCGAAGCGTGAACATACCACATCGCGGCAGTGGTCTCGCGGAGTGCTGTGTTGTGGACTCAGTTAGTCCCCAAAATCGTTATTTTCCGCTGGTTGTTTGTGCACCCATAAACTGCACAGTGCTGGCCTGTAGCCTTTTGATGAGTATATATGCCATTACTTACGAGCGTAAGTCATTCGTGATAAAAATAAACGGAAACATCGAAGGAAAGCTACCACTCCGCAATGCAAGCGCAAGGCAAGCTCACAGTCCAGACCAAACAGGCAACACTGACACATACTCTCCACGCCAGACCGTCGGGAGCGCCCTCGTGAAAACGTCTATAGACGCAACCAGAGCAGCGGGAGGGGCGAGGGAAAGCGCGCGCGTCAGCAGCCGAGGCGCGCCGCCTGCCTAGCCTCGCTAGTCTCCCAGCAGGGCTCTACTGTAGTCGGGTGCAGCTTGCCGCTTAGCCTTGCTGCTGGGCCCAACTCTACTCAGGGGGAACGCGGCATAAGAGAAGGTCGACTGGCGCAAGAGCAGAGAAATAGCGAAAGCTCAGTTGGCCGGGAGGGAGGGAGGGGGGGAGGGGGGGGGGTTGCGTGCACTCAAAAAAGTTGTCGCAGTTTCACCTAAAAGGCGAAGCATCAATTGCGATAGCAAATTTGTAGAGAGCTATACAGAGTAATGATATTAGCTTTATCAGCTGTATAAACTTG
Organism: Dermacentor silvarum; assembly: GCF_013339745.2. Lineage (NCBI taxonomy): Eukaryota > Metazoa > Arthropoda > Arachnida > Ixodida > Ixodidae > Dermacentor > Dermacentor silvarum. The sequence continues at coordinate 21,270,945 of NC_051159.1, forward strand.
GACATGCAGCAGCACCGGCAACACGCAGAACTGTTGTCGACGCCGTCGGCGTTTTGCACGCGTTCGCTCAAAATGCGTGCGGCGTTGGTGACTGTTGCCGGAGCCTCTGATATAAATAGGCACTTGGTGCCGCAGCTAAACGTCGCCTTCCTTCCCTCCCCCTCCCCCCCCTCCCCCACGGCCTCTCGCGCGTCGGAAGAAGGCGCGTTTGCTCTACATATATGATGATTGTAAAGGAGGAAAGAGACGCCTACTTCTGCAGCCCTTAAGAGAGCACGGCGCAGAACGCGCGTTTGTTCTCTGCCGTGCGTTCACTCCCCGTGAAAGCGCGCGCCCCTCGCTCCCTTTCACTCGCACATACAGCGTTCGGCGGCGCGCGGCGACGATTTCATCTCCATTGACGTCATACGGAACCTCACGGCGACGGCGACGGCGACGCCGACGGCAGAAATCTGCTTCTGAGTGTCCATATAATTGCTATCGCAATAAAAGACGACACGACGCTCGAGCGTATCATGATGGTTTTTAGATGCGAAGCAGCTTATGGCGCGGGCTTTGTCCGTCCCTCCTTCCGTCCCGCGGCGTCCCACACCCCCACAGAACATGCGCGTCCCCTCCCCTCTCACTCCCCTCTCCTACGCTCCCCCCTTTCTCTCCTCTAGAAATCCTCTACTCTACGGAGCGGTGCCCGTGCCCCCCAGCCCCACAGCGCATGCGCGTCCCCTCCCCCTCTCTCTCCTCTCCTACGCTCCCCCCTTTCTAACAATAAGAATAAACAGGAAACCACCACGTTCTCTCTATTAATGAGATTGTCCACATTGATGAAACAGCCCATTATATAATCTATGCTGATGACACGAGTTTATTCTTTTCAGGCAAATCGTGTGCCGATTTGGGCAGTCGAGTGAATAGCGCACTGTCTGAAATTAATGCATGGGCCCAAATGAACTCCCTAAAACTAAACATTAATGAAACGAAGGCTGTTTTATTTCACCCCGGCCACGCTTATGTCCAGTTACCCACCATTTCATTAAAAAACTCTAAAATTTAAGTGGTAAAAAGCTTCAAATCACTGGGCGTGTATTTTCACAAAACATGACATGGGATGATCACGTGAACTACATTATTAATAAATTATCTAGGACAACAGGCATTATGCGCCGCCACTGCTACTATTTTCCTACCTGTGTTAACATACTCATATATAACTCTTTATTTTTGTCTCTATTAAATTACGCGTTTCTTGTATGGTCAACAACAGCAGCAGCAAACATTAGCAAACTTACAGTCCTGCAAAAAAGTGCTTTACGCCTAGCCTGTAAAGTCCCCTATCGCTACCACACTGCAGACTTGTTTAAGAAGCACCACATCATTCAGGTTCCATCAATGTATGATTACAAGCTATGCCGTTTATATAAACTCGGTTTGCTGAAAAATATTGATGCCATGACAAGCCTAGGAAGGCTAGAGAAAAACATTCTTGCTTATAATATACGCCATCCTGAAGTGTGGTATGTCGCGAAATGTAGAACTTAATACGGAAATTAAATGTTAAAATTTCAATTGCCTACACTTCTAAACCACATAATAAAAGAAAATAACGTTGACATATCTAGTACATCACCAAAACAACTGCGTTTAATGTTTTATAATAATGTGATACGATGATTTCCTTTTTCTTTATGACTGCTTTGTAATCCCCTTTTCAAGTGACGTTTTAGATCTCCTATAAGTGTTTCCTTAGTAGGTTGTACTTCCTTAGCCGCACGCTTTTATGCTTCTCCGTGTGCTACGGAGTCATGGCTCCTCAAGCTATTCTTAAAGCTTTTACCTGCCCTCCTCGTAACTTTTTCTTGTTGCAGAATAAAATTCAATTCAATTCTCTCTTCTAGGAATCCTCTACTCTACGGAGCGGCGCGCACGACAGGTGATGCGACAGCTGCATACTCCACTGGAAGCGCCACGGTAGTTTCACGGTATGAAAAGGACAGAGCGCGCGTGCCTCATTCTCTCTCCTGTGCAGCGCCGCGATGAGCGCTCTGGCCGCTGCCGCGAAACGGGAGCGGCGACGTGGCGCGATCCCGAACTTCGGGCTCGCGAAGCCGAAAGGAAACGTGAACGGTGGCAAGCGGACCCTGAACTCCGGGCTCGGGAAGCCGAATCGAAACGTCAACGTCGTCTTCAAAGCGCCGCGTGCACCGCCGCTAGGAATCGCATACGGTCTCTAAATAAATAAACAGGCAACCGCCACGTTCTCTCTCTTATACATTCTCATTCGTCCTCTCAATAAAATTACACCATCTCCCACTCAAGCTAACCATCTCCCCGCTGCTTCGCATCCACACCTGGTTCCCTTTAGCGGGAGATGGAGTAATTTTTTTTCTACGCGCGGACACGATCCTCCGGGACTGAGCCCTTGACAGCTTCGCTGTAACAAGTCGTCAAAAGGCTGCGCGACGACATAATCCAGCCACTGAAAAGCGCGTGGGCGTCTCCAGTTGTCTAAGCAAAAAGTAAGGACACGGCTATGTCAGCTGGTATAACCCCCTCCCCCCGGTAAAAGGGAATTGCGTCACTACCAAACTGAAGCTTGGTAGGCCATACTTCTGAGAAAAAAAAAACAATTAAGCCTGCTGTCATGGCAGGCTTAACTTGCTTTTTCAGTGATTGAATTTCCTCGAGTAGGGGCTCTTGCGCTGCTTTGAGTGCTGCATTTTCAGTTTTACACTTTTACGTTCAGACTTCATGTCCTCGTACTGTTTGCTCATGAACTCTATGCTCTACTTGAGGTCTCGGATTTCGTTGCGAAGGTCGCGTTTAAGGTTACCTAGTTCAAGTTCGAGTTCAGCGACGTTTCCCATGACACAAAAGCAGCAATGCCAAACAGAAAATTAAGCACAATACTAACACAAAATTTCTCCCCGAAAAAACGATTACAACAATTGACAGTTGGCAGTAGAGGCAGCAAAAAAAAAAATAAAGATAGAAAGGAGTATTTGTCAAACCTGTGAAATAGACAAGAAACGTCAGACGAGCCGACTTCGGTGCTGCCTTCACTGCCAAATAATATCGGTCCATTCAGGGGTACTCGCGCTAATGAATCGGCCATTTCATCGAAATGTAATCCGCAGTGTCCTGGTACCCATAATAATTTTACAAGATACAGCTGGGGGGAACTAATGTTAGAAACGTCTTTGGAGTTGGTGAATTGGTTGACGCTATATAAGCGCATTACGGACAGAAAGGGAATCTGTTATATAGTAACTGCACTGGATTCATTTAAAGGGATTTTTTGCAGAGCTAGAATCATTGCTAAGATCTCAGCTTCAAATACGGGAGTAAAATCTGGCAGTCTCAAGGAGAATGACCAGCCAAGCGAAAGCGAGAAAATGCCTACGCCCGCGTTATCATCGTTCACGGAAGCGTCAGTGGCTATTGTGTTAATTGTGTGTACGTGTGCAAGGTAATCTTGCAACATATTATTTAATAACCTGACTGAATGAAACTTAGGGTTTTGAGTAAAGATTTCATTGAATTCAGTCTTTAAATTCTGATTTGAGTCATATGATGGAATAACGTCTTGAATTTTCACATTTAAACTATCTAATTGCTTTTGTACAAAAAAAATCTGTGGTGTGTGAAAACGTGGCCAATGAGCAAGAAAGAAGTAGTTTGGATCGTTTATAAAGACATATTCAGATCGTCTAATTGGAAAACTGAAAAATTTTAGTAATGTTTGTATCGTTCAGATGCGGAATCTGCAGGGCAATATTGGTAGGCGCGCTTCCTGATAAAGAACATCTTTTGCTACAAACCTAGGGAGTCCCAACCTAAGGCGCAGGGCTTCACGCTCTAAAAGAACAAGAGGCTTAGTTTTATAAGCAGGGCTTCCCGAAAACCACACACAGCCGAATTGCAATAGACGAGAAAACGATCGCCTGAAGGCGCTGCTGCGCCTCCTGACAACGCCCCCAATGTGGACATTTCAAGCAGCGTGGTCGCTCCGCGGTGCAGTTTTCGCTTTGTTTACATTGTTTCGCCCGCGCTTTCCTTCGCTGCTCGTGCTCACGGCGCTCCATTTTCGACGGCGGCAGATCGCCTGCTTGCTGAACAGCGATGCAAAAACTGCAGTGCGATTTCAAGGCGGTTGCCGACGCCAACCGTTTTTTTCGTGGCGGCAACCTCAAGAAAGGGGAGCGTCTGCTTCCACACGTGTGTGGTGTTGAAAAATTGTGGGCGATGATGTGACAGTGAAAGCCAAGTGCGTGTCGGAGGTGTCCAACAAGATTGTATACGACATCGAGTTAGAGGTACACACCGAGTTCAGTCATTTAGTCACTTTTATTTCTCTATGGTGCAGTCACAAAGCGGTCATGCATGCTTGCAGAGATATGCAGAGACGGTGACGATTGCGGTTGGTTTCGTTGGTCGCTGGGCGCGCACACACAGCTGCTCTCAATTTGGCTCCCAGGGAGTGGCATCAGCACTGTCGGAACAGAAAGAACACATGCATTAGGCACCAATAAGCTAATAAAATTAATTAACGATGTAAGTACTACATATGTGCATAATGCCTTATATCATGCTGTATAAATATTTAATGTATATCATGCCTTATTCAATGCTAGAGTCATGGCGACTCATTGCATTATTGAGTAAGGTATCTTTTCACTGGTCATGAGAAATCACTCGTACAAACTGCTCCGCGAAATGAACCCAGGTCACGGTAACCAGCGATTACCTTGGGACCAGCAGCATGAGCGCAAGAATTAGCGATACATGCCTCACCAAAGCAAACTAGTTTCTCGTCGGGCGAATGCCCCGCCGCAGCAAAAGTAAGCTCACACCGATGGCCAGCTACAACACGAAACAAAGTTTCTTGGCGGGAAGAGTGAAGCATGAAGAATGTGCAAGGTGGCAATTACTTTAAAGCATGCTTGGATATTGTGAACCCAGAAAGCATGGTCAAGCAACAAACATAACGCGCGCGTCTCGGGCAGCTGCTTTGCGATCTGCCGCTTACCGACGCATGCGATGACCGCAGCTTGCATTAAATATGGATTGCCACCACACAAAAGACAAGTAACGTGCGGCCTTATTTGTTGCCTGTACAACTAGGAATTTAAGTTGCAGGGTTTGGAAAAAGGATATAATTATCTTGAGCCAGTCTTTGCGATCGCGAGTGAACGAACAGTACAATCAATTAAATTCGTATGTTTTACGTGCCAAAAGGAAAATATCATTATGATGCACGCTGTAATGGAGGGTCTCAGGAATAAATTTGACCACCGTGCACAAAAATTTGTGCACGGTGGTCAAAAAAAATTTAACTTTAACGTGCACAAAAATCAAAGTACATGGCAAGAACTCTATTCTTGCAATTCGCCCCCATCGAAATGCGGCCGCCATGGCCGCATTTCGATGGGGGCCGCATTTCGATGGGCGCCGCTAAGCTCGACGACGCTAAGCTCGCGTCGTCGAGCTTAGCGGCGCTACACGTATGCATTTACCGCTAAGCTAACACGGCGGATTTCACTGTACGATTCAACTACGCGAAACGTCTAAACAAACGGACATGCGCTAAATACAGGCACATTACTATTGCGTTTTTATCGAGCGGCCGTTATGTTGCACGCGAATGCGAAAGTAGGTGACTTACTTGACTCGGCGCACTGCAGTTATCCACGCTTGTCGTCTGTCCTCCTCGTACCACCTCTCCGGAATTCTGTAGAACTTCACGGATGGCTTTCGACTTTTCGAGGCTCTTGTGGCAATCAACAACACAGCAGTATTGCGTGCCACCTTTCCTGGTTGATGAGGTCGCGCTCGCCGTCACGAAAACAACGCACGCGGTCGCTCACGCCGTAGAGAACACGGGCGCGCGCTGGCCCGGCGGCGACCTTCGACACTTCCATCCTTCCACCAGGGGAGTGGGTGGCGCTGGTGCCGCGTGGGCAAACTTTAGGTTGCCTCGTCTATATTGGGCGCATGGACATTTTGTACATCATTATGAGGGTGTCCCTACGCAGCCCATATTTTCGGTTGCTCAGTCTGCGTAGTAAACCTAAAGCACGCTGCGCCTTAGATGCTACATTTTCTCTGTGGACTACAGTTGAGTTTTCCGTCATAAATGATACCCAAGTATTTTAGAGACTCAACCTGGGGAATGGGTTCTTGATCGTAAAATATAGAGATTGAAACCGGATCCGTTAGTGGGAACACCAAGATGGCGCGTTTACTTACATTTAATGACATGCAAATTGACTGAAGCCATGCCTCAAGCATACTCAAGTATCTCTGCAATTTTTGGGATAAAGAATAGATGTCGTTGTCGGCCGCGAATAATGGAATATCATCTGCATAAACGTAAACTTGCAAGTGCTCACTGGCTGGAATGGAGCTCATTAATATGTTAAATAATATTGGAGATAGGACTGCTCTTTGGGGGACACCTCGAGTCTGTTTCAATTTAGACGAAGAGCAGCCATCCTTAAAGCAACAAAATTATCTTGATCTCAAAAATGATGCCAACCACGCAATAATATACTTTGGAACATTATGCCTCCGTAGGACATTCAGTAAAACTGTATGTTCCACGGAGTCATATGCTTTAGCTATGTCTAATGTCACTAAAGCGGCATATTGTATTTTTCTAGCAAGTTGTATGCGGCTCTCTAAATCAGCATGGGCACACCATATAGAGCAGTCAGCTCTGACGCCTATTTAATTTGAATTTATTATTAAATTATCCGACATCCAGACAGTAATTCTGTAATGTAGAACCCTCTCTATAAGTCTGGCCATATTAGAAGTAAGAGAGATAGGTCTGATGTTTTCTATGCTGTAACCCAATCCGTTTTTAGGTATCGGGATTACCTTAGCTAGTTTCCAATCGTATGGTATCCATTCGTTGTTTAGAGAATAGTTGATAATGCTTAGGAGGCGAATAAATTTGTATCATATGCACTGTAATTCCATCAGGACCTGGAGCTGACAAGGGTAAGTTTCGAATTACTTGAGCTAATTCAGGCACAGTAACTTCATTAAAGTCTAACGTTAGGGCTGGTTTGTGCAAGTTATATGACATAGACGACAAGAATCTACGCTCAAGGCCTTGAGCAATCTGTTCCAGTGATTTTTTCATTTCATCAGACGATAGAGTTATAGTCAATATTAATTTGTGGAAGCAGAACAGCGCTTTTTTTGTTTTTAGAATTTGAAAGGAAATCATAGTGTTTCATATCATAATCTTCTTTAGATTGAGCGACTGTACGTTTAAATACAGCAGCGTGAAATTTGTAATCAGCCCAATTTTGGGGGGACTGGTTATAAAGTAGTTGCTTCCAAGCTGCCTTTCTTCGTCTGTGGTCTCGTGTACAGTCTGTATTCCACCAAGGATTATGAGAGGCTCTCTTGGCAGACTCAACAATAAATTCTGCTTCTTTGTATGATTGTTTGATTAGAGCACAAATTTTCATAGCTTTAGTCTCTTCGCGCTTTTCTGAATGGTGAGCAAAATGTGCTTTTAAATCATTTTTAAATTTATTGTAGTTTACGAATACTCGGATCTGAGAGCACGATGGTATTAACGGGCAAGCAATTTCAAATATTATTCGACAGTGATCACTGTTGGTGGCACAGTCCAAGGCTGCCCAGGATTAACTAGTGAGAGATGAACTTATGAAACTTAAATCGAAGGCTGAGCGCGACCGATTGCAAATAAATATAGGAATTCTAGTGTTGAGACAAGTCATATGGTTATCTATTGACCAATTCCACAAGCGTTTGCCACATTGATTTGTTCGAAAACCGGAACGCGTGTGATGGAAGTTGAAATGTCCCACAAGGATTTTATCCTTGCACCATGATGTCAACGCGCAATCCAAACATCGAGTGTCCTGCACACCCGCAGGAAAGTATACATTTACTACAGAGAATGGTAGGCAACCCGGTAAGGTTACATCTAAGGCACAAATTTCACTTTCAGGGGAAATGTTTATATGAAATCTTCAACTTGAGACTAACTGTATTACTAATGAAGAATGCTAAGCCTCCGCCTTTCGATGGACGGTCCAATCGGAAAGATCGGAAGTTATTTATATGAAAAGATTGATGTGTTGAAAGCCATGTTTCTTGCAGTGCAATAATATCCGGGGAGAATTTCGATGCGAAATACAATAAATCTGTTACGGCAGAGTGAATGGATCGGCAATTCCAATGAAGAATTTGGAGGAATCCTATGGTTGCGAAAGGATTGACTCAATAACTACCTTACTTAAAATGCTCTCTTTTAAGAAATCGTTCTTTGTAAGGTTGTGTTTCCGGTATTTTTTGGTCTTTGAGTGAATAAGTGTAGTGGCTGTTTTTGAAAAAGGGGATCTAGATCGCTTTAGCTATCGGGGGTCCCTGTTCATTTCATCTGAGCTTTGTGCATCCTCGTTGATGCCTTCACTGTGATTCTTGTTTACATCAACAGATGGACCAGAAATTTGATCATCTTGGGACGTGAGTTTAGGGGCTACCTCTTCATTTGATGGTCGTGGACACTCAGTAGTTTGCGAAGTTATGCTAATAGCTGCTGTTGTGCCGAATATCTGTGCCATCTGGTTAGTTAGGATTTGTGACAAAGACTCGCAAAGGTTTCCAGCTAGGCGCTCCATGACCTTCTCCATTGCCCTTTCGACAGCATCAGCAATATAGAAATTGAAAGAGACGCTTCCGTGGCCATTGTATGACGGGTTGTGACAGCTGCCTATCCCAGTGATCTAACCTGCATTTCAGCTATGGCTTCTTGACGAGAACAACGTCTTCGTCCACCAAAGATTTCTAGGACTTGTATTTCTCGCGCTCTTGCCGAGCAATTCGAGTAATCAACAGCCTTCATTGCAGAGGCAGCACTTTTCTTCCTTCCTGGTGCATTCGCTGGAATTGTGTTCCTCACCACAAACTCGGCACCTGGGAGCAGACCTACATCCTTTCATAGTGTATCCGTAACGCCAACACTTTACACATTGGATAGGACGAGGGGATAGAAGTTCCACTCGATAGATTAGGGGCCATGCCTTGATTTCTGTTGGTATATCTGTCCCAGGAAATGTTACACTGACCGATCCAGTAGGAATTTTGTTCTTGTCTACCACACATCCACACCGATAAATTGAAATTGCACCTGCTGGTGAAAACATCTCTAATATTTCTGTCGGTGTCATGTTCACATCAACGCCACGCACAAGCCCTTTCACACACGCCAAGTGAGGTGAAATGAAACGCGCTTACCGGATTCGAAGCAAACATGGAACACTTAAGAAGGTCTTGTACATAGGGCTGGTCTGGGGATAAACATAGAATACCTCCTCTGCCGAACTGGCAGACCTCTGTGATATTCAAGAAATATCACAGAGGCCGAATCGCTTTCGGGTTCTTCATCCGTATGATGCCAACATTGGTTGGTACGATAGCCACGGGAACGGATTTGACGCCGTTGCGCTGAAACAAATCCACAGGTAAATCCTGCGAGGGAATAGAGGCGGACCAGAGGAAAGCGCCATGACGAAAATGGCATCTGTCTGGTCTGATTAGCAAAAATGCAAGGCACTTATTAGAGAACAAATACTCTACTAAAACAGTTAACAATCAAAAACGAGTCAGCCACTACACAATCCTTGGCCGAAAGGGACCTCCGAAGAAGCTGCCCTCACGAAGAATGACGCAGCTACGTCCCCTAACGTCCAGACCCGACATCTTGTACCGCTACTATCAGCCCTTGGAGCAGCAACTAGGCCTACACTCCGTGCGCCCTGCCGCTACTGCCGAGAGCTTATGCAAGAATGGATCGCCATAAGAGAAAGCGGAGTGCACTAAGGGCCGGCGTGACGAAACCTTACCTCGATTATCTCATCTGCTTCAACGACTGTTGGTGAGCTCCAAGACATCTTAAATGTTCTATTAATGAAAGAGGCAGCTTTACGAGAATTAGACAGCCCCATTGATGTTGAAGTTTATTTCTTTCTTTGTTACAGAAAGAGGAACAAGAGCTAGAGGCCGTGTGGCCTGACAGAGGCTCTTGCTCCTAAGTGCGTTCGACAAACATATTCAAAGCAAATACAGCACACAAAAAAACGAGTGAGTACAATGTAGAAAATACAAATAAACAAGATAGATTTATACAATTATTACATGAATATACATTCTATGCTTGAAAAATTATTGGTATGTACCTTCACATTACAGTTCAGATTGAAACATACTTGTACACTGCATGACAGAATGTTAGTGCAATAGCATTTTATTTATAATGAATTCGCGAATGTTGGAGAAAAGTTTTTATACATTCTTTAAAATGGGGTGCATAAAAATCAATTTTTTGTTCAACTATGTTTAGTAGGTTAGGTATTTGACAGTTTAGATCCTGATGTCCATAGTTAGTACGCATAAATGGTGTTGTTCTGATTAGGTATGTTGGTATGTTGTTCTGCCAGGTACGTTGCCTTATGGACGGAGGAAGTCAACGTACATTCGTCACCAAAGACGTGGCGAGAAAACTTGAATGCAAATTTTTAGAGAAGAGAACATGACCTTGTCTACATTTGGCGAAGTTTCCTCATCTCCCAAGTCACTGCGAAGTGTGGAATTTTTTTAAAGAGCCGGTATGACGGAAAGCAGATTCGAGTAGAGGCCCTAGAAGTTCCTAATATCTGCAACGGCACATAGATCTACCTCCTCGACTCACCGCTTCATGAAATAAACACCAGTCTTCAAATTGCAGATGATGCCTGCATGAATGATGCAACGACAGTATAGATGTTCTTATAGGATCTGACTACTATTGGCAGGTTGCTACTGGAAAAATCCGAAGACTAAATAACAGACTGACTGCCATAGAAACACTGTTTGGTTGGACTTTTCAGGGTCCTGTAGAAAGTTTTGAATGTGTCAGAGAAACTTACACCCCCACCGTGATGAACGTCGCTGTGCGTACCTGCGGCCTTGATGAAGACATTTCAAAACATCTCGAAGCGTTTAGGGATGTGGAGCACATGGGAATACTGCCTGAAAAAGATACCACAACGTCAGACATAGCTATACAATAATTTAAACGAACTGTGAAGAAAATTGACGGGAGGTATTAAGTTCGCTTCCCCTGGAAGGATAACGCTGATGAACTAGACAGGAATATAAAGGAAGCAAAGGACCGATTTGTTAAGCTGACATGCAGACTTCTCAAGAACGAAGAATTGTTGACACGGTATGACAAAGCGATACGAGAATATGAAGAAAATGGCATTGCGGAACAAGTACCCAGTAACGAAGCTACCGGACCTGTTTACTACTTACCACACCGGGCAGTTATCAACAACAAGAGAGAAACGACAAAGACACGGATTGTGTTCGATGCCTCTTCGAGCAACCCTGGTAGACTGCCTTTAAATGATGTTTTGTATGCACGACCTAATTTGAATCCATCGGTCATCGAGCTTCTTTTAAAGTTCCTAACCTACAACACTGCAGTTGCAGCTGACATTGAGAAGGCCTTTTTGCAAATTCATCTTGCTCAGGTTGAGCGTAATGCACTTCGGTACTTTTGGTATGAAAGTCTTCTGAAACGAGGAAAAGAATTGCCAAGACAAGTCATACGGAGGATGATTCGTGTACCATTCGGAGCCGCATCAAGCCCGTTTCTTCTTAGTGCCACACTTCATCATCATTTTGAGAATACAAAAGGAGAAGATGAAGGAATGACGAGCCGACTAAAGAACCAGTTTTATTTCGCCGACTTTGTCGCAGGAGCAGACATGACGGAGAGAGCTTTTTTGGTCTGCAATAATGCAGCTAAAGTCATCAATGAAGCGGGAATTCATCTGCGTAAATAGAGAACGAATTCCATAAGCATGCAGCAGGTCAGTGAAGAAAGAGAAGCTGACATTAACAACGATATTCGGTTAATGGTTCCTAAAACAAAGCAATTATAGGAGTTCTGTGGTTCCCTGAAGATGACATGTGCGAGTTTGACACTTCCAAAATTAAGCAACTCGTGACATCCCTGGCAACAACAAAAAGGAATGTATTAAAGACAGCAGCTCAGATTTATGACCCATACGCCTTTCTTTCTCCGTTCACAGTGAAAGCCAAGTTAATTTTCCAACAGTTGTGGAAGAAAAAGCTGCATTGGGACGAACACCTTCCAAATGAAATATGTGACTGTTGGGAAAGATGGTGCAACGATCTTCGTCTTTTGAACATGATACGTGTTCCACGTACTATAGCTACTGCAGAACCGTCGTGCAAACCAACCTTCCATGTTTTTTCAGATGCCAGCACATTGGCATATGGAGCTGCAGTTTATGCCCGAACAGAGGCAGATAATTCAGTAGTTACGACAAGACTGGTTATCGCGAAATCAAGAGTGACACCACTGAAAAAGTTCACGCTTCCGCGATTAGAACTGTGGGGAGTAGATATGGGTCGGTCAGGAGCGAGCCGGATCTTGTGAGCGGCTCTTTTTAAAGAGCGAGTGAGCCGTGGTTCAGTAAAAATGAGCGGCGGTTCTTTTGGAGAAAGGGAGCCGGTTCTCTCGCGTTCAGAGAGCCGTGCTGATGCGTTCCGTCAGAGCCGGGTCTTCTGCTGGGCGCGACTTCCGCGCCATCTATTAGCGGTACGAGAAAGCATCTGACCTCCCGCCCTTCCTCGCAAGGGTCGCCTTCACCCCCTCGCCTTCGGCTAAAGAACGAAACAACCACCGCTCACTTACTGAACCACGGCTCCCTCGCTCTTCAAAAGAGCGGCTCGAAAGATACGGCTCCCGTGGTTCAGTAAGTGAGCCGAATCTTTTGAGCCGCTCTTTTGAAGAGCGAGGGAGCCGTGGTTTAGTAAGTGAGCGGCGGTTCTTTCGGAAAGAGGAAGCCGGCTCTCTCTCGTTCAGTGAGTGTGAGGAACCGTTCCTAGATAGCGCTGAGGAACGAGCCGGATCTTTTGAGCCGCTCTTTTGAAGAGCGAGTGAGCCGTGGTTACGTAAGTGAGCGGCCGTTCTTTCGGAGTGAGGAAGCCGGTTCTCTCTCCTTGAATGAGCCGTGCCGAACCGTTCCGTCAGAGCTGGGTGTTCTGCTGGGCTTCGACGTTTCGATTTCTGACCGATGAATGGTGGCCGGTGTGGGCAGACTCGCGCTACTGGTACTCGCTCGCAGTGTGTGGTGTGCGCAGCAGTCCCGTTGGTTTTTTTTTTTTGCGTCCTATGGTGTGGCACCCAATGCCACACCATAGGACGCACAAAAGAAGCCTTAATTGGCAAAGGATGGTACCATTCGCTGCCTGCTACTGTTCGAACAATGTCTCACGACTCTCACCGATCGCATATCGTGCGCTGGTCCAATAACACTTCGAAGATGGTCTTGCGTGTCATTAAAGACAACAGGTGAACGTACAATTTACGTCCTGGTCTTCATTTGTACTAATTAGTGTAGTCATGAAAATGTCGCCCATGACATCCACTTCAGTGCATTTTCTGAGCGTGTATCATTAGCACGTCATTAAAACGCGACCGATGATCTGTTGTGTTGTAATAGAACTTCATTTCTTTTTTTCTTTTTTGTCCTGGCGCATGATGGCATGATTGCCAGTATCGCGCGTGCACTCAAGAGAAAAAAAAAACGAGAGGTACGTGCGGCAGTTTTGTAGATCTTTCGTGTGATTTTTGTATTGTACTTCAAGACATGATTTTTACATTCATTTTGCATGGCGTTACAGCTTACTCATATTATAGTGAAGGTACGTATCTGAATTAATTAATAAAGTTGAAACATAATGCACAATCATTCTGTGTTCTTATTTTGACAAAAGTTCATTTTAAAGTACCACAAAAGCAGACAAGCTTCTGTCTGAATGACGATGAACGACTGAATGTCTGAATGACGATGAAGTTACATATGTTTTTTTCTGAAAAAGTACGTCGCATTCTGCCAGTTACAGTATAACAAGCATTTTATCCCCAATATCAGAAAAGAAACTTTCATTACAACTGAAAATTCACGCTTTTAATATATGTAAAAATATTCTCTAAACATAGCGAAAATACCAATAGCACGGTTATTAAATTATGCATATATCGTTTTTTTTCAAAGCCAGTTAACTGTAGAATATGCATAACACAGGTTACACGTGTAAGTGAACCAGTGAGCCGTTCAATTGAACCGGTTCATTTCAGTGAGCTGAGCCGTTCCGAGCTGCTCACTGAAGTGAGCCGTTTTGCCCATCTCTAGTTGGGAGCTCTGGCGGCAGCACGGCTTATGCAGACTGTGCAGAGAGTCACATCGACAGACTACGAAACGCACTTCTGGTCTGACACAACAGCCGTTCTTGGATGGATAAACTCAGACACTGATAAATGGAAGCCTTTCGTATCGAAAGGGTAGAGGAAATATCAGCCCGGTTTACCAGGTCAATGGCGATATTGTCCATCAGAACACAACCCAGCAGATCTATGAACACGTGGTCCGACGGGAAAGCGTATTCAAGAAAGCACACTTTGGTGGAATGGACCTGAGGGGCTGATTAAGAAAGACTTGTTTTGGCCAACTGAACTGTTCAAGGCTCCTGAGAAAACTGGAGAAGAAACAATGATATTCCAAGTGACAACCAAGAATACGTCTCCCTTGCTGGACTTCTTCCGTATTAACAATCTTAACAAGAGCATGAACATGACAACTTGGATATTCCGCTTCGTTCAAAACGCAAGAAATCTGGCCGCAAGGATAACAGGACCACTGTTAACGATTGAAACACAAAGAGCAGAGAAATTTTGGAACTCTAAGATACAATAAATTGCGTTTGGCGAAGGTTATGCGTCTAATACTACCCTAATAAAATTTGCTCCTTACAAAGATGAAGACAACTTGATCAGAGTGGGCGGAAGACTTCAGAATTCTGAGTTCACGAAAAACGAGAAGCATCCTATTGTTATTCCGGCAGATCAAGAATTCACCCAAGTCATAAGAAGAGAACGCCAACGCCTTCTACACTCTGGAATTCTGTACACACTAACTCAATTAAGACAGAACAACTGAATCATTAGAGGTCGACAAATTGTGGAAAAATGATTGGTCACTGCAGCGTGTGCAGACAATTTACAGCTAAACCAATGAGTGAACCCTTTGCACCTCTACCTCAGAGTGACAGAATGCGAACCCTTCTCCACTGTGGGTATCGACTTTGCGGGTCCAATGTACTACCGCGCAACTACTTGCCAACATATATCGTTATCTTTACTTGTGCAGTTGTACGTGCAATTCACCTCGAACTTGTGTCACGCATCCTTAGTACGGCAGACTTTTTAGATGTATTCAGGCGGTTCACAGCAAGACGAGGAGTCTGCAGGACAATGTCGCAGGTTAAAAAGAGCATCAAAAGAATTAAAAGAAATCTGGAAGTCAGTTCGAAACGAACGTGTGCTTCAGAGAACGTAGAATTAATACGAAGTTTATTGCGCAACGTTCACCATGGTGGGGCGGTTTCTGGGAAAGACTCATACGCACAGTCAAGACAGCTCTACGAAAAGCTTTGAAGACCACTTTTCTGATCTTCATCGAATTACAGCCAGTACTGACAGAAGTTGAATCACTGGTCAACTCACGCCCATTGACAACAATATCGACTCCGCTGGAAGAGCCACCACTTACACCAGCTCATTTTTTGATTGGACGAAGGCAAATCTACATTCCTGACGACAATACTGCGGAGAAGCAGCCAAATTCTACAAAGGATGCAGTGAAGAGACGCTGGAGACGACGACAAGGTTGTCTTGATACCTTCGGGAAGAGATGGTGCAAAGAATGTATTTTGCGGCTACCATCAGCTCACTACGTCAATGGCACTTCTGGCAGTGAAGCAAAAGTAGGCGACGTCGTACTTATTATAGACAAAAAAAACTCCAAGACTTTTGTGGGACCTGGCTGTAATTGAACAGACATTTCCTGGTAGTGATAATCGCGTTCGTCTATGTCTTTTGAAAAAGTCTGACAGAAAAAAAGTACGAAGGACTGTGCAACATCTCTACCGCTTGGAGGCTTCAAGTTAACCAGTTTGCCGGCGGGAATATGTTGGAGATTTATACCAAGAAGACAAAGAATACTTCTTAACGCGCCTGGCGCATGCCTTTCTTCTTCACTTTTTAAAAAACTGTTCCAATAAACACCGAATGTGGTGTAGACGGGTCTGCGACTTCTGTCACTCCTAAAAGGCCCTTTGAATAAAGGCACACGCTCCGCACAAGTCCGGTATCCAGAATTGCAGTTAGGAACGAAGCACTTTCTAGCCATTTCAAACGCCCCTCAGAAGGCCGCTGCCACTTTGTCGAGGGCCCGTGGCGACAATACCCAAGCACAAGCTCATGAAACACACGCGAACAAAAAGCGTGCCTTCAAAACAGCACAGCCGCACATGCAAGCAGGAAGACGAAGCAGCGGCAGCACGCGTCTTGCCGCCGAGGCTGGCACCGCATCCCGCAGCGCCCTCTACGACGGCGCCGACCTAGCTGTAACCGAGCCGAACATAATCTGGACACGAGCGGGCGGCGCTTTCGCGCGCGTTCTGGGGAGAGTGTCAGCGCCTCTCTTGCTTATTCTTACACCGTGGTTACGACAAGGACTTCTCCCCTTCCCTCCTTAAACCTGTCCTCCCTAACAGAGCGGCGTCACGTAGAAAGCTTTACACTGTTTTACACCCCTGTTAACTGTGAACGTTGCTCATCCTTGGAATACATTTGGTTTGCTAAAGCGTATATTACCAGACATTTTAACCCCCTAAGTATTACACATTTGTACGCCTGGACTAACAAATTCACATACTTTTTTCTCCCCAATCCATCGAAATGTGGAACCAGCTACCCCTAGCATACGAAATTTGTCACTTGACACGTTCGTTATGGCAATCACTGGTTCCATACCTTGTGATTATTAGAAGCATGTATTGGATACAACGTATGTATGTACTCGTATGTATGTATGTATGTATGTATGTATGTATGTATGTATGTATGTATGTATGTATGTATGTATGTATGTATGTATGTATGTATGTATGTATGTATGTATAGACACGTGTACTTGTTTATCTTTCACCGGTGACCGCTTTTAACCGGCTAACAAATTTTAAACGTTATCGCTCGGCGCAGAACGCGCCTACATGTATCGGACGTTTCTAGAACGTTATCGATGCTTCTTTCCGTTGCCTGTTTTCACCGACGCTTATGTAATCTGATTGCATGAGCGACGCGAATTGTCTACTACTTTCTGGATGCCACGCGGGCACCAGTTGCTCTGGAACCTTCGATGACTCATGTTTAAAAGCCGACGCGTATCGCCGCTGATGAGATTTCGACGATCGCCGACCGTATTCGCCGCATCGTTGTGCTTCCAGTGCAACTTGCTTTTGTGGGCACAGCTTCGCCCAATAAAAAGTCTGTTTCGTAATTTACAGTTTTGCGACTGTTTTCTTCACCGACTCTACTACGTGACATCTGGTGGAGGTGCTAGTGCGTTCATGCACCAAAGGCCCCCGAAAAGCCGCGATCCTAGCCCGAAACCAAAGGACAACAGCAACGTCGCCAAGGACCAGCGAGCTAGCCGTAGGCAGCAAGGACTTATGCCGGTCGGAGTACGGAGTTCTTCCCGAGAAGACGACAGCGATCAAGGCCAAGTCAATGACCCCAAGGCAGCCCCAGGGTCTTCTATCCTGCTGCAACAACCTCGGGAGCCACCGAACTTCCGCGGATCATCGGCTGAAGACCCTGAAAGCTGGCTGAAGACATACGAGAGGACCGCAACGTTGAACAAACGGAGCGACGACGACAAGCCGCGCCATGTCTATTTTTCGTTGGATGACGCTGTTCGGACCTGGTTTAAGAAAGAGAGACCACCCTGGTGACGTGGGTCCTATTTCGTGAGAACTTCGTGAGGACCTTCACGAGTGTCGTACGATAGGAAACGGCAGATCGAAGTTCTCTTCGAAACCAGAGTGCAATTGCCGAACGAGAACATCGCAAATCTTCACGGAGGAGATGACTGACCTCTTCCGCCACGCCGACCCCGACATGTCTGAAATAAAGAAAATTCGGTTCTTGATGCGGGGTGTCAAAGGGCAACTATTCGCCGGATTGATACGCAACCTGCCCAAGACTATCAGAGAATTTGTGTCGGAGGCCACAACGACCGAGAAGACGCTTGAAATGCGCGCCACGCAATACAACCGCCGTACGCTGACAAACTACGCCGAAGCTCAAGTGCTAGGCGCCGACGACCTGCGAGAGACGATCAGAGCGGTCGTTCGGGAAGAACTGCAGAAGTTATGCCCAAGGTCGTAGCCTCAGATGGCTTCGATCGCTGACATAGTTAAAGAGATTCAGCACTCACTGGAAGCGACAGAAGTTCGACATCGCCTCAACCACAGCCGGGAGCGATGACCTACGCCGCCGTCGCCCGCCGTCAAGGTCACCCTCTGCGCTCGCGCCAGTTCCCCGTAACGCCGCCGTTCCGTCGTCCACCGCCACCGCCGCCAGAACGCCCGCCCGTCGCCCAGCGCAGCTTCCAGAGGAAGACGGACATATGGCGCGCCTCCGACCACCGCCCGCTCTGCTATTACTGCGGGGAAGCCAGCCATGTCTACCGCCGATGCCCATGCCGTGGGATGGGCCTACGAGGGTTCGCCGTCAACGCTCCACGTCCACAGCTTGGCTACCTCGTGGAGCCCAGTGGCAACCACGAAGACCCTCACGCTCGCCGACACCAGGTCGCTACATCTCGCCGCATCGCCGGCCCAACCCGGGCCAATCTCCCGCCCTTACCCGGGAAACTAAAAGCAGCAACCGATAGAGCGGTGTTTGCTCTACGGCGTAATAGCGAAGATCCTCCGCCAACGACGACGACGATTCGCGCATCATCACAACATGGTATCATCATACCGCCTGGCAATAGCCTTGGCGACAACACTTTGCCGCCGAAAGAAGACCTGCCGACGCGACGTAGCAGCAGCGGAGCAAGCCGACGCAGCCGTGATCCGACGCCATGACTTAACCGCAACGCCCGACGACGGTCTACCGACCTAGACGTGCTAATCGATGGTCATAACGGCCCCGCTCTCGTCGACACTCCATGGAGCCGACAATTCCGCCTTTAGTGGCGCGTTCGTCGCCAAGATGAAGAAGGTGAAGACGGCCTGGCAAAGACACGATATCGGGACAGCGTGAGGCCACCTAATAACGCCGGCTGGAATCTGCAAAGCACGAGTCACGGTAAACAACCGCACTTACCCGGCGAGCTTCGTAATCCTGCAGTACTGCTCCAGGGATGTCATCCTAGGCATGGACTTTCCAAACCAACACGGTGCCGTCATCGACTTAAGGTCCAAGTCGATAACGCTTCCACCGCACAAAGCGATACTACTTGATACAAACATCTGTTACCATGCCTTGAATGTGCTTGAAGAACAAGTCACCGTTCCTCCTCGCTCCAGCGTAATGATTTCCGTCGGTACAGAAGTGCCTGCAGACGTGGAGGGCGTCATCGAGGGCGATCATATCACTGCTCGACCGTGAAATTTTCGTTGCTAGAGGCATAGCTGCGCTACGTGAAGGAAAAGCAAGGCTGATGCTCACAAACTTCAGCCATGAATACAAGCACATTAACAAAGGCACCACGGTCGCCTAAGTTGATTAAATAGTACGAGTCAGCAGTGCTTTCGCCTTCACGGATTCTAGCACACCTCCAACGACGACTGTAGTACCTGAACTAGCTTTCGACGTCAATCCGAACCTTCCTACACATAAGAAAGAACAGCTGAAAGTCCTGCTCCTGCAATACAAGAACTGCTTCTCGTCATCGTCTAAGATTCGAGAAACCCCGGTCGTCAAGCACCCCCACATAACCAACGACTATGTCCGCCTACTACGTCAGAGCCCGTACCGAGTTTCGGCGCGCGAATGCGAGACCATAGGGCAACAAGTCAACGAAATGCTACGCGACGACATCACCTAGCCGTCCAAGAGCTTCCCCCGTGGTGTTAGTGAAGAAGAAGGATGGAACCCTACGTTTCTGCGATAATTATCATCGCCTCAACAAAACCATGAAGGACGTATACCCTCTCCCACGGATTGGCGACGCCTTGGATCAACTCTACAACGCAAAGTATTCTTCGTCGATGAACCTCAAAACTGGCTATTGGCAAATCGAAATCGACAAGAGGGACTGGGAGACGACTGCCTTTATAACACCAGACGGACTGTTCGAGTTCAACGTTATGCCGTTTGGTCATTTCTCGGCACCTGCGACTTTCCAACGCGTCATGAATAGAATACTCGCAAGCTTGAAGTGGCACACTTGCCTCGTCTACTTGGACGACGCCGTTATTTGTGTTTGCCTCAAGCTTCGAAGAAGACCTCCGGTGCCTTGACACAGTTCTTCAAGCAATCAAGACCTCCGGAATCACGTTGAAGCCAGAAAAGCGTCACTTTGCATACGAGGAGCTCTTGTTTTAGGACCACGTCATCAACAAGTCTGGAGTGTGTCCTGACCTACAGAAAACTGCGGCCACCACTGACTTTCCTCCGCCCGCCGACAAGAAGGCAGTGCGTAGATTTCTCGGGCTGTACGCCTATTACAGGCGCTTCGTCAAGGACTTTTTCACGGATCGCCGAGCCACTGACGTATCTCACGAAGGCCGACGTCAAGTTCCAGTGGGAGACGCCACAAGTCGAAGCATTTGAAGAACTGAAGCGACGCCCGCAATTGCCACCAATACTTGGGCATTTCGACGAAAACGCCGATACCGAAGTCCACACCGACGCAAGCAGCGTAGGGCTCGGCGCCGTGCTGGTGCAGAGGACTGACGGACTAGAAAGGGTTGTAAGGTACGCTAGCCGGTTGCTATCGAAGGCGGAAGCAAATTATTCCACAACAGAAAAGGAGTGCCTCGCCATCATCTGGGCTACATCAAAGTTTCGCCCCTACCTCTATGGCAGGCTCTTCAAAGTTGTGAGCGACCCCCACGCTTTGTGTTGGCTAGCTTACTTCTTCAGGTCGCCTCGCACGATGGAGTCGGACACTTCAGGCATTCGACATCACCGTCGTTTAGAAGTCTCGGCGTAAGCACTCTGACGCCGACTGCTTGCCTCGCGCCCCCGTCGAACCACCGCCACAGGACGACCAGGATGACAACACTTTCTTTCGACCCATCAGTGCCGACGAACTCACCGAACAACAAAGAACCGACCCGGAACTAAGGGGCCTTGTAGACTACCTGGAAGGCAAGACCGTCGTTGTGCCGAAGGTGGTCATGCGAGGATTGGCGTCGTTGTTCTTGCAAAACGCCATTCTCCTAAAGAATTTCTCGCCACTCCGAGCCAACTACCTCCTCGTTGTACCCTCAGCTTTGCGTTCAGTGGTTCTGTAAGGTCTCCATGGCGACCCAACGGCTGAACACCTCGGTATTTCCAGCACGCTCGCAAGGATACAAGAAAAAAATTACACCATCTTCCCGTAGGGGAACCCTGAGTAGTATGCGAAGTTCCCGTTAGTTTTCAGATCGGCCTGTCGCCGCTGCCGTTTCGTGGCTGCGGCTCGAGCCCTGTTCTCCGAGGCGCTGTCCACGGCGCTGACACTGGCGTTGACGCTGGCGCTGTCCGTGGCACTCATTGCGGCGTTGCGGGAGGAGAATGAGAGGACGAAGTTCGGGCAAAACGAAGTTCATTCGGGCAAAACGCCGGAAGCGTGCTCCGGAAGCCGGAAGATGGCTTCCGGAACAGGAAGCGGAACCGGAAGTGGAACCGGAAGCAGAAGCCGGCTTCCGGTTCCGGCTTCCGGAAGCCGGAGCTTGGCGTACATATAATATATATATACATACAAGAAGAGCTGGTGAGGCTTACACAGTGCTGACTAACGGCCACGTGCTCTGCTACAGAGGTCTTCCAGATAAGAAAGAATCCGGGGTAGGATTTCTAGTGCATAACAACATAGCGGGCAACATTGATGAATTCTACAGCATTTATGAGAGGGTAAGAGTCGTCGTAATAAAGCTGAATAGGAGGTACAAAATGAAGGTAGTACAAGCCTATGCCCCAACCTCTAGTCACGATGATGAAGAAATAGAACAGTTTTATGAAGATGTTGAACTAGCAATGAGAAAGGTGCAAGCTCAGTATACTTTAGTCATGGGCGACTTCAATGCAAAAGTGGGGAAAAAGCAGGTTGGTGAGCAAGCAATTGACAACTACGGCATCGATTCTAGGAATGCAAGAGGAGAGATGTTAGTAGAATTCGCGGAAAGGAATAGGCTCCGAATAATGAATACCTTCTTCAGGAAGCGCAGCAACAGGAAGTGGACCTGGAAAAGCCCTAATGGAGAAACAAGGAATGAAATAGATTTCATACTCTCTGCCGATCCAAGCATAGTGCAGGATGTAGAAGTGTTAGGTAAGGTTAGGTGCAGTGACCATAGGTTAGTGAGGTCTAGGATTTCTCTCAATTTTAAGAGAGAGAGAGTGAAATTAGTCAAGAGGAAACAGGCCAACCTAGAGGCAGTAAGGGTAAAAGCAGACCAATTCAGGCTGGTGCTTGCAAACAAATATGCAGCTTTAGAAAAGGAAGATAAAGACAACATAGAGGTAATGAATGAAACCGTGACTAGGTTGATCTCAGAAGCAGCAATTGAAGTGGGAGGTAGGGCACCAAGGCAACCGGTAGGTAAGCTCTCCCAAGAAAAAAAGGACCAAATAAAGAAACGACAGAAGATGAAAATGTCCAACTGAAGAGATCAGATAGAATTCTCTGAACTGTCAAAACTGATCAACAAGAAAAAAGTAAGGGATATTCGAAATTATAACGTAGGAAAGATTGAGGAAGCCGTAAAATATGGACGCAGCATTAAATCAGTAAGAAGAAAGCTTGTCATATGACAAGGCAAGATGTATGCACTGAAAGATAAGCATGGTAATATCATCAGCAATTTCGATGACATAGTAAAAGCAGCGGAAGAATTCTATACTGACCTGTACAGTGCCCAAAACAGCCAAGCTACTTTCATTCAAAATAGTGATGAACCGGACACAGAGGCTCCTTCTATAACTAGCGCTGAAGTTAGAAGGGCCTTGAAAGACATGACCAGGGGAAAAGCTGCTGGAGAAGATGGAATAACAGTAGATTTAATCAAAGATGGAGGAGATATGCTCGAAAAGCTTGCGGCCCTTTATACGCAATGCCTCACAACTTCATGTGTACCAGAGAGCTGGAAGAACGCCAACATTATACTAATCCATAAGAAGGGAGACGTTAAAGAACTGAAGAATTATAGACCCATTAGCTTGCTTTCAGTATTGTATAAAATATTCACCAAGATAATTTCCAATAGAATCAGGGCAACACTTGACTTCAGCCAACCAAGAGAACAGGCTGGCTTCAGGAAGGGATATTCTACGATGGATCATATCCATGTCATAAATCAGGTAATCGAGAAATCTGCTGAGTACAATCAACCTCTCTACATGGCTTTCATAGATTATGAAAAGGCATTTGATTCAGTAGAGATACCAGCAGTCATAGAGGCATTGCGTAATCAAGGAGTATAGGAGGCTTACGTGAATATCTTAGCAAGCATCTACAAGGATTCCACAGCTACCTTGGTTCTCCACAAGAAAAGTAAAAAGTTACCTATCAAGAAAGGGGTCAGGCAAGGAGACACAATCTCTCCGATGCTATTCACTGCATGCTTAGAAGAAGTATTCAAGCTCTTAGACTGGAAAGGTTTAGGAGTGAGGATCAATGGCGAATATCTCAGCAACCTTCGGTTTGCAGATCACATTGTCCTATTCAGCAACAATGGAGACGAATTACAACAAATGATTGAGGACCTAAATCGAGAAAGTGTAAGAATTGGGTTGAAGATGAATATGCAGAAGACAAAGATAATCTTCAATAGCCTGGCAAGGGAACAAGAATTCAGGATCGCCAGTCAGCCTCTAGAGTCTGTAAAGGAGTACGTTTATCGAGGTCAATTACTCACAGGGGACCCTGATCACGAGAGAGAAATTTACAGAAGAATAAAATTGGATTGGAGTGCATACGGAAGGCATTACCAAATCCTGACTGGGAGCTTACCACTGTCGTTGAAAAGAAAAGTGTACAATCATTGCATTCTACCGGTGCTAACATATGGGGCAGAAACTTGGAGGTTAACAAAGAAGCTCGAGAACAAGTTAAGGACCGCACAAAGAGCGATGGAACGAAAAATCTTAGGACTAACGTTAAGAGACAGGAAGAGAGCGGTGTGGATCAGAGAACAAACGGGGATAGCCGATATTCTAGTTGACATTAAGCGAAAGAAATGGAGCTGGGCAGGCCATGTAATGCGTAGGATGGATAACCGGTGGACCATTAGGGTTACAGAATGGATACCAAGAGAAGGGAAGCGCAGTCGAGGTAGGCAGAAAACCAGATGGGATGATGAAGTTAGGAAATTTGCAGGCGTAAGTTGGAATACGCTAGCGCAAGACAGGGGTAATTGGAGATTGCAGGGAGAGGCCTTCGTCCTGCAGTGGACATAAAATATAGACTGATGATGATGATGATGATGATGACAAGGAGAGGAGGGGGAGGAGGATGCGCAGTGAGGGTTTGGACGCCGCTCGGAGGTTGGATGGAGGAAGGGAGGCATATATTAGGCGTTGGATGCAGTAACCAATGTTGCCCACCCAGCTTCGGCGGGCCACTGAGCCTAGCGGGCCAACTATATGGCCGGGGTGAAGTCACACGATCGTCACAACCCCTTAACCCCAGTTTGTTTGTCTACGCAAACAACACAAACCAAAAAATGTTAACCAAGCCTCAAGGCCCAGCGTAACACTCGAGGCGATGCCTGCAGGGGAACCGCCTTGTCCGGCCCCAGCAGACCCAGCAGCGGCTTGTGGTCCGTGATCGCCTCAAATTCTCTGCCCCACAGGTACTGGTGAAAGCGCTCGACCCCGAAAATGAGGGCCAGGCCTTCCTTATCCAGCTGGCTGTAACGCTGCCATGCAGCAAGCAGCAGACGGGAAGCAAACGACACAGGGCGTTCCTGGCCATCCTTGTGCCGGTGCGCCAGGACGGCTCCAACGCCGTACGGCGACGCATATACTGTTAGGACGACAGGCTTGTCCGGATAGAAGTGCACCAGCACTGGAGCCTTGGTCATTAGCTCCTTGCTACGCTGGAATACCACTTCCTGCTCCTTCTTCCAGGTCCACTGCTGACCATCTCGAAGTAGAAGATGGAGGGGCTGTAGATGCGCTGACAGGTTCGGTAGGAAACTCCTGTAGAAATTGATGAGGCCGAGTTATCTCTGAAGCTCCTTGTTGTGGGGCTTTGGCGCCTTGAGCACAGCATCAACTTTGCGGGAGGCTAGGGACAGGCCAGCCTGGGAAATGACGTGTCCCAGGTACTCAACGCTGGGGGCCAGGAAATCGCCCTTTTCCAGCTTGAGCCTGAGACCGGCGTCCTGTAATCGTGCCAGGACGTAGTGCAGGTTTTGCAGGTGGTCCCCGTCGTAGGTGCCAGTAACCAGGATGTCGTCCAAGTACACCACCACGTGCCTCATGCCCCTGAAAAATGCCACAATTTCGCCCTAAGGGCGAAGCAATGAATGCGCTAGCAACACAGCAATGTCATACGAAGTAAGGTGAGCGGCTTTGGGAGCAATAGGAATTGTAGTAAACATGAGCTGATTAAGTAAGCAGCAAGCGCATACGCCGCAGCGGGCGAAGCTACGTACGGTCTATCGCTTCAACGGAAACTGAGCGGCGAATTCACAGCTCATACAAAGGTAAGAGCCGTGTGGAGATGAGAGACGGTGCGGGCGAGCGACGAGCGCGGTTGTTGGCAGAGTAGATGTGCGCCCCCCCCCCCCCCCTCGCTCCCTCCAGCGCTGGCTTCCCGCTTGTTGGCAGAGTAGAAGTGCGCCCCCCCCCCCCCCCCGCCCCGCTCCCTCCAGCGCCGGCTTCCCACTTCCTTGCTTGCGCGTGGGAGATTGAGTGCGTTCGCTCTCCGTGAGAGCGCGCGTCCCCGCACGCTTCGGCTCGGGCATATGGCGCGCGGCGAAGATTTTATCTATACGGAACCTCACGGCGACGGCGACGACGACGGCAGAAATCCGTTTGAAGTGTCCATATAATTGCTATCGCAATAAAAGTTGTCCATCTCCCTCTGAAAGATGGCCGGGGCTGAGGCCACGCCAAACGGTAAGCGCGTGTACTGGAAAAGCCCCATAGTTGTCGATATCGTGACATACTTCCGGGAGGCATCCTGGAGCACCAGCTGCTGGTAAGTGTCTTTGAGGTCGAGTTCTGTGAACTTCTGTCCCCCGGACAACGCTGACCAGAGATCTTCAATCCAGGGCAGCGGGTACTTCTCGACGGTAGCGACGGGGTTGATGGTAACCTTGAAATCCCCGCAGATCTTGACACTGCCATCTCGCTTGAGGACTGGAACTATGGGAGCGGCCCAATCAGACGTCTTGACGGGCACCAGGATGCCCTCTCGCTGTAACCGTTGCAGCTCCTGGGTGACCCCGTCCTTCAGGGCGAACGGCAGTGGGCGAAGCTTGAAAAAATAAGGCCGGGCTTCCTCGGGAACGTAAATGCTAGCCGTCGTACCAGCAAATGTGCCCACCCCCGGTCGGAACAGGGACTTGAAATCGGTCAAGAGGCTTGGGACGTCTTTAACCACATGTAGGATGGCCTCTTGGTACGCCGGCAACCGAACGCCCAGTGCGTGAATCCAGTAGTGGCCCAGCAGCGTCGGTGATGATCTCTTGGTTAAATAAAGGGGAAGGGTTGCCTCCCTCTCACCAAAGCGAACGCTGACCTGGGCCTGCCCCTGGACCTGGGCGAGCTGTCCGCAGTAGCTGCGCAGCATCACGCCCGAAGCCTCGACGGACACGTCGGGGAATGTACGCTTGAGCAGTTTCCCGGCCATGACCGACACGCTGGCCCCTGTGTCCAGCTCCAGGGAAATTGGGTGCCCGCAGACTTCAACGGTCAGCAGATATGGTGGCACAGACGACGGAACAAGGCCTGTGTGCCACATGTCGAAGATTGGCGGGTTCTCAGCGACGACGTGGAGCCTGGCCGCTGAAGGACCCGCGCCTGCTGCCGCACGGCCCCGTCGCGAACGCTTGCGACGGCTACCCTGACCGCGGGCTTGTGTGGAACCTGGGCTTGATCCAGGCTGCTGCTGCTGTCCGCTGTTCGTCCTCCCCCCTCGGCAAACCCGTGCGAGGTGCCCAGTTTTTCCGCACGTGATGCATTGTGCTTGGGAGAACTGGCACTGTGAGGGGGAGTGGTCACCACCGCAGCGACTGCACATAACACCCTTAGTCATCATCTTGTTGACCGTTGCTTCCGTCAGCGGTGAGCCGGTCGCGCGTGCAATCTCGCCGGCGTCCTTGGGCGCAGCGTCCGTCGCCTGCACTGCTTTGACGACGTCGTCCAGTCAGGAAGCTCCAGGAGTCGTGTTTGCATGGTGAGGTTGTTTATCCCGCAGACGAAACGGTCTCGGAGCAGCGAGTCGAGCTGGTCCCCGAAGGCGCAGGCACTCGCTTAACCCTCGTAACGCAGCCACGAACTGACCGAGGGTCTCTCCTTCGCGGCGGCTCCGGTTGTTGAAGCGAAAACGCTCCATTAACGTTGACGGTGCCGTGCTGACATGCGACCGCAGTGTGTTGAGCAGCTCACTCAGGGTCTTGCCATGCGGTGTGGCCGGCTTGAGAAGGGGCCGTATTCTGAAACGTTCGCCTAGGCGAAATTTCTTTTTTCGCTTTCAGGCGTGCGCTGATTGGCTGTTTTAGCAAAATTGGATGAGCTGATTGGGTGGTTGAGCCCGACGTCATTCAATTTTGCTCAACCAGCCAATCAGCGCGCACGCTGATTTCGCCTAGGCGAACGTTTCAGAATACGGCCCGTGGTCGAGCACGAGACTGAAGACGCGGGTCCCGCAGCTGGCCTGGAAAATGTCCCGCTGTTTTGCCTCGGGTGTGTCGTTCGCCCGGAAAAACACGTGAACTTGTTCCTCGTAGACTGGCCAGGCGGACTCATCACCCTCGAACGGCTCGAGCGTCCCGTACAGCGGCATGGCGGTAGGAACGGCGGGCGGCGTTTCGCCGCTCTCGGTGGCTTGGGTCGACACGTGGGATTCCTTCGTCGCCCTCGGTGGCTTCCACAGATGTTCACGGATTCGTGGGTTCGAATGCACAGTGCATGTCTTCCAATACCATCCTCGTCGCCAGTGTCATGATCCGCCCCGGACCGTGAACGTAAGGGGTGGGGGGGGGGGGGGGGGGGCTGAGGAACCCGCGTCCCAGATACGACGCACAGCGTGGTGGTGGTGTACGCTGACTGAACGCCGAGCAGCTGTGCTCGCGCTGTTTATTAGATGCAGTAAGCAATGTTGCCCACCGAGCTTCGGTGGGCCACTGAGCCTAGCGGGCCAACTAAAGATATGGCCGGGGTGAAGTCACATGATCGTCACAGACGTGGGATGCCATCCTTCCGTACGTGACCTTCGCATACAACACGGCCGTACAACAAACGACGCACATGGTGCCGTTCCACCTGGTCCACGGAAGGAACCCGGCAACGACGCTTGACGCCATGCTACCGGACGTCACCGACGAAGACAATCTCGACGTTGCCACCTACTTATAGCGCGCCGAAGAAGGTCGACAGCTCGCCCTCCTGCGCATAAAGAACCAGCAGAGTACCAATAGCCGACACTACAATCTTCGATGACGCTTCGTCGACTACCAGCCCGGCGACCGTGTTTGGGTCTGGACTCCGATACGCCGACGAGGACTTAGCGAGAACCTGTTACGACGCTATTTCGGACCTTATAAGATCATCCCACGTATTGGCGCACTGGATTATGAGGTCGTGCCAGACGGCATTCCGCAATCATAGCGGCGCCGCGCACGACCTGAAATCATCCACGTGGTGCGTCTTAAGGCTTTCTACGCCCGCTGACGAACTTAAGGACTTAGTTGCTTCGTTGCTGTTGTTGTTGTTTTAGAGGCGAAGCTCCTTATAGCGGCACCCGTTCCGTCCCCGTCGTCGTAGTAGTAGTGTGTAACCAGTAGTGTGTAACCAGTCTGAGAAAAATGAGAAAAAAAATTCCGAAGTTGTGTCCGTAGCGTGGAATCGAACCAGGGACCCCTCGCTTCCGAGCGCGCGGCGTTAGCCCACTACGCCACGAAGCGGACATGGACACACGCACCACGATGTCAATAAATACCCAACATTAACGAAAGGCCGCGTTTCTAGCGCGTTTCTAACGCGTTTGTGCTAGCGCGTTACGGCCCGTGTAAGAAGCTGGTGTAAGACGCTGTGGCCTCTCCGCCTTACCTTCAACGCGTTTCGAACGCGCTGCCCAAAGCGGTGGCAAGTCAAGTTCAAGTCGAGGAGCGTTTATGAATACGGGGGTATACTCTCTCAGCAGTCATGTGATGGCGTCGGCAAACGCGGTGCACGTTCCGGCATGTGTAAATGGCTGCGTAAGACGCTGTGGCCGCTCCCCCTTACTAGAGAGTACTGCACGTTTCTAACGCGTTTGTGCTAGCGTCCCCTTAAGCGGGAGATCCGATGATTCCCTCCGGAGCTTCGCCCACTCATCATCATTCACCTCGTGGATATGCTGTGATTTTTTTCTCTTTATTATGCATGGCTTTGTTTTCGCTTTTGTGCTTGTAGCATCGGGACGATGCTTTTGAAGGGGAGGGTAGTGACACGTGTACTTGTTTATCTTTCACCGGTGACCGCTTTTCACCGGCTAACAAATGTTAAATGTTATCGCTCGGCGCAGGACACGCCTGCATGTATCGGAAGTTTCTCGAACGTTATCGATATTTCTATCCGTTGTCACCGACGCTTATGTAATCCGATTCCATGAACGACGCGAATTCTCTAGCACTCTCTGAAAGACACGCCGACAGCAGGGATTGATCTGGAGCCTTCCATGACTCATGTACAAAAGTCGACGCGTTTCGCCGCTGATGAGATTTCGACGATCGCCGACTGTATTGGTGGTAAAACTTTATTTCCCAAAGAAGGGGTCCTGAAGGACACTTGGCTAGGCACCAGGTATTCGCCGCTACCGTTCTGCTTCAAGTGCAACTTGCTTTTGTGGGCACATACATGTTCGCTCAATAAAAAGTCCGTTTCGTAATTCAGTGTTGCGACTGTTTTCTTCATCGTCACTACTGGTGACAGTATGTCGCCCACTCATCATCATTCACCTCGTGGATATGCTGTGATTTTTTTCTCTTTATTATGCATGGCTTTGTTTTCGCTTGTGTGCTTGTAGCATCGGGACGATGCTTTTGAAGGGGAGGGTAGTGACACGTGTACTTGTTTATCTTTCACCGGTGACCGCTTTTCACCGGCTAACAAATGTTAAATGTTATCGCTCGGCGCAGGACACGCCTGCATGTATCGGAAGTTTCTCGAACGTTATCGATATTTCTATCCGTTGTCACCGACGCTTATGTAATCTGATTCCATGAACGACGCGAATTCTCTAGCACTCTCTGAAAGACACGCCGACAGCAGGGATTGATCTGGAACCTTCCATGACTCATGTACAAAAGTCGACGCGTTTCGCCGCTGATGAGATTTCGACGATCGCCGACTGTATTGGTGGTAAAACTTTATTTCCCAAAGAAGGGGTCCTGAAGGACACTTGGCTAGGCACCAGGTATTCGCCGCTACCGTTCTGCTTCAAGTGCAACTTGCTTTTGTGGGCACATACATGTTCGCTCAATAAAAAGTCCGTTTCGTAATTCAGTGTTGCGACTGTTTTCTTCATCGTCACTACTGGTGACAGTATGTATGTATGTATTATGACTACGGTTTTTTTTTTTTTTTTTTATTCGTTGCACTCGTGTTTTACATTGTGCTAGGTACGGTGTTCGGTCGCCAGACCTCTAACAACCGAAAACCGTAGGTCTTATAATGGTATTTTGCACGGTGTCCTTTAAACTTTTTTTTTTTTTTGAACCGCTTGGTTACCGTTCGCTGGGAAACACGGTGTATATGTTTGTGCGTGTGTATTTGCCGAAGAGACATTCACATATTGAGTGATGGTTCTTCATGCTGGATCAGGTTGAGTGCCGTCACGAGAAACTGAACCGCTATAGCGCAGATTGCGCACTCGTTCACCAGTGGTGTCAAGTCGCGAGAAGCTCAAGCGCGGGTGCCGCTGTGCGCGAGTCAGCGCGAGTGTTGGACGCACCTTTCACGCTATGGGAAGCGGCCGTGCAGCCCGAGCGACGAGGAGGCCGCCGCCGCCACCTGGCCACAGTCTTGGCGGGAGAGTGGAAACGGCCCGCGGTGGGCGCCGCCACCGCAGGGAGAACGCGCGGGGGGCGAGCAGCGGGGCGGCGCCCGCCGTGCTGTACCGGAAGCGAGCGCCCATGTCACGTGATTTCGGGGGCGGAGTCTCCGGCAGCCAATGGGCGTTGCGCTGCATCGGAGCGCAACGCGCGGCGCGTACCCGGAGGCCCGAGTCGCGCGTGCGCGTGCGACGATGCTGCTGCGCAGGTGGACCTGAAGAAGGATGCGCGACCCCCCCGGCTGGGTCCGGTGCTGCGCGCTGCTGCTGCTGCTGCCGTGCGCTGTGCGAGGCTGCTCGCCAGGACCCGGCGGCGGCCGCCGGCGCAGCCCGCGCAAGCTGACGCCGCTGGTGTTCAAGCAGCACGTGCCCAACGTGCCCGAGAACATGCTGGCGGCCAGCGGACTGCCCGAGGGACGTGTCGACCGCGGCCACAAACGGTTCAGAGACCTCGTGCCCAATTACAATGCGGATATCGTCTTCAAGGACGAAGAAGGAACCGGCGCCGACAGACTCATGACGCAGGTGAGCTTCGCCCCCCCCCACGCGACGTCGAGCCCGCTCATTGGGGGTAGCGACGAGCGTCCACCTGTTTCGCGTTTGCCGCTCGCGCTGGAAACGGGGCCGAAACGTCTGCCTTGGGGTTCGGCTGGAAGCACGTACGATTGGTACGTCATTGTGGTCATTGAATGGTATGTCATTGGTGGTTCTTTATTAACTGCACATCGACAGCGTCGTAAACAAGAAAGGTGGAGGTGCTTCTTTCTGCCAAAAGCTGTCACCCACATGCAACAGTTATCGAATACCCACCACGAAAAGGAGATCCTGACCTTAGTTGCGAACTTAATATCAGTAACAGGTGCCGCTAATAAATATACCGGCAAATTTTCATATTTTACCCGCACAGCGAACTGGATGGGATTCGCTTTCGGTGACTTTGATTCTTTTACCGCCATAGCGGTTACCGTTTCTTTCTCTTTTTTTACCCCACTATGGTCGCTTTGATATCCGCCACAGGAAATTATTTGCGAGTATGAAGTAATGCCAGGGCCCCGCAAGGATTCAAAACGACAGCTTGTCGTGTTTACTCGCCCATGCTGTACGGTGAAGAAGAAGCTCGCAAAAATATTTTGCCACGTTTTGCGGCTTGTCCAGTGCCGGTGTAAACAAAATCAGCGGTGTATGAAGCCAAAGCCACGGAGGAAGCGAAGACACGTGACGCTATGTCGTGTCAGTGCTTCGCATTGTGGCCAGCCGTAACTTTGCTCTCACCCGCGGCTACTTCTAACAAAGAGAAGCGCGTCCTTTGCAATTCTTGTTGCCAGCAGTGTTGCTCACCTACAGGTCTGCGTCATAGCACACGTTAATTCACAAGTCTCCAACAGACGTCCAGTACACGCGTCACGACGTCACTTTATGAGCTGCCTGGTGGGTATTGGCGCTCAATTATATTTACACACTGGGAAATGCACACACAAGCTGTTTATACAGTATTGTGGTGGTCTTTCTTTTTTTGTTTGTGTTTACTTCGACCACTTAAAAAAAGAAAAAAAAAAGCCCATACATGTTACGAGAATCATGTCTGTACAGATTATTTACCCGCCAAGGCGGGCATCATTTGCAAGAGAAACCAAAGCAATTCATCAGCCGATAAACTAATTGTAATGAATAACTTCTCGCTCGTAAATTCTGCGGGCCATATAAATGTCGGTGGCGGCCATGTAAACAGGAATAACGGGCCCCAAATGATTCGTTCAATTTGCATCCAGTGCTCTGCGTAAAAGGGGCTGCGCATCGCGGCCCGTCTCGCCCCAGCTGCTCAAGTCCCTAATTTCGCACAGCCTGAACGAGCAAGCGCAGCGTCATTTCGCCCCCCCCCCCCCCCCCCCCCCTTCGCGCACACATGGTCGAGAGCCGAATGATTTTCTGTCTTCGCTCTGTATGGCCATTTCAAAATATAGAAAGGCATCTTTGTGGGGATTTGGTTCGCCCCTTCATTTGCCTACATAAACAAGTCGCGTAAAGTTCGTAACTCATAAGTAAATTGAATCAATTAGATTACCTGGTAAAAAAATTGCGTTCGTTTTCCTACAAATGCTGTCCGCCAGGACAGATCATTTATCTGTAGTTACGTAATTCGAGCGACTTTCGTGGGGTTTTCTTTTTTTGTGTGTGTGTGTGTGTTTAGAGTAAAAAAAGAAAAAAAGACGGCATATACATCGTCCCAGCACTCTAATTTTGCTTAAGTCTGTTAGTTACTGAGGCCGGTTACTAACCCTTACCATCGTTGAGTATAATAGTTTCTGAGCTATGTCTGCTTTGATGACGTCTGTAGTGGCAAGGTTGACAGGTTTTCTTCAAGTGCTTGTGCCCTACAACCTGTACATCACTGCTGTTATTCAGCTGTTAAGGTGTAATGGGACGCGAAAAAAAATTATTAACTGGGCTGCATCATACCTAAGTAACTGAAAGCAATATGTTGATAATAATGGCACATCTTCTCGTAATTAACATCTTTATTCTGGAGTGCAACAGAGATCAATGTTATCCTCCGTAACATTAATTTTTCAATGGATCAAATTACCTTAACAGAAATCTTGAGCTTCGATCAAACTGGTGTGCATCCTCGGACATGGTCATACCTTTGCATCACTAACAAGATTATTCGATTTTTGTTCACATCTGATACCCCCTGACGCGTGTCGAGCAGCGTAGGTATGTCGCGATAACTTCCCGTCAGAACGTATAGCTTGTGTTGTAACGCTATAGACGCAAATTAGGGTTTTTCGACCACAGGTTAGGCAGCTCCACCTGTTAAGATTAAAGTCATATAAATCGAGAATCAGACGCTCTGTTGACTAGGCCAGCACCCCCACACAGCAGCCGACGATAATTAGCTGGAAAACTTGAACGCCTAGCTGTGGGGTTTGTTGTCTATAACCGCTTCAGGGTCTTCGTCCCAGACACTCTCCTCAGCAAAATTAGGCTTCTTAAAGAATAGACGTAAATCAGCAAGACGTAACTTGTTCCATTCTTGGGGAACTGCAGCGCAGATATGGACAAGGACAGAAGAAACGAGACGAGCGCTATTCACTCTACGTTGCAGAATTTCGCATCAAACCAAAAGAGCACATAAAGGGCGGCTAGAGGGTCTCGTCATGCGCACAAACCTGTTTTTGCACGCACCAACTGTTACGGCTGCTCCATCTTCCCTAGAACAAAAACTGATTGGAATTTCCTGACTCGTAAAGTCGCTTGGTTAAGTAGAATAATTCATGTATTTTGTTTTCTGTATGAGTTCACGCGTGGTTGCTTTTATTCTTTGTGATGATACTGATGTCTTGTACTTATTTTCACATTTCAAATGTTGTTCTATTTACAAACTTGATGACCATTTTGTGACAGTGGCTCTACATATCTGTTAGCCCTCCGGTGCTCGGACCCATTGTGGATCGCAGTATTGAACAGGTGAACAGGAGGGAAGTGAGGGGAAGCTATTTTATTATTCACTGCAGAGCGGTGTGCCCAAATTGGCTCACACGCCATCAAGAAAAGGTTACCATGTAGAGCTTAGCAGCACCATGGCTGTTTTGCACACCCGCATTCCAGTACGCGTCAAAAGCTGTCCCTTAGTGAGAGTAGTCATGCTGGGTGTAGCGAAATTCCAGCATCTATTGTATATCCAAAGAGGCCGTTGCGTTTATGACAGGTCACGGAGGTTTCCGTAAAGAATACATTGCTGCACTGCGGTTTCTGTGTGGGTGGCCCAAGTCTCTTCGACATCCGCATTGCAGGAGGAAAGACGCCTCGTAGCCCGTTATAGTCGATTGAGGCTTCTTACATGAAACACGTTTGATACGCGATGCATGGATACCTCTACCTATAACATGAGTTGTTTCACACTTTGTCAGAAGAAGGATGCATTTTCTTAGTTCGCAACGTGGTTTACTTGTGGTGCGCAAATCTGTTTGTGCGTGCTCGCACCTTCCATATAAAAAGTAATCCTGTCTCATCTTAACAAACGTACTAACAAGTAGCGCTATTTTCAGTTAGAATGAAGCGTTATAGCTTGGGGCAACTTCGATGTCGCCCATTGAAATTGATGCGAAAAGCCGAATGGTTTTCGTGGACCGATTTGAATGAAATTTGTTCCATTCGAGAGAGAAAGGTAAGTTCGAGTGACTGATGGAAGCGGAAGTTTTGTTAAACTGCCTCGAAGTTTTTACAAATATTTCCTCAAAATCAGTAACCTAAAAAAAAAAAGTTGATCCCCGTTTTAAAAGAATTGGGAA
This sequence comes from Dermacentor silvarum, assembly GCF_013339745.2. Classification (NCBI taxonomy): domain Eukaryota; kingdom Metazoa; phylum Arthropoda; class Arachnida; order Ixodida; family Ixodidae; genus Dermacentor; species Dermacentor silvarum. Next base: position 21,306,622 of record NC_051159.1, read on the forward strand.
GCAGTGTCAGCTTTGTTGCACATTCACAAATACAAGTCCATAAATGTGCAGTCTTTTATGAACTGCAGTTTCGCTCGAAGCAATGACAGCGCTCAGAGGGCGCGACAGTGCGCATGCGCTGAAAACAGTGTCGTCAGAGCCCAAGGGGAGCGGACGCGCACGTAATTGAATGGCATTGAAGGGAAGCGTGTTGGTAGGTCATTGTAATTTTAACTGGCATACGTAGCACTAAAACGGCACAAGGAAGTACGCAGGACGAGCGCTAACTTTCAACAATTGATTTATTGCAGCTGGTGCCTTCCCTGTGAGTATATATATGCTTCCTAGTTGCAATAAATAAATTGTTGAAAGTTAGCGCTCGTCCTGTGTTCTTCCTTGTGTCTTTTTAGTGCTACGTATCCCAGTTAAAATTACAATACCCTTTGAAACGGGATGGTGAAAAATGGTCAACCAGCCTGCCTGTGTTAATCGGGTATGTCGTATACGTACATACGTTTTATTCTAACATTTTTTGTATATATCTCCTTAATCTTTTTTTATCTTCCTGAAAACTTCTCTATCTACCGCTACATATGCCTGTAACGGATCCGGTCGTATCAATCTCTTGCCTACTTTTTTTCCTCCAATACTCTAAACGTCTGTAGCTTATCTCGACTGCTGACCGGTTGATGCTTCCGTCCTCTTTCAACCGAAGCGCTCCTGGAAGCTGTGCGTTACCTCGGGGTATCACTGGGTGAATACCTTCGTATTCCATTAGGATGCGCTGAGTGGTCTCCGGATTGTCGCTGCAGCAGACACGTCTCATATTGTTGCCACTATTTGATCCGGTATGTTATTTTCCTTAGGCAACCAGCTCGAGCCTCAAATATTAAGGCACTGTCTTTTGTCTTATCGTACAGATATTCTCCTTCTAAATTTTTGGCATAGAGAAGAATTTCTATGCCTACTCTACGAGGGAACCCGTCCGTCCCTCCCTCCGTCACGTAAGATCCATCCATGTTTCATGAGCATTCTTCGAAAATAATTTTACTCCGCGCTTCTCTGACTTGAAAAGAGGACCGTGTCAACCTGCCCTGCCTCAGTTGCGGTTTTACCGTGGGCTCCCAAAGCCGACCGGCCAACCGATCCTTGGTTAACTTCCAACCGCGACAAGATATCCGGGCACACAATGACATTTGTGCGAACTCCTTTCAGATTCCGGAAGATTACGGCTATAGAGCAGCAGCGGCGCACCGAGCGGTTGTCGTCTTCGAGAAAGCATCAGCAACGCCGTCGCCCGTACACGCAAACCGAGAGAGTAGTTTGGGCGAGTTCACTTGTAGCGCAGCTCAGAACGAGCAAAAAGGCGAATGAAGGGTCACCCTGTTCTCCGTTCCTTTTCATTACCCCTTCTACCTTCCTTTTTGCTTGTTCTGAGCTGCTCTACAAGCCTAAAAGACGAGAGACAAGCTTGACGAAAATGGCTAAGTGTTTGACACCCCAGGCGATGAGAATGGTGATAAGAAAAAAAAAAAAAATGCTGAGGTCGCGGTGTTGAAACCGGCAGAGCGGAACGTGGTGGCCACTGTCGTCGCGCTGCTAACCTCCATTTCGACGAGGGTGTAGCGTGCATCAGGTTGTCGAAATTATTCCGGAGTCCCCAACTACAGCGTGCTTCATAATCAGATCGTAGTTCTGGTGCATAAAAACGCAAAGTAGTTTTTTTTCATAGTAGCAAAGTATTTTTATGTCCACTGTAAACTATTCAACAAAATAGAAAAATAAGCGCTGTCTGTCGTCTTCATGTCCAGGATGAAAGTGAGAACAAGGACATCATCATAGACGCACTAGAGCGATGATGATAATCCATGGCTATGACTTGTGCATATTTTTACTGATTCAGTGAATCGATTGAATATAATTTATTTGGAGACGATATGAGTGATGCAAACTCGCGTCGTGGACGAACGAATCTTTTTCCAGCTTTTGCAGAAAGCGCCCCGCGAAGGTTTAAAACACTCTAATGTGTAGGCAACGCCTTCACTTGTGCTTTCAACGTGCGTTGCCCACGAAATTTGTTTATGTGCACAGTGTAGACTGAGGTGATTTAAATCAATTACGTGGTTTTACGTGCCACAACCACGATCTGATTTTGAAGCACGCCGTAGTTCGGTGCTCTGCAGGGATTGATTCTGACCACCTTAACGCACACCCACCTCAGGGTACACGGGCGATCTTCCATTTCGTCCCCATGGAAAGGCGGCCACCACGGCCGGGATTTCATCCCGTGACCTCGTGCCTAGCACCGCATCGCCACAGCCACTTCATAATTGCAGGTTAGCGACTATTGATAAGCGAGTATGTTCAAGCCTACCGCTTTGGCTAACCTCATTAGTCTGCGATCCTCGGTTTTTGCCCCGCATCAAGGGCCATTTTGATATGAGATTATTTGGAAGCGCGACTCGGTCAGGATTAGTATACATTACGAGAACAGTGAATCGGGCTAGTTGCTGTTGATTCATAACAGCCCAATATACGAAGACAAATGGATACACAAAATGACAGCGCATGGTTCTGTCGTTTCGTGTCTTCGTATTTTGCGCTGTAGCAATTGCGATACTTTCGATATATTATGCAGATCATCAGCGAATAACCGAGTGGAGGTTAATATATCGTGTCTTTAGTTCTTTACTACTGGTGTTTGGTTTGGGGAACAACTACAGAAACAAATTTACCAATATTATTCAGCACACAGAAGATACTGAGGCTGATAGAGAACGCTACAGTTCTAGCACCTAGCGATCAACTATTAAAAAATATATAGGCTAATCAGAGTGAACGCTCTCTATGAATACAGACTATTACGAGCCTGTCTTAGCTACCAACGCTCACAATTTCTGTTCATGGAGATGGCGAATCTTCCTTTAAAGAAAAATGCCTATGAAGCAAGAAATACAGAAATGTGGAACGTTCCTTATTTTCGTACTAATTATGGCTTTGAAATGCTTCGCTGTGCTCTTCCACAGATTCTAAATCATTACAAAAGCAAATGAATAGATGTGTCACATGAATTAGCGGCTCTTGTTGTATAAACTATGTAGTTGGGAGCAGGCGATTTAACGGCTCTTGTTTAAAGTAGGTAGTGTAAGGAAATTACAGCGGCTTTCTTTGTTGCACAAGCTATGTTTTCACTTTGTTTTTATGGCTCCATTGCACGATCTGAAAGTGGATTCACATCGAATCCGGTGCAGACGTTAGACAAGTATACCACTACCATAAGTGACGTGTAAGACGACGTCACACAAGCGACGTATACGTCACGCGCGGACGCACGTGAGATCAAGTGCATCCTCATTTTTCCAGGCCGTCTGCCGAGCGCGACTGCGTTATTAAACAAAATTATAGCTTAAAGAAATTGCGTCGTAAAGTACGAATTACAGACAAGCTGCAGACATGATAGCTTCGGATTGTTATTCGAATGTACGAGACAACATAAATCTGCTACTACGAAAACTGAAAGCCATTTTCCAGCTGCCGTTTCGTGGGTGAGCACGCTGTGAAAAATCCCGACCAACTATAGAGGCTAACAGCTTCGCATGTAAAAAAGAAAGAAAAAAAAAACAGTGCTCTGATGCTGTCTTTCAGCTGCTGTCATTGAGAAAGCGTTCATTTGAATGGCTTGTCCCTCCGCATCCTGTTAAGCTGTACTGTGACGAAACAAATAAAGCAACCAGTCAATCATATCGGAAGGAAAGTCATTGATAAGAGATGAGGATTAGTAATGCGCCTAATGGAATACCAGACGCAACATAAGATAGCAAGGAACGCAAGGACAGAAAATTTCTTGCCCAAGGTCAGAGAATCTGCGTCACGTGATGACAGTTTAGCAAATGATGATAAAGGTGAAACTGGCCAATAAATTTTGGGAAAGCCCGTAAGGTGGAGGAAGGTTCGTGAAAAAGAACATTTTCATCCAATTTGACAACGCCACGTCCCAATCCTGGTGGGTGGCAGATACGTATATGGCCAGCATGTCGATGAGCGTTCAGTTCGGTCATTTTGTCAAGCCTGTGGATGGCAGGCCGTGGTCAGTTTGTGTTGCGTCAGGCGAGGCTTTAGAATGTTATCGATCGCCTTCAATAGACAGTGTCTGCCTTGTCGGTCAGGAGTTGCCCAGGAGTCATGTGCAGGAGCATTATCTTATGAAGCAAGAAGTTCACAACGTTGGTCGCCCAGCTAGTGGGAAGTGCACAGCTGATCAGAGACCGCGTCGCATCGTCTCTATAGCATCGGCGATACACATGTTTCAAGAGGCAGATAAAGCAAACGGGCCACGTAAGCTGAGGCGCGAACGACACGATTAAATGGCTCATATTGGACATCCAGACGCTGAAACCGACCAGAAGGAGGGAGTGTCGGCGTTCTTCGACGCTGACAAAGGTCACACAAGGTGACGTAACGACGCCCCAAGCGGGACGTGCCGTGCTAGTCGAACCGATGGTGTGCGCGATCGTATGTGCGTGAAACACCCAAGTCTAACGCTGTTGGCGCATCGTGAAGTTGGGTCAGTGCAGTCGAACGGTGGTTTGTCAGAATGTCACGCCAGAGGACGGAACCGTCAGGTTGCAAACTGCGACTATGTAAAACGTCATTGTGCACTGCAATGAGAGAGGCATCAGGAGTATGGGAATTGAGAAGGTCGATAGTCTTGCGCAGGGCCGGGTCACAGGAGCATTCTTGAAGAGTTCAGAGGTGGCAAGCACACAAGGACTGAAGTCGCTTAGTGCAGGTTCAGTCGGCCTCCAGATTCAAGCAGGCACGCTTGTAGACGACTGCATGAGAGAATTTTAGGGGCGAAGCTCCTTATAGCGACACCCGTTCGTCCCCGTCGTCGTCGTCGTAGTAGTAGTGTGTAACCAGTCTGAGAAAAATGAGAAAAAAAAATTCCGAAGTTGTGTCCGTAGCGCGGAATCGAACCAGGGACCTCTCGCTTCCGAGCGCGTGGCGTTAGCCCACTACGCCACGAAGCGGACTGGGACACACGCACCACGATGGCAATAAATACCCAACATTAACGAAAGGCCGCGTTTCTAGCGCGTTTCTAACGCGTTTGTGCTAGCGCGTTACGGCCCGTGTAAGAAGCTGGTGTAAGACGCTTGGCCTCTCCGCCTTACCTTCAACGCGTTTCGAACGCGCTGCCCAAAGCGGTGGCAAGTCAAGTTCAAGTCGAGGAGCGTTTATGAATACGGGGGGTATACTCTCTCAGCAGTCATGTGATGGCGTCGGCAAACGCGGTGCACGTTCCGGCATGTGTAAATGGCTGCGTAAGACGCTGTGGCCGTTAGAAACGTGCAGAGAGTACTGCACGTTTCTAACGCGTTTGTGCTAGCGTCCCCTTAAGCGGGAGATCCGATGATTCCCTCCGGAGCTTCGCCCACTCATCATCATTCACCCCGTGGATATGCTGTGAATTTTTTTGAAGCGGTAAACCCCAGAAGGCAGTGCGACCCGTGGTATCATTGTGGAGGATAGCCAGAAGAGAACTTGATGGTTACAGAAGATAGTCAAGGTATGCCTGTCGACAAGGGAAAATTTTGCGGGGTCCCAAACAAGAGCGGGGCACTCTTTTTTTATGTAATAATTTCTTTGAGCTTCAGAAATGAGGCTGCTGACATACGCAATAGCACGTTCCTGAGCGCGTTGACGTTGGGCCAGAACAGCGCTGATGCCTTTGCCATGGGCGTCGGTACAGACTTACATGGGGAGATTATTCAGTGTGAGCCAACACTGGTGCCGAGAGGGGAAAAGGGTTTAAAGTTGGGCGTGTTGGCGACTGCTAACTACACCTACAGCATCTGGAAGGCAGGCTACACGGACAGACACACTCAGCGCTACTTATGTTTACTCCTGTCAGTATTGCCTCCTTGCGCTGTACCTGAACCTGGAGAATACAGACGCTTGGGGAGGACCCCATCAAAAAAGAACGTTTCTCTTGCGAAGGCAAAGGGCTGTGCTGTCTGCGAAGTCTTTCATAACTGGAGGACTAATATGATTAAGATGACGCTGATGATGACACAAAAAATAGCGGCAGAAGCCAGCTCAGAGATGACTATGGACGGTAATAGCGTACGTATTCTCACTGTCGAAACGCTGCAGCAAATGTTGCGCGTGGCCTCCGAAATCGCGCTTCTTTCTGGACACGCCATCTAGTGGCACAGCCGAGAATTCCGCGCGTGGCCTACGCGTCGGTGCCCTCGCTTGCCACGCACTCCAAGTTGGCGCGAGGTTCATTGGAAAGCGGCACATAGCATTTGTGGCGCAGCCTGCTAATGTTGTCACATTTCATGTGCATTTTCTGTCTTCTTTTTTTCCTATCTTTAAGCACATGTCTAATTTCTAGAACCTGAAGGATGAAAAGTTGTTGCATTGCATTTCATGTTGTCGTATTGCATTGCACTCTTCGCCAATCGTCCGTGGGCTTCTCAGTGTTGTGGTGGCCAGGTCTCCTCAAGCTTTCCTAGACGCACGCAGCACATTTCTACCGGTTAGCTGTGTCAGTGTCTTTCTACAGGCCACATGAGTGGAAAGTGGGAAATGTCGCTACCAACCTAATAATGAGCTAATAAGCAGGCACCGTGGACTTATCGTCCGATGTCTTTAACGAGTATGCCATGCAAAATTATGGAAAATATCATTTATTCCGAAATCATGGACTTTCTTGATTCGGAAGATTTCTTTCATTCCTCACATCATCAATTTTCAAGAGTTATTTCCTGTCAAATTCAACTGGCTACCTTTCTTTACGACTTGCACTTAAACCTGGACCATAATCACCAAGCTGATGCCGTCTTCTTAGACTTCGCAGAAAGCTTTTGATAAAGTGTCTTATCCGGTCATTCTAATTGAACTTCCTGACTTAAACAATAACCGTAATGTTCTTAACTGGACTGAAGCATCCCTGAGTAATCGTTCAAAATCTGCATTTTTCATGAGCACATTCTTTATCCTCTTCCAGTAACGTCCGGTGTCCCTCAGGGAGTCAGTAATGGGGCCCGTGTTGTTTCTTATATACATGAACGATTCTCATGTTCGCGGAGGACAGCGTCATTTATCGCACCATGACCACTCCTTCTCAACAACAAGCCCTTGAAAACGGTCTTAACTCTTCGAGAAAGATGGGAACACTGGCTCATGACACGTAAGCCCAGTAAATGTAAATCAGTATCTATTTCGCGTTGTCGTAACCGCCCATATTTCCCTTTGACATTCGGTAACGGCAACGTGGGAGCTGCCGAATCATTTGAGGAATGCAGGGCTGAAAATTGAGCCGCACGCACGGATTTTTATAAAGATTGCTAGGTTTGTGTATCTTCTTGCTGTAAGTACATATTCCAAATTTCATTATAAAAATCAAATAGAAAAGAAGTTATGTCTGTCATACGGACAAAATAGGCATGTTACCTGAGGAAAACTATCATTTCAGAAATAATGACACGCTGAATGTTTTCGTTAGATACCTTCCAGGGAGGCTATAGTGCACGATAAGGCCAGTGGAATGTTTTCTATTAGGCTTTTTAAACAATGTCATCACTTTGAGGCTAACTTCAATTTTTTTTCGTTGTCGATATATGTCAGATATGTAATACTTTTTTTTGTGCTAATATAAATATGCGAATGTAGAAAGTTTCTCATCTTCGTGAGAAAATTTAAGCCCAGAAACTAATTTGAAAGGAGAATTTGGAGAAGCATTTTGGAAATAATAGTTTTCCTAAACTTTTTTTTGTTGTTGTTTTCTGCCAAGAAGTGCAAACTAAAAAAAAGTGAGCTCAAAGGTTTTGAGAACGCGCTGTTTTATTTTAAGACCAAAAATAATTCTTGAAAGTGCCCTGCTTCATAGGCTAGACCCTCCTCTTCAATTCGAACCTGCTCTTCGGCAATTCCTTCAGGTCGTATTCGCTTTTTTTTTTTCTACTTTAGAGCAGTCCAGCGCCCTTGTCCGCGCTCGCACACAAGGGCGGGCCAGCCAGAGCTATGAGAACAAACTATGATGGCGGCATAACTGCAATGTGGAGTATGTCGGATGATGAAGCTTGAATGAAGACAATGGCATAGCAACGAATGTACGATGACGACGTAGTGGCAATGATGCCATGACAACGGCCACATATTCACGATTGAATGGTTAAAATGTAATGGCGAAGAAGGAATGACGTCAAGAAAGTGATGAAAACGGGCGGCATTTGCAAATGATGACGATGTTACAACAGCGTGACGACGACGGGAATCTGGTGAGGAAATTAGCATGCAGACGAGGAGAGCATGACGATGGTGGTTTAATCGCGATAGAATGACGACAGCGCGATTACGATGGAATGACGTCAGTGGAAAGACGAAGGCGCTATGACGAGGACATGACGTTTATGAATTCACCAAGATGCGACAGTGGCATGACGGCAATTTGATGATGACGACTGTATATCACAATGGCGATGATGGTACAACGAGCGTCGAATAACCACGATGGCATCACCGCTACGTGCAGACGTGGCCCATCTAGTGGACAATTTGAGCCATTGGGTTGGCAAGGTATGCTCATCGCACTAATAATTCATCAGCAGCTGAAACAACGTTCGCATTGGTTGGCTGATTAAACTATGATTGTATTGCACTTAGTGTTACACTGACGAAAGGTCTTTTGTCGGTGTAACACTAAGCGCAACACAATCATGAATGTCCACCAACTAGCCTCGTGGAGTGCTTTACTAAACGACTCCACTAATTTCACTATAGGGTTCAGCTGGGTGTGTTCTTTAAGAGCGAACAGACGAGTAATGGTGCGACTAGTGGTGATTGTCCTTATCGCTTCCGGATTGATGATCTCGACATGGTCTCACTGCTTCATGATAAGGCAGTGAATCGGAGCCTGACAGAGTATGCCAGGTTGTACCACACAGCGAACAATGGTACGGGTTGTCTCAGTACGGGCTCCTACACTTTTAGGGGCAATCCTTTTTTTGGATTGCACTTAGTGTTACACTGACGAAAGGTCGGTGTAACACTAAGCGCAACACAATCATGAACGTCCACCCACGTGCACGTGCTGTTGCTGCACTTGAGCACTGTAGTTGGGTGAAATATAACAAAGTTTCCGAGAATCAATGTTTGGCAACGAAACTATTGACCACTTGCTGTGCCACTGTCCACGATATGCCCAAGAAAGACAAGAACTTGCTAACGCGCTAAAAAAACTGGACAATCGGACGCTTTCCGTGCAGGTGCTGCTGGAACACCGCCCCCATCGCTCGTCGGCCCATAAAGCGGTGAAGGCACTTTTGTGCTTCTTGAGGACGACGGGCTTGTGTCAACGTCTGTGACTATTAGTGCACTAACACACGCGTCAGCGAACTAACCGCTCATTTCCCTTCTTTCCTTCCCTCCTCTCTCTCCCTGTCATCTTTGTGTTCCCTCTTCCCATTTCCCCGGTGTAGGGTAGCCAACCGGACGTTATTCTGGTTAACCTCCCTGCCTTCTGCCTTTCTCTTGCTTCCTTCCTTCCTTTTTTGGTGACCTTCTAGCCGGTCTATCCGCATATGTTCCTAGTTTACCGTTTATCGGCCGGTGTAAAAGTCGCCATATCGCGCTTTGTCCACAGCGCCAGCCGCGACGATAAGCTTGTCGAGCCGAGAAATGGCACGTAGTAAAACCTGTGCCCGAGGCTGCCACGTCTCTGCGCACAGCTTTGCGAGATGGCATTTTCCGCAAGGAACGCAGACGCGTCCTTGCAGGCCCAACTTGTCAAATTTTGTTCCTCGAGCAGTGAAAGCACTCGATCCAGCAACGCAAGCCAGACACATTAGCCCGTGAGCTGCTTGAGCAACCCTGCAGATTGGAATATGAACGCAAATTCGCCTCATTCAATGGTGGTAATTAATATGATCGGAGCTGTCAGAGGTCTTTTTCGATTGCTAATTACTTTTGAGTGATACATATTCTTAGCTTTAGCTTATCCGGTTTCAATCCCAGTAAATAACTGGTTCAATAATTTTATTGACGTTGAAACGTGCTGTTCCTGCACTTGAGCACTGTAGTTGGGTGAAATATAACAAAGTTTCCGAGAATCAGTGTTTGGCAAGGCGTGCGGCAATTTTACTGCGCAGATGTTAGGAGCAACTGTATTTAATTTTAGAAAAAAAAATAGAATGAGACCTCATTTGCAACATTATGCGGTTACAATGCTCGAACAAAGAAAAAAAATGACGACAGAACTCATCTCATGATGACTGTGGATGGTAATGCGATTATAATTTGAGCTATATAGCGAAACAGCATATTTCTCAAGTGACGTTTATCATATGGAGTGGTCATTCTGAGAGTTCCTTTGCTTACGCCATATGCTCCGGTATGGTTGCACTTTTGGAAGGGAGTCTCTTGCTAAGGTCGCCCATGAGCATGGCGGCATGACTGTATGACGTGGACGCAGTGCCGACGGTGGAATTACGAAGAAATGGCATAGACAAAGACAATGAAATTCTTAAATGATGACGATGGCAGCGTGACGACGGCGACACGACGACGTGTGTGTAAAGACGATGGTGTTACGACGACCCGAAGCGGCATAATTGAGTGAGGATTGCGATAGAATGACTTCAATTGTTACTGAAGTCATGACGTTCAACGTTCCCTGTTGACGGATACTGCCTGCAGCCTGACGGAATCGACGCGGCGCAATGGCTTCATGGGTACGACTCGTTCTGCGCATCTTCATTCGACGTGATTATGCCTTCTCTTCGACACGTGGACATGGAATACGGCGCACCATCGTTGGGCACGCTGACATCACGGGACCATCGCCGGACAGCAAGGCCTGTGCCTATAAAAGGCGCATCTGCACGCTCCTGCTTCAGTGGACACGGCAGCACTGCCGTGACAATGTCACCGAACGTACCCTTGCTTGTGCAGGTTGGTGAAAGAAAATATGGCTTTCATAGCGATTATCTTTGTTTAATAGTGCTGCCGTGTCCACGTAGGCTTGTGCATTGTATATGTGACTGTTTTTCAATGGCATTCTTGTTACTCAGGCTTTCCGGAGATATTGAATCTAACCCCGGTCCTATTACTGAAAAAATGTTCGAAGAAATGATTAATACGCAGAAAGAAATTCTTGCTAAAATTTCAGTAATACAGGAAAACCAGACATCTTCTGAAGCTCGCATTCTTGAAATACAAGCCAGGCTTCAGGCTATGGAAAATAAACTACTGAGCGTTGATGAAAGTCGTAAAAAGCTTACTGACTTAGAGAGCGTTGTTAGTGATCACGAAACAGCGATGAGCAGCATTTCCAGGCAGCTTGATGGTTTTGAAAACCGATCTCGTCGCAACAATCTCATAGTTAGAGGTATAAAAGAGGAAGTGCGTGAAACACAGGAAACATTATTAAAGAAGGTTAATGATGACATATTTGAAAATAAACTCGGACAGAAACTGAATTCCATCGAAAGAATTCATAGATTAGGGAAGAAAACAACGGGCAAGGACCGACCTGTAATTATGAAGTTAACTGATTTCAGAGATAAGATGAAAATTTTGCAGAACTGTCACAAGCTCAAAAATACAAATATAAGCATATCAGAAGATTATTCCAAAAGGGTTACTGAGATCCGCCAAAAGCTTTGGAAATCATCAGACGAAGAGAGGCGCAATGGCATGAAAGTTAAATTAATCTTCGACAAGGTTAAAATTGGCGATGTTCTGTATAGTTGGGATGAAGTTACTGGCGGAAGAGTAAAGTGTCATACTCCCACAGAGGCCAGTCATATGTGACTCAAAAACTGCCCCAATGCATGCTTTAGCATTATAAATGTAAACGCCAGGAGTTTAGTTAATAAAGTAGCCGACATTGAAAGTATAATCTTGGAGCATGAACCACATATCATGGTAATAACTGAAACTTGGCTTCATCGAGACATATCGAATGCCGAGGTCACGCCTCCCAATTATACCTGAATAAGGAAAACCGGACAGGAAGAGGTGGGGGAGTGGCAATTATGGTTAAAAGTGATTTATTGTTTTCTGTACTTGATGTTCCGAAGGACATAGAATCAGTTTGGATTAAAATTATGGTGAACAACCGCACGGTGTATGTCGGTGGTGTCTACAGAGCTCCAAACTCCTCTGTAGACATGCTTATTAACCTTAGAAACTTTATGGACACGAACCTAAACCATGATGACTCAATAATACTTTTAGGTGATTTTAATTTGCCAGGCATCGACTGGAACGCGCTCTCCTTTGGTTCCACCGATACGTCAAGCTGTGAGCAACTAATAGAACTTGCGTTTTGCTACAACTTAACTCAAGTCGTAGAAGGTTATACCAGAGTATGTGCAACAACATCATCAATACTTGACCTAGTCTTTGTATCTTCTAAACTGTTGTCGTGTCCCTGTACATGCGACCTCTGTGATGGCTTGTCAGATCATAAAATGGCTGTAGTAGCTTTAGACATGACGCCAGATCACACGCATAGTAAACCTTCTAACATAGTTCTTAACTTTGCGGCCGCCGATGATGTCTCTGTGCTGGACTACCTGGAGCGTTCATTTGACGATTTCATGTGTCTTTTTGAGACCAGTGCTACAGTTGACGAATTGTGGGATAGCTTTTCAAACATAGTTGACTACTGTACCAGGCACTTTATCCCAAAGCGTTCGATACGCATAAGAAAGCGGAATCCATGGATCTCGAGAGAAATTATACACGCCAAACGAAAATTAAAACGGAAGCGGAGGGCAAACAGGAGTACGTGTGATCCTGTTAAAAGTAGTGCCATTAGGCACATGAGTAAGGACTTGAAGCGTCTTGTCAGGGAGGCTAGGGACAAGTTTTACAATGTCAGGCTCAAAAAGTTTTTAAATGAAGCACCTAGTAAATTTTGGCGCTATGTCAATCCTTCAAAGTCTCAAAGCGCGGCAGGTAACAACAGTCAAGAACGAGCTGAAAGCCTTAATTTGTTTTTCTGATCAGTGTTCACTTCTGACGACGGTTTGTCGCCAATCTTCACAGAATCTCCTGGCTGCCCTCCAGTTCAAGACATAGAAATAACAGAGCAGGGGGTCTTAAACTTACTTCTTCACTTGTGTGTTAAAAAAAGCCCAGGCCCTGACGGAATTCCAAATGAATTTCTCTTTCGATATGCAGAGTGGGTTGCCAAATACCTCACAAAAATTTTTCAAACATCTATTGCCACAGGGTCTTTCCCAGCTGCATGGAAACGTGCAAAAATTATTCCGATTCATAAGAGCGGCTCCACAACCGTTGTCAATAATTTTCGGCCAATTTCATTAACTTGTACTTGTTCCAAACTGCTGGAACATATTGTGTTTAAACACTTAATGGCATACCTAGACTGTAACAATATCCTACATCCTTCTCAACATGGATTCCGTAATGGTTTATCCACAGTCACCCAGCTCATACAAACCGTTCACGATCTCGCTCAAGCTATAAACAGCCGTGAACAAACCGATATAATATTCCTGGATTTCGCAAAAGCCTTTGATAAGGTATCCCACCCAAAGTCGCTGCAAAAAATTAACGCTATTTTCAGGAACCCCAAAATAACAAACTGGTTTTCCTCTTACCTCAGCTTTCGCAAACAGTTCGTCGACCTTGGTGGTTTTAAATCGACTCTTTCCCCGGTGGTCTCAGGTGTACCTCAAGGGAGCGTCTTGGGCCCTCTTTTGTTCCTGGTTTTCATAAACGATCTACCAAAATCTATCACAGTTCCAGTAAGATTGTTCGCAGATGATTGTGTCATATACAACACAATTCAATCCCCAAGTGACCAAGAGAAGCTAAGCATTAACTTACAAGAAATAGAAAAATGGTGCTCCACATGGCAAATGGTGCTAAATCCGGACAAGTCAGTAATCATGTCGGTCACTAGAAAGAAAAATGTAATGAAATACCCTTACATCATTGCAGGTAACGAAGTTAATAGAGTGCAACAGCACAAGTACCTCGGTTTGACCTTCACTTCCGACCTACGCTGGAATACGCACATAGATAATGTGTGCTCCAAGGCTTATCGAATAATTTGGGGTCTGAGCCGTAACATCCGCAATACAACTCCCGATGTAAAATTACTTTCCTATATAACACTGGTAAGACCAGTTATTGAATACGGAAAAATTGTGTGGGATCCCTACACCGCATCTGATATAGCAAAAACAGAAAAAGTGTAGAGACTGGCTTCCCGTTTTATATATAATAAATATCGCCGCATATATTCACCGACCGCGTTATGTAAACAAGCAAACCTTGAAACTCTTGAAGGCAGAACAAAGGTTGAAAGGATGAAGTTTCTTTTCATGCTGATTCACGGTCACTTTAAGATTAATACAACGCAGTATTTTACAGTTCACCCAGACCAACCATCTAGACATCGCCACAGTATGTACATTCCTGTGCCACTCTCTCATAATAATTGTTTTAAATACAGCTTTTTTCCTCGAGTGATTAAAGAATGGAACCAGCTGCCTAACTCCATCGTGAGAAGTGACTCTCTTGATGTCTTTATTGATCGCCTCGTACCATTCGTACACCACAGAACACCTAGACAATAGCACAAATCCCTGCCTCAACTTGTGTATTCTGTAATTCAGCTGTTTTTTTTTTTCTCGTCCAGTACATTTGTTTGTATATTATGTCGGATGTAGTTGTTGAGCTTATGCCCATGTATACTTATGTGCTTTTCTTCCACTCCTGTAATAGCCTGCAAAGGCTGTCAGTATTAATAAATGAATGAATGAATGAACGATGGCAAAATGACAGTGGGAAGATTTTGGTGAAGGTGTGACAACGACGGCTGGATGCCCGGTGCGCGTTAAAGAAGCCAGGTGGTCAAAATCCCCACTACGGCGTGCCTCATAATCATATCGGTGCAATTTAATTTCAATTTCTAAAACTGCATGACGAGAGTCCCAGTTAGAATCGCAACGACGGCGACGACATGACAGCGAATTCGTGACGACGGCGTAATGTGACGCTGGGATGACGAGAAGTGTGCATGACGAGTGACCACGACAGCGTTGTGGCAACGTTGACGGTATGACGAAAGTGGGAATGCGAAACTGGAATGACGACCATGCATGACAACCGCGATATTAGGCAACTTGGGCTCATGGGGGCGAGACGACGAGCAGGGATGACGACGATGGAACGACCCAAGCTGGTAGACAGCCGCTAGACAGCTTGAAAAATTGCAGCTCTTAAACTGAGGGAACTGAGCTTACCATTTCAGGTGTTTCCATTATTGTGATTCACAACAGAGAAGCGCACAAAGTTTGGTTAGCAGCCTCGATGCGCGACCACGTTATACTACGCCTTACAGTATGCTCTCGCAACTGATCGTTGAAGCAGCGACCTCTTTGGCCAATGTATAGTACCTTCAACATGAAAGTGAAAATTGGTACACCGCATAGGAGGGTACATCTTGCTGAGCTAGTTGGTGAAACAAAGCTATATTAAAAGAGGGATGCAAATTAGCGTGCGCACGCACACACAGAGAGAGAAGTAGACAGGTCTACCTCGTCTGGCTGTGCGTGTTAATATGCGCCCCTCTCCCAATAGGTAATGGCTTTGTACACCACAATTTCACAGCATGGCACGTAGGGCCGACGGTGTTTCCTCGTGGCAGCCGCTGATGTTTTGTCCTCGTCTATTACTTGCTGCGTTAATTTGGTATTAACAAGCCCTAAAAACACTTTGTAAGAGATGAGTTTGAATTTTGAAGACAATGTTCAATTCACTTTGCTCAATTCATGCGGGTTTGTCGTTTCTGAGATGTGGCTACATATGACCTCTTACCCATAGGGAAAATTTTGTTACTTTGTAATGCCGTAGCGAGTCGCAAAACTTGTCAAAATGTACCTCTCACCAAGACAAGAAGCGAGAATTATTCGCACAGTAGGCAAAATTACCGTACGAGCGTAATTATGGCCAATGCGGTCGAAAATTAACCACATTGCCCTTATAGGTGATCGTCCCACCTGGCCTCCTAGGCAATAAAAAAATAGAGAAAGAAAGGCGTTCATTTTTTCTTGCGCTAAGTATAGTAGGACGCCACAGGGATGGAACAGACACTGAAATGAAGCGGACACGAAGTGACACAGTGGCACAGTGAAGTGAAGTGAAGTGACACAGTGACACAGTGAAGTGACACTTAGCGCAAGAAAAAATGAATGCACACCAACTAGCTCAATTCATAGCTCTTCTAAAAGAAAGACGTGTCAATCAAAGTCAACGCGAATGAAGACAACGCCGCATCATATCGCATCGCGCCCACCGAATCCTCAGATACTCACATACACCCAGCACTCCTTGTCTAGTCGCCTGGTCTGCAGGCCTCTCTCCCCGGAAATTAATTAAATTATGGGGTTTTACGTGCCAAAACCACCATCTGATTATGAGGCACGCCGTAATGGAGGGCTCCGGAATAATTTCGACCACCTGGGGTTCTTTGACGTGCACCTAAATCTAAACACGGGTGTTTTCTGCAGTTCGGCGCCATCGAATGCGGCCGCCATGGCCGGGATTCAATCCCGCGACCTCGTGCTCAGCAGCCCAACAACCACGGCGGGTTCCTCGGAAATGGCTGTGCTGATGCCCGAGAACCCACTCCCGAGTGCCGCGGGAATCTAACCCAGACTTAATGAAGAAACAAATCATCGGGGTATCGAGCTATTGGCCTCGTGCACTACCGATGGCAGCGCTTCGAACGGCGCTCCCGTGACGTCAGAGGGGGAACTCTCCCTTGTCGTTTGCTGCGCTCCGGCTAGAATTGCTTCATTTTCATGCGTTTGCTGGCGCTCTGACTGCCTGCTCGCGTAGCACCGCGCTCTCCAATCTGTGTTTTTTCTAGTGTTAGTGTTAGTTACTGCCAGCACTGTGAGGACAACGAAGCTTGCAGGTATATTCCACATAACCGCCCGATGTGATCGCCCAGTGGCTCTGGCGTTGCGCTGCTCGAGGTCACTGACCTGACCTCTTCCGTGGCGGCTGCATTTAAATGGGGGCAAATTGTAAACAAGCTCATGTGTACTTTCATTTACGTGCTCGGGGGCTAAAGAACCCCATGTGGTCAAAATTAATCCCTAGTCCTACACTACGTACCTGATTATTATCGTGTGGGTTTAGCGTGTAAAATTTCAGAATTTGTTTTTTACATATATTTTTATTTTTCCTATTACCCCATCTCTCGCGGTCAAGGACACGATTACGTGACTCAGTCATAAAACATCGATCCGAGCCAGTAAATGAGAATCGTCACGGCTTTATAAATGAAGCACGATCGCAGGGCTCTTACACAAAATCTTGCGTTGACAAATCGGCATTGTAGTTGAATGCGAATTTCACATTTTGTTCGTAATTCCAGTAACTTGGTGTTCCAAATGTTAAACTTTTTCTGACAACAAAAGTCTTCTTATTTTACTGAGAAGCGGTTTACCTTGAACATTAGTGGGGCTATCGTTGCCAATTGCCAGGCATGCTTCGCACTATTTTCTTGCAAATAAATCTGATTACCGCTTTCTAACGCGGAAAAAAATTGTTTGTTTGGGTTAGCATAGTACTATTTCCGCTCAACGCATTTTCCCACTACCGGAAGCTACTCGGAAACATTACTTTATCAGCGTAATAATTAAAAAAATTAGGTTAAAGAATGCTTGTAAACATTTCGCCTTTGTACTTCGGCCTCCCCTCTCTCCTTGTTTTTCTTTGTGTGTTTAGAGCTGCAGCAACTTATTCGGTATAGTTCCCAGCAAACTTGCAAATTTTCTTGTTTTAGTCTTGAATACGTATGGCCCGCTCACAGAGAAAATAAACGGTGATCTAAGAAAAGGCTGTTACGCGATAGCGCTAATTATCATCGCTAGCGAATCAAGCCCGGGGAACGCTACACACAGTAGGAGCAAGGAAAGAAAGGCTTACGCTGAGCCGACTAACATGCAGGGGCCAGCGGTGGAAGTAATTCATTTTAATTAAAAATTATGCGAAGGTCAGTACTGCACCACAACACTACGTAATTTTGTTTTGCTAATTTTGTCCGCCATTGTATCAGACGTTCCAGACCCCTTTTGCTGCAATGCCACTCAAACAGTATACATGCATTAACGTACCGCAGTGACCACCTAGTTTCTTGAGAATGGCATCAAACTTCTTTCATGATATGCTTAACGCGTTGGGCAGCAACAAAATCGGAATGTCTGTGGCAAACGGAGTGGGCGATCGAATACGCAGCACGCATTGAACAGACAACACACTATTACAGCTGCAGGCACCATAGCTGAAGGCCAAATCCCGCAGTTCATTGTCAAAAATGCGCGTCAAACCATTGAGTGTGCCATGAAAACGGAACAGCAATGACGAGAAGCCAACGCAGTACACGCACGTATATACATGGAGACTAGCAGACGACATCAGGAGCAATGCACACTGGGCGTGGTGGCGACTACACCGCTCGATTTCGCAGGGAATCGTGTCCTGGGACATTTCGTTCATACTTGTCAAAGAATTTGCAGACTCGCTTTTCAAAAACTCAAGCACAGCAGGACGGCCGACAGCTTCAAGCTGCCTTCACGCAGCGAGCCCTTGACGTCACACGCGAGAGGGCGCCACTCATCTTGGGGCTAATAAGCAGGGCAGGCTCAGATATCCACCCCCACATAGGTCCCGATCTCGAGAGGACAGGGCAGGCCTTCCTCAACCTGCACCCCTCTTGCACCCGGGCTGTGGAAGCACCCCAACATTAACGCTGGAGTGCCAGCACCCGCCGCCTAGACACACCGTACACCAAACACATCCAAACCATGGACAGCTGGGAAGCCCTGCTAAGAAACAGAAACCCGCAGTTTCAGCAGAAGGCGGGCCCAGGACATCGCCACTGCCATGGCCATCGCCGCGACATCGCGCTGTACTAAGGATCGCACTTAGCCTTATGACGACAACCAAAGTTATCTCTCTCTCGACGTACATGAGCGTAAAAAAAATGGCTCAGGTTAACTTTTGTAAACATAGTTATCACGAGCGAAAGGTCTGTTTGGCTTGGTTTTGCAAAGACTATGCACACAGTGTTTCATTATTGCACGCTTCCGCGCTTGGTGAAGGATGAAGGCCCCTCCCTGCGATCTCCAATTACTCCTGTCTTGCGCTAGCTGACTCCAACTTGCGCCTGCAAATTTCCTAACTTCCTATAGCTGTCCACTAATTTGCTATGGCAATCGATGCTTCAACTTTCGGGCGGAACTTGGATTTATTTAAGAAAATGCGCATCTATGCATTGAAGCACAAAAGTAACCGGAACGCCCACCTGTTTCGTCCCACACTTTAGGAAATAACATCTCAAAATTGGTGTCATCGTAGAAATTATTTTCAAGTGGATGCGTCTTTCAAACTCGGCGGCTGCAATTCGTAAATTGCAATATGCGCTGTAATTATTTAGGAAGTTAATTAGCAGTTGTTTGTTCATTAGTCCAATATGCGTATTCCATTCTTCGTGCAAGAATTGTCCGCCTCTGAACAATCCAGCTCAAGGACTAGAATTATAATATCTGCTACAGACGATTTTTAAAAATTCCATAAATCTTAAAAATGATCACCCCATATACTAGCCGCCGTCTGCTGATCGGCAGACGGCGACACGCAGCCGACAACGAGCGGACGACGAGGCGAGCGGCGGCACATACGCAGTGCCTACTGGTGATATTGATTGTTGACTTCAAAAAAATTTTTCTCGCTTCAAACAAAATTTACTTGAATAAAAATTTCTAGCTCACAAGCTAAAGGTCAGTGCGCATAATGAGCTTTCTGACATATCTTTATCTGGAGGGCCTTAAGGCTTAAATGTGGCCTGAATCTCGTAGAAAATTCATTTTTTTGTCAACATTGGAGGTGTTTTTCTAAAAAAATATATGCTTTAAGAATCTCAAATTATTTCAGCATATACTATGGCAACATGCAAAAAGGAAGAAAAAATATTAAATTTGAAAAATGTGCGCAGTTTAAGTAAAAAAAATTTCTGAAAACGTAACATTTCTTGCTTTTTTACTCAGCCAAATAAACGCGATAAATTCTAAAATGCATTCAGTTATCACATTATATGAGAAAAGAATGCCTCTAGAATGCTTTAAAATAAAATTTGTGATTACGCCTAGTTTCACACTAGAATAAAAAAAAATTACCTCCAAACAACTATTGCTTCTTCTCGGAAACTTCAAAGAGCGCTCACGTGATCAAAAATCGTTTTTCGACCAAAATACTTTGGTAAAACCTTATTCACACAATAGCCATCTAGCCCAACTTTTTTCAAGAAAATCAACGATGGTCGCTTTTTGGGCTGGGACGTTTCGCGTGGAATGACCCACTGTACTCTAAAAATTTTAGCAAAGCTCATATGAGAATGAAATAATTTCTCACGCTTCCCTCTGGACGCGTGGCGTCGTCTAGCGGCGCCGCCGCAAAGTGTGGCCTCTGAGATGCGTGGCGTGCGAATGCTGAGAAAAGCGTCAGGCGGGTACAGCACTCTTCTCTCGTGCTGGACAGGCTGCCCCATCTAGCAGCGCCACCAACAAGTTTGCGCGTGACCATTCAGAAGCTCGGCACGCCGGCGAGTGCGAACGCTGAGTTCTCTCGCTGTACGAGCACATTCGTGGCGAAGCGCGTCGGGCTGCTGAGCTTGAGGAAGCCGTGTGACACGGATTCCATTCCGCCTAGCACCGGAGACATTTTAACAGAATATCTTAAAGTGTGCGGCACATGCGCATTCTGGGGCGTCGCCCAAGAACCCAGTAGTCCATGTTGTTTTCTATTAGGGCACAGGTCGAGTGACCCAAGTTGTAGCATGGATGAAGTTGGATACGTACCGCAATGTGTTCCCAAACAATGCTTGAAGTTGAAGAATGCAAAGATTGGAAGAGGTTTACACCCTTCTGGACGTTACTTGTACCCGAACGCTAATTATATGTCTTATTAGCACTTCCCGTCTTGAAAACGAAGCGCGCTTTACTTTTCTTTCAATAATGCTATATCACGCTGATAAGGCATTGATAGTAGTTTTATTGGCCGTATAAACTTATAAACATAAGCTTACTAACTAAATTAACAAGCACAGTGCTATGCGCGCACAAGCAAACATGAACGTCATCTCACTCGATGACAGTGACAGACGATGTCAAAACGCTGAAGTGAGAAAGCGCGGTTGCAGCAGCGAGCGAATTCATCTTCGTGCCGCTTCTCGGTTCAACGCGAGCTAAGCGGCGGTAACACAGCGCACACGAAGCTATCAGCGTTCGGCGCATTCTGTCCGCATTCCAGATCTCTTTGAAGGTAGGGCCCGCGCGGCCGCGCCATACGCAGCCGCCGCCGGGTGGCTGCATACAGTCACTTTATACGGGGCATCACGGCGACGCCGACGAAGACGGAAGAAATGCGCATGGAGGGGACATATAATGGCTATCGCGGCGAAAATTGCGGCAGAACCCATATCTCTATGTCTGGAGACAGTTATCCGTTAACATTGAGAGAGAGAGAGAGGTTTATTTGAAGAAAGGCAGAGAGGTCGGCTTGAGCGTTAGTTTGCTCTGGCCTGCTACTCTACGCTGGGGAAGGGGGGAGGGGATAAAAAGAGCGATGAATGATGATGATAAGATTAGGAGGTGCGTATGTACATGTCCATCCCGTTGAGGTCATACTATAGCCGTGCATGGAGTCCAGTGGCTTGAAGGAAGGCTATAGTCGCTTCGATGACCACAGCTGCGCTGTTGGCGTCAGGCCAAGGACTTATAAGACAATCTCGTCAGACATTGGTCTATTAGTCACTCGCTGAATAGTAGAAATGAGGCTCTGCCGTTCTCGCGCGTACGCTGGGCATGAGCAAAATATGTGCTCAAGTGTTTCTGGCACTGGGCAGTGATCGCAGTTGGGACCAGTGTCACTGCAGCCGATGATATGTGTATAACGCCTCGTGAGTTCAACACCAAGACGAATCTGGTGCAGCAGACTTGTTATGCTCCTCTTCAGTTTATGAGGCATGCGGAACTTCATTTTTGGGTCCCATTTGTGCAGTCGCTTGTGTCGTCGATCAGGATTGGTCCAGTACTCAAGTGTAGAGTTCCGCATAACGCACCGAAGCAGGGCGTTCGTGTCTGTTCGTGAGAACGCGATGCTTACTTCTGGCGCATTATTTACAGCTATTTTAGCTTCAGCGTCTGCTTGTTCATTTCCTATCACACCACAGTGTGCAGGTATCCACTGAAAGATGACGTGGTGGCCGCATTTGGTCGCAATGTCGAGAAGCTCTGCGATTTCTAGAGCTAAAATATAATAAGGGCCTTGTCTCATAACGCACTCAATGGCTTGAAGAGCGGGTTTGGCGTCGCAAAATAAAGCCCATATGCGAGGAGGCTATCTTGCAAGGAATCGTATTGCATGTCTCGCGGATAGCAACAAGTTCTGCAGCAGTTGAAGTGGTCTTGTGGTCTAATTTAAATCGTCGAGCGATGGACTTTGCGGGATGACAAAGGCCGCGGTGGAGGCACATGGGGTAACACAGCCATCGGTATACACGTGAGAAGTACCACTGTATGCTGTAAAAATGTGCGATAGGGTAAGTTGCTTAAGGCCAATGGATGAAACACAGGACTTCCTCGTAATCCCAGGGATTTGAAGTTTAACAAGCGGTGTAGGCAGGACCCACGGAGGTGCACTAGCAATGCATTGGGAAGAGAATCTAAACGGCAGAATGTTCTCATGACGCAATATAGTTCTTGAAAAACTGCAGTTTGGGTGTGTGGCAGGGAGTGCTGATAGGGGATGTTGCCTATGTCGGGTCAACAAGCGTAGGTGCACTCGAAGAGGTTCGCAGAGCATATATACGTTGATGGGACAAGCCCGAGCTTCCGCAATGGTTCCATTCGTTGAGGTGCAGTGTGGTAGGCCCAAGCACGTGCGCAAACCTTGAGCTTGTATGCTCTCTAACGTCTGCACACAGCTGGGTCTCATGTTCGAGACCGTTAACATTGAATCAATGTAGCGACATATCGAATTGCCACTGCCGAAACGAGTTAAGTATGAGGCGTGTGCTGCAGCGGGACACCTCTTTCGCGCTTATCTAAGAACACTCGCCGCCATCTAACGCCGCCAGCGCGTGGCCTGCGAAGTGCATGGCGCGACGGTATACGTGCGAACACTGAGAGACACGTGTCGTACGGCAGCCGGGCTCCGCTCTTCTTCCTGGATGTTTCATCTAGTTGCGCTGCCGGGAAGTCCGCGCCGCGTGAGAATTGTTCCGTCGCTTGTCGCACACTTAGTACAGTACACACGTTGGCATCAAAGAGGATCATTGCAGTCCATCACAGACCGAGTCAAGTCGGTGTCAGAGAGTTTATTCGAACAGCGGTGCCTACACAGTCCCGCATCTACACTGAGTCGGCGAAAAATTTCGTTGAAGAGCGGCGGCCCAAGTTGGTGTGATCGAAGCGCCAACCATTCTGCCGTGGACACAGGTAGGCGGGAGCATATATGTACATAGCCCACACAAAGTACGTCAAGTGCCCAAAGAATGCTAATGCATTAATATCGCAACAATCTGCGAGGCTCGTTGACACCATATAAGGTGTCCCTGGCGCGGTCCATCATTGCAACGTCATACACACATTCTGGTGCTTTACGTGCCTCTTTGTTTGCACTCTTTCTGATAACTGAAAATTTATGTATGTAGTGTTGTTTCCTTATCATTGTGTTCTCGGTTTTATGTAGGCCTTGCTATTTTGTAGTAGTCTGAAATGTGTGTAACGTTTTAAGTTACAAGTGTAAAACTGTCACGGTCCTGTTCGCGAACTGCTGTCATGTGATCAACGGGCGCCGACCAGTCTTCAAGTTGCATCAAGCAGCCCTGCGTCGGCTCTCCCTGGCTAGTCTGTAGCTGTGAGATAAATAAACATTTCATTTCAAAACCACGCTTTGATTATGATCGAAGTGGGGGATTCATTTTGACCACCGGAAATGACATGTTGTTTTAATGCATTCTTAGGGTGCTTCACGCACTTTCCGGAAGCTACGCCCATTGCAACGACGTTTATTGACTTGAAATAGATAGCGAATAACGCGGCGGTAGAACGAGCGGTGATTGGCCAGCGTTCGACGTCTTCGCCGAAATTACCCCCGGGAACGTCCCGGCGACCTGCAAGCTAACCACGATGAGCGGGTCTTGAGGCGCTTCCAATATCTCATCCCTGACGACGCAGGTCCGAAGATGGTCCGGCGGGTTCGATGACGTAGTTCACGGCAGGCGTGCACTCCACTATGCGGTAAGGGCATTCGCGTTTTGGTAGTTTCCAAGAGTTGCATTGGAAGAAATTGACAGCCACAAAGGTGTGCCAGGAAGAAAAGTGGGCGCGGTGGTGGCGTCGGCGCGACGGTTCGTCTGGCGCTCCTGGTGAGTTCAAGTTAAGGCCCATGCGAGTTTGCGCTATTCCTCAGCATGTCTTGCAGCAGCAGAAACTTGCGCACACTCGGCAGCATCTGGCCGGTACGGGACATTTGTATCGATAGTGTGTGACGGGTGGCGACCGCACAATAAAAAAAGGGCGATAGACCAGTGGTGCTCTGAGTGGTGTTGTATGCCTAGGTGACACAAGGCAGACTGACGTCCCAATTTGTGTGGTCAGCGGCGACATTCATTGCGAGCATGTCGCCAAGCGTACGGTTCAAGCGTTGAGTAAGCCCTTTGGTCAGAAACGCAGTAGTTGTCCGATGAACAACTTGGCACTGATCGAGGTTGGCATCAACGACTTCGGACAAGAAGACGCACCCCCGATCACTGAGCAGTTCCTGTCGTGGACCGTGACGCAGGATAAAACTGCGAAGGAGGAACGAGGCAACGTCGCGCGCTCTAACTGCCGGGAGGGCGGCGGTTTCGGCGTATCGCGTGAGATGGTCAACTGCGATGATAGTGTTACCAGCAGTTGTCGGAGGAAGTGGCCCATACAAATGAATGCCGACACGCCGAAATGGCCAGACAGGGAAAGCCTGTTGATCACCTGGCGACTGCGGGGCTGAAGATTTGCGGCAATGGCGATCGCGGCAAGAGCGTACAAACTTTTGAACATATATCTGTATATCGCACGCCAGTAGTACTGCTGTCGAAGACGTTGGTAAGTTTTCAGAGCTCCCGTGTGCGCACACCGTGAATTAGCATGGAAGGACGCGCAGATTTCAGAATGCAGACTGCGAGGTATTACCAGCAGCCACTGGCGGCCGTCTGAGTAATAATTACGTCGGTGAAGCAGGTCATCGCGATAAGCGAATTGGTGAACTTGACGACGTACCGTGCGAGATGTCGGTTGTGTTAATGAATCGCAGAGCAAGTCTCAGAGAGAGGCAATCCAGTGGTCCTGGCGCTGTTCGGAAGCGATGGTTCCTATGTGAATGGACGAAACAGTATACTGAGACGCTGAGGAACAGCAAATATTGTCGGGCCAGTAAGAACGTGACAGGGCCCCGGCGTCAGAATGATGGCGTCTGTTTCTGTACAAGACGCGGATGTCATAGTTTTGAAGCCGAAGTGCCCAACGATCAAGGTGGCCTGAGGGACCTTTCAATGATGACAACCAGCACATTGCATAATGGTCTGTGACGACATTGAATGGGCGCCCATGCAAATCAGGACAGAACTTAGTAAGGGCCCAGACCATGGCTAAACATTCTTTCTCCGTCGCACTGCAGTTGGTCTGGGCCTTTGTCAGTGTGCGACTTGCGTATGCAACGACGTATTCACCGAATGCGGATTTGCGCTGCGCAAGGACAGCGCCGAGGCCGACATCGCTGGCGTCCGTGCGCACTTCCCTAGGTGCTGTTGGGTCGTAATGACGCCAATTTGGGGGTGAAGTAAGAAGACGGCTCAGATTCATGAAAGCAGCTTCGTGAAGGGTGCTATGATGCCTGCAAGTTTTCGAATGAATCTGAAGTCCAATGAAACTGCACAGTTCATTTATCGACGTTGGTTTAGGGAATTCAGCGATGGCGTGAAGTTTGGTCGGATCTGGGAGGACGCCACCCTTGGATACAACATGACCGATTATTGTAAGCCGTCACTTTTTCAAGTTCAGCTGTATGTCGGCGTTCGTTAGGCATATCACGACACGTTTAAGACGCTGAAGGGGTGTGGTTGAGTACCGAGCAATGACAACAACATCATCGAGATAGCATAGGCATGTGTGCCACTTCAAGCCGCGTAGGACCGTGTCCATCATGCGCTCAAATGTTGCGGGCGCATTACAAAGTCTAATAGGCATTACGTTAAATTCTTATAAGCAATCAGACGTAACAAATGCTGTCTTCGGCTGGTCGACTTCTGCCACTCGCAGTTGCCAATATCCCGACCACAAATCTAATGATGAAAACAATTCCGCTCCTTGCGAACAGTCAGTGACGTCATCTTTTCATGGTAGCGAATAGGCATTCTTGCTAGTGATCTTGTGAAGGTGCGGGTAATCTACACAGACGTATCAGCGACGTAGACGTAATCTACACAGACGTAGCAAGTCGGAACTTTGTTCAAGGGGGGAACTTTGTTCAAGGGAACAAAGTTCCGGCAAGTCGGAACAATGTATGGCCTACAATCACTGAGCAATAATTTGCCGCGCTTATTAAATTAATTTTAGATATTGGGCATATACATATCGCTATTTAAACAGTCTGATCTGGCTGCATTATTCGTTGTGTAAATTACTTCTGTTTTTATAAATTGTTTTTGAATGCTTTTGTCAAGGTCATATTGCCTTTTCGTTTTTATTGCCATTGCTTTCTTCTCGTTCACAAATTTCACAATATACCTTATAGATTTACGCATTTGCGCATTTGTCAATGTAAACGTGCCAGCAGTGGTTAATGCATGTGCTGACATGTTGCACCAAATGTTTTCCTTTATTGTCTTTTCTTTTTGCTATTACTTGTCTTTATTGCGTGATTTCCTGACCTGTCTCGCTGCCATGTGTTAGGGGATTGAGAGTTTTCAAGCCGTCTCTTTACGGCCTGTAACGCGATAGCGTTAAGGGCTCCGTGTCACAGAAAATCCGGCGTCAGTGTCGGCGTCGGCTTTGGCGCCCGCGGCCGAGAAAATCATCCCCAACCACGTTTAGGTATGCCGCACCATTCTATCATTATTGTTGCTCATACCTCGTCTTGTATTCTTGGCAAAGCTATTCCTCGGAATTTTGAGAATGACAATCCACAAACAAATGTCTTCAAACATAACACCCACAGCGCATGCCTTCTATGTTAAATCTTCTCAGACTGAAATATTAAAAGTACGAAACAAAAACGTAAACCTGAAAATTATTCAATTTTTTTGGCGCGGCTGTGCAATACCTCCGGGATCGCCCCACGCAAGAGGCCGCGTTTCTACCAGAAAGCTCGCCTTCGTGCATAGCGTTCGCCGCCAGTGTTTCCCGGTAACCATTACGGTTGCTTAAGCTGCAGTTGTCGGGAAGCGTGAGAAGCAGTCAGAGATCTTTGAATGCTATCGCGTTCCACTCTTAAAAGCGAAGCTTAAGCGTACTCCCAATTTTTTTCTCACCCTCCTCGAATGCTCAATGGGAACTAAAGCTTCATTCATTCAGACGCGAACAGAGCCATCCTTCTTCGTAACAAGAGCAACAGGAGACGCCTATGGACGAATCACAAGGTCGCATTACTTGGCGGCGAAGCCTGTCGTCTACTTGCCCCTTGATAACAACACTTTCTGTGGCAGATACACAATAGGGGCGTTGTCGCAATGGTGGGTGGGAGCCGGTGTCAATGTTTTGCCTAACGTGGACGTGCGCATAAGGAGGACGTAGCGGTGGACGTGCGCACCGTGCGTAAGGGTGGATGCTGACATCGAAAGAAGAACGAAATTCGTTTAAGACGCATAGAAGCTGTGACGGCTGAACCGGTGTAAGGTCTTCGGTGAAGGTCTTCGGTGGTGGAGGGACCAAACACAAATGTGGACAATGCTTCAGACGGAGATAAATACTCAGGATAGGGTGGTTGGCAGAGGCTGCCTCATCCGACACGTTCATCACTTGCATATGGCCATACTGCCCAAGCATTCTTCCCAGAGCAGTGTCTCGGGATACGGAAGCGGGTTCGAAACAAAGGGAGTAACGCAGCCTTCCGTAACGACAACAGTAGCACAACAGCTTTCCGTGTAAGGAACAGGCCAGATGGCGAGAACGGGGCGCTTGCGTCGGAAAGACTGCTGCAGTACACGGGCAGAAGCGCTGAGGCGTTGAGGGGAATGTACATATGTCCACGAGCAGTTGACAGCAAATTGTAGGAACATCGGTTAAACTCACATTTACCATCGGTGATAGTTCAACTTGAGCACGTGCGCAGTGAACCACGGCGTTGTGGCGCGAAAGAAAGTCCCAACCGAGGATAATGTGATGAGAGCAAGAAGAATAAACTCAACGACCACGGGAATATACAGTATAGCTTGCTGTGCGAAAGGACAACCTCGAAAGTGGCGTCGTAACGTTCCGAAGTGAGCGGCAAAGTTTTAGTCCATAACGGCTCCAGTGTCCGTGAGAGCAGATGCACGACCCATGCTACACTGTGTATGTGTCTCTGTCTGTGCCTAAGCGTTCTCACGCCTACTTGGGACAGTCAGTGGTCGAATGGGATCGGGCTGTAATAGGGTTTGAAACAAACCATCGGACTAACTTAGGTCATTGGGTGCGTGCCGCTCTTGGGTAATTACATATAGTTTGTGGAAATGTTCCGCTCTACGATAAAGAAAAGGATCTCCGTTGCTGAGAGGAATCGAACCCACGTCACAAGGGCAGCAACCCAAGAAACGCCTTTGTTAACGTCTTAGCGAATCCACTCGCCAAGGCGCTAACACCGGCGGCGTCTCGTGTGTTGTTCTTAGGGCGAAAGACCCGCTGCAGTGCACGCCTCTTTTCGACGCTCGCTATTCAGTGCTAACGCCGACACTCATTGTGAAATGGCTTCTGCCGCAAGCCGAGCATTCTATCGAAATTGTTATCCCGCCGTGACCTCGTGCGGCGAAACGGCATCGCCACCATGGCGGGTCAAAGCCACGTCAAGCGCTTTGCTTGATTACTCTCAATCAAATCACTTCCTCTCAAAGCTCTAGAGTTTATTCGACTGAAAGCCAGTTATGTATCAAAAGTTAGCAGTCAAGACAACTAGTATATTCGCACTGGATGTGTTCGTCTCTAGAAATCCGTAGGGCGCTAGGGTGAAGCCAGTGCGTCAAGGGAGGCGGCAAGTGCGATATGTGCGTCTCTAGAGCGTTCTGGCACGGCCGCTGGATAAAAGAAAAAGCGGCCGTGGTTCTGGTAACAAGCCGAGCAGAGAGTGGACCCTCGCACTATTACAAGTTTAGCTCTTAGTTTTGACATAAATCAATGAGTACTCATAATTCAGCCGACCGTGCGTACTGATGGTTTATTAGAAATTAAGATGTCATCGAGTTGATATCAGGGAACTTGACGTCAGGCGCATGTGTCGAATGTACTCGCGTTTCGCAAAAGAAGCCAGATACCAGATAGGTGTCACAGAAAACTGGGTTGAACTCGTCAGGAATGCTTCGCGTAAAAATCCGCTGACGACCGGCCGGAAGTCCGGTAGCGGACAAAGCTGGTGAAATTCACTGCAACGGTTCTCTGAAAGAAAAAAAAAAGATTTATTTTGCAATGTACTTAGATGAGAGCCCTTCATACAACGCCAGCTGTGCATTCCACACACGGCCTGGCGTGCAGCGACGCATAAAATAAAGGGCCAGCGAGTTTCTGCTCCGCCGAAACATACGCCTTACCTGCCTGGTACCTTCTTGACGTTGCGGAACAGCTTATATTGACCTGTTTCGCGGAGCAGTTTGTTTTAGAGAAACGAGATGGCGCTCACGGCGGCGCGCCATACCTCTCCTCAGCGACCGCACACGAATACGAAACCATTACCGCTTTTACCTTGCGTCTGTGCGATCAGCTGTCGGAAATGCAACTAAGTTTTCGCTAACGCACTGTGCTCTAATAATGCTAGATTGAATCATGTAGATTGAAGACGTGTGCAGTAGTTGGCTGCAAAAATAGTGACTGGCATGTTAAGGAATGGAATGAATCTGTGTGGCCAAGTTCGCTGACCGCTGCTGCGACTGTCCGAACGTGTTACCGGCACTTCGAGATGTACGCCTTTCCTCGAGGATACAGGAATTTGCTCATCCGCCAGCATTGTATCGCTAGGCTTGAAAGAAAGGGCTTCATCAGCAGAACGTCGGCAAGGGTGAGTACCACTCGTTAAACAATGACAAAGGGAGTAGCGCCGCTTCCTGTCATAGTAAGCTTCGCGCATGTTATTTATACGGATATAACCCAAATGGCAGGAAAACTTACGCCCACTCTATCGCCGACGTATCAATAATAAGTGAATGGGCGCTCACTTGAATATATGCGTACTATATACGCACAATAAATGACGGACTACACCGATGGCGCACGAATGGTCGAAGCTGAATGTTTCGTGACGGTTCACAAGAGTAAGCGAGTTAGTAGCGGTAATATATATTTGCTACAAGGTATTACAATGTACAAAACAGCTAAGTTCAGAGCCTTGTGTGCAGCAAGAACAAATCTATCAGAACTCAGCACACCCGCGAGCGATTAGGCAGGAAATAATAATAATACTTTATTGATGACTTGAGTATGGTACAATACAAGAATCGGGCCTGCCAAAGCCGCAGTGGGCTTGAACGGCAGTGCCTGGCAGACAGCGACAGAGCCATCAGTAACAAGTTGTTAGGTTGTAGACAACAGTGAAAATAAAAAATGTGGTTGATCCCTCTTATATAGGAATCGGTATAGAACACGAAAGTGAAACGTGTCTTCACAGAAGTAGTGTAATGTTTATTGCACATTGATATATAATGTCTATTGGTGTTTTGTGGCTAAAGCGCCCTTAGGCGTTGATGCACCCACGCTGACGCCTGGTGGCACGTCTCCTCCATCACGACTACCAACGTCGATGACCATGAGCAACCGTCGTGCATATGGAAGCTGCACTACGCTGCACACGCTAGCACAACGCGAAAGACGAAGCACGTAACTGACACACTAATACAACGCGCAAGACAAAGCACGTAACTGAATCGTCACCGAGTCAAATCAGCGCGTGCAGCGCGTCGTAATTGCAGCCTCCGCGATCAACTTCAGAAACATTTTCAGAGCTAATTGCGGAGGCCACGCTCCGCTGTGCTGAGTACGGTGAACGCCACCTAGGTGGCGTTGGTAGTGCTTCTTGATGCCAGCGTCCCTTCGAATGCTGGCATCGAGGCGTCGTAGTGCTGAGACCACCGAAGCGTTCACTGTCGGTGCGCGTTAGTGTCATAATGCAGTACTTCTCTTTTCTGCTCGTAGGCGGCGGCACCGCCCCGAGCAAGAGCGCGGGTACACGGAGGAGTGTTAGATATATAAGGCGCGTCTGTGTAGCTCTCTGCAAATGCGTTTGTGGCGCAATGGGTTAAACGCTCGGCGATCTATCGTCGCGGACCGAGAGGTCGTGGGTTCGATTTCCAAATTTTGCATGTTTGTGGAACTTTTTCTTCTGGTTTCTTTCTTTGTATTATGTTCTATGACGTATTTCCGTGACGGAAATACGTCATAGAACATATGACGTATTTCATATTTCATATTTCATGAAATCATGATCATATTTCCGTGACGGAAATACGTCAGTGAAGTCTTGGTGGACCCCGGCATAAAACACCTTCGTGTTAAAAAAAAGCAGACAGACAAAAAAAAAAAACACGACAGGCTTCTTATCACGCATTAATGTGTCTAAGAGCCTTTCTGAGACCACATTTCGTCTTCACGTCTTGTATGGTTTGGGGAATTAAATTAAGCATTGCGAGGACGTAATAGTTACGGAGTCTTGACCGTATCTCGTCTTACACCTGGGTGTAACATAAGGATTCTTCGGTCTGAGGCAACGAGCAGGAACATAAGGAATTTTATACTGGCTTCTCCAAAAATGCTTTGAGACTACAGTTTCTAGCAGCAAAGAATTGAAATCAGGTAAAGACAAAGTTTTAAACACATCAGATTTGGGGGAGACATCATATGCAACATGCTTCAGAATACCACGAAGGACGGAGTTGACCCGGTTTACCAAATGTTGAGCGCCATGGTCATGGCGCTCAGCATATGTAGATATCCCATACCGGATTTCGGACAGACATTGGCATGTAAAATTTTATATTATACAAAACACAAGACACTGCGCGAAGTTTTTGACAAATATGTGCGAAATGAGAATTCCAGGGTAAATCGCTGTCAAAAAAAAAACACCAAGGTATTTAATTGAACGAGTGTATTGCACAGGGTCACACGAACAGGGATTGCAATGTGATGTGCGCAAATATAATGGGGACGACAGGGTAACTTGCCTCACAGGGTTGTGGAAACAGATTAGTTGAGTTTTGGACGCATTCACATCGACTACATTATTCCGAAACCAGTCCATAACTTTTGTTGTTGCCATTTGTAAAGAAGAAATGGCATCAGAGTAACTTCTAGCGTATGAAACAAGAACAGTGTCATCAGCATACTGATATAAGTTGACGTTCACAACATTAGATAAATCGTTGAAGTATAAGTTAAATAATAATGGACTTAAAATTGAACCTTGGGGGACGCCAGCATTAATTTCAGTCAGGTTGCTGCGAAATTTTCCAATAGACACAAGTTGGTGCCTGTGAGATAAGAAGTTTTTCAGAAGCCGCAAAAACGCACCCCGAAAGCCTAGCAATGAAAGTTTGGTTAGTAGTATACTATGACAGAAGCTGTCAAACGATTTTCGGACGTCTAGAAACAGTGCACAAGCAATCTGATTGTGTTCAAACGCAGAGTTTAATGTATCGGTAAAATCTTCAAGCAGCAACTGTGTGCCCCGATTCGGCACAAAGCCATACTGGCTAGGAGATAACACGCTATGCTTGCCTAAAAATCTGCTCATTGTCTTGAGCAGATGTTTTTCCAATATCTGCCCAACGCATGAAAGGATAGAAATAGGCCGGTAGTTTTCGATTTTGTTGCGTGCGCCAGTTTTAAAAAGAGGAATGACCAGCGCATTTTTCAGTTTATCGGGAATGATACCAGTGGTAATAATATAGTTTAAAACGAGTAGTAGAACATCTTTTATTGCTTCTAAGTTCTGCGCAGCTCTGAAATTGAAATACCATCAATTCCTGGGGACTTATTTGGTTTTAGACTGAAAAGGATCGCTTTCAGGTCATGTTCCGAAAGCATGGGAAGAAAGGCGGATTCTGAAATACTAGTTTGCAATGTGCAGATATCTGGATGAGGTCTCGCTACACCAGACACTTTTGAAAAAAGTGATTTAAAATCATTAGCGATGGCAGGACCATTTGAAGAAAAACGAGACATCAGATCAACATGGTGATTAGCGTTTACATCACCACCTCTAAGATTGTTAATTAGGGACCATGTTTTCCTGCTGTCACAACGAGCGTCCGTAAATTTTGCTCGTATGTTGTTACGTTTTGCTAGACGTATCATAGCATTGACCTTATTTCGAAGCTCTTTGAATCGAAGCCGCAAATCAGTACAATTAGGACTTCTCTTTGTTTGAACCCATAACAAGTCTTTTGCTTTTATAGCCGCGAGTATTTCTGTCGACATCCATTTTTGGTTCAAGTTACGTTGTTTGATTTTACAAACTCGTGTAGCTGCAAGCCGGAAATCGATGAACAGCGTTACAAAGTTGTCGTAGGCGTCGCTAGGAGGAACGGTCATTAAAAAGTTATACCAGTCATGTTTCATTACGAATTTGTCGGTCAAGGAGTCAACAATTGAAATTTGTTTGAATTCATTTGGAGCGACCAAGTCAGTAGTGTCATCTGTTAGAGAGCAGCAAACCATGTAATGATCAGCAAGTTTCGTTGCAATAACGGCTGATTTGACACTCAAGTTATGTGCGCGTATATTTA
Organism: Dermacentor silvarum; assembly: GCF_013339745.2. Lineage (NCBI taxonomy): Eukaryota > Metazoa > Arthropoda > Arachnida > Ixodida > Ixodidae > Dermacentor > Dermacentor silvarum. The sequence continues at coordinate 21,340,664 of NC_051159.1, forward strand.
TATGATCTATGCAAGATGTGACAAGATGACCCGCAAGGAATTCTTCGCGCGTGGGTTCACAGATCGTGTTTAGCAATCCCCATTTCGAAATGACGTCCAGATAATTACTAACTATCGTCGTTGAAGGGCGTAGAGTATCTAGGTTGACATCCCCAATTAGGCAAACATGGTCCATTGACGACATCGAGGCCAAGGCGGCATCCAGCTCTTCCAGAAATATACGACCATTGCAGCATGGTGGGCGATAAACCGCAAGCAGAATTAGTGACTAGGAAGGTGCGCTGCTACAATTTCAGCTTGGGAAAACGAGAAAGTTAGCTCAGTTATCGCCCAAGTGTCTCGGGTGAAAACTGCCACGCCTCCTCCCCTCTTAATTGGCCGAGTGTATGAGAAATCATGGTATCCAACTATCTGATATTGATCGATACAGGTGGACGGAATGTTAATTTCGGTAAGCACGATTGCATCGAAATAGGAGTTCAAAGGAGTAATTAAGGCTTGAAAATGGTCCCAATGCTTTCTAATACTGCGAATGTTGACGTGAACAGCACGGAAGGCACAACCATTAGGATTTGGAAAGAAACTACAGACCTCGTTCAGATTAGTACATGTCTTGAAGGCATCTTTGTTCATGCTCATGCAATAGTACTCCCGAGATCAGATGCCTTATTAATATACAGAATAGGTGCATCTTCGTCTCTCTTAGCCAGTATCCTTCCGTTTTTGGTCCAGCCGAATTTAAATTTTTTTTCTTTGCCTTTCAGCCTTGCCTGCCGATACAACTCCCGTTGTGCACGCGAAAGATTGTCATTGAAGTAAAGCCGCGGAAAGGTGCTGTCATGAGCAAGCTCACGTAAGACCCCTCGAGCAGCGAGCCATTCCTGCTTGGCCGAAACAGCGTGCATTTTCACAAAGATTATCGGAATGGTATTTCTCCGTGCGGGAAGTTGGTGAACGGCAGAAACATCGGTCGTTTTGAATTCCTAAATGTTTAGCTTCGCGGCCAGTTCTGACAAGAAGGAAGGCAAATCCTCGTTGGGGTTATATGGCCGACCATGAATCTCAAATGGTCGGCCATATAATAATCAGATAGTGGCTGCACCGGGTAACTTCACTGACTCAGAAACTGACAAGCCGCTGCTTCAAAATATTTGCCAAATAAAGAACAAAGAGCAAAACACGCTAATCCTGATTCAATTCATGAGCGGAAAGTTTGGATAGATTGGAATATATATTTAGCCCCGCTTTTAGAACAAGCACCTTATACGCTGCTCGCGCCGTTAGGACAAAGCTTAATGAGCTTCGAAAGCGCTTTTACATGTTTTCTGAAGCTGTGACCAAAGCTTCGTGTCGTCCACCCAGCTACCGTCATACTGGGATTGCGTCATAGTTCTCAGGGACTCTCAGATGGCATGCAGAAATTACTCCAGCGCCAAAATTTCCAGGGCTGCACATTGCATTCTGAATGGAGCGCACCAGCTGCCACCATACATACAAATCGTGTGGACTCCAGGGCATGAGTTCTTATGCGGCAATCAGCAGGCACACGCGTACGCCCGAGCGCATGCACACTGGGAGCCGCGAGATGACCGCGCCGAGCAGTTCCAACCAGAGCCCATACCATTATCCTACACTCACATCCTACAACACTATCGCCTTTCACGAAGAACACTACCCCCTCCTCATAATGCTCTGACGCGAGAGGAAGCCGTAATATGGCGAAAATTCCAAACAAACACATATCCACATTTGAGTCTTTACCACGCCATACATCCTGCGCTGTATTCCTATAAATGTCCACACTGTGATCAATGTGCAACACTTTACCACATGGTATGGGCTTGCGCAAACACACCACAGCTCACACCCATAACACAACCCACCACACGGCAATGGGAGGCAGCGCTGTCCAGCTCCGACTCGACGGACCAGCTCAACCTGGTCAATCGAGCGAGAAGGGCAGCTAAGGCCGCTGGACTCCTGGACTGAGGGGACCACCCACTGCAGAGCGGAGGAGCTACCTACGCTCGCGTGCTCTTTGGATTAAAGTTTATTCTCTCTCTCTCTACGATATCTCTCAAAACAGAGGCTTTCTAAGCCGCGCCGGCGTCATACCGCGCATTGTAAACAAGGAGGCAGTTGAGGCAAGCAATGGACGCGTCACCACGTGATCAAACATGGCAGCGCCCACGGGATCGCCGCGAAAAGGGTCAATAACACGTAGAACACTACTTCGTCTCTTTTTGGCCGTCCCTTTATACCTTCAGCGAGAGGCTGTTCCAGGCCCCAAGCGCTGATAGCCGGCTCAAAAGAACCGCGCCTGTTGTTTATTACAGGTGTCGTGGTGCCTCATATGCTACGAGGTGCGTTAAAGACTGATCACGAACTTGCAATTTAGAATATAACCAACATGCGTCTGCCTGCAGATTGCATGTCCTTAAAGTGTTAACCTCGATTTCCCGGGATTAAAATTAAGGGCAGAAGCAAGAAAATTACTGCACGCGTACAGGGTCATTCATATCAGGAAAACAAGCACGGATTGCCTCAGCAATTGTACTGCGTGTCTATTTAGAAAAAAAGTTTTGGTTTTATTATTATTTTACTTTGCCGTGGCGAACATGTGTGAACACGCATTATTTGATATTTTCTTTCGTTCGTTTCTGGCCTTCTCGGTGACTATAATAAACCAACTGTTCGTCTCTTTTTCTTTTTTGCTATATATGTGCCCTCGTATCTGGTGAGTGCTCGTATTGATGTTCAGTAGAATAAGCCAAGGTACATGTGCAATCCATTTAATGTGCACCTGCGTCATTTTAAAGGGCCGTCACATAGACCTCAAAATACGTTGGTTCTTTTATGTTACATTTGCGTAATCGCGCTACATTTGCATCAAAATCGCATTGTATTTGTGTCATTGATATTTAAGTCGCATCGTTAAGCGTTCAAGTCGTATCGCTTTACCGTTCCGTTTCTACATTTGTTTTAACATATGCGTAAACATAAAAGAAAAGCTTCGGTTCACGCCTATTTCCACATATATGCGTTATATCCACCGAACATATCGTCACGTAGTAGTGACGCTGAAGTAAACAGTCGCAAAACTGTGTATGATGAAACTGATTCTTTATTGGGCGAATCTGTGCCCACAAAAGCAAGCTACACTCGAAGCACAACGATAGCGGCGAACACAGTCGGCGATCGTCGAAATCTGAACAGCGGCGAAACGCGTCGGCTTTTATGCCTGAGCCATCGAAGGTGCCAGATTTATCCTTGATGCCCGCGTGTCTTCCAGAAAGTTGTAGACAATTTGCGTCGCTCATACAATCAGATTACATGAGCGTCGGTGACCACAGACGAAGGATAAAAGCATCGATAACGTTCGAGAAGCTTCGGATGCAGGCGCGTCCTGCGCCGAGCGATAACGTTTAACATTTGTTAGCCGGTGGAAAGTGGCCACCGGTGAAAGATAAACATGTATACGTGTCATTATTTTATTTAATGCAGTTCATTATCTATTGACTATCCTATACAGGAAAGGAAGACCAGCTTAAACGATTTAGACAAGAAGACATACTTTAATGTCAATGCTAGGAATGCTTCCATGTTAGAGCCGAAACATTAAATGTGCTTGCTTTCATCTGGCCTGACTCTATGTGACCCCTTCGCACTCTTTTTGTTACACTCTTATCACTCTGGCTATAATTGTCACGTTACCTATTCAGTGCCTATGATAACTCCGATCGGTTAAAAAGTGGGGCATAGGTTGAAAAGTCCCTGAAGCAGGGTCCAACATAATTAAGCGGGGAGCCAATATTAGCACCTTTTACCGTCCTCGCTACCCGCAGGGGGCCTGAGCAAAATTGCAGCATTCGCAGGCCAAACATTATGTACTGCAGTGCTTTAACACTACGTACCCGCATTGTTGAAGCGCATTCGGTGCAGTTTTACCCGGCAATATAATTTGATCGCCGCGGGAGTCGCAACGGTGGTCACCATGTGTGTTGCGAACTTGCACTGCTAGTCTTGGCGTATCACCGCAGGCAAAGAACGCGTTTTTTTGCCGTATATAGGAGTCCGGGACGCCCGGTAAAATAACAACAGCCGCAATACAAGCGGCTGGTCGAAATGCAGGCGGGCAAGCCGCGTTTATCTTTCCACTTGCCTCGGGCCGGCCGGCACATGTCGCCGCCCTTGTCCGCCTCCAGGTGGCGCGCCGAGGGGGAGCGGCGCTGATTGAATCCGGACGGTGCGCGCTCCGCTCAGGTGCCGCGGGCGGCCCAAGTGGAACCACCTGTGCTTGGTCGTGAGTGGGGGGCTTCGCGGGCGTCTTTGGGGGTGGTGAAACGAACTACACAGCATTCACCTTGCGATTCCTTTCATTTAGCGGCCGCTCTTCTATCTGCCGTCCTATTCTCACAGCGCAGCAGCTGTTTCACGCAAATGTCATCGAGCGGCGGCCTGGTGGGCCAGCAACGTGACATAGCTGTCGAAACGCACTGCAGGCGTGTGGCACAGGGGCACCCTAATTTTCTGGGCTGGGGGATGTCCCTTGCCAGAGGAACAGCCCCCTACTCCTTATTCCTGTTTAAGTGCTTATGCACAGCCTCGTGATGATTGTAGTGACGAATCAAACTGTCTCGCGAAGACTGCGGTTGTGATGTTTTTTATTGTTAAATTCCGACTCCAATGCGAAAATCCACCCAAGCGGGTATCGGATTCGTTTTGACTGCTCACGGAACATGCCGCATGATCGTACCCCTAGCAAACTATAGTTTGGAAACTGCTGCTACATCGCTTCAGTGACGCATTTGGAAAATCTAGGGTAGCTTTCGCGTGATGGCAAACCATTCAAAGGAATGCTTCACACGCTGTCCCTGATGTCGCTAGAATTGGCATACATCTTGGAAGTTTGGGCTAGTTGGTAACAATTCATGATAAATGTTATTTGCGCACCACTTGAAACGAGGACTAGAAACTACAGACAAAAGCGCAAACTTTCAACTGGTTTTAATGCTACGAAGTCGAGTGGTTTTATACACACATGTGACGAAACTATAAAAACATAAAATATGCATGTGTAATCACCAGAACAGACTTGTAAACGTGCATTCGTAATAGCAAGATAAATTCTAAATAAGGAGTAAGACTCAAGACACACATATCCATGGCCTACGCATCTGTCGCCCAGCTTTCGCAAAATTCGGCCCCGTTAAGCGTCTAAGGTCTTTTTATAGTCACAACGAAGACACGCTGACGCAGCTTTTTTTTTTCCAATGCGTAGAATTTTTGCCGCTTCAATTATCTCTCGTGTAGACTGATTATTGTGTCTGGCTGTAACCTTATAGTCATCGAAGAAAGACTGAAAACCGCAATCCCGACATGTAAACGCAGATTCCCTTGCACCGTCCTATGTACATTATTGCTATGTTCCCGACGCCTATATCGTTCAGGCATCTGCCCGTTTGGCCTATGTACGTTTTCCCGCAGTCAAGCTGGATCGCATATACCACTTTTTCTGCGCAACCCTTCACTATGTAAGGTAAAGGGATAAAGCAGGGCGAGCAAGAAGGTATGCACAAAGAACCACAGGAAAGAGGAAAGAGTATGCGGAAAGAGTACACACGCTGTGCAAGTGCTGACAGAAACTGAGCGCTAGGTAAATATATCTGGTAGCGAAGCTCACATAGAAACCCATACGCTCAAAACATGGCGGTTCATCTGCGGTTCATAAAGCCCCTCTACCTTCGGAAAAGTACCGCCATCCTTTGAACAACGCCGCTTCTCTCATTCCTGTATCTCCGATTGGACGATGAAAGCGCGCGCTTTCACTTCTTTTTTTTATATATTTTATATATATATTTTTTTCCGCCTCAGAGCCATGTCGAAAGTCGCTCTGCGCAGCCGCCGTCGCGCGTTCATCCTTAAAAGTTCAACGCGAGCTTTCGAGGGGCGCCACCGTCGACTTGCTTGCGCAAGCAAAAAGTCACAAAAAAGGAGAGGAGACGGCGGAGGAGAGAGTAGATGGCGGTGCTTTTTTGATATAGGGGTTTTAGCGGTTCATGGGGCTTAGCGCCACCTTCGTGAGGAGGGAACACTTCCCGCGGAAGAAAAAATAATGTCACGTCATTTCCGTTAAAAACAGAAGTGACGTAATTTTGTTCTCAAAGGCGCTAAAATTGTTTTCGGAGGCCTACCATTAGAAGTAAGTGTATATTCAAATGCCCCGCCATTTGTTCGAGCTTTCAGCGCTGAAAGCGATGCAAAAAAAAAAGGTCAGTCGTAAGGGTGGCGAAATCAGGTCCCTGTACAGAACATACTTTATTTGGAGGCCGACTAACGCTTAAGGCGTGGAGTGCGCGTCCTTTCGTCGGACGCCAAGCCCGTCGGCCAGCGCTGTCGCACGAGAACAACTTTAGTGAACAATTATTTTGCGGTCGGAACTCACTACTTTTGGCTGAACAGGCGTAGAAACAATGAAACTACCCGCGTCACCAAATTCAGACAAACGTGGTGCAGCAAAACAAAACATGTTGGGGGGCGGGTGGGGCGCATTGTAACAGGTGAGCTTTACGAGCGCGCCTTTCTGCACACTTCAAGAGCTGCATTGCATTGCAAGTGATAGCGGCGTCAACGCTCGCCGCTATCGGTGGGCGGTCTTACGGTGGGCGCTGAACAAGGGTATTTAGTGATAATGATCACGTAAATTACAGGTGTCTCTCCTTTTCTCTATATGCGTATATAAAAGTGATTAGGAATTTGATTTTCGTTGACTGAATCTAACTGTGTCTCGCTTTAATTTGAATGCGCTTTTTTCTTTCCCAATGTTTGTTCCCTCCAAACATTTTTATTTATTTAATTTTTTATTTATTTATTAAGTACTGCGGACACGTGGTCCAAGCAGGGAGGGCGACGTATGGTACATACAATGAAAATCATATAGACAAAACAAACAACCATAAAATTACAAGATTAGGAAGTGGGTTCAATTATACCATTCCATTCGGTTACAGTTCGAGGAAAAAACGTAAACTTACATGTTCTTGCAAAGTAAGGGGTTTTTGCATCATGTCTGCGGTGGCGTGTCGTTGTGGTTGATAATTGCGATAAATGTTCAGATGAGTCAAGGGGTAAATTGTTGGTGTGAAGTAGTTTAAGGAATTCAAGTCTCTGTTTCTTTCTTCTAAGTTCGAGTGGTTCAATGTTGTTAATTTCCATAAGTTCGGTGGGGGAATCACATCTGTAAAACTTGCTATATATAAATCTGACTGCTTTTCTCTGAATTCTCTCAAGACTATTGATATTAGTTTTTGTGTACGGATCCCAAACTATGCAAGCATATTCCAGATTAGGTCTAATTAGGGAGATTTAGCATAGCATTTTAACGTTAGATGGGGCTTTCTGAAGTTTGTCTCTCAACAGACATAGTTTTCTGAAGGCTGAAGCGCAAGTGTTAGTTATGTGATCATTCCATGATAGTGTATTGTTAAGGGTCACTCCTAGGTATTTATAGCTAGTGACTTCATGAAGAGGTGATGGGCCTAACTTATATGTATAAAGCAAGATGATTTCTTATATGTCATTCGCAGCAGTACGCTTTTAGCTGTGTTTAGTGTCATTCCCCATGCAGCACCTGCACCATGCAAGAATATTATTTAAACTACAACATAAACTACTTTGATCATGGAGAGAAACAATATCTTTAAAGAGCACACAATCATCGGCAAATAATCGAATTTGTACACCACCTTCAACCGTATTTACGTACAATATCATTAATATATAGAATAAAAATGTCACAGTTTCGCCCTTAGGGCGAAGCAATGAATGCGATAGCAACACAGCAATGTCATACGATGTAAGGTGAGCGGCTTTGGTAGCAATATGAATTGTAGTAAACATGAGCTGATTAAGTAAGCAGGTGTGCTGCGGCGTAAGTAGACCGACATGAAGAGAGACTCGATGACCACGAGAAGGCGCGTGTGAAACGGTGGTGTTGGTGAGAAGCGCTTCCCGTGGGCAGCGCGCGTGCGAAGGGACACACCAGTAGCGCTGCACTGCCGATGCGGGCAGCATTACATGTGTAGCGTGCGTTGGAAAATGTGGCCCGACTATTACTAACTGAATGAACAAGCCTGGTGTGAGCGCGCACAAACAAACATGAATAGATCACACTGAATGACTGCAGACAACGACTGTCAAAACGCTGGCAGCAAGCAGCGGGCGAAGGTACGTGCGGTCTATCGCTTCAACGGAAACTGAGCGTGCTTAAAGGTCAGAGCCGTGTGGAGATAAGAGACGGTGCGGCGAGCGACGAGCGCGGTTGCTGGCAGAGGAAAAGTGCGCCGGCGCTGGCTGCCCGCTTTCTTGCTTGCGCGTGGGAGAGATAAGAGACCGTGCGGTCGAGCGACGAGCGCGGTTGTTGGCACAGTAGAAGTGCCCCCCCGCTCCCTCCGGCGCTCGCTTCCCGCTTCGTTGCTTGCGCGTGGGAGATTGAGTTCGTTCGCTCTCCGTGATAGCGCGCGTCCCCGCACGCTTCCGCTCGGGCATACGGCGCGCGGTGAAGATTTTATCTATACGGAACCTCACGGCGACGGCGACGCCGACGGCAGAAATCCGGTTGAAGTGTCCATATAATTGCTATCGCAATAAAAGAAGAGGACCGAGAACACTGCCCTGGGGAACACCCGATGTGACCGGAAGGCAGCCCGATTTTTCGCCATTTATCTCAACGAATTGTTTCCGGTTAGACAAATAAGCAGAAACACAAGAGATAAACATCTAAGGGATTCCTGCATTTTCAAGTTTTAGAATTAATTTATCATGAGGGACTGTATCGAATGGCTTACGCAAGTCAAGGAAAATTATGTCTATCTGTCCCTTTTTGTCAAAGGTTGATGCAAAGGAATTAACTACAGTGACCAGGGCCGCTATTTTGTAGCGATGCCTTTAAAGTAATAATGCCTTTTCGCACTTATCGCGCTTTGTCAGTGGTCAGAGCGACGGTCCGCTCACGATATCAACGTTGATAACGCGAGCGGACCGTCGCTCTGACCACTGACAAAGCGCGATAAGCGCGAAAAGGCATTATGACATTAAAGGCATCGCTACAAAATAGCGGCCCAGCTGTGTGACAGTCGAATACCCTCTTCTGAACCCGTACTGAAAGTTAGTCAAAATTTAATGCTTTGCTAGATATTTGGTTATGCTTTTTGCTATGATATGTTCGATGAGTTTGCAGCATGATGACGTTAAAGAAATAGGACGGTAATTTTCTACAAGTAGACAGTCTCCCTTTTTATAAATTGGTGCTATTCGGGCTGTTCTGCATAGTCGCGCTTCAGTCGCTGCTCCCATAACCACCCTTGCTGATGTCGGTGACAATTCGTTCTGAAGCGGTTTTCGCCCGAAGCTTCGCGACGTATTTGGATGGACCTTGCTGAGCGTCCCCTTTTGAGGGAAACCGGCGGCCCTCTCGACAAAGCAATGCGTCATCGCATCCGCGCCGGCCGCCAGTTGCGGTGGGTGCGCTACAGCGGCGCCGCGCATAAAGTCCCTATATAAGAAAAGTACCGCCATCCTTTGATAAACGCCGCTTCTCTCTCTCCTTAAAGGGAAACTGAGATATCCACCCAAATGTAGCAATTTGCTACAATGGAAAGCCAACCGGGTTCCTCGAAAGAAAGCCTCGCAGTTGAAGAAAAATTCGTCCTGGTCCGGGACTCGAACCCGGGACCACCGCCTTTCTGGGGCAGCCGCTCTACCATCTGAGCTAACCAGGCGGCTAGCAGATGGCAGGGCGAAGTCGAATTTGTCGACAACTCGAAGCAAAGGCAAGTATATGACGTAATAGTTCAGCGGAAATCCGCTAGGTGGAGATAAGTAATTAAAGGGAAACTGAGACATCCACCCAAATGTAGCAATTTGCTACAGTGGAAACCCAACCGGGTTCCTCGAAAGAAAGCCTCGCAGTTGAAGAAAAATTCGTCCTGGTCCGGGACTCGAACCCGGGACCACCGCCTTTCCGGGGCAGCCGCTCTACCATCTGAGCTAACCAGGCGGCTAGCAGATTGCAGGGCGAAGTCAAATTTGTCGACAACTCGAAGCAAAGGCAAGTATATGACGTAATAGTTCAGCGGAAATCCGCTAGGTGGAGATAAGTAATTGAAGGGAAACTGAGACATCCACCCAAATGTAGCAATTTGCTACAGTGGAAACCCAACCGGGTTCCTCGAAAAAAAGCCTCGCAGTTGAAGAAAAATTCGTCCTGGTCCGGGACTCGAACCCGGGACCACCGCCTTTCCGGGGCAGCCGCTCTACCATCTGAGCTAACCAGGCGGCTAGCAGATGGCAGGGCGAAGTCGAATTTGTCGACAACTCGAAGCAAAGGCAAGTATATGACGTAATAGTTCAGCGGAAATCCGCTAGGTGGAGATAAGTAATTAAAGGGAAACTGAGACATCCACCCAAATGTAGCAATTTGCTACAATGGAAACCCAACCAGGTTCCTCGAAAGAAAGCCTCGCAGTTGAAGAAAAATTCGTCCTGGTCCGGGACTCGAACCCGAGGCGGTGGTCCCGAGTTCGAGTCCCGGACCAGGACGAATTTTTCTTCAACTGCGAGGCTTTCTTTCGAGGAACCCGGTTGGGTTTCCACTGTAGCAAATTGCTACATTTGGGTGGATGTCTCAGTTTCCCTTTAATTACTTATCTCCACCTAGCGGATTTCCGCTGAACTATTACGTCATATACTTGCCTTTGCTTCGAGTTGTCGACAAATTCGAGTTCGCCCTGCCATCTGCTAGCCGCCTGGTTAGCTCAGATGGTAGAGCGGCTGCCCCGGAGAGGCGGTGGTCCCGGGTTCGAGTCCCGGACCGGGACGAATTTTTCTTCAGCTGCGAGGCTTTCTTTCGAGGAACCCGGTTGGGTTTCCATTGTAGCAAATTGCTACATTTGGGTGGATGTCTCAGTTTCCCTTTAATTACTTATCTCCACCTAGCGGATTTCCGCTGAACTATTACGTCATATACTTGCCTTTGCTTCGAGTTGTCGACAAATTCGACTTCGCCCTGCCATCTGCTAGCCGCCTGGTTAGCTCAGATGGTAGAGCGGCTGCCCCGGAAAGGCGGTGGTCCCGGGTTCGAGTCCCGGACCAGGACGAATCTTTCTTCAACTGCGAGTCTTTCTTTCGAGGAACCCGGTTGGGTTTCCATTGTAGCAAATTCCTACATTTGGGTGGATGTCTTAGTTTCCCTTTAATTACTTATCTCCACCTAGCGGATTTCCGCTGAACTATTACTTCATATTCTCTCTCTCCTGTATCTCCGATTGGACGATGATAGCGCGCGCTTTTCACTTCTTTATATTTTCTTTTTTTCCGCCTCAGAGCCATGTTGAAAGTCCTCTGCGCAGCCGCAGTCGCAAGCGGCGGCGCGCGCCCGGCCTGAAAGCTTCAACGTGGACTTTCTAGGTGCGCCACCGTCGACTTGGCTTTCGCAAGCAAAAAGTAAACAAAAAAGCAAGCGCTTTAGGAGAGGAGGTGGCGGAGGAAAGAGTAGATGGCGGTACTTTTCTTATATAGGGACTTTAGCCGCGCACGGTTCCATGAGCAAGGACTGTTTCGGCGTGGCAAGAATGATTCCGAGCTCGTATGCAGTCTTCTAAGAGCAGGTGATTCGCCTCTCTTGAATCATCTACGCTTGAGGGAAACGCGTCCCGCGAGATTATCATATGATCAAGATAAAACAGAGGAAAAGACAATGACTACTTCAACCAATGAATGTTTATTAATCAACGCAAAACAGAAAAATTTAAGTATTGCTTCCTTTTCAACACTTACGGGAAAGTGTCCGCTTTATTTCGACCGTAACATTGGAGTACGATATTGTATCCCGCACAAGCACGAAGCATCAATCGCATGTTTAAAAGTTACTGTAAACGTTCTAATACACGGTCCAGTCAAGGTAAATATACCTGGTAGCGAAGCTTCCATATCATTCCATACGTTCAAAACATGGCGGCTCATGGGTGGTTCATGGGGCTTAGCGCCATCTGTGTGAGGGAACACTTCCGGCGGAAGAAAAAATAATGTTACGTCATTTCCGTTAAAAACAGAAGTGACGTCATTTTGTTCTCAAAGGCGCGAAATGTGTTTTCGGAGGCCTGCCATTGGAACTGTATATTCAAATGCCCCGCCATTCGACTTGATGGGAGTTTCGATCGAGCTTTCAGCGCGGCAAACGATGCAGGAAAAGTTCAGCCGTACGGGTGTCGAAATCGCATTGCTGCACAGAACATATTTTATTTGGAGGCCGACGAACGCTTTGGGCATAGAGTGCTCGTCCTTTCGTCGGACGCCAAGCCCGTCGTCCAGCACTGTTCCACGAAAACAACTAACGTAAACAATTATCTGGCGGTCATAACTTACTACTTTTGACTGAACAGGTTAAGAAACAATGAAACTACCCGCGTCACCAAATTCAGACAAACGTTGACAAGCAAAGCACCACAACTGCAACAGCTGAACTTCACGAGCGCGCCTTTCAAGAGCGGCATTGCATTGCAAGTGATAGCGGCTTCAACGCCCGCCGCTATCGGTGGGCGCTCTTCCGGTGGGCACTGAAAAAAAGGTATTTCTTGATAATGATCAAGTAAAATAGAGTTGTACCTCTTTTTCTCGCCATGCGTATATAAAAGTGATTAGGAATTTTATTTTCGTTGAATGAATCTGTGTCTCGCTTTATTTAACAAACGCTTTTTTTCTTTCCCAATATTTGTTCACTCCAAACATAGTCGCGCTTCAATCGCTGCTCCCATAACAACCCTTGCTGATGTCGGTGACAATTCGTTCTGAACCGCTTTTCGCCCGAAGCTTCGCGACCTATGTGGATCGACCTTGGTCCAGTCACAAGCCAGGGAGCTGGGCGCGTTAGAAAACCGCAACCGTATACCACATCACTGCGCCGTTTCTGTAAAGCTTCTGCGCTTTTCTATTCTTGGCCGCTGACGTCAACCCGTGCCAAGTGCGTTTAGAGACTGGCCTGCGCGGAAATTGGCATTACTTTCGCTTTGAAATAATTATAGTTTCATATGGTCTTTTTAAGGCAATCCTCAGACCGCATAGGGGATTACTACGTTTAGTGGTAAGTGGTTACCTACTTTTTATTTCGCGTAAAGCACAATCACAGCCATTGCACACTAAACGTGCGCAGGGTGGGTGCATCACAACTGCCTTTTTTTTTGCAAGACTAGGATTCCTGTCATGATTAACCAAGACAGAGAGAGACAGTGCTAATTAGGCTAGATTGCTGATCCTTTAGCCTCATGTAAGTACATGTCTGAACGATATACGCTGGTTTGTACTGTACCAAGTAATTACTGCTATCACCCGCAGCGTGAACAAAGCTTTGCGTGTGGGAGCCTCTCGTTTCTTTCAAAGTGTATCAGTGTCTGCAAAGATATTTGCTCTTACTGTGAGAAGACGCGCGATAAGCCAAAAAAAGCACGACACTGGTGGCCCAAATGCGCAAAAAAAAAAAGAATGTTACCAAATCTTTGACGTCACACCAACCTACCGGCACTGGGGTCGAAATTGGAAAGACCAACCTTTGACCTTCATTTTCTATCCTAACAAATAACCATTCACCATCAAAATCTCAAAATTGATCTATCGAAAAATACTTTTCGTGTAATGTAATTTCGCGCTGTTCCTTAATGTCCCATTAAGCCCTAATGTTGGGGGGGGGGGGGGGGGGGGCTAGTTGAAAGATCCACGATGGTTGAGATTTAGCATACGGCGTAACTCTCGTAGCCCGTGGGTGGTTTTCAAAGATTTAGGCATTATACATTAATTTTAATTCAAGGAAAAAGCGGGATGGTGCATTTTCTACTTAAATGATGTTAATGTTTATAAACATTATAAACATCACCTGTAGTGTATAAACATCACCCTTTTTCTCTCTCTTTCTCGAACATTGGCATAGTTGGTTATTTGCTCCCGGTTGAGAGAGAAATTTTTGTATTCCATTGAATATTTGATGTTTCAGTATTTTGTAAGAGCTTTATCTCTGCGCACATAGCTCATTAAGGCCTCGAAGATGAGGGGCCTTGTTTTTTCGTATCAAATATTTCGCCATACTTGAAACATTGATACAGGTTCCGCACGTTTCTGCATTATGAGATATATATGCAGAATAGATTGCAAGAATAAATGCCTCCAAGCTGCACTTTCATTAGTCATGACAAATGGGTGACAAAGAGCAGGAGATATGTATTACAGGATGTGTGTAACCTACAGGTTGCGATGGAGCAGGTTTACTTTGCCCGAGCACATTGGGCAGCCCTTCTTTTGTGATGGAAATACTGCACTAAAAGCGATAAACGGCTAATAACAGGCGCTTTTATGTTGCAACCACAATGTAAAGGATTGAATAGAAAGCGGGTACTAGAAAACTAACTCAAAATTGCGTGTATGTGGCAGTTAGGAAAAATGGGGTTTCGGAAGCTAAGGTTTACTGTAATTAGACGAAATTACTTGGAGCGCTTATCTATGTCCCCGTCCCCTGTCTCAATTTCACGCTTGAACTCCTCTACCCATGGATTGCCAAATATATAGCGTGTTCCCACGCCTTTCTGAATCACTAAGGACTTGCTTCATATCCCCAGTGTAACTCTTCCAACGAAGCTGTCTATGGCTGGGATACCGGAATTTCTTCGTGGCATAACGCCGGCAGAAAACAATGGTGGGCGCCCATCCCGACGGCAGCACAGCTCATGCCCTCGTAAGGCCACAAGCACTCGGCAAAGTGAATCGAACCGTTCTTTGGAATCACGCATACAATATTCAGAATGACAGCGTACGTTTCAATAAAGAACAAGCTCAAAACACGAGCAACGTAATTGATGATAAGGTGCAAAACACGTAGCGCTCCCAGCACGGTAAAGATTACTTAGATTAGTGACGTCCCTAGCCTTTCGTATATAAAGCAACCAGCCTAGCAACTGATTTCTGTGTTGTTGCAGCACCAGTATGGGCGGCGGCGAAATTACGATTACTCCCATTACTCTAAAATAACGTTACTACCATTGCTCTTTATTTATTTTAAGAAATGAAAATACATTAAGGCGAAGACTTCAACAACACATATACATAGCTGAAAATTGTTCATCAATATGATCACGCGTAAGACCGTAACAGGATATTAATTTCAATGCAGGATTTACAAGCAATGAATATGGCTCAACACGCGCACACAAAATAAAATCACTAAATATTGAATATGCGCCTCAAACAATAACAATGAATTCTGTGTGACTACACTATCAGCAAGGTTGTTCCAGTCGGTTATGGTTCTGGGAAAATAGGAATATTTGCAACAGTTGGTTCTCGCTAATAATGGTTTTACTGAGAGAGAATGTCGCATGCGTGCAGCGTAACCACTGGAATAACTAATTATTTGCCAAGTGGCAACATTGTAGTGCCCATTTACCAACTCGAAAAATAATTTCAAGCGACAAATACGATTCCTATTAGTAACAGACGGTAAACCGCGTTTTCTTAGAATGTCCGTCTCACTGCTTCTTTTTGAACCCTTTCCATTTTGTAAATGTTAGTTTTAGTGAAGGGACCCCAGACTATAATAGCATATTCTAAGACTGGTCGTACAACAGCTTTATAAGCTAGTCAGCGAGTTTCAGGGGTAGCATACCGTAATGCCCGCTTTAAAAAAAAAAAAACAGTTTACGAAGAGCATTAGTGGAGACGGTATCAACATGTTTACTCCAAGAAAGGTTATTATAAATCCAGTGGCCGAGATACTTATAGCATGTGACTTCGGAAAGTGCGTGATTAGTAATGATCAGTAATACCATACTGTTAACGGAGCTCGATCCGATACAGGAAGTTGGTACATCGATCGATAGAGGAAGTTGGTACAAGTACATTGTCATCACATTGTAAAAAATAGTACAGTTTATCAAGAAAATTAAATGGGTTAATAAAAAGGAACATAGAGAAAATACGTACTGCTAAAAATGTCAACAGGTCTACGCAGCAAGAGCTGTGGAAATCAAGCACACCACGAATCCAATATCATCGATCAAGCCGCGATTCAAGAAATGTTTCAGCTTCGCGAATAAGCACATGAGCATTAGTGGAATGCACAAAAGTACTTGGCTGTCGATTTCACAATTCTATTGCTTCGTGAAAGAAATAACTCTTTAAAGTGCGATAAACCGTCGAATGCACTTGTGTCTGTTTCTACCAGAATGCCGGTACTGTGGCTTCAGGTGTTCTTCCTCGTCAATTATGCTTTCGTGATAAAGTGAAAAAAATAAGCTTTATTGCAGCTATACACCCCCAGAGGGACGAAATCTGGATGCATGGCTTGTCATGTAAAGCAGTAATAATGACGGGACGTGAGTGCTCATTGTATCTAAGTGCAATATTTTGTACTTTCGAGCTTTTCGAAGGAATAGGCTTGGCTGGGATTCCCACTACGCTTGCACATTCATGAATTGGCCTCACTAAAGTCTGAAAGCTGTGGTTTACACTTTTGGTGGTGCCATTCTTAATTTACCGTGCACAAATCATCATTCTTTCAGTGCCTTAGTTCATGAAGTCTCAATGAGCTCGGCCACATTTTGGGCAAAATAAAGTTATATCTCTCTCTCTCTCGGCCCATTTTACAACATTAGGTGTGATTGTGACACCCAAATATTTAAGTCGCGGTACTTGGGTTATATTAATACCCGATATTTGGTAACAAACCATGAAAGGCGCTTTTTTTTCTGGTTATCTTGAGGAATGTTGTTTTCGTGACGTTTATTGCATGTCCCAAGCCAAACATGAGTGAGCAATTCAGTCTCTCCTATAGTTACTGACGCTGCTCACACTGGTGTAGATCACGCAATCATCGGCGAATAACGTCAGCGTAATCCCTAGATCTAAACATGAATAAATGTCATCAACATAAATGACGAACAATAAAAGGCCCAAAGCCGGTTCATGTGGGACACCTCATATCAGCTTAAGATGGCTAGAATCCAAATTGATTATTGAAACATACTGCATCCTGTTAGAAAGACACGCTTGAATCTACGTGATTTTTTGGGGATGAATATCTATTGATTTCAGCTGTTAAATTAACTTCTAATGTGAGACGGGAACAAAGTCTTCACAAGATCAATTAAAATTGTGTCGGCTTGCAGGGCAGAGTTAATTACCAAGGCACTGAAATCACGCGTAATTTCAAGAATCTGGGTTTCAGTTGATAAACCTTTACGGGATTCGTGTCGCCGGCTATGACGTAAGTTAATATCGTCCACGCATATTTAAGGAAACTGGTTTGAAATGTCTGTGCCAGCGGTATTTTTTACGTCCATAAGTAATAGCAAGTTCGAGGTGCTCGGTTTAGTTATCTGCAAAGGAGGAATGCAACATTTCTTGTGAGAGTACGTGTGAAGACATTGAAAATGTGAGTAAAACAAATTTACAATAGTGCGTGCGCATTTTACTACATGGTTCACGTTCTCTAGCGTCGATACCCGGACTACCTGGTCTCGATAGATGTCGCGAGAATTTCTGTTGTTGAAGTAACGTAAATTCGAAAAGTGAACCAATCTTTGGCGCTCTTTCTTTCTGCCTATGTGACGTCGTCGCCGTTGGCTGCGCTCTCGGTACAGTAAAAAGAACGAGCTGATTAATCGTTTTCTTCGCCGTCTGGCGTGAAGGTTCCGGGAGACACCTGTTGGGCGACGAGCCGTGGGTGCCTCGAACGGGTTGGCCCGCGTAGCGGAGGAGGCGCCCGAACCGGAACGGGGAGAGCGCGATGAAAGGCGTGGGTGCCTCGCCTAATGGCGCCAAATGATAGCCCGCCGGCCGAGCGGCGCGTTCCATTACGGGGACCACCGCGCCGGCGGCGACCGGGGTGGCCGCCGCCGCGTTGCGCCACTCCGAGGAGGAGGACAAAGGGCGCCGCTCTCCTCCGTCTGTCGTCGGCTTCCCCGCGGGCCCATCAACAACGCGCTTCGAATCGAGGCTCCGATCTTGTTTCCAGCTCGAGTACGCTCCTGAGTAATGGCGCCGCGCACATTTTGTAGCCGGGATAATTCTTTTCCCACTGCGTAATGCGATTAGGAGACGCCGCATTCTCCGGTGAGGAGACACCAAGGGGCGCGCGCCAAACACAGACCGCCTCTCTCTTTCCGTCTCAGACAAGTTTTGACCGCAGCAGGCTGGCTCTCCAACAGAGTTACGGCACCCAAACGGAAACAACGTCATCGCTCGAAGCCGTGACCGCTTCCGGCGATACGCGCAACGATTTCTGTACTGAATTCCATTGCAGACTTGTAAGGCTCTCTTTTGCAGATTCAGCGTATACAGGTTGCTGTGCTGTCTGGTTGTCTGTATGACCTTGAACGAGACATTTGACATGGTTGGTTTCGAACCCAGTACAGAATCCCCGATGCTCTAACCAATAGGCAACGGACGCATGCATAAATAGGCCGACACCTTTACGAAGCGCACTTCGAGACACATCTATGCACGTCGCCCATACCATTCCGCTAAAGAGTTAGCCCGCACAACCCGACGGTGACTGCACCAGTCGTCGACCACATTCGGTGAGCGTCTCTCACTGTACTTCTCAAGCCTGTCGTGTCTTCTGAATGAACACGTTTTCATGCATGCATAAAAGTTCCGCTTTCTCTGCATGGTGGCTTAGTGACGTCACTGAAATTGTCACGTAGTCCGCCATTTTGTCTTGCTCATATTCCCACAGTGCGTGGGACCTGCATATATATATATATATATATATATATATATATATATATATATATATATATATATATATATATATATATTTTTCTTAACACCAGTGCTGCTATGTTCGGGCGTTATCTCAGGGGCCCTGCGATATTGCTTCTGAAGAATATATTGGTTCTCGTCATCTTGATACGAAGGCGGAATTGTCATTATGGTAACATACTCGCCATAGCAGTGGATTTGATTGGCGTTGCTTTCCTTCGGCGCTTTCCTTCGCTGTAGCAACTCATGGCTCGAAGCGCTTGAAAAGACGCACACACCTAAGACGGGACAAAAGGCACAAGACGCCAACTCGCAACTGCAGCCAGTGGGCACCATTTTGGTGCCTCCAGTAAGTTTGCCCCGCATGATGCCCTGAAACTGCCGAGTGGCATGCCTATTCCAGCACAGCTTCCTGGTAAACCCTCAGTAATGCAGTGTATATATCGTTGTAATAAATGTCTACGTACAAAAACTGCGCAGCTACACATGTACCATTGTTACAATCGAAATGAACCTGAGGCTCGATGGCACACTAACGAAATATTTGCGTCATCGCCTTGCACAGCTGTCGCACCATTTCGCCCCCATCGAAATTTGATCCGGTGAACTCGTGCTTGGCAGCACAACGCCGCCGAAGCCAGTCAGCATGCCACGGAGAAGTACGTGCCACATATACAGGGTGTTTCATTTTAGCTGCACCAAATTTTTCAAAGTTGCCTGTGGCAGATAGCACAATTATAATCCTTGATCTAAACTACTCGATGAGGCGACCATTACTTCCACGAAAAATCAAAACGCCTCATTGAATAATTAAAATAATTACGCCAATTAACTTTTTAATTAATTATTTTACGGCACATCTTTCAATCTACGAATTATAGCCGCTGAGTTCGCAGGGCGTACCCACTTGAAATGAATTATCAAGACTGAACCAGCTTCGAGATATTAATTTTCAAAGTGTCCGATGAAATGCATGGGCGTTCCAGTTAACTTTGTGCTGAATAAAACAGCGTTTTCCTTAAAAAGTTAACTGGAACGCATTTCGTCATGCATTTCGTCGGACACTTCGAAAATTAATATCTCGAAGCTGGTTCAATCTTGATAATTCATTTTAAGTGGGTACGCCCTGCGAACTCAGCGGTTATAATTCGTAGATTGAAAGATGTGCCGTAAAATAATCAATTAAAAAGTTAATTGGCGTAATTATGTTAATTATTCAATTCGGCGTTTCGATTTCTCGTGGAAGTAATGGTCGCCTCATCGAGTAGTTTAGATCAAGGATTATAATTGTGCTATCTGCCACAGGCAACTTTGAAAAATTTGGTGCAGCTAAAATGAAACACCCTGTATAGGCACGCTGTGTGTATGCGCGGCCCAGCCATGAACAACAAGTATAACGCGCGAATAAAAGTCTGCTGCCGCTAGCTAACACCCCGCGCTTCGTGCAGGCTCATTAGCACCGTGTAATGCCTGGTGGTGAAGCATAGGCAACAACTGGGGCAATGGTATGCCAACTGCAAACACTCGGCCGCGCAACGCTTGAAACAGCGAAGCTGGGCGATCGTAGCCCAGCATTTTCCGGAAGTTCGCGCGAACTTTTCATCTTATTACTCATGATGATGATAATTTCTTTTCGCGCGTCTCGGACTTACGGCCGTCACTGCGCGTTGCATAGCGCAGCTTGCAACACCGACACCGCGTTCCAGGAGACCCGCTCTGTGAATGCGTCTCTCTCTCGCTCTCGTAGCGCGCAAAACCTCACTACCTCGCAGAGCACGAGCGTACGAACGCGCCAGCTGCGCACGAAGACGACGACGCTCGAACGCAATCATATGTTTCGCATATGACGACGAACCTTCTGCAAGCGTGGCTTGGGACCGGGTGTACGGGAGTTTGAATCCCGCCTCGGCAAAAATTTTATTTTATTTTCTTTCTTGGTAGTTTCTTGATACGCACCACAAAGTACGGCTGACTTAAACAGCGTCACTGTTGAAAGGAAACTGTCACACACGCGACTCGAACTAGACCTCCCAATCACGAGCGCGGTGCTGCGCCACGCAACACAAGCGGAGTCTGGAGTATCCGCGGTCGCACAGTGCAGCTCGCGGCTAGGGACAACCGCGGTGCAAGGCCGGTTCCGAGAAGCGATAGTCCGCAGACATCCCGAGCATGCGAACGGCGCTCGGGCAAATAAGAAGGTTTCTATTTGAAGGCGCCGCCGCTAACTGCTCTGAACAAAAGTGCACTTCGCGCTGGCACTGCTTACTTATTACACGTCGTCCTTTTTATACTGAAAGGACGAACAATGTTGCATAACAAGAACGCAGTCTTGGTGGAGGCCGCATTACGATCGTGCCACCCCGTCTGACGGCGTTGCCGCGAAATCGGTCTTTTTTCATCCCACTGAAGTTCATTAGGGGCACACGTATCAGAAAACAAGTAAGGTGCGCACTCCGCGTAAAAGACCCAGTGAGCCAAGTTGGCGTCAAAGAGGTTCCTCGAAGGGCAGCCAAGGCTTGGATTCCCGGCGGCCGCATTTCGATGGAAGCGAAATGGAACAACGCTGGTGTAGCGACCTTTGGGTGAAACAACCATGGGGGGGTTGAAATTATTTCGGAGTGGGTCTCGTAAGCCCAATTGTGGTTTTGGCACCCAGTGGCACTGGCTTCATTGAAGAGCACGTACGAAAATGGCCCGCATTGTTATTGCCTTCGGTATCGGCTCACATCTTTAGACAGCCCAGGGAAACGACACACCAATTGCACTATCATCGATAGGCAAGATAGTCGTTACAAACCGGCAAGATAGTCGTTACAAAAACTCGGTTGAAAACGCCAAGAATGCTATGCATTGAAAAGCTAGCGCGATGGCGGCTTGATAAGGACGATCGCTTGAAGCTCGCCCGATGCTGAGGCGTAAGCAGTGATGTCATTCATGGATGGGCGTCTGGTAGAGTGTACTAGAATACGGTTGTCTAGTACACTCTAGTACTAAGGACGCGATAGTGGCGCCCTTAGTCTGTACCGTTTCGCTTTTCTGCGTGAAAGCGGCCGCAATTAATTACGCTGTACAAATTAGCACCGTCAACTCTTTTCATTTCTGGAAACGGTTATCAACTCCTCAGATGGCGCCCTTCAAGTCTTCTATTCTCTTGTGTTGTGTCTACACTATTTTGTCCTGTCTAGTCATATCTAAAGACGCCGCTTGTTAAACTTGCAAACTTGAAACAATATCCCACGCTTTTAAATGTTTCAGGGCGCTTGTATACATTTTTCTCAACTGTGACTGGTTCCTCGGCAAAACGTCATTTCCGTATCTGTGGAAGCTTCAGTGTTTTTTTTTTACGAAACCTATCAATGGAGACGATGTCAAAAAGAATGCTGGCTTTCCCGTAATCGAGAGTAGATGTAAGCATGAAATGGCTACCATATGGCGTCTTTTGCTGCCTGTGGTGCCGCCGCCTTCAACCGCGTTTCTGCTTGCAACAGTCCAACGCGCTCAGCATCTGTAGCCACTTCTTGTCGCATCAAAGTGGTCGGCTGCAAATGTGCGGCCTTAGGTTCCCTGTATTTGCCTTTTGAACGTCTCTATTGAACACTCAAGCGTACTAGAAGTTATAGCTTAATTGATATTGTGAAGAAACATTAGGAAGAACTGGGAAGCAATATTTTTTGTAACTTGTTTAAAGAGTAACTAGTGTATGTAATGCGGTCCTATGCAAATGGCAGGGGGCGAGAGACCGCATTTTCTTAAGTTTTGACTGGTTGCCCGGATGATCTCGTTTTGTTCTCGCAACTTGCCGGCATGTTTTGAGTGCCCGGATAACGGCTCTGGCTTTTGGCTCAAAGTCACTTGAAGGTCGCCGACAACGGGACATAAAATCATTCAATACTTAAAACCACTACGCGGCATGTGCGGACAAGATCTGAAATTATGTCAGTGGACGTGTGAGGGGGACAGTCTTCTTGATCTGCACTTGTAATCTCCAGTGCAGGCGACAAATAGCCCCTCAGTGCAGAGCCTAGAGCTGGTGCTTCGCTTGAATAAGCAGTCGCGTCCAGATATTACATTGCTAATGCGATGCTCACGCAGCACTCCTCTACATGGACGATTGTTCTTGCTCCGTGTATTTCTGAATATGAGCATTTTCCATCAACAACACGTTTAAAAATGACGCAGTGGCGACTTTAGATGCCGCCTTGTCTTAATGCCGTCGCGGCGCCGAATCAGCCTGGCCACTTCCTTCCTGAAGGCATTTTGTAGACTTTCTGACAGGTGTGCTCTATTGTATAAGACTGCAAACGGTTGCATTGCAGTGTAAACAATTGTACGGAGCCTACATTGGACAGAGGAGAATGTGTAATCTTTCTGCTATGATGCGGTGCATAGTGCATGCAGGAAAGTGCCACCAACGTGTTCGTCAGCATGCTCACTGCGCCTCAGACAAACGGATCTACTCTGGGCACCGCAAAGCTTTTAAACGGTCCTTGTGTTGCAAAAAGCACTGCTGCGCTCGGCGGGGACACCGATTCTCGAACGCATCTCATATACATATTAGAAACACTACGCTTGATTTAGCTACCTGTTACCTGGGTGCATACTCCAAGCAGACGTAGTCAGTAGCTAAAAGAGCGCCTACTAAAAAAGAAAAAGTCGACGTACATACGACAGTTTAGCATACGCTAAAGAAGGTGAAGGCGAAAGCTTGCGCGTTTACGAGACATTCATTACATTACTTGACATTTTCATTCAAATGCTTCCATTACTTGTTTTTGTCCACCAAAGGCCGTGGGCTCGAGTCCCCTAATAATTTCGCCCTAGTGAACACCTAATATCGTGGGTTCAAATCCCACCAAAGTTCGAGGGTTTTGGTGCCGTGAATTTTGCTTCCATTACGCCAGACGGCGTAACACCGGAGATGGATTTTTTCCTTCCTCGAGTCGTCTAAGGCTTTCGCCTTAAAGAAACTGCCGAAGGTTCAGGGTTTATCCCTAGAGGAGTTAATTACCTTAGCAGCAGTCCATGGTAACTCTAGTGTTAACAAAAATCTAACCACGTTAAGAACACCACCTGCGCCTCACCAGGTCAGGCCATTTTGTGCCGACAAGCCCAGTGCACACGATCGTGTATCGAACGCGCCGCAAAAAGGGCTTAAATTTCTAACGAAACGCCGTTTGTCCTCCTCGCGGGCACCGCGCTGCTCCCAGCCGAAGAATCAACGTATTTCGCGCAAGTGCGCCTACGTGCATGGCAGTGCTCTGATAGTGACAGGTGACTTGGAGAAATATTCAAGGCAACATCAGGTATTTGTTTAATCTGTTGCTTCAGTAGACGAATAAAAGTTTAGAGAAATAATAAAACATACAAACCTGCGTCTTTTTCTTTGACTTCCTACCGTGGAGTTGTGCTTCCGTTTCGTCTGCTTGTTCCCACGTCGTGCAGTCGCGCGCGCAGGGAGCGAAACTTTCCTACTCGGGCTTCCTATTTCCTACCGGACTGCAGCGCCGCGATCTCATTGCTCGCACTCGTGACAGGTGTCCTCGCGCAGAGCGCGCAAAATCGTCTGCTACGCGAAACAAGACAAACGCACCACTCAAGACAGAGAGAGAAAAAGCAGAAGGCCATCATGACGTATGGGAGTAAATTCGCTTCTGGAGGATAGACAGCGCGAGGGAAGAGAGTGTTCGTTCCACCTCAAATATTGAAGAATTGTCGCTGTAGAACACCTTAGAGGGCACGTGAGAACTTCCAGCTTATGTGGCCTGGCCTTTAAGATAGTCCAATCTTCGCGAGCCTAAATGAAACGCTCAATACTAGCGCTATTTATCTTACGCATGATGCGCTGAATACAACAAATAACTATGAAAGGGCACACCAGTCAAGGACAATTGAGGCTATGATCCGGAGCCGCTTTTCCGTCTGTGAACGCGGCTGCATTATTGAACGTATGAGTAGAAGGTGAAATAAAGTTTGTTCATTGACATAAACCTAACAGCACACCCTATGTGTTTATATACACCTGGACATACTAATCATAACAATATATATGTGCTGGGATTTTACGTGCCAGAACCTTGATATGATTATGAGACACCTCATAGTGGTAAACTTGACTAAAGTAATTGGAAGTTGCGCTTTTTGTGTGGTTATCAATTCGCATCTGATGCTTCAACATGGAAAATAACTTGGCCAAGTTGTGCATCGTGCGTCCAGAGGAAGGAATGAAGGGCTGAACCTTCTGCACGATTTATCGCAGCACTGAGCTGCACATTATGAAAACACTAAAATTGCGAATAACCGATTGGGTTAGACGAGCACTATGATGCCTTTCAGACACCGTAGTCACCCGGCGTCCTCGGGGTTTAAAAGGACACACAAGGCACGGCATGCCAGCAGTGTTTTCGAATGCCGATCTCCGGAAGCCGTGTGGTTTAGTGCCGTTCAGTACAGTGCAACCGGACAAGGGAATTTGCAAGCACACGAATGATTTAGGGTTCCGTCACGAAAGGTAGGGCCGCGAGGACCCGTGATGGCAGTATGCGACGCGTTCTGCCGCCTGCATTGAGAAGTGCTTTGTTCTGTTGGCCATGGTCGTAGCCGTAACATAGTTGCAACTAATTCGTCGAATTGTTCACGGTCGAGAGAAGGCTCGTCTGTATTGGAAGGCGCTTTCTCTTAAAACGAGGTTCCAGCTCTGAAAAACAAAGAGGGCATTTACAAACTGCACGAGTGTGGCCCAGCGGCAACACTGGCTTGTGGAAAAGCCAGCGCAAAATGGGAGCGGCGGCACCCATGCTCGCCCGCAGTGAAAGGGGCCGAGCCGCGACAGGTCGTTGGTGCCGCCGCCGCCGCATAATTGGCCCGAGGGGGGGAGCACCCACGAGGCACCCCGCCGAGGGGCGCCTAACGAGGGCCGCATTCCGGCCGCCCAGGGGCGCCTCGCAGGTGGCCGCCTTTGTCCCGAGGAGCCGGTTGCTGCCGGGGGGCGAGCGCCGCCATTGTTGGCCCGCCAGCTTGTCAGCGCGGCGTCACGCGTCGCACAATGCACCACCGCGCCTTGTCGCTGTGTGTGAGCCGAGCTTTCACGACTAGCGGAAAGCACGCACATGCAAGACAGCGGTGCACTCCTCCTTGGTCGGCAGCGTCGCCCTGATACAGATAATGCCATTCCTGCACCATCCATGCCGCAACAAGTACATGTCTGGAAAAGACAGCCTTTCCTGTGGTGCCCATTCATGATGCCTAAATTCCTATACGACAAATTAGGTAGCCGCGTGTGTTGTAGAGCGTTTAGGGTGCACCGCCTCAGCGCGGCTCGAGCCCCCGACGTCATGCGACCAGCTCCGCTGCTCTCACGCAGCCATTGTGTACGCACGGACGGGCGATTCTGCGAAGAGGAGCGCACAGCGGGGTTCCGCGGCTGCAGCGTTGATTCCGCGGTTTGAAAGTGATTCTTATCGTCAAGGGACTCGCCACACGCGGGCGCCGTTCCCGGAAGACGCTGCTCCCCGGCGCGTTCCTTCTTCCGACACCCTAACGGCTCGGAGCGCACCGCGGTAAACCAGGAATCGGTAAATTGAAAAAACGGTTGGGGAAAATGTCTCCATCTTTTGCGCTTACAGTGTGTGCAAATTTAGGCGTAAAAACTTAAACACAAGAGGTACGGAAGGGACAAAACATCTCGTATATATGATACGGTCAAAGGAAACGGTTAATCCCTAGCCGCTCGTTCAGATTTTTCTCATTCGCTCGTTCACTTTACAACTACCCAGAATGAATAACCGCAGCTTGTCGTCTCCCCTTGGCTGCCGCAACGTCTTAACCGCACCTTGCCTCGATGGGAGAAAGTAATGCGTAAGACCTGGCTTGATGTTCAGCTGCTCGAGAAGAACTTGAGTTTGGCCTAGTTGGTGTTTACTGCATGACATGCTGATCGCTAATAAAGGACAGAGAAACGGAAACGCAAAACGACGACACGGGCGGTCGTCGATACGACCGTCGGTGTCGTCATTTTGGGTTCCGATTCCATGGCGCGCGTTGATGTAGCGGCCACTCCTCAGACAGATGACAGACGGCGACAACGCTATAAAAACTTTGAATTTAATGTGCGTCAACCATCGTAAAAACGCGGTGCTGCCACAATGATGCAACGCGGGCGGGACCGACAGCGAAAAAGAGAGTGAGAGAAGAGAAAGCGGAATTCTGGGCGTGCAAGGTTGCTCGGCTAGAAGAGCGAAACGGAAACTTGTAACGCAAACCGCGGCGGTTTTAACGCCAGGTTCCGACACACGCCCTGCATGATATCACAAGATAGCACTATGTGGGCCAAGGAACAAAATACATCAGTCCTCGTGCGCTACAAGGGCAGTCTCGGTCACTGGCCGGGAGAATGTCTTCACCTCAACATTTCGCACTTTCCCATCCGCATTGGGAAACGTTTTTACTGCACGTGCCATAGGCACGTGCAGTGAAAACACGCTTCCCTTTTGGGAACTGCCACCTACGGTGACTCTGCAGCGTGATCAAGAAGTCACGCCGCCAACAGCACCAGAAACATTCGGCGAGCCACTGACGCCCATGCAAATCCTTACAGTCAAAGAGGCCAGGTACCAGAGTGTTTGCAGATGGTCGAGTCACATTCGGTGAAACAAAGTCTTGAACAGACTTTCTGTTGCGAAAGTTGCTCGCCGCACTTACAAGAACTGCCATCGCATGCGTCAAACTGGTCCAACTCGAGAAGCGCTCGATCCTACCGGTGTCAAGTCCTCTCATGCTCACAGTTGTCGCAAGGCTAGTTGCTTGCGGCCGCACGTCGGCGTCAAGGTCAGGACCAATTAGTTCAAACCTGCCTTGCAGGACTTCTGAGCACTCTTCGTGGTACCGTAGAAATTCTGTACCAGTCAGCCAGCCCGACTTTGTTTATGTAATGTCCGTGTAGGCGACACTTAATGTGTCACCTACACGGCAATGGATTTAGCAGCAGGGTAACGGATTCTCAGAGCGTTTACCTTCATCTTGTAATGTTACAAGTACATCACGATTTAAAAGAACACGAATAACCTAGTTTTCTAGCACGAAAATGCACTTACGTTACCCAAAATATTTGTGTTTCTCAACGTTCTTGATAGAAATAAATTCTGCGGAACGCGCTTGGCCGCATGTTGTTAACACAGCGATTACGATTTCCCGAGACTTATACAGGTCAAATACGACGCTTCCGCGCTTGTTCTACCAGAAAGCTTCCGTGAAGTATTGGTTGGCCCGAAATCTGTGAGACATGGCAGCGATATGTTCACATTTGAGTGAACGAGCTCAGCCGCTCTTATGTCTAGGCTTTTCTATACAGTGATTCTGTGTTATTCACTTGCAGTGTTCTAAATCTGTGGGGTCTCACACGTGCTCTTGGGACAAAGGAACGACAACACAGTAGTGCAAACATTCAAAAGGGCATTCATTGCACCTTTAATACACTAATGCATGCTAGCCGAATAGAACGCATAGAACATTCACATGGGCGCGCGACAAATCAAGGAAATCAGACTCACCGCGACCGGAGGGCGAACGAATATGTTCGCCCCATGCTATGACCCCATTGCCTAGTCGTTCACGTGTACGATCACGCGTACGGTGGCGCGGATCCGTGTTCGTCCATACCGGTGTCCGGCTCCTAGCCTCGCGAAGCGGCGCACGCGGGGAGCGTGCTGCTCGCCGATCCCAAGTCGAAGCGCCTTCTGCACTCAAGTAACCCCCGCCGTTAGGTGGCGCTAGCAGCGCAACACCAGCGCCATCTCTCGTAATACGCTGCCGCCGTAACGCCACGTGGCGAAGCCGGATTACATGAAAGGGGAGCCATGCGGGGAAAACAACATCAGGGGACGCGTGAGAGTCGCGCAAGCCTACAAATCTGAGCATAGAATTTACTGGTACGCATGCGAAACGTCCACTAAACCGAATGCAGTTAGGGATACCGCAGAACTCTCAGCGTGTAAACTAATTCAAATCAATGTTGTAAAGGATTAAAAAAAAGCAAGAAAAGCAATAATAACATTAATAAAAAAGAACAACCTTGCACTCGGCCGCACAACGCTTGAAACAGCGAAGCTGGGCGATCATAGCCCAGCATTTTCCGGAAGTGCGCGCGAACTTTACTCATGATGATGATAATTTCTTTGTGTGCGTCTCGGACTTACGGCCGTCACTGCGCCTTGGATAGGGCAGCTTGCAACACCGACACCGCGTTCCAGGAGACCCGCTGCGTGAATGCGTCTCTGTCTCGCTCTGATAGCATATGCTCATAGCGCGCAAAACCTCTTCACCTCGCAGAGCACGAGCGTACGAACGCGCCAGCTGTTGACGAAGACGCTCGAACGCGATCATATGGTTCGCATAAATGCATGTTCTACAAGCGACGCGCATGTTGGACAGAAACGCTGAACCCGTTCTTTCGGCGAAATTTCACTAAGCTCAAATGATTGGTCACTTGAAGGACATGTTTGACTTGACAGAGATTCAACCGGACGGGTACCATCTCTTGTTACGTTGCTTGTCGTTGCCACCTTTTTAGGATCAAAGTTACTTGCCATCTGTTTAAGAACAAAGCTACTTGTAGTTTTGTGCATGCAGGTTGTGTGTGCTTAACGAGATTTTAGGTCATTTCTAGGCCATGAATATGAGATGTGTTGGCTGGTGCTTGCATGTTTTTGGCAGATAGTATTTCTCTCGCATATACATGATGCAATAAATACCATGTATTAAAAGAAAGCTGTATAGTCTAGTGGCTACGACCCTCGCTTTGGGACTGGGGGTACGCGGGTTTGAATCCCGCCTCGGCAAAAAAGTTTATTTTCTTTCTTGATAGTTTCTTGATACGCACCACCAATTACGGCTGGCTTAAGCAGCTTCGCTGTTAAAACATCAATTCTGTGATCACAATGTGAAGTCTGTGATGACCACTGTGCTGGGACAATGTGCATACTACCAACCTGAAGGCAACCGTTGCTTCAGGCTCACGGAACCTATTCGCCCGCAAGTTTCAGCCGCCTACATGTAGCTTTTGAATAATAAACTGCGTCCTAGAAAGCCATTTTCGAAGCAACTTTCCTCACCTCGAAGTTTCTAAAATGGCGCCAACTTTTCACAAAAGTCGCTAAAAGATCGCCGATCGGTAAGTGGAAAATGTTGTCGCGAACAGACGAGAAAGCCGCCAAATATAACGACAATATTGCTAAATTGGCAACATGAAGTGGAGACCGGTAAAAGCAACGCTGATTTAATGATTTCTAACTTACAAAGAGGCTCGCCCCGGTACGCGTATTTTGCTTTCCGCGGATGATTGCACACGCAAGAGAGAAAGAAAGGAGGGCGAGGAGGATGGCACCCGCGGAACGCCTCCGTTGCAACGCCGCCGGCGTTGGAACGGAGAACGCGTTGGGCTGGTGGTGACTAGGCACAACTCTGCCTGCTGTTAAGGGATCGATGGTATTCCTAAATAAAAGCATAACTGTTTCGATGATCCAAATATAATCTCACTCTCAGGGAGGGAGCAGTCTACCTGACTGGAGTAGTATTTATTTACTTGGGGTGTTGCTACGCTACGCTACGCAACGCCCCAACGACCGCCGATTCGCGTTGGCGCCTGGCACCGCGGCTTCCGCCGCGGCACCGGGGCACAACCGACGGCGCCGCCAGGCAGAGAGGAAAAAAAGAAAATGGCGATACCAAGAAGAAAAAGCCCGGGCGGAATTCGAACCCGCGTACCCCTGATCCCAAAGCGAGCGTAGTAACCACTAGGCCATACAGCCACCTTTTTCTCGTGGTATTTATTACAAATATACAACGTGCATGCGTAAGCTATTTTCACAGCCACGCTTCCAGAGCATGCATCCAACAAACCATATGATTACGTTCGAGCGTCGTCGTCGTCGAAAGAAAGTTCGCGCCAAAATCCTCGCCCTCCTTTTTTTCTCTCCCGCTTGTGCAATCATCAGTGGAAAGCAATATACGCCCTCGGTACACGCGCAGGCATGCAAGGCACAGGCGGCTCGCACCGCGCCTAGTGTAGTCGCAATCTTTTTGAGGGTGAACACGGGAGCGCGTGGCTTTCTATATCACCAGCGCCGTCAGACGGCAGCCACAATATCTGCGCGCATGCTCGGGGAGAGTAGGCTCCTTTCGTGTGCATTACGTCATCGTAGCGCGCGTGTGTGTCGTCTGCTAGCATTTTTTTTTCACTCAGTAGAAACCAAATTATGACAAACCACAATTTTGATGCTTTTAATTCAGAACGTTGTGCTTCTTATGCTTGGCGTTATTCTAATTACTTCAACTTTTCACTTTGTTTAGTTTTCCTTCTGCTGTGTTCTTATCGTTCAACGAACAGGCAAGGGAACACAAACATCCGAACTTTTATTTGGTCCAAGTTCAACAAAAGATTGATCCGTTTAGAAGTATTAGTAAGCACGAATAATTTTCTCTTTGATGGCGTTAGTATTTTGTCATACAACCCTTTGCGGAAACGACTGCTGCCATCCTAGACGACAGTGACGCGTACAGCGCTGGCACAAAGTCATGATACGCTCGAAGGTCCTCCCATTCTTGACGAACGACTGCCCACAGCTCGTCCCCAGTGGTCGGGCGGACAGGTTTTCGCACCATGGCTGCTTTGATGCACCCCCATATATTTTCGCAGATGTTCATGTCAGCGCCTTTGGCCGGCCAGGAAAGCATGCTGATTCTGCGATTTTCTATATGTTCCTTGACAACTTTTGCCGTGTGAACCAGCGCCAGGTTATGTTGAAACATAAAGTCGGCATCGGGAAAGACGCTGTTGGCGTAGGGCAGCAACACATTCTCCAAAATTTCTGTGCAGTATCGCTGCGATGTAAGGGCACCTTCTATGCGATACAGAGGCCCGAGACCATGCCTTGACACCGCGCCCCACACGTTCACGCAGTTTCGGCCACTCGCGGAGACTCCCTGCACGTTGGCTGGCTCGTAACTGCATAGAAATTGTATTTTTGACCATCCTTCGCAAAATCAAACAAACGTGCATTAAGAAAAGTTTCTTACCGCGTGCCTCTGGTTCGCCAAACTCGCATCCGTTGGTCTTGGCCAGTTGTAAAAGTCGACTCATCTGAGAAGATCACTCGGCCCCAGTCATCTGCCATCCATGAGGCGTGTACTTCGGCAAAATGGAGACGTGACTTCTTGTTCGAAGCAGTGACGACTGGCTTTCGTGCAGCTACAGAATTTCGCAGTCCAGCACTTCGGAGGCGTCGCCGGACCGTAGCAAGGGAAGCGTCCACATTTAGCTGCTCCCGCACGCGGAGTGGAACGGGTTCTCGACGACAGCAGCTACCATAAGCGCGTCTACATCCTCCGTCGTTGCCTTTGGTCGACGCCTGTGTAGGGCATCACAGAATCGGCCTTCCTTGCTGAATGCCTGAATAATCCTGTTGACGGTCTTTAGCGGCCTGTGCACGAGAGCACCGATGGAGCGCTGTGAATATCCCTTGAGCGAATATTGTACGATTTTCCACCTCTCTTCTTCGGGAAGGCGGGCCATGCTGAAATTCAGTTGCTGCTCTGACAGTTGCGGTAATGTGCAAGAATATATATACGCTCCTCAAAGACGGAAGCCGCTTTTTAAATACGCCCACAAGTGTCATGAGCATGCGTGGCCTGGTTACAGATCAACAATGATCTTGAGAACGTCCACAAAACATTACATATATTTTCAAGTTTATTGATGCATCGTGGGGAGGGTAATGAGAAGTTCAACATCGTCACCAATCCCGAACCATACGGCTACCTTATTGCGGTACGCGCGCAGCAGACGACACGCACTTGCTTGCCTGACGCAATGCGCGCGGCGGGAGAAATTGCGCACGCCGGACACACTGCGCATGAGCAATGTTTCTCGTTGCCGCCGCTGAACCGCGCTGTGAGCTCAGAAGGCCTAAAACCCCTATATATAAAAAGTAGTGCCATTCTTAGATCTTGCCGCCACCGCGCTCACCCCGGCGTTTCCTCCTCGCCGCCTCCTGTCGCCCCAGCCTCCTCCGCTCCCACTTACCCCTCCCCGTTGGCGCTGAGCCGTGCTCCCTCAACGGTTGCAGAAGATAGCGCCAACCTTTCCCTTTCCCTCAAGAACCACTTATCATATATCCCCCATTGGCCAATCCATGTCACGTGGAAGCACGCGTTGCGCTTTTGTATATTTTTTTCTTTCCAGCGCGCTCCGACTGCCATTCTCGGGCCTGTGCGACGAAAGTGCTGTACGCACAAACGGATCAAACGTGTTAGGGACAAGAACTTCGTTGTGATAGCATGCTGCTGCGCCTTAAGTTGCCGCAACCGACAAGGCGAGGGCAATATGCTTTTTTTTTTTTTTTTACCATCCGGCGTGCGCAAACGCTTGCTGCACACTTGATATTTGCGCCGTCTCGCATCGTCGCGTCGCTACTTCCAAAACGGCATTATTAAGAACAGTTACTGACTGATGAAGCAAGATCGCGCCTCAAAAACTTCTCCGCAGGGCGCGATCGAAGTTTTCCTCGGATTTCCTCTGGTAGCGCGTTAGCTGTCGTCTGCCACGGCAGGCCCGACGCAGGCGGCGCCACTGTCGATATCGCGCCTCGATCGCGCTGGTCGCGCCGAGCGCGATAGTGGAACGGAGGAGGAGGGAAGTGGATGGCGCTACTTTTTATATATAGGTGCTTTAAGAAGGCCACGCGTTCCCGTGTTCACCCTCAAAAAGATTGCGACTGTACAGTGCGGCCAGCCGGGCATCATAGGCTACAGCGCAAAGCGGCGAGGCCCGAAGGACAATCCCAGCTGCCCGAGCAGGGGAGACGTGATGAAAGTAGCATACTCATGTGGATTCACTTCTCAAGAAAAAAAAAAAAAAAAACGTGGACTCAGCTGATTACTTATTGCAGCTTATTCTGCCTATCAGGTGAACAACTGAAATTGGTTTCTCCAACTCACGTTTTATTTATTCTCTCCTTAGTTGTAACCCCCTGCCAAATTTTCCCTTCAGTGTAGTTATTCCAGCTTCTCCTTCTGTTTTTCCTTTTAATTTCCGTCTCTCCTCTTCCAATAACAATTCTCTTGAGCTGCGTCCTGCCGCCCAATTCTCGGCCGGTCCCCCTTAGTGGGTACGAGCCATAAAAGAGGATCATCATGATGCTTACTAGGATTTGCCAATGTGCAGCCGACAGTGCACGCTTTCAAAAGTGAGGGGGCAAATGGCCTACTTTGCCCCCCACTTTTGAAAGTGCTCCTCCTGTCTCCCGGTAGATGCGCCTATACTTATGACTTATATATAGATACCAAGCAATGATCGCATCTACGAAAGATTTGGGCATTGTTTAACTTCAGCTCGAGGAAAACAAGACGGACAGGAGCGGACACATTATAGCGCTTGTTGCATCTACTGCCTGGTCTTCATCGCGCTACACGAATCACTAACAAGGCCACACTTTTGTCAAGGGTTGATGTAGTCAACACGCGTTTCTTCAAGTTACAGCACTTGAAGTACTACTGCGCGTTTGCTCTTTGGAAACATATTTTATTAACGTGTTGGCGTGTTTATGGTTCGACTTCGTCACGTTTGTGTTAGATACATGCGATACTGAGAATGATCTCTGTGAAGACGAGAGATGTAAGCGTGGATCTTGAAATTCCCCTTGCGATGACACAATGAAGAGCATGCGTGCCCATCAAGTAGAGCAGCTATGGTGTTGCGCTGCTAATGCAAGAATGCCCGTGTCCCGCACATTAGGCGCACGTTACAGATGCCCTGGTGGTCAAAATTAATCTAGAGGCCCCCAACTACGGCCTGCCTCATAATCAAGTGGTGGTTTTGTCACCCAGAATTTAATTCAAGTATATAGTCCCTGTGACTTCTTCACAAACGCAGCAAAACCATTGGTTTGATCACTTTGAAATGCCAATGTTAAGGTCCCCGGTGACAACCGTCGGTACGTTTTATCTCTGGTATTGTTATAGTATGAACGGATCGCATTGCAAACCTTTGGTATCCGCGTGCAAGTCAATCTGTTATACAGTCACAGCTTCTTTAGGTGCCATAAAGCAATTTTAAATCCCACTTTTTTGACGTCACCCTCCCTAAAGAGCCGCTAGGACACCACTTTCATAAGCCACAATGACGACGTCTGCAAAGTGAGTACCACCATCGCCATAAAACAAAAACAAAAAACAATGCGGCTGCCGCTTTGAAAGTCACGAGCTTGCCTATACCCTTTCCCACTTGGGCCTTGGCAGTACGTCTGGCCTCGATAGGGCGACCGTTGTCAAAAAAGACAACGAACAAGAGTCGGGTATAGGCTATGAGAAATCGAACCCGGGCCCGCAGCGTGGTGATCGAGTATGTTCCCGTGGCACAACGCCAACAGTCTTTCTTTATTGCATGGGAATACGAGTAATGACATGCACAATTTATATACATTCATTTACACACACGAAAAACAAATGCACACATTGGCGAAGGGGTGCGTAATACGTGCGACTGAGGAGCTGACGCATATAATTGAACCGGAAGTGTTTTTCTCCTTAGGAAGAAAGTATGAGAGGAGTGAGCGCTAGTCGCGAGTAACTTGGCAACTTGGCCTTCTTCGCCTTTGCAGCTAGGAATAAAACGAGACACTACGAGACAATGGGTCTTAGGAAGAGACATCCGTCAGGTTGAAGATGGGAAGCGACGCTGGGCTCAAACAGAACCTCTTCGCTATGCCGCAAAAACTGGGGCGCCCGCTTCAATAAAAGCCATCTTTGCTAGATCTATACCACATTCGGAAGCGTTGAAATGTGAAGCATTCGGAAGCATTCCCCGTACCCTGATTGCCGTCCAACGCACGACGAAGGATAGAATTGAAGTTGAATAAACGTTGAACAAATAAAAATAAATGTTAGTTCAACGGTGCGTGTGTGTGAATGCTCTCGCATTAACTTAAACTATCAACGTGGGATGAGTGCTGCCGGAATTTTCAGGTCGTCGTAACTCGCCAAATATAGTACGTATACAGGGTGTCTCAACTATCATGCACCACTATTTAAAAATATGCTTGCGCATCCCACGAGTAAACGACGCTTTATACCGGCTCTGAAAGTATTTTTCGTCGATGGACTGGCAAATTGAAATCGACGAGAGTGATCGAGAAAATAATCGTTTATCCCGCCGGCTTTGTCGAGTTGAAGGCGTTCGGGCTTTCCTTCGCAGCTGCAACGTTCTAGCGTCTCATGTGCACAGTGTTGGCTCGCTTGACCTACCTTGTCTACTTGGATGACATCGTTTTTTTTTCCGCAAGCTTTGACGAGCATCTGAGGCGCCTTGGAAGAGTACTAGACGCCATCAAGTCATCTGGACTCACCCTGAAACCAGGAAAGTGCCACTTTGCGAACGAATAGCTGCTCTTTCTGGGCCACGTCATCAGTACGCCCCAACCCACAGAAGACAGACGGCATTGCAATTATTCCGCAGTCCGTCGACAAGAAGGCAATGCGCAGAATCCTTGACATGTGTCAAGAACTTCTCACGGATCGCCGAGCCGTTGACCTATCTGAGAAATTCTGAGGTGGAGTGGTTAGCACCGCACGGCGGAGCGAACTCCGCAAATCCAAACCAAAGCAAGTAGCGCAGCTCTCGGCGCCGTCCAGAGGAAAGACGCACTTGAACGGGTCGTAGGTTACGCTAGCCGGTCGCGGTCGAAAGCGGAAGCCAATTATCCTACGACGGAAAAGCAATGCCTTGCCATCATTTGTGCTACCACGACCCTTACCTATATGGCAGGCATTTCAAAGTCCTAAGTGCCCAACATGCATTGTGTTGGCTAGCAATTTAATGGAATTAGACCTGGAGCCAGAAACGTTGTACTCATTACCTAAACCCAGCAATAAATCTTCCTACGGCACATTTTTAAACCTTGGATGACGTTATCTGGGGCACCCAGCTGTACACGCGCGGACATCGCGGCGGCGCCGCTTGATCCGATAGCGGCCGTGAACGGTCCGCAGTAGAGATAAGCAAGAGTAGAGTATTTGTGGAAGCAGGGAAGAAATTGATAGGACCGGATCTGTTACAGGCATCAGTAACTACATGGTACACACCACTGCACAAAATAAAAATCGTGTTGTTCACAAAGAGACCATTTCACACTGAGAGCAACGACACGACTATCAATAAAGTCTGGTCACACTTGCACATCCAGATGCAGCTAGCATGCGGGGAATCGTACTGTTGTTCCATTCTAGCTTATAATTTATTTATGGTAAAAATGAGCACTGTCAATTTATGCGCCATCGATAACTTGCACCGCGTTTCTGTAATTTATCTAACACTATTGGTGGAGGTTGACTTATCTCCTTGATATGACTATGTGACAAAAGTGTAGCCTAAACAGCAACAAATGGTAACAATAATTTACAGAATAAACACCTGCACTTTTAGTGCCCCTGCCTGTTGACCCGGATGGTTCTTGTTGTGTTCTCGACAGTTTTTAAACGGCTGAATACACTTGAGTTGGCAGTCAGCGCTCGTCCTGTCATGGTTATTTTCTTCATCATGTACTCGCCCCTTCGCACTGCTTCAAGTTATATTCAAGGTGAAGCAACTCAGCCGTTCTTGCTCCCATAATTTCATTTGCAGCTTAGAACGTGGAGTGAATGCGCGTTAAGGTACGCGTTGGAAGAACTAGACCCTAGGTAGCATATTATTACTTTCTGATTTATTCTATTTTATTTCATTCTATGCCTTTCTTCTCATCCACCGCAGGCGAGCTGCGGGTGAGCGGCGCGAACAGGGTCGGCCCGACATTCGGCGTTTGCCTCGCTCCGTTCACTCTTTGGGAGACAATGTCGGCGCCGTCTGGCTGGTCGGCAAACCCTGTTTACACGGCTTCCTATCAGCGAGCGCTCTTCCGCTGAAACTGCGCATTGCCGCCGGAAGCGTCATAAAGATTAGTGCAACGTGAGCTGGGCGTTTCTGCGACAAGCATCGGCTCTTCAGTCGTGCCATCTTTTCGGTCTAATCATTCGGCATAGAAAGCGCCAACTGTTATACCTCGTACTGCCGCAAAGCGTCTCCACTTGACATTTCACGTTGAGCGCACAATAGAATCGCAGTGCTTCCGTTTTACAATTAACGATTGGACCCTTAGCTGGCAATTGTATAACAGCCTCCTTTAAACTTATTTTCTTCAGACGACGTAATGTAACGGATAAAGATTGAGAAATCAAAGCGAAGGATGCCCAGCTGCGCTGGTTCATTTCAATTCCTATCATTATGATCGAGCGATGGCGTTGAAAACATTTGATCCAAGAAATTAATATTAAAAAAGGCACCATTTTTAATTTCACTTTTGAGGACACTGTCTTTTTTGGCAAATTCAGAAGGGTTTTTCGTATCTATGTGGCATTTAGGTCACAAAATGACCCTATTGCGTCTTTTAGTCGCAGATCAGGTAAAATTCACGGTACGGGCGTTATTAGCGCTGATATAGCAAACAATTAACCTGAAAACACCATAGACTGCAGAACCTCCGGGAGCGTCCCACTGGGCCTCTTGGTTAAAGAAAAGTAAAAAAACAAAAAAAAAAAACGTAAATACAGGCGTGTCAACGAAAGTCGAAGCGACAGAAGACAACTAGATGTGCATGAAGATGTGCGTAAAAAAGCGAATGAAACAGCTGGACAGGAATAAAATAGAGGGTCCGGAATAAAAATGCAAGGTCTGACCTTGGGACGAAAAAAATTGTGCAAATAACGCAAAAATATAATGCAGATATACAACATTGCATGATGTTTATTGCCCCAATTTCAGTACTTATACCATGCACGTCAACATTGACTTCTTCTGCG
Source organism: Dermacentor silvarum (assembly GCF_013339745.2). Lineage (NCBI taxonomy): Eukaryota > Metazoa > Arthropoda > Arachnida > Ixodida > Ixodidae > Dermacentor > Dermacentor silvarum. The sequence goes on from NC_051159.1 coordinate 21,379,343, forward strand.
TAGACTTTGGTTGACGCGCCTTTCTTTAAGTATGATAGGAATAGAAAACATAGCGGCTTTCACCGTTAGAATGGACAAGAAGTGGCCGTGTTTGCATGTATAGAACGTTTTAGCAGAATGTTAATAGTTTCACGTCATTCGATTATAAGAAACAGAGCGACCACCTTTTTCATTTCTCCTAGATGACGCGGAGCATTACAACTATACGGTGCTGCATCGGCCTGTTCACAGTTGTTGAAAGACATGCAGATGCAGCACCCAAATCTTGATACAAGCGAATGCGTAATAAAACTAGCAGTGCTTTGAGAGTCGTCTCTCTTCGGAAACCCCGTTGTCTGCGAGCAGACGTTTTGTTTGATGATGAAGGAGGCGCCTGCGGTTTTCAATGCAGAAGTACATGGCATTGCTAGTTGTGCTGAGGCCAGCAATAAATGAAACCATAAAAACGCTTTTTCACAATTAAATCTTTCCCACTGAAGTGCAGCTCGTCCCATAGTTTTGGCTCTCGCTGGTTTAGAGTTGTGCAGCATGGCGGGAACGCTGCTCGTCCGCACATTGAGAGCTTCGAGAGCGCATATGCATCTTTACCGGTATCATGCAAAGCTATGTATAGCACACCAGGAGCAATTTGTACGCATGGAAGCACCCGCAGTGCATGCTCGTAGATGTTGTTACTGGAGTAGTCGATGCTTCTGTCTCTGCTTCGGTAGCTGAATGACATTTTCGCTGCTTGTAAGGGGAAAGTCCCGCTGGGTGAGGCGTTGCAATGTACCCCGCCGTCACGCACCTCCCCCAGTCCACTCGCGCATATTTCTGTTAAATGGCTTGATCTCTAATCAAGGTAAGCGAGATCCGTGGCTCAAGTTCGCGATGGTAGGCTTGATACTCGTCGAGTTCGCTGCGTCGCGGTCACTGTAGATGATGCTCATGAGAACAGGCGTTTCTACGAGTTGGTATGGACATTTGGTGGTGGTGGCAAGTGTCTTTACCACCATGGGCGATGCCCAGCTCCAGAATTCGACACTGGAAACATGCAGAATGGGCTACTGCTTGATTGTCATTGTGCGTCAGCTTCCAGATCTCCCTTTTGAATACCGTAAGAAATTCTCTTCAGTTCATCGTAGCTGGCAGCCAAGCTCTCTTTCATTATTATGAGTGGCACTATGTCCGAGCTGTCGCCTCATAAAAGTGAACTTACCTCATTGATTATCTTTTTGTTCTGCAACCGCCCAGTTACTCTGGCATTTCTGACGTTCCATGATTGGAGTGTTGAGAAAGCAATGAGCTGGTTTTTGACCCCGTTTGCATTTGTGGACTGGTCCCCGATGGTGCTTAAAATGCGCCGACAATCCTTCAAGAAATTGTCCTCCTCGGTGTTTTTAACTTTGTCGCCTGTCTCGCCAAAAAGCCGTTCATTCACGGTTTAGGCAAAATGCATGTAGAGCTGAAAGTTGGGCTAGTTGGTTCCACGTTAAGTGCATTATACGATTTCCCAGCGAAAAAAAAAAAAGACACCTCGGAAGGAGGACCCCCCAGCGTCCACTTGCTTCCTTCGCTAGTGTTTTCTTTTTAGCTGGAAATTCTTACAATGCACTTTCGACACAACGTTATTGCCACGGTAAGCCCATCGTGAGCGCAGCAAAAAACTCGAGATGGTACCGAGCAGCCATCGTTAATATCTCATGAACAGGAGCGTCTTCTTTCACTGATGTGCAGCGCGTGGTAGGCTTCGTTTGAACTCCGAGTTTCTTGAAGACTTAGTAACGTAACGTTTTATGGAAGGCTTGAAGAGAGGTTGGAGAGCTTTTTTCTGACAGTTGGATAACTTCGTTCAATGTGTCTGCGCTCTTAATATAAGTTGCGCCGGGCCTAGTTGGTGCTTGCTGAGTGACATAATTGCCGGGAAAAGCACACATAAAACGTAAATAAAGTAAACAAACGCACGACGACATGGTTGGTATTCTCAACTGATTTATTTCAGGTGTGACCCTGAATGAATATACAGAAAAGCACATGCTCAGGATAGCTACGCCCAGTTTCACTAACTTTGAATTGACCGAATCATATGGCACAAAACCCTTGTTCGGTAGATATGCTCGCCGTGGAATCTGCACTCAAGAAATCGTGTGCTCGTACGATGTAGGCAGCCTCTGACGATTAGGTACGGTGCCTTTGTTTGGTGGGTTTCCTTGGTTCGTTGATGACGTCACTGGCGGTAACCCTCTTGCAGTGGGATAAAGGCGCGAGAAAGTAAACTGGAAGCTAGTACGGTTACAAATACTCTGAGGCCTGCAGTGGTTCCCCACATAAATAGGGTAACTCACAACCTCATTAAAGTACCAGGCAGGTAGGGTGTACATCTAGCATTTCCAGCCCCGGTTAAGCTGGCCCAGCTCTGCCCTTATACTTATTGCGACCTAACAAATAGGCAATACTCTGGAAAAAAAAAGAAGAAAAACAGTTCACAACTTATGCGACATACCAGAAGACAGGAGTTGTATTAAATACCCTTCGCGTGCGGCAAGTCTTATGTGGGACAGGCTGGCCGCTGTGCTAAAAAAAATGAGCTGACGCATTTGCGCGCGCGCTGCAACGTCTGCAAATGTGAGCCGCCGTTTGAAGAGATTAAGATTCTCGGCAGGCGCAAGTATCAGACGGCTCGCGAGTTATTGGAAGCCTTCTATATTTAAAAAAAAGAAGAGGGGGAGACTGTGTTAATAAAATATCAATACAGTTCTATAACACGAAGATTAGTTTGCTTGAAAGCTGGTTGTCCCTGTAGGTGTGAATGATACTTTCTGCTCATGTACTTCATGTACTCTTTATATTCGTATTTATTCCAGGGTTGTGCCTGAAATGAATCAGTTGGGCGTGCCGGCCGTCTCGTCGTGCGTATGTTTATTTCTTTTGCCTTTTGTGTGTGCGCTTTTTGGGACAATTATGTCATTCGATGTCATTTGGCTGCTCCATAACTTGGAACAGTACAATGTCGGTCGACTTATCGCGACCTACTGTACTCACACGAACTCATAGCGCCTACAAGTTCTATTAAGAAAGCAATGTGGCTTTTAAGAAGTCGTGCAGCTCGTTGTTTCGTGCACGCAGCGTGCAGTTTTGAATGTCCGCAAGAGATGTGAAAATAGCCTTCTTGAGTTCTTGCAACCTCATGAATGAAGCTATATGATCACTCTCGTGAGCCAGATTTGTTGGAATGTTATTGCAGCTAGACCATTATTGTTGAAACGATTGCTTTGATAATGTTGTCTTCCTCTATCGAGTTTACGACTGCTGTAGGCGTGGTTGGAGAGACATGTACATTTTTATGTTAGAGTACGTAGGTACCAGCACATTTAGTTCAAAAAGCACTCGCAAAAACGCGACGACCGGGATGGATGTCATCGTTTTAAGCCTAATTTTTGGTCGCACCTTTTCTGACATGAGACTCGTTTACTGCAGCCGCACATTTCCTGACGTCATTATACAAGGAGGAAACAACTTTATTTTGTTAATTTTGCTTAGTGAGGGGTGGCTACCAGGTGATGCCTTACAGCCACCTCGTCGGCTCTTTTGATGGCCCGAATTACCTGGAGTGCTACTGCAATCGCACAATTTCTAGCAAACGAGGCAATGTTTCACTATCGTCTGCCTTTTCGGCGAACGTTCCGGCGCCGCTTAGTGAATTCGGTGCCAAACACTTTTCATGGTTTGCAAATAGGAATAAAAAATTCACCAATACTCACTAATCGGAAATTTGAGCGAAGCTGTTTAGGTGTTCTGAACTGGCGATATATTGAGGCACACAATTTTAATCTGTCGGCGCTGAGGCAACAGGGTTCGAAACTAGCCATCCTTGGGAGTTCTCGCAGTGCACGCGTCTCGGAGGCCGCCAGATGGCGCTGCGTGTTCAGAAAGTTTAGGGTGCCTCGATGTCCAGCGCCGCCGTCGGCGCTGGCATCGAGGCCCCCTAAGAAAGTTCAGAGTGTTCTTGGGGATCCGGCTACACCTCGTACATTTCGGCGCTCGAAACACAGACTTGTCTGTGTTTCTTGTCGTGCCGTCTTCGTTTGCGCTTTAAACTTATTCAACTATCGAATGCCAACCAGTCCAAACTGCCACCCTTGTAGGTGGTAATACATGTACACCCGTGAGCAAAAGTATGCGGACCACGGGGTCGCCGGAAAAACAATTTCTTCGTGATTAACAGGCATACATTTGAATTAATGGGTACGCTTAAAAGTTCGCAATGCCAAGTTCGGACTGCAGTCCTCAATTTAAAATTGCGTTCACAGGCAGAGGAAAGAATCGGCTTTATTGCGCAACGCCTGGTCCGTATACTTTTGCTCACGGGTGTACGTTGTGTCGCTATATTGATTCAGCGATAAAAACATTTCCGTCGACATTCTTCGCGAGACGGGTTCCGGTGATTTTTTACAGCGTAAGCTGTTATGGGCTCATTCCAAAAGCCGTTTCGGTAAGCGTCGTTGTCTGCCGCTGCCGCGGTGTAACCTCTATCGCCCGAAATGCGAAAAAAAGTACCCGCTCACCGCCGTGATCGAACCCAGGCCCGCTGAGTGGTATAGGCGGATACTCTACCACTGAGCCACGCAAGCTTTTCTTTTTTTCTTCATTGCCGGAACTTTCACTTTGTGGACACCAGTTGCAACAATATTTTTCAAAGAAAACAGTACATAATTATACATATACACATAATTTCAAAGTTGCATGCATCCATGTTGTGCGGTCAGCCACATTTTGGCTGGCACTGTCATGTCAGGTTTAAAATTTACAGACAGACAGGCAGACAGAAACTTTATTTACATCATTAAGATGATGATGGGGACGTAGACAAAGAGCGTTTCACAGGCTTGACGAGGGTCTATGCCCCCTACAAAAAAAAAAATTCTTTTAAAGTTGCGAGGGGCTCAATCCTCGTCAGCCAATCCGGGGGGCATTGCTGATCTTTAATTACATCGATGAATTTGGAAACACCCTCCCGGAAAAGTAGTCGCGCAGGCCTTCGGTCAGGCTCACAAAAAAAACCTGCCATTCGAGCCCGCCATAAACAGTGGAGGCCCATTAGCATAATGAGGTCCAAATGCAGTCCGTCCGCATTTTCTACAGTTAAAAATATAATACCTAATGAATTTAAGGGCGATTCTTTCTGTAGTGTTCTTTGAAGAACGTCCCAAAAATAAACCCCATCCCAACAATGCAAAAAAAACGTGATCGATTGTTTCCTGTTGTTTACATATAAGGCAGCTTGCTCCCCAAGGTAAATAAAAACCTTTTTCTTGTAAAAAGGCCCGTACTAGCAAAGTCCCGGTATGTAACTTAAATAAAACGGATTTTGTACCTGGTTGCACCTGCATTTTTTTTAACACGCTTTAAAACGTCATGTCCCTGTCCTCCACTGTTTATGGCTCTGCACATAGGAACCGGTATGATCATGACAAGTGTATCCCTGTATAATTTCTTCCGTGACACCGAAAAAAGGTAGTCATTAGAAAAACGTACGGATAGAAAACGGACACTGTCAACTACTTCCCTTAGGTATCCTCGAAGAGCACCAGGCATACTTAAATTGCTTACTACATAAGCCGGCAGATGCTTGCTCAGTCGCATCTGACACATTCTGCACAGAAAGGGGTCGCGCACGTCTCGAAAAAGTGTAAACCTGCTCACTAGCTGTTTAACGAAAAGATGTGACAGGCCTAGGCCCCCGTCTCTGACTCGCTTAAACAAGTTCATACGGCTACATCTCTCCCATTCTGATGCCCAAATGAACACAGCAAAAACTCTGTGAACTTTTTGCACATTTATACGAGAACAGTATAAAACTTGCATGACGTACCATATCTTGCTTATTATAAACAAGTTGCATACAGTGGCTTTCGCAAACATTGACAGATGAGTGCCTTTCCAATTTGTTGTTTTTTCCTTGATTCGCTTAACTTCTTCGAGCCAGTAGTCCTCATTACGACGGTAATGCTCTAGTGGTACGCCCAAGTATTTAGCTGGTGATTTAATCCACCTAATGTTGGCGAACGTTTGCGGTGTTAACTGCCATTCACCATGCCAAAAACCCGGACACTTACTCCAATTTGCTGTGCTTCCTGTTGTGTTTCCAAAATATTTAACAATGGTGGTTACTTCTGTAATGAGCCACGCAAGCGCTTGCTTGCTTTTCGGTAGCGGAAAGATGCCCTAAAACGCTTCCAAGCGCGCAGGGGCAGATGATCCGAGACTCCGCCAGTATGGTGGCGCCATCTACTTAATGTGCCTGTAAACGCAGCGCGCCCTACGTGTAAGTTGCAGTTGTGAGGCTTGATCGGGCTCAGCAGACTTCTGTGCAGAGAGCATTGCAAGCCGCAGCTCGCCGTCGATGCCGGGCGGGCAGTTCAGATCGTTCTTAACAGACTGCCGCGAAGACCGTGTTGTGCGTGGTATATATATTCGACTAAGGGAGAACAAAAAAGTACTAAGTATTGGTTATCAATCACCCATCTAACTGTACACTGCAAGTCCTTTTTTATCTTTGTTCGATAAGAAATTATTTGTATACACACATAAGGACACCTTGGCACGCAAATTAATGTGAACGGTCTTCATTCAGAAATCTGGTGAAGCTTCAATTTGCCTTCCAAGACTTTATCACTGAGTCACATAAGTTGCCCAGAAGCGTGATGAGCTCGAGTGATGCCTGCAGTTCGGGCATTTTTGTTTGCCCGTGAGTTTGGTATTTTTCTGGACTTTCACCTGTCTAAAGTAGCTTTTGACCAGTTGGGTCTGCAGTATTTTAAATGCTTCTTCGTTCGAATAAACTTCAAGTACCGAGAAAGGTTCTTCTTCCTCGTTGCCTGCTCGCGCTACCTTCATTTTACCATGAAAATTAAAAGTGAAAAGGTCCAATGCAGAACAACCTGGATTCTCTGTCCGATTGGTGCAACACATGGTCGATGGAGTTAAACATTAACAAAGCAGTCTTTATGCGAATCTCGAATAAAATTAGCCCTTGTTCTTCTAGGTACACCTTAAATAATAATCCCCTGATCGAAGTCAGTGATTATAAATACTTGGGGGTCAAGATGACAAATCGACCATCATGGGGTAGCCATATTGACGACGTTTGTTCCTCCGCTTCAAGAAAACTTGGATTTCTTAGACGTAAACTAAAAAACGCGCCATCTCAGATCAAACTTCTTGCCTAGAATACTTTAATTCGACCCCGTCTAGAGTACGCATGCGTGGCCTGGGACCCATATTTTACAAAGGATGGTAATAAGCTAGAAATGGTCCAAAGGAGAGCAGTAAGATTCATTTATCACGCCTACCACAATCTTGATTCACCTTCATCACTGATGGCTACTAACAACATTCCACTCTTGAAACAGCGCAGAGCAATCGCGAGGCTCAAGTTTCTTTTCCTGCTCCGAAATCGGCAGTTTAGTATCGATCCCGGTCCATTCATTTCCCGCTCTTCTTGCCGGAAAACCAGACATTGTCACAATCACGGTGTGACACCGTACTTTGCACCTACTAACCTTTTCGAACACTCGTTTTTTCCGCGAACCATTAACGAATGGAATGCACTGCCTTCAAATGTTTTAACACGAAAGTGTTTTATGCCGGGGTCCACCAAGACTTCACTGACGTATTTCCGTCACGGAAATACGTCAGCTTACAATGTACACGAACATAATACAAAGAAAGAAACCAGAAGAAAAAGTTCCACAAACATGCAAAATTTGGAAATCGAACCCACGACCTCTCGGTCCGCGACGATAGATCGCCGAGCGTTTAACCCATTGCGCCACAAACGCATTTGCAGAGAGCTACACAGACGCGCCTTATATATCTAACACTCCTCCGTGTACCCGCGCTCTTGCTCGGGGCGGTGCCGCCGCCTACGAGCAGAAAAGAGAAGTACTGCATTATGACACTAACGCGCACCGACAGTGAACGCTTCGGTGGTCTCAGCACTACGACGCCTCGATGCCAGCATTCGAAGGGACGCTGGCATCAAGAAGCACTACCAACGCCACCTAGGTGGCGTTCACCGTACTCAGCACAGCGGAGCGTGGCCTCCGCAATTAGCTCTGAAAATGTTTCTGAAGTTGATCGCGGAGGCTGCAATTATGACGCGCTGTACGCGCTGATTTGACTCGGTGACGATTCAGTTACGTGCTTTGTCTTGCGCGTTGTATTAGTGTGTCAGTTACGTGCTTCGTCTTTCGCGTTGTGCTAGCGTGTGCAGCGTAGTGCAGCTTCCATATGCACGACGGTTGCTCATGGTCATCGACGTTGGTAGTCGTGATGGAGGAGACGTGCCACCAGGCGTCAGCGTGGGTGCATCAACGCCTAAGGGCGCTTTAGCCACAAAACACCAATAGACATTATATATCAATGTGCAATAAACATTACACTACTTCTGTGAAGACACGTTTCACTTTCGTGTTCTATACCGATTCCTATATAAGAGGGATCAACCACATTTTTTCCAGAGCGTGGCTTTCCTGACTTGGAAAAACACATGCATCTTTTCGTCTAAACTTATTGCCATACTACATTATGTCAACGCGTGATCTAAGTTTTGTTTGCTTTACCCTTGTGTGCATAAAACTGTTGATTGTATTTAAACTGACTGTGTATAAATTTTGATGTGTTTGCTTTACCCTTGTGTACATAAAACGGTTAATACATAGGTATGCAAATTTTTCTACACATGTATATTTAATCACCTTTGTAAGTGTATGTTTGTCTTTCAGTAGCAATGTTTATTATAACCTGTTGTATAACTTGTTCATTTCTTTCACTATGTTCCCATTTTTGCCCCTCCTGCTTGGTCTTCGGACTGCAGTATGTAATAAATAAATAAAATAGACTCATGTTAGTCAGGACGATTGATGTCTGTGATGGGCAACGCAAGATTCTGCATGCTTTTTGAAATCTGGAGAACACTTTCCGCGTTCTGCGTAGTGTGGGCGCGTATACCGCAGCAAAGCTTCCGACGTCGCAAAGAGCAGGAATGCGCGCTTTTTACGAGAGGCACCCTCGTGCCATGCGCACCTGTAAAGACCGCGCCGTAAAGACCGTTTACGACCGCCTAAGTAAGAGCAGCGTGTCGAGTGCGCCCATGTATTCATATATGCGCACAGTGTCGGGCCTTTTTTCTCACGACGGCTCCAGGATTCCAGCGGGTGCTCTCGTAATCATCGAGCTGCGCTTAAATCAGCAAATTCCAAGGCAGTTGGTATCGTGCCCTAATTGACCTCTTTCCTAGCCTCCATTTTATTGCAGCAGACTGTTCGATCCGCGATACTCAAGGGAGGTTCGCTTTACCAGGAGCTTTTCCGGTTCTTTCGCGTAATACAAAACGTAATAGAATACATTATTGCTCCACTGGCTGAATATGTAGATTCATTATAGCAAAATATTTCGCGAGCCTTTTTCTACTTCAGCATATATCTGCAAAATTCTAGGCCGCGCTCACAACCATTTTCACTACGCAATTATACGCCTGAGCCATTGTGCATGTGTGCGCACGCATGTCCGTGTTTACGCGTGCGTGCATGTGGCCATGCATGAAGAAGCACTCTACCCTTAGCCCCGTCTTGCGTCAGTCACGCCGCTGTGCTGGTAAACGTAGTTCCTCTTCCACTTAGGCGCCACCAAGGAGACGTTGGTGTACGACGCATCAAGTAGCACGCCACGATATCGCCCACTTGTCATCGAGTGGCGCTACAAGCCATGATCACTATTCCTCTTATTTTAATGTCGTTCTCCAATGTGTTTAAATTGCGCTGTGTAATCGCGTGAGTTGCATAAAACCACCATGATGGTATTTCTTTTATTTCTTGTTGTGACGATAAATTTTAGGGCGTACCATGGTTTTGAGAACCACCTCTCGTGTGCTAGAAACTCTAGCTTCTGCAGTTAATCATTGTGTTACAAAGAGGTGGGGGCCAATTTAACTCAATACCATTATTAAGATTCAAGATTCAAGATTCATTTTATTTCTCCAAGAGAAAAAGGCCCGGGACAAAAAGCTGCCGTGAAGCAGCTTGACGGGGTCCGGGGCCCATTTACAAAATGGCAGCAGTGAAGCGGGAAAATACAATTTCACATATATCACGAATCAAGGAACCGTACACAATACAGAATTACAATTAAACTAAATGCAAGACAAAAGTAAAATTCAAATATAAAATGCACTGATAGTAAAAAATTAAAAAAAAACAGTGGTATAGCAGAAACAATGTTTAAAACATGATTGCAATTCCACAGTACGATATAGCACGTCATGTTCAAACAAAATACATAGCAGTATTTTCCCTTTATACTGTGGCAAAAATATAAAAAGAATCTCTAATTTGGGTTTGAGCCCACCACATGCTCAAAAAATTGCTGAAGAAATGTTTTTTTGCTTAGGTTCATATTTTCTATGTACCATTTGTTTGTGTTTAGGGTGTTCGGAACCACGAAATGCAACATTTGGGAGCCATACGTTGTGCGAAGTCGGGGTAGATGCCATTTTTCTTTGCGTCTGGTGCTAGTATGAGTGTGCGATTGTAATTATATTGTATTACGGAAACATAATTCTAATGTTGAAGAAATAACTGCCGGGGCTCGAATTAAATTTGCATGAAATCACCCTATTATAACGTTCGAGACATCTCACCGGATTTAATTACGAGTTACCTGAACAGTTGGCAACAATGTGCAATTTTAAACATAGGAAAATTGTCTTTGCAAAATTTACACCACAAGGTACCATTGGGGCCTTTACTAAATTTTTAGTATTTATGTCAATGGTGTTGTGAACTTAAGTGAGTCCATCTAGTATGTCACATATATGCAGATGACACTACCTTCTCTTTCACAGGTACGGACATGGATGAGCTTGTTTCAATAGCTAACACAACATTAAATACGCTTTACAATGAACTGTTTAAAATCGAAGGCTCTTGGTTTCTGTTCCAAGGAAATCGAGTGTGCCACTACGAAATAACTGGACACTGGCAGTGATGTTTGCTCTAATTATGAAGCCCTGAGAGTTATTGTCTATCAGCATATATGCTGTGAAATTTCCAAACTGAAACGATAAGCAAGGCACTTAGCAGCTGTCGGTCGCTTCTATTACTGTGTGACAAATTGATAACGCCTTTTTCGGTTCAAACTTACGCTACGGTCTCCTGGTGTGGGTAATGGCTACCTCGCAAACTGAACAAACATTGTTCGTGCTTCAGAAGAATGCATTTCCTTTACTTGCAAACGCCGAATAGAATGCTTCACCTTTCTATAACGAACTTCAACTCTTAACGTTTGATAGTGTTTACGAATACTCCTCGGTGCTGGCTCCTAAATTTAAAATAAACAAATTAAATAAAAACTAGCTACATAACATGCCTAAGTCGACACACCTCATCCTGATCCACTAAGCACATTGAGCACTGGCACATTGGCTGGTGCAGAACAAACTATGGTTTCCAAATGTAAAATTTTACCCGCCGCGGTGGCTCAGTCAGCTAAGGCGTCGCGCTACTGAGCACAAGATCGCGGGATCGAATCCCGGCCGCGGCGGCCGCATTTCGATGGAGGTGAAATGCAAAAACGCCCGTGTGCTTGCGTTGTAGTGCACGTTAAAGAACCCCAGGTGGTCGAAATTAATCCGGAGCCCTCCACTGCGTCACAGTCAGAACTGCTTTTGGCACGTAAAACCACAGAAAGAAATGTAAAGTTTTACACTTGCATTAAATAATTTAATGCGCCACGAAGTGAGCATGTTCTTTGATTGCACGCGTGTATGCTTTTTCCATTGACCCGGCAGCAACATAAAGTTGTCGCTCAGCGCAAGACGCCACTGGATGATTTCCAACTTACTCTTCTATCGCATGTTCTTGCTGAACTTTGTGCAATCAGATCGTATGTGCGACGCGAAGGGTGCAGTATTTTGTGGAGCGATTACGCTGCAACTTTCCACGAGTCATGCATAAAAGCGCTTGACCCGCACATCAGATTTCGACGATCGCCGCTATAGTCGTGCTTTTACTTGCTTTTGTGGGCATATCCAATAGTCTCGTGATTCAGTGTTGCTACTGTGTTCTACGCCGTCACTACGACGGAATAATATTGTGGGTAACACGTTCTTCTGTAAGTACCACTAAAACGATCCGGTCGTGTATTTTAAATTTCTTCCATTTTGTGGCTTGCTTCCCAACTTAAATTAGATAATTTCACGTTGTCGCGGTTTTATTTATTTATTATGGCCTTAGACGGCTCATGGCGCGAAAAATCCCATGTCCGGCGTTATGGCACCAAAATTCAAGGGCAGTCAATCGCACCCACTAGCTGTGGTGTTAGGGTGAATTAGGCCATCAATTTCTTTATAAGAAAGCGTGAGGCGAAGGACGTCGGCACGACCTGTGGTTTTAATTAAGACACATTTAATTAAAATACAGCTAATTACAGCACTCGCACGCACCATCTGTGGTGGGAGTAGAGCCCACATGGCGTTCTCTAAGTATCATTCCAATTCACACCGCGGAGAGTCGAAGCCACCACCTTTAGGAAGTTGATTAAGGAATCGGAACCCACGACCTGACATGGATTGCAATCGACATCGTCAAGGAGGAGAGTCGACCCCACGACCTTTAGTGTTAATTAAGGCGAATTAAGATATAGGCACTCGAACGCATGACCTTTGGTGAGAGTTAAACCCGCGACCTTTGGTGTTAATTAGGGCGAAGTTAATGAAGGCACAGTTAATTAAGGCACTTGAGCACACGAGCTCTGGTGGGAGAAAATAAGTAACAGGAAGCAACAACGCATTATAATGAAAATGACAAGCAATGTATTGAATATTTCCTGCGAGGGCAGGCTTTCGCCTTCATCCTTTTTAGCGTATGCTGAAGCGACTCAACTTTTTATAAGTTAGTTATCTATTGTCTGTTTTTAATATTTGGTCTTGTTTTTCCTTCTGGGTGTATTTTCTACTTTCACACGTATAATATACTATATTATATATATTATTATTATTATATTATAATATTGTATATTATATTCTTAATTTCTTGTAACATGTATGCCACCTGAATGCTGACACTTTGCTGCCTTGTTTTTCTGGGCGATGGAGTTAGTCAAGCTGCATTTAAATAGCAGCTTCTTTGCCGCCGTCCACACCACAGCCTTTTCTTTCTTTTTGTATACATATATACAAAGATGTGCGTGTGAACAAGACAAATTATTGTGGTGAATTAAACTCATAAAACATGTTTACACTGATACATCGATGTCCTCAGCTGCCTCCACGGCTGCTTCCATTGTCCCCGCCATGTTGCTTCGTCTAAACTTCATAACTCAACCACAAGACAGCGGGGAGAGTTGTGGGGATAATGCCATTCGTGATGCAGTTCGTTATGTCTATCAGGAACCGCGTCAAACATGAATTTCCTTTTGTGACGCTAAGCAAGCACTGCATATTGTCTCAGTGCTTACACGAGCAGCTTATAGCTTACTTGCTCTCGAAATGGCCCAACTTAGAAAATGGCAACCTGGACACTGCGTTGATAATGGAAATGAGCTCGCCGACGCAGAAGCATAGTTGGCTCTCCGGAGCTCTGATTGTACTTCAGTCGCATTTACAAAGGCCTATGCCAATGCTATGATATTCAACATCAACCGTGTCTCTAAGGCAAGTTACTGGTCACCGTTCATTCACTTTGTCACGAGCTTAGATTGAGGATACCGCGCAACATCCAAGGATACCACGCAAGTGGTCCTAAACAGGCTGTGACACTTAGTGTGGCCTGCACACAAGACCATCGCTATTTTAGACTATAGACCATTTTAGTGAATATCTTAGCAAACATCTACAAGGATTCCACAGCTACCTTGGTTCTTCACAAGAAAAGTAGAAAATTACCTATCAAGAAAGGGGTCAGGCAAGGAGACACAATCTCTCCAATGCTATTCACTGCATGCTTAGAAGAAGTATTCAAGCTCTTAGACTGGGAAGGCTTAGGAGTGAGGATCAACGGTGAATATCTCAGCAACCTTCGGTTTGCAGATGACATTGTCCTATTCAGCAACAATGGAGACGAATTACAACAAATGATTGAGGACCTTAATCGAGAAAGTGTAAGAATTGGGTTGAAGATGAATATGCAGAAGACAAAAATAATGTTCAATAGCCTGGCAAGGGAACAAGAATTCAGGATCGCCAGTCAGCCTCTAGAGTCTGTAAAGGAGTACGTTTATCTAGGTCAATTACTCACAGGGGACCCTGATCACGAGAAAGAAATTTACAGAAGAATAAAATTGGGTTGGAGTGCATACGGAAGGCATTACCAAATCCTGACTGGGAGCTTACCACTCTCGTTGAAGAGAAAAGTGTACAATCATTGCATTCTACCGGTGCTAACATATGGGGCAGAAACTTGGAGGTTAACAAAGAAGCTCGAGAACAAGTTAAGGACCGCACAAAGAGCGATGGAACGAAAAATCTTAGGACTAACGTTAAGAGACAGGAAGAGAGCGGTGTGGATCAGAGAACAAACGGGGATAGCCGATATTCTAGTTGACATTAAGCGGAAGAAATGGAGCTGGGCAGGTCATGTAATGCGTAGGATGGATAACCGGTGGACCATTAGGGTTACAGAATGGATACCAAGAGAAGGGAAGCGCAGTCGAGGTCGGCAGAAAACCAGATGGGATGATGAAGTTAGGAAATTTGCAGGCGCAAGTTGGAATACGCTAGCGCAAGACAGGGGTAATTGGAGATCGCAGGGAGAGGCCTTCGTCCTGCAGTGGACATAAAAAAAATAGGCTGATGATGATGATGATGATGATGATGATGATGATGATGATGATGATGATGATCATTTTATTGCGCATGCCCACTGTACTTGCGGAAAAAATAATTACAGGAGGAATCTTTGACTCGCATTGACGACCGGCCGCGTTCTGGAAACTTTCTTCTAGATCCATAACCATAACACTTTGAGCGCCAGGCCACGAAGGTCATATTGGGAGCATTGAGAGATAGTAATCAGGATATAGGACTTTAATAAGCGCTTGCGGTAATTTTTTTATTCGTGCCTTTTCTTTTCATCGTCTCTAAGTTGTCATTTTTCTTTGTTCCCTTGGACCCCAACGCTGTTTAGCAGTTCTCCTCTTAGCTTTTCCTTCATAGTAAATACTTCTCTCTTCATTTGCCTTGGCTATTGCCGTGGTGTTATACAGGCCAGGGTTTATTTGTTCTACGCAAAGTGGCTTTGGTGCGCGCTTGCCATTTCCAGTACGCGCGTTCTTTTCGGACACCAGTTCGCGCCCGCGCGCCATCACTCTTTCTCGGCCCACCACCGCCACTCGGGCGGCAATGCGCAGCTCGGAACGCACGAGCGCGAAGTTCGTACATTGCAATTATTGCCGTGTTTTGTACGCCGTGCATAATCTGAGTATGTTGTTGTGCGTATTTCGGAGACTATATGCCAGGCAATACCGTAGGGTATGCACATCGATATGTGCATACAACGATATGAACAACGATATGCACAACGATATGTACATCGCAACTATTTCTTCTTGGAAAGATCGTGGTGTACGTTTCAGAGCCTGCGTCTGTCTCCGTAAACGGTTTCAGAAGGACCTTGTGTCAGACGGTTTGTTCAAGTCGGCTGATATGCTTAAAATACCGCGCAGCTTTCTTTGGCTCTTTCGCCCATTTTCGTGGCATGAACGCGACCATAGTCACGTTCATCGTGACTATAGTGTGAGACCACGCATCGGCTAACGAAATCCCTCTGGAACCTTGGAAGACTTAGCTGTAACGTTAGGAGATAGGAAGACAGTGGCGTAAAATAAAAAAATAAAAATAAAAACGCTTAACCTTGCACTCGGCCACACAACGCTTGAAACAGCGAAGCTGGGCGATCGTAGCCCAGCATTTCCCGGAAGTGCGCGCGAACGTTTCCTCTTATTACTCATGATGATGATAATTTCTTTTCGCGCGTCTCGGACTTCCGGCCGTCACTGCGCGTTGCATAGCGCAGCTTGCAACACCGACACCGATATGATAAGTGGTTCTTGAGGGAAAGGGAAAGGTTGGCGCTATCTTCTGCAGCCCTTGAGGGAGCACGGCTCAGCGCCAACCGACACCGATTCCAGAAGACCCGCTACGTGAATGCGTCTCACTCTCTCGCTCTCATAGCGCGCCAAACGCCTTCACCTCGCAGAGCACGAGCGTATACGAACGCGCCAGCTGTGGACAAAGACGACGGCGCTCGAACGCTATCATATGGTTCGCATAAATGCATGTTCTGCAAGCGTTTATGCAAGCCGAGAGTCTGTTCCCTCGAATGTATGTTTTTGTGTAATTGTGCTGTTCAATGTGGCAATAAAGAAATACAAAAGCTGTATTGCCTAGTGGTTACGACGCTCGCTTTGGGACTGGGGGTACGCGGGCTCGAATCCCGCCTCGGCAAGAAAGTTTATTTTCTTTCGTGTTAGTTTCTTGATAGGCACCACAAATTACGGCTGGCTTAAACAGCTTCGCTGTTAAAAGCAGGTAGCCGATATTCTCATTTTCATTAAGAGGATGACATTAAATGGGGCAGCACATGTAGTGGGTAAATTAGTAGATACAGAATGGCTGCCAAGAGACGAAAATCGCAGTCGTGGACGGCAAGTGGTGGGATGAAATGAGCAAGTTTGCCGAATAGGGTCAGCTGGCGCATCACAGGGATCCCTTCAGAGAGATCCCTTAAGAGAGATCCCTTCATCACGCATTGGAAATAACTAGACTGATGCGGGCGACTTAAGCTTTACCAAGCATTCCACCTCGCGGTTACAGCAGAGAATTCACTACAGGCCCTGGGATGAGACGCAATTCGAGCCACCAAGTCTATACTTATTCCAATCATCACCTCCAAATTCTTACCTGTTTTAGTAAACAGGACTTGACTCTTGTTTCTTTCTACTTTCTTACAAATATATTTGTAGCGTTCCTAACTAGAAAGGACAATCTCAGTAAGACGGGTGTCGTCCGCCATTTTATCTAACTTCTTCACTTCTCCCCCAGCCCCCCTCTTCGTCTTCTTTCATGCATCCAGTGCAGACCGCTTCACTCTTCCAGACTTCTTTTGATTACACCTCCCAGTGTAATACTTGAATATGTTTCCAATAGAGGAGCACTGCGTTTGACCCGAGGTTCCGGTGTACCAGACGTTCTTCAATATTCCATGCTGGGATGCGGTCTTAACCACTTGAAAGGGTCCGTAGAATTTGGAAATTGAAGGGACAGCGCCTTTCCTTACAAGGAAATAGTCTCCAGGTTGTATGTCCGGTTTCTCGCTGTTGTGCCTTTTATCAAATTTCCTCTTCATGCGGCGCTTGTAGACCTCCTGTTCTTTGACAGTTTTCTTGAATTCAGTGAGTTCGAGGTTTTCTCGGAGACCTAGCTCATGATCAGCAGGAAGTAAGGGCGCTGTGCGCGAAGTGGCAAAATGAGGACTGCAGCCTGAACTAGTGGTGTACGATCAGTTGTGATGTTTCACAGCGGCCTCCAGGCAGCACTTCCAGCCACCGGCAAAGTCGGGATACATCTTCAGATACTGCTTAGCGTCTCGTATGGCACGTTCCGCTAGGACGGTGGCTGCCGGGTGGTATGGAGAAGAATACTTGATGATTTTCCCGTGCTCTTGTGCCCACTTTGATAATTTAGTACTCCGGAAAGCCGGCCCGTTGTCGAAGACTAGCGTCTTTGTGTGTTTAAAACATTGAGCCTTGAGGAGATCGATAACACTATTTGCGTCTTCTTTACCAGCTTTAGCCACAATTGTCCTTGTGCACTCTATGGAAAGCAGGAAAGCTTACGTTCGCTTGACTCCTTCCCCCTTGTTTTTGAGCTGCGCGAAGTCCAAATTATTTACTTCGAATGGGACGCTTGAATATTCGGCATTTGTCATAACGTCTGTCAATTGCTTGAATTTAATTTTGTTCACCTGCCAGAGGTGGCATGTAATGGCTGACGTCGTTTTTCATACCCGGCCATGTGAATCTCATGAGCAATTTCTTATAAGTGCGCCAGAAGCCATCGTATCCACCCGATCCTGGAGTGTCGTGATACAGATGAAGAATCCTTTGAACTATAGTTGGTGGTACATGATACTTTCCATTGATAAACTGGAGATATTCTGTACCCTCCCACAGCTTAATATGATTATTTGCTTCTGGCTTCTCGCTTAATTCGTGCACAAGTAATCAAGATAGTGCGTCAGCACCAGTGAGGAACGGACCAGGACGGTGCGAAATTACAAAATCAAACTGTTGCAGATAGTTGACTCATCTGGCAATGCGGCCTCTTGATTGTGCCATGCTCAGAAGTTGAGTCAGTGCTTGATGGTCAGTGAAAAGCATGAATTTTGCACATTCCAGGTTAGCACGAAAACACTGAACATACAGAACAGCTTTTAAGACGCCCAGAGCCTACTTTTCTGTGGTAGAGTAATTGATTTCAGCGGATTTCAGCGTATAGCTATAGTATCCCACAACGTGGTGTTTCGTTGGATCATTTGCATAGTGTGATGCGTCCGTGTTCAGCACGAAAGGCAGAGAAAAATCCGGTGTTCGCAAGATGGGGTCCGACGATATTAGTTTTACCAGCTTACAATAGGTACCTTCGCACTCCTCGTCCCATTGAAAAGGCACGTCTTTCTTAGTTGAACGTGCATAATCTTTGATAAACTCCATGAAGTGTGTGAAACACGCAGGGAGTGTAGGTCATAAGGCTTTACCAGCTTGAAGATTCTCTCTACCGATTCTTGCTTAGTGCTTTTAGGGTTTCCATTGAACACCCTGGCACGAAATACTACTTTATCTTGAAAGAACGCAATTTTCTTGAAGTTTACTTTGAATTGGGCAAGACTGAGAGCGTGAAGAACCTTTAAAAGATCACTACGGTGGTCCTCCTTTATCTTTGAGTAGACGATGATGTCGTCGAAGGACACATTGCAAAATGTGCCCAAGTAAGGTAAATGTCGTAAAGGTAATACAAAGGATCATAACTTTTTGCATCCTTTATTGGTGATTTCTCTGGCAAACGTTGTAATACAGTTCTTTTACCGCTGCAAGCGATTTTTGTCCTCCATTGTAACCGAAGCTTTTTTTTTTTTTCAACCAACGAGTGCTTGAAAATTTCACAGGGCAAAGCGTGCTTCTGAAGCCGTGGGAAATTCACAGTATAGTCGTGCACGGAGCTGGAGTGGCGTCCACGATTGTTACCGCGCCGTAAACTGGCCAGGCACATCCTCGCTCGCGCGAGGCCCTCACGTGACGCATCTTTACAGCAGGGTGCGAAACCGCTCAAGGTGCGGCCGCGTCCGGTTTTCGACGACGTTTTCTCCTACCTGCGCATGCGCGGACCCATTGCAGGTGTTTCATGCGCCCGACCCGGCACGCTCTTCTTTCTCGCTGAGGGTGCAGAGGCGGCTGCGAAGTCACGTACCAGGAAGGGACCTCCATGACTCCCAGCGTGATCTCCGGAGGGGGAGGGTGCCACTTCCCAGACTAAGCAAATAATAACCAGCGCGAGCGAGAAAAGCGGCGGGGAGAGCGAGAACCTCAATTTTCCGCCAATCGCGGCCCCTGCTCTCGGTGGCCGACCGCGCCGCCCATACGTCGAAGAGCGTCGCCCATTGTGCCCTGGGAGAGGGCTTCTCCAAACCTGCCCCGCGCGCCGAGGCCGCCGCGGCAGGTAGGCTTTTGAAGCAGGGATTCCGCTATTATGGCCGATAAGGCGACTAGGCACAATGCGCGATACGTCGCATTATTAAAACCGCGTAGACGTTACTTTCAGAGGTATGTGGAAGCAGCGTGATGGCACGAGAACCTGCAAACAACAGCGCATGCTGCAGCATTATTGGACGATACGCCAGCCAGTCATGTCGCAAAAACCATCGGGTTGAAGGGCATGCGCACGCAGGTGCAGTACAGGTCCAGAAACGATAGGCCGAGTGACGCCGTTCTGACACATTTTTGGCTTTTGCAATGCAGTAGCCTTTTGACTAGAAACGCAGCTTGGCACTACAAATCCACTGGAGATGGGTCGTTAACCGACAGCTTGTTTAATGCGTTTGCAAAAATTGCCCGATGTATATTTGCCACGAGGTCTTTTCAGATTTTATTAGCCTTAAAGGGTAGTCAGACGTGTCCATGCACAGAACACGCCCGGAAACGCGGATTCGCCCTGGCTTGTTTAGTGGGCCAAGGCAGCTTTTCTTTGCTGCTTGGGATTGAACCCTTGACATTCTTTGCGACTTGTTCGTTCCGAAGGGACTCTCGCTATTCTGATTTCCGAGAATTTCGTGCATGAACAGTGTCATGTTGCAATTTCTCCTAATGTAACCGGACGTCTTTATTGGTTTAGAAAATGTTGATTATTAAAAACCTATTTTTCAGCTCGTTGGTTGATTATAGCAGCCAATGCCGCCAGTGAAAATGAGGAACAAGCCAGGAGACGATCGCAACCCCCACTTATAACTGAATGGTTATTTATTGATCGCGCGGAATGAATTCTAGTTGCCAAGAATAAACCGAGGGAGCGCTGCAGCGGAAGGCCAGCTGCGCGCGCATGCCGACAAGAAGCAGACATGTCTCTCTGATAGTATACCACAGGACTCCCAAGCATTTCAATTGCGGAGCATTTCTCTGCCTACTCACACACACGAAAGAGAAAAACAGTTTCTCATCTGATCTGGTCTCGAAGAGACCTGCCCACACTTAAAAAAAATTGATATCTCCTATATGGAACAAAGGAAGCCGAGCTCATCAGCCGATTCTCTTAATAATTAGGTTACGTGCGCAGGCTTTGAAGGTATTAATTTCGAACCATATGCATGAGTCGGTCGTAAAAATTGGATAAAGGTACAGTTGCAGTGACGTAGCGTCTCCTGAAAAATGCAGGCGTGGTTCGCATACCGTTGTTGTTTTTGACCAGGACACATTTTCTCGTTGGTTGACAATACTTTTGTAGCTAATATTTTTAGGTATGTCGATGACTTTCTTGTTGTACTGAAATGATTAAAGCCTGAGAGGAGTGGCATTGCTGTAAAAAAAAAAAAACATTCTGGGAGGTTTTGAAAAGTGTGCAGTAGGTGTTAAGTCCGCCCATGAGGTGCCAGTAAATGGTCGCCTACAATTCGTGGATATTCGTATCATTCTAAACGATAGTTCCCTTTGTTGGATGTACTCACCTAGGAGCAAGAAGCCCTTGCTTGACTACCGTTCGGCTCACTCCAAGTTAGTAAAAGGGGGCTAGCTTAGCTACTAACTGCCTGCTCTGGTTAAATCCTGTGGGCACCAGATTTCCTGCAGCGTTCAGCAACAAGCGAGCCGTTTACATAGTGCCGGGTGACACCTTGTTGTCAGTGCCTCATTAAAGAGGTTGGCCCGGCAGTGCACCAACGCACGTCCTCTGTCGCTGTGCCTTACACACACGGGGTGTCCCACCGCCTAGAAAAGGCGACGAGCAAGTGCGGTGTAGGTGTTTTTTCAGCGCCACAAATGCTCGCAAGAATGTGCAGGTTGGTAAACAACGCCGGGAATAAAGTTACATGCACTAAGCAACATGTCACCCGCTTTGTTAACTGCAATGTGGAGGTGGTATACAAGTTTCTAATTTCATGTGGAAAGTCAGACTGGCCAATGCCTAAATGATCGGGAGCACCGGACCACTGTAAACGCTCAAGCAGGGCCGAAGATGTAGTCGTAAGTGCTCCCCGCGTTTTCGTAACACGCATGTGCTCAGACGGTAATTCCCCAGGCATCTTTGAGGCGTTTTGCATTTATAAAGGTGCTGATGAAAGTGCTCCATCACAGGCACTCACTGATAAAGAAGTGTTGTACCTTGAGATGAACCTGGTGAATCACTTGTTGTGGGCGCTTACCGGCTTCGTCGCGCGTTTGATGGCACATTCTTTTATGCGTTTGACTGGTCATTTCTTTAGCTGCCCTCTTTGCGCCTCTCTCTCTGAAGTCAGTACAGCTGCTCTGTGCTGTGCCAACCTTTTTTCTGTTAGTCTTGTCTGCGCTAGTAATTATGTCCAGGAGAATCTGATGCTCTGTGTATGCCTGTCGATGTGTGCGTGTCACATTTCCTCAATATAACCTACGCCTTTTCGGTCATTACAGAAATTAATATTTGCTATAGAAAAAAAAATTACGGGGCTTTACGTGCCAAAACCACGATCTGATTATGAGGCACGCCGTAGTGGTGGACTCAGGAATAATTACACGGGTGTTTTCGCATTTCGCCCCCATCAAAATGCGGACGCCGTGGCCGGGATTCGATCCCGCGACCTCGTGCTCAACAGCCCAACACCATAGCCACTGAGCCAATCACGGCGGGTTATCTGCTACAGCTGTCTCAACATATTCATAATTAACATCAGTATATTATACTGCCAAATTTTCTGTCTGACAACCAGCCGGTTATCTGGATAGCTTCAAAAAAATGTCACAGTTTCGCCCTAAGGGCGAAGCAATGAATGCGATAGCAACACAGCAATGTCATACGAAGTAAGGTGAGCAGCTTTGGTAGCAATATGAATTGTAGTAAACATGAGCTGATTAAATAAGCAGGTGTGCTGCGGCGTAAGTAGACCGACATGAAGAGAGACTCGATGACCACGAGAAGGCGCGTGTGAAACGGTGGTGTTGATGAGAAGCGCTTCCCGTGGGCAGCGCGTGCGAAGGGACACACCTGTAGTGCTGCATTGCCGATCCGGGCAGCATTGCATGTGTAGCGTGCGTTGGAAAATGTGGCCCGACTATTACTAACTGAATGAACAAGCGTGGTGTGAGCGCGCACAAACATGAATAGATCACACTGAATGACTAGAGACAACGACTGTCAAAACGCTGGCAGCGAGCGCATACGCCGCCACGGGCGAAGGTACGTGCGGTCTATCGCTGCAACGGAAACTGAGCGGCGAATGCACGGCGCATAAAGGTCAGAGCCGTGTGGAGATAAGAGACGGTGCGGACGAGCGAGCGACGAGCGCGGTTGTTGGCAGAGTAGAAGTGCGCCCCCCCCCCCCCCCCCCCCCCACGCGCTCCCTCCGGCGCTGGCTTCCCGCTTCCTTGCTTGCGCGTGGGTGATTGAGTGTGTTCGCTCTCCGTGATAGCACGCGTCCCCGCACGCTTCCGCTCGAGCATACGGCGCGCGGCGAAGATTTTATCTATAGGGAACCTCACGGCGACGGCGACGACGACGGCGACGACGACGACGACCACGGCAGAAATCCGGTTGAAGTGTCCATATAATTGCTATCGCAGTAAAAGAATGCATACTTCGTGACAGATATGCCCCATAACCTGCAGACGACACGAAAGAAAAGGCACATACACGCAGCACTCCATTAGATTGTTTGTACATGCATCTTCCTTTGTGTTGCGGGGTTATTGCGTAACCTAGTCTGGTATACCAACTCGCACAATCTTCAACATAAGCAAGAATTGAACGCACATCAGCATACAAGACGACGCACGCTCACGTCGTCTTTGTGCCTTCGCGCTACGATATGTCGTCAAGCAAGGACCAACAACAAGTCAACCTGAAGAATGACTACATGGCGAAAACGTATATTTATGTCCTTTATCATTTCAGCCTCAAGTGTAGTATAAGAAATACATTGGAGGCAGAGAATGCAACTGTCTCGTTCCTTTACAACCTATAAATGCGAAACGAATGTGCACGGTAACATAACCTGCCGCAGCCGAACCCACATCTTTGGTATACGTGTGCGGTGCCTGACCCATAAGCTATCCCAGCGCTTCCCTCTCCTCAACACCCTCAACTCTTGCTGCATCTGCACAAGATGGGCCCCGGTGGCAGTGGTAGCTGGAGCACCGCTCGCGGTCAATGCAGCGGAAACTACGGGCGTCACGTGTAGTACGTCAACTTTGGTGCAGACCTTCGTATGCTACTTCAGGCATCAAAACTGCCAAATTTCAGGCCCTTGCTATGGAGCGAGCGAAAAGACTAAGGAGATATGAGGGACTGGATTTTTGTTTGCCACAACGGTGCGAAGAAACAGACAAGGCAGCCAAACAGACAAGAGACAAGGCTCTTCAATGCCAGAACTGTCACCATCTATCTGTTGAGATGTATTTCTTGGAATTTCCCCGGAACCACTAACTGTTGCGAATTGGGCCGTTCGCTCTTGCGAATTCGGTCTTCAAACCTCAGGGCTGAGACCAATGATGCGATTTTACAGTAGAATAGATACGGAGTCTCGCGCTTTGAGAAGAAATTGAGTAAAGTAGCACATTGGGCTTGTTGGTATAACATGATGGAGACAAAAGGTGTAGTGTATCCGAAACAAGAACAACACAGAAAACACACACACGTTTGGATTGTGTGTTGTCTCTGTTCTTGTGTCCTGTTTCTGATGCGCTACTCCTTTTGTCACCATAATTTTGAAAATGAGCAATGAACTTTTACTGCACATTTACAATCAGATAGTTGCAAAATAGCTGTGAAATAGTTACCTATAGTTGGTAAATAACTTCTTCTTTCTGGGGGTTTACGTGCCAAAACCAGTTCTGATTATGAGGCACGCCGTAGTGGAGGTTCCCGGATCATTTTTGACGCCCGGAGTTCTCTAACGTGCACTACAACGCAAACACACGGGGGTAAATAACTCTCAGAGCCCACCAGAGCGTCCGGGTCGGCAGGTGGCGCTTATATCCGGTCCTGTGGCGACTCAGGTTCCCCGGTCCATATGCGGATGTTACAAGGCGAGGCGCGTGTCGACTCGTGTCATATATGTGCTACTGGAAGACAGCTTGCAGGTACTTTGTCGCCGGGCACGTACTCGCTGGGCTGCCTCAACCGCCACAATGCCGTATCAAAAGTGGTATAGCGCAGATGTATAATTATTGCCGTAAAGGGAAACTGGATGACACGATGTGGGATCTGAACCAGCCGCATCGCACAGCGCTTGTAAATAGCTCGATTATGAGTACCTTGAATCCTTCTCGTTCATAGGCAATGCGCTAAATCCACTGCATTTAGTCTGCAAGCTAATTATGGCATTCCGAGCTAAACAAGCATGCCTATATAATTTGAATAATTATGCCTTACAGTAAACCAATTCTTAACGCGCAAAAAAAGTCGACAACTGCACAGTATGATGCGGAAGATGCCTTGTATGCCATGTTCACTATATATGTCATACCCAGCTGTTGTGATTTAAAAAAATGTTTGATCCCTCTTTCATAGGGATCGGTAGAAGACGAAAGTGAAACGCGTCTTCACAGAAGCTGTTGCTTGTTTGCTTCGTGAACTCACGGTCCGCTGCAGAGAAAGGCGCATGATTTGCGGGTCGGCGACCATGTTGCAGGTTTGCTTGGCGTGCGGCGTGCCGTTCGCGAGCGGCGTCCTGCTGCCGAGTCGCTTCGGTGAAGGTATCAGCATTCTGGTCCGGTTCCGTAGTGTTTTGGGGAGCCATTTGCGATGCGCTCCGCTTCAGAAATGTGGGTGCACAGTATAGAATTCGCAGCGTGCACCGCGAACGCGCGAAGGCGTTCTGCTTCGCGCAGGCGTGTCTCTCGGTGGACCAAAGCGAGATTCACCCGTATACGTCGTTGCCTTTCTGCGCCGTTTAGCGCTGCGGTTTTCTTAGTTAAGCGAAGCAGTAGGCGACGTGTAAGCACTGCTGATGCATGTTGAAGCTGCACTCCGTGGGTCATGAGGCGTCACATGCTAATCGGCTAACAGGTTAACAAACCATGTGCCGAAACTGCCTGGTCATCTCAGCAAGACTATACCGCCTACACAGGTTACACCGCGTTGGAGCCTCCGCTGCTCTGAGACTACCGAAGCGCTCACTGTCGGCGCTTGTTATTGTCATGATGCAGTACTTCGCTTCACCGCTCCTAGATGGTGGCGCCATCCCTGCCAAGAGAGAGCATAATTTACGCGTTCACGCCTACGTCACATCCTTTACACGAAATTCATGGTGGACCCCGGCATAAAATAATTTCGTGCTAAAAAATTTCACCGACGGTTACCGTACTCCCTAATGCGAAATTTGAGCGCAGCTCTATACCTGTTTTCATTTCGCGATATATTGGCTGGCGTGGACAATCTGTCTCGTGCGGCGCGTTGCAAATGGAGCGAAGTGTGGCGCGACTGACGCTCTAATCGGGAGATAGGGAGAGGCAGTACGCGGGTGACGCGTGGGCGCGATTTAGAGCAGCCGCCGCCGACAGACCTCCGCTCATGCAGAGCTTTGCTTTGACGTGCTCGCCGCATGCCCTATCGACGGCGTTATCGGTGAAGAGACGACGCGCCTCACTCTGGGGCTATCTCGGAGCGATCGAAAGTTCCATACACACTAGGTGTAAAATGCGCGCGGCGCGCCGCCGGCGTTAAAACGCAGCTGCGGCAGAGTGGCACACCAACTGGCGGAGAGCTGCTGCGGCAATCACGTGAAAGCGTGAAAATCTCGCCTCCTCTTTGTACATGCGAGATGTCGCGTGCTTCTTCCTTCGTCTGCTGACAGGTCGGCGCTGTGTTTGCGTTCTTCGTTCTTAACGCGAGTCATGTCTTGTGAAGATGACGACGTCGTTGCCGCTTATCATAATCATGTTGGAATGAGGTACTGGGTGTCGCCTCCGCGTCATTCCATCCACGGTCCGTCTTGTGGTACAGAATGGGATATGGCGCACTATCTCCAAAACCCTTTCCATCAGGACGTCTCGGTTTAGACTCAACATTGTAAAAAGGAATCGCAAACCATGGCAATCGAAACAAGCGCGAACGAGACCAAACCATGGTAACCGAACAAGCGCGGCAGACGATACTACAAAACGAGCGTGGTCCGGCTGAGACCAGATACAAGTACGCATCCAGGGGTCGGGCGGGTCCGCATAATACCAGTTTCCTGCGAGGACGTCACTCAAGGGGCCGCTCTCATTGGTCTCCGCGGCTAGCGTCTTTCGCTATTCGCTCGGTTACGCCGCCGACTGCGCCGTAGGAACGGGCGCCTCGCTCTACAAAACGGGGCTCCAGTCTATGCTGTGAAGGTGGTTGGCCAGCGAAGCTGTGGTATCACCTGGTCCGGTCGACCAATGTGACTTAGCCTTAAACTGGGTCCTGCCGCGCCTGAGCACGACGTCGTTGTGCGTATTGACGTCGCTCTTTATTTCGTCGCTCATCGTATTCGCGCTGTTCTTCAGGTGTCCTAACTGTACGTGGCTTGCTTTGGGCAGGAACCGCTGCGTCCTGCCTAGCCTGAGCTGTTGTACATGCTGACGTTGCTGTTGACGTCGCCGCTCTTCGTGTTCGCGCGGCTCTTCGGGAGTCGTGTCCTTTCCACAGCGCTATCACAGCACAAATTGCTAGGTGGGTTCGTCTATTATATATGAAAGTTTAGTTGCGTCACTCGAGGATTCGTATGCTACAGTTGCAGGTTCCCGACAACTGCGGCTTATGCAACCGTAATCTTTACCGGGAAACGCATGCGGCGAATCCTATGCGCGAAGGCTAAGAGGCGCCCGTTCTTGCAGCGAGCGGCGGGGTTGTTGCTCGTAACTAGGCTATCGGAACGAAATGCTTCAACAGCGAAGCTGTTTAAGCCAGCCGTAATTTGTGGTTCGTATCAAGAAACTGCCGCGCCGTAGCCACCCTTAAGAAAATAGGAGTTTCACATTAAGGTCTCATGACTTTTGACATTACAGCCAAATGAGTCTTTGATGTGTTTTTTCGGAAATATTCTCATGTATTTGCAATGTGATTTTAAAACATATTATCCACCGCCGTTCTGATGCATACATGATTAGTGTTTTTCTTGTGAGCATGAAATGTCTTCCTAATGCGCACCCCAAATCAGTTTTCATGTGACCGTGTCATGTCTTCCTAATGAGCCTCTACTGCGCTGGTGGGTGTCTCCCTTCTTGTCTTCTTGTCGTGTTTTTTGCGCTGTTTCCCTATCGAGTATGTACCGACTAGCTCAAGCCTCTACAGCCTCTACTTAATTTATACATTAGATTGCTGGAATTCATAGAATTCCTAAAGTAAAATTAGCCACCACGAGTGGCAACGTTTACTGATGTGTCCCGATGTTCTGATGTGTCTTTGGTGCTTGATATACATTTATCAAGCGAAGGTACTGCACTTTTTCCAACATCCAACATGTATGTGGGCCCGTACATATGCTGCACATTAGACATTTCTCAACGAAAAAAAGTTGATAAAAACATTTATTGAGCATATACCACGCTTCCTTAAACAGAGAAGGAGGTTAAATGAAAGGAACACATAGTATCTGTGGTTACGGATGTAGTATTTTCCTTTCATTTAACCTCCCTGCTTGTCACTGAGGAGAGGCTGTTTTTGAGGTGGAGGGTGGTCGTCTTGAAGTGAGTGCACGTGTACCCTGCATGGTGAAAGGACAGAAAATTAACAAAACTTGGCATTGAACCACAGGAATACACACTGTATCTCTTGCTGCGAAACGATTTGGAGATGTTCATGGCTAGTTGTGCGGAAAGTTGATGCGATGTCGGTTCACATAAAGTCGTTGAGGAACCACTGTGTAGCCTTTTGGTGTAGCAGTAGCTACAGTATGCGCAAATTTCTCTTGGCTGTACAAACATGCAACATGGATCAGGTGTGGTGTGTACTTGTTGTGAACTATTTTGACTGTATTGGTTTCCACTCGACAAAAAGCAGCAGTGTCTGTGGATTGCTAGCGGGAATTGGGAAATCTCGCTATCTGATGTTTAACTCATTATCCATGTTTAACGTTTGAGTGCAAGACAGCAGAGCACAGAAGGCCGACTACTGGACACAAAAGCTATCAACATTTGATTTGATGGAAGGATTACAGAAAATATTTACACTGCATGTGCACTTGTATTGCACAAAAAGTTTTTCAGAGGGAGGGCACAAGTTCCAATACAAATGTATAAAAACAAGATAAACAGTACTTGCGTAAAAAATAGAATAAATAAGCACGGAGTGATTGTTATTCCATGTCATTTAGAGAGTATTCCTCTTTGTCATGCAATCATAATGAATGCTGGCTGACACATCGCATTTTTATGCACTATTGCCCACTCATTTTGTCGGCCAATCAGTTGCCTTAGGTGAACAAAACAGATGAACAATCTAAATCCAGCGCGCAGCCCTGTCGTGTCAATGCATGGTCATGTGGGACGACCATACTGGTCCCTTGTGTGAATTATGGTGCTCTCCCAGGCACATGTTGAGGCACCGGCCAGTCTGCCCCATGTACATCTGACCAAATATACACATGATCAAAGGATAGACCACACAACCCCTGACTGATAGAAGAAAATTTGGTGGTATCTTTAACTAAGCAAGCCTCCCTTGCCTGGGTATCTTTCTCAATTCGCTTGTGGACTGCGCTATGCACATATACATATAACCAGAAAAATAAAGTAGACAGGATATGCACGACAGTCCGTAAGTGAATTGGGAAAGGCAAGCAGGTAAACGAGGCTTGCTTGGTTAGATACCACTAAATTAGTCCAGCGTGTGTCAGAGGCAGTGTATTGTACTCCTTTCACATGAGGGCAAATGCACATAGTGCAGACCGGCCGATGCCTAAATATGTGCTTAAGATATCAACCATATTTAACTCAAAAGACCAGTATGCTCATCCGTCTTGGCCGTGCATTGCAGCAATAGGACTTCTGGCCAGATTACGAGCGTCACCTATTTTTCACCTACGGTGGAAAATTGACACGTAAAATCAGTGAGGCATACCACATAAATAACAAGACATGTGTGAGACAGCCCCTTTGGTAATGGTCTCCCTTCCCTCCGAGCAGTGTAAATTTTTTCCTGAAAAGTTACATGAACTGACCCGCAAACTCAAAAGGACGCTACAAATTTCATCTAGTGGACACGGTGTTCTCAGAAAATGCACAAATACAGTGATGGGTACCCGTTGGCATATACTGTAGTAATAGTTGGCGCAAGCTAGCTTCGACATTGCTGCCATACTTCAGCTGTCGCAAGGCTACACCTTCACATTTCATTTCAAGAAATTCAAGCTCATCATATGTGTATTTGCCAGTGGCAGTTATTCTGAGAACAAGACAGAAATTATTGTAAATAGCAATGTTAAACAAAGGTAAACACGCTGCATGCTTAGACCTGTGACATATTTGGCACACTACAATTCGAATTCTGACATGCACAAAAACTGCGCATGCGCGTAGCATAAACAAAGAAAAAAAATACAGAAATAGAAGCTACAGCATCAGGAACAGTTTTAAAACAGTAAACCAAAATAAGAAGTGCAATATACTGTGTGCAAAGCAAAAAATAAAATTCAACTTGAAGCCAAGCGACTGAAGCGACAAAAAAGTACTTAACATCAGGATATGTTATGTTTAGTTTTATATAGAACACGATAATGTTTGCATAATGTTACGAACACAAATAAGCAGCAAGTTGAATAATGTTGCATAAATATTTAGCCTATTTAGTAAGCTGAGTTGAGTAATATGTCGATAAGCTTATACACAAATCATACCGAGATAGTACTTTCTGGTACATGTACACTTCATACATACCTGACATGACATCCAGAGTACACACCGTGCTGCTGTGGCCATGGCCGCGGGATCCCTGCATTTCCCTGCCATCATGTGGACACTGCTGTGGGTCACGGTGTCACCACTGCAAAATGAGTTCTGTGTTAATTTATAGCATTGATTGACACAATGAAACTGTCATATTGTGAACACATGCAAGGTGCACATAAACACAGTCATGAAAACATGTCTGCACTAGTACAGGGTTGCAACAGAGCACAAGGTCGAGTCATTGAAGAATGTCATGATAATAGGGACCCCTTCATCAAAGTAAAATTTTGAACATGCACGCAGCAGCAGCAGCACATACAAGAAATGTTTGTGTACATACTCGGGTACTTTCATGACTTAGTTTAAACAACTTTCCCCTATCATGTTTAGTTATGTCAAAGTTATGGCAACACCCCTTGTCTTGAAAACAAAGCTGTACTAGTAGCAAGCTGTGACTGCTCACATTTTCGTTTTCATCATCATCATCATTTATTGTTCCCTTAAAGGCCCTATTACATAAGGGGGGGGGGGGGAGTACACATATAAAATACACTAAAGCTGGTCAGTCATCAAAATCTAAAAGCGGGGAAAACACATGAGAAGACATTAAAATAAAAAAAAGCAGTTCAAAAAATTGCCTCTCCTCAAACTGCTCGTAAACCGAAAACCTGGTATGCAGAGATTATTTACAACGTCGAAGAGTTTATAAGCGAAGAAACGTAATTGTATTAAGAAACGGTGAAGAGACAAATGAGTCGTTATTATGCAACTTCAGCAGAAAAGCGGGAGCGCACGCACAGGTGAACACGATTATTTCCGAACGTAATCTTTCTCATCAGAAGAAAACGCTGATCAGTATATTCAATTTCGCATCAAGGCAATAAATTTCCGCAACTAAGTTCTGACAAACAGCGCGCAGCATGCACAAGCACAGGTTTCACTGTTGTCGTAGAAGTTCTATTTCCTACGTTCACAAGGCACGCTATCTACAGTCGCAATCTCTTTGAGGGTGAACACGGGAGCGCGTGGCTTTCTATATCACCAGCGCCGTCAGACGGCAGCCACAATATCTGCGCGCATGCTCGGGGAGGGTAGGCTCCTTTCGTGCGCATTACGTCATCGTAGCACGCGTGTGTCGTCTGCTAGCAGTTTTTTTCCCCTCAATAGAAACCAAATTATGACAGAAACCACGATTTTGATGCTTTTAATTCAGAACGTTGTGCTTCTTATGCTTCGCGTTATTGTAATTACTTCAACTTTTCACTTTGTTTAGTTTTCCTTCTGCTGTGTCCTTATCGTTCAACGAACAGGCAAGGGAACACAAACATCCGAACTTTCACTTGGTGCAAGTTCAACAAAAGATTGATCTGTTTAGAAGTAGTATTAGTAAGCAGGAATAATTTTCTCTTTGATGATGTTAGTATTTTGTATACAACCCTTTGTGGAAACGACTGCTGCCATCCTAGACGGCAGTGACGCGTACAGCGCTGGCACAAAGTCATGATGCGCTCGAAGGTCCTCCCATTCTTGTCGAACTGCTGCCCACAGCTTGTCCCCAGTCGTCGGGCGGGCAGGTTTTCGCACCATGGCTGCTTTTATGTACTCCCATATATTTTCGCAGATGTTCATGTCAGCGCCTTTGGCCGGCCAGGAAAGCATGCTGATTCTGCGATTTTCTATATGTTCCTTGACAACTTTTGCCGTGTGAACCAGCGCCAGGTCATGTTGAAACATAAAGCCGGCATCGGGAAAGACGCTGTTGGCTTAGGGCTGCAACACATTGTCCAAAATTTCTGTGCAGTATCGCTGCGATGTAAGGGCACCTTCTATGCGATGCAGAGGCCCGAGACCATGCCTTGACACCGCGCCCCACACGTTCACGCAGTTTCGGCCACTCGCGGAGACTCCCTGCACGTTGGCTGGCTCGTAACTGCATGGAAATTGTATTTTTGACCATCCTTCGCAAAATCAAACAAACGTGCATTAAGAAAAGTTTCTTACCGTGTGCCTCTGGTTCGCCAAACTCGCATCCGTTGGTCTTGGCGAGTTGTAAAAGTCGACTCATCTGAGAAGATCACTCGGCCCTAGTCATCTGCCATCCATGAGGCGTGTACTTCGGCAAAATGGAGACGTCACTTCTTGTTCGAAGCAGTGACGACTGGCTTTCGTGCAGCTACAGAATTTCGGAGTCCAGCACTTCGGAGGCGTCGCCGGACCGTAGCAAGGGAAGCGTCCACATCTAGCTGCTCCCGCACTTGCCTCGCGGACTGGAACGGGTTCTCGACGACAGCAGCTACCATAAGCGCGTCTTCATCCTCCGTCGTTGCCTTTGGTCGACGCCTGTGTGGGGCATCACAGAATCGGCCTTCCTTGCTGAATGCCTGAATAATCCTGTTGACGGTCTTTGGCGGCCTGTGCACGAGAGCACCGATGGAGCGCTGTGAATATCCCTTGAGCGAATATTGTACGATTTTCCACCTATCTTCTTCGGGAAGGCGGGCCATGCTGAAATTCAGTTGCTGCTCTGACAGTTGCAGTAATGTGCAAGAATATATATACGCTCCTGAAAGACGGAAGCCGCTTTTTAACTACGCCCACAAGTGTCATGAGCATGCGTGGCCTGGCTATAGATCAACAATGATCTTGAGAACGCCCACAAAACATTACATATATTATCAAGTTTATTGATGCATCGTGGGGAGCGTAATGAGAAGTTCAACATCGTCACCAATCCCGAACCGTACGGCTACCTTATTGCGGTACGCGCGCAGCAGACGACACGCACTTGCTTGCGTGACGCAATGTGCGCGGCGGGAGAATTTGTGCACGCCGGACACACTGCGCATGAGCAATGCTTCTCTTTGCCGCCGCTGAACCGCGCTGTGAGCTCAGAAGGCCACGCGTTCCCGTGTTCACCCTCAAAAAGATTGCGACTGTACACACGAGTAGCACGCACAACACACGTGTAGTTGGCAAGCAGGACTGCTTACCTTTTCAATGGTATACGGTGCTCTCCAAGTTGCCGGTGCTGCGTCGACGACGTTACTCCCAGCATACATGCCGCTGCGTAGTGGACGAGCTGAGGCACGCTGACAATGCGCATTATTTCTTCTCAACGTCCACCCAATTTTCCACGACAACCAGAGACAAAGGCCAAGGCATGAAAATCGTTGGTCCACATTTGTCTGGCGCGCCACGCATACCGCGAGTTTGCAGCGAGACATAAGGTATCTTCTGGCATTTTTGTGCACGCTAACTACGTCCCATTTCATTACAGCAAACACAAAAACACACGATCCAGCAAACGCACCGTGATAGCTACACAAATGTCCGGCACGTTGAAGACGGAGGAAAAACAACACCGCCACCTCCATACTTGTAAGGTTGATGACTAGAATATTAACTAGTACACTCATGTTTTTTACCGTGTTGCGCCCAACTACGTATAGATGTTGGGAGACAAAACAAGCCACCGAACAGTGTATATTTTACACTATAGTTTAGCGTAGGAAGAAATTCTATGACGTATTTTCAATTTTGAATCGCTTCTGCCGTCTGCAGGCAGCAAAAGCGTGGCCTTCGAGATTGGGTGATGTTATTCCTTGAAAACCGTTGCTGTGGCGTTATTTGAATGATTTTGACTACCTGCGCCGTCAGTTCGTTTTAGATATGTTCCTGCTGTCGTTAACATCAACTGTAAGCGCAGAAATCGTCGAAACGATCTCTGCAGTGTGCCTCGATCGAGGTTTTCGCATAAATCCCAGAATTGGTTTTAAATCAACGTTTTCGTCGGCAAAATACTGATATTTGCCTGCAAATTGTGCTCGATATGATAGACCAATAATCTGTATGATTAGCCACCCCACCCCGCACCCCCCCCCCCCAAAAAAAAAAAAAAATTCAGAGCCCTTCCACTATGTGAAGATGGAGGTCCAGCGAAGCTGTTGGTTTTGTTTAATTATATATAAAATTGTTTTAATTTGGTGGTTATGTTAAATGGTTGGAAAGAAACACATAACTTCGTTGCATCGCCGCGCGCCGTATTCTGTATGTGCGAGTGAAAGCGAGTTTAGGCAACTAGACTCACACCACTTTGCACCATCGGTCGCAGCACGTTGGGCCGCTGCGCGTATCGGCTTCTCGTCGCTTTCGCATCCATTCGCGCTGTTGAGTGCGCTGGCGCTACTCGAAGGCGCGATCTTCCTCTTTGGAGCGAGCGACACGGGTCTTACCCATACCGAGTCCAAGGGGCAACTGATGACGTCGCTATGGAAATGGCTATGTCACGAGAGAGTGAGACACAGCTACTGCATTGTTGGTAGACTATTACGTTTTATCACTGACGTTTCGACACGCATCGTCTCGACACGCATCGTCATAGACGATGCGTGTCGAGACGATGGACGCGTTTGGGCAACAGCGTTCATCGCTCCGGCGCATTGTTTTTGTCTCTCTGGGTCCCACGTGTGACAACGGTAGTTCAAGGGCGCGTTACATGTCCCAGAGCCCACAGGGGTAATGCGCCAATGAGCTTGGACCGTTTCTGCACTATCGCCAGGATCGGCCCATATGACGTGCGTATGTGCCATTGCGCGTGGACCCTTTCTGTACTATGACCAGGATCGGCCCACTTGTTTTTTGTCAACATCTCGAAGACATTTTTTTTCTAGATCCTAACATGGACAGCTTCGCTGTAAAAAAATTTAAAAAGAAGAAAAAAGAAAAAAAAAGAACGAACAAATTACGAGTTGGCGTCATATACATTTTATGGCATTAGCAATAACAAAAAAAAAAGCTGTATACCCCTCTCATGAGAAATCTTATGATGCATTGCCATTTGAGTCTCTGATGTACTTGTGATGCTAAACAACACTAGACGATGCATTTCTGATGCCTGTCTGATGGAACATTAGGAATGCATAACGTCCTGATCAGAAACTCATGGTTCATTTTCATAAGGGCATGGCAACCAGCAGGAGAAGACCGCGTGCATGCGCACGCGATCTCCTCCTCGCCAGTTTCCTCCCTTCCTGGCCAGGATCGCCTCTCTTTTCTCCGCGGCGCCTGAGCCAGGAGAAAAAAAAAGCTGGCCGATTGATTCAGCGTCGGCAAGCAACAGCGTTCTTGGCACTGTATCACCTTTGGTTAGCCTGCCTGCGTTTGTGGCATGCCAGGTACGCTGCCGCTCGTAGGCGCCGACGTGTCCAACGCTAGTCACGCGAAATGTCGCGAAAGGGAAGGTACCTCCGAAAATGATCGCTCGAGAATACCTTCCTACATGGGTAGTTAAGTTGAACCAAGTTAAGACCTTGCAGCAACCAAGTTAATACCTAACAGTAGCAGCCGGTAAGACTTGAGGATCGACAGTTTTGCTGTGCCTAAGCTTTGCACGACGAAGTGCAAACTTGCCCGTTTTTTTTTTTTCGATATGATTTTAGTTTCGTTCCACTGAAAAAAGTTCTGTTCCGGTTCTGCTCCCAACGAAAAAAAAAAAGATTCCTAACGGTTTTCGTTCGCATCCAAAGTTTTCGAAGCGAAGTAACGACAAAAACAGTATTTATTTTTCTGAATAAGTGAATTACGAATTTCTCAGATTCAGTGCCTCAAGTCAAGGCACTCAGCATGATCTCATAAACAGCACGTCATCTAGTGTACTCGCCGAAATGCGGGACCGCTGTTCCCGTAAAACGAACTTAAACGAGTATAAACGAGCGATGAAGCTTCGGTAACAAAGCGTTGTACCCGTAGAAAACGAAGCGATAAGCTCTTCAGCGCGCAAGTCCACGGTTTTGCTACGATACCGATTTGCTAGTGCACCGAGCGGCAGGCTTAGATTAGTTTCTCGACCGGCTATCGCTCGCGCTATCCCTGCCTTAGATACGCGCTTTTCCGGACCCCTGAGATACGCCCTCATGCTGATGTTGCCTGACGTCGGTGGTTTCGGATTTCCCCTTGAACGGAAAACCGATAATAATTATTTCGGTTTCACCACGAAACAAAATAAGAAATACCGTTTCAATTACGTTCTCTTTTCGGTCAAGAAATATCGTTTTTTTTTGTTTGTTCTCGTTCCGTTCTCACACATTGCCGAGCGAACGAGCGCAGCGAAGGATGAAAGAACGAACGCGGGGACCAAAGCGGAGCAGCGGAATTATAAGGCGGAAAGCGGAGTCTGGCGAAAGCGCGAGAAGAAAAGCATAGTGTGGCGACGTTGTCTACGAGATGGCGCTGAGCCGTGCTCCCTCAAGGGCTGCAGAAGATAGCGCCAACCTTTCCCTTTCCCAACGAACCACTTACTACTACTACGCCAGAATAGCGCGCGTCGTCGGGGAGGTCTGTCGGCGGCGGCTGCTATGAATGGCGCACACGCGTCACCCTCGCGCTGGCTCTCGCGATCTACAGATTAGCGAGGGAGTCGCGCCACACTCCGTTTGCAACGTGCCGCACTAGGCAGATTGTCCGCGTCTGCCAATATATCGCGAAAGGAAAACACGTATCAAATTTCGCATTAGATGGTATCGTAATCGTCGGTGATTTTCTTAACAGGGGATTACGTGATCGAGATATGGCTCGACCTAAGCGCACCTAGACGCCGGAAGAAGAGGCTGCCTGACGAAAGAAGCGCCTTCAAGCCACGCGGGAAAGCTTGGCAAAATTCCGGTGTGCGCGCGAGCATAGCGCGCGGCGCTATGCTCGCGAGAGAGGAACCTGGATATTGATGTCATAGCTACGCCGAGCACGTGTTCAGCAGAGTCATGTGACCGCGCTAATGAGCGTGCGCGCGGCGGTGGCCGGGCATTTCTCCGCTCTACCGAGATATGGCTCGACCTAAGCGCACCTAGACGCCGGAAGAAGAGGCTGCCTGACGAAAGAAGCGCCTTCAAGCCACGCGGGAAAGGAATCGCCGTGTTCGTGCCGATACAGCCTACCTCGCCAACAAAGCCGCCGATATGCGACGTCGCCGAGCCGATCCGGAATGCCGGCAACGCGAGAATCAAGACAAGCCTCAACGCTGCGAAAGTGATCCCTGCCTCCGATAAACTAGTTGCTAAGGAACGTCGCCCAGCTCGGCTGTTTCTTCGGACTTGGCACCGCTAGTGTCAAGCTGGCCGCATTTTTTTTTTTCTGTCCCCTGCACGGCTGGCCTCCGCGCTCCTGCGGATGCGCGGAGGCGAGCGCCATTTGTTGGTGCAACAAGTCACCAAACGGTGCGCGCCTCCCGCTGTGATTGGTAGAGTTTTTAGGTGCGCAGACGAAGAAATCCCGTGATCTTAGTCATACACAGATTTACTGTAAAAACACCGAGTGCAAAATACAGCATTCGGAATTGCTCAAAGCATTTCCCCCTTGTTTTTATCAATTATATGTACACTCCAAGCGCGTTTCTGCCGTCGTCGTGGTCGTGGATGTCGCTGTGAGGTTCTGTATAAACTGCAAACACGGTAACGTCGTCGCCGTACGCTGTATGTGCTAGCGCAAGCTTGCGAGGGT
Source organism: Dermacentor silvarum (assembly GCF_013339745.2). NCBI lineage: Eukaryota > Metazoa > Arthropoda > Arachnida > Ixodida > Ixodidae > Dermacentor > Dermacentor silvarum. Next base: position 21,417,455 of record NC_051159.1, read on the forward strand.
CAGCCGACGATTGCGTCTCAACCTCGTGCGCACGAGGGAGAAAAGAGGGGCGGACGCGCGCTTGTTTTGTCGCGCGCGAGGCAAGGGGAGGGGGGAGGGAGGGGCGGTTACTGCGGTGGCGGCACGCGCGGGTGCCGAATCTTGAATGCGATCTGCGACGTGAAAAACGTGCGCGCCCGCGCAGGCCTCATCTTCAAAGTGATCTGCGATGTGGGCAAAGTGCAACTCGTACCGGTAGCTTCGTATGCGCTGTGCTTTCGACGTTTACTTCGCGTTGAAGCGAGACGGCACGAAGGTCAATTCGCTCGCTGCTGGTGCCGCGCCTCCTCATTCCAGCGTTTTGACAGCGAGTTTCCGCGGTAATCAAGCGATATGGGTTCATGTTTACCAGTGCACGCGTTACACCGTACTTGTTAGTAAGCGAATGTTTACAAGTTTTTGCTGCCGAAAACCTACTATCTTTAGTTCGTATAGTTGGCTAGTAATTTTCTATCGCAATCGATGCTTCACTTTCAGGCTAAACTGCGTCATTTTTTTTTTTTTTGACCAAGTAAACAGTTACCAGGTAGACCATTTTCACGGCGATCGCCACGGGCGCCGCCTCGTTTTATCACGAAGTGACGCGTCCATTGGTTACCTCAGCTGTCTCCGTTTGCCTCCGTGTTTACAATGGATATGCATGCCGTCGGTGCGGCTTCTTAAACCTCTGTTTCGACGGTTATCGTAGACGGTGAGTGGGTCGGTGGACGACACGAAGCTTTGACCACAGCTTCAGAGGACATGTCAGCGCTTTTTAAGATCGTTATGCCTTGTCCAAACGGTACGAGCAGCGTACACTGTGCTTCTGTTAGAAGCGGGGCTACAAATATAGTTCAAGCTGTCCAAACTTTCTGCTTCTGGATTAAAGCAAGATGATGAGTGTCCCTTGAGCCTCGTTGTTTATTTGCAAATCACTTTCATGCAGTGGCTAGTCATTTTCCTGACTCAGTAACGTTCCTCAGTGCGATCACTGTTCCATTAATTATTTTCTGCCTATAATCACTGGCGGAGGTGTTCAGTCGCTGTAAATGTCTTCTTCCCGCGCACAAGGCTTGTAACGTAGATGTTCCGTACTTTGTAATAGCCTATAGCAAATGCGTATTATCGCTATAGTCGCTCGCGTACTCTGTGTAACGTCACGAAATGTCCAGCTTCAAGCATTCATCTACTGTCGGTGTAGACCTCACCCATGCTTCTGCGCATTGGTTCAAGAGATGCGCCTATTCACTTATTCTTGTATTCTTGATACTTGGGCAATGAAGCGGCTGTAAATTTGAGAGCGATTTGGGGTCGATGTATGCAGATTACGTGCCAGATACTTATTATGGTAGGAAGTGGCGTCACTCCCTTAATTCGCTACCGTGTAACAAGCTTAAGTACAGATTTTTGGACTGGTTGGTTCTTTGGAGTAATTGAAGTCATAGCGCTGGATTGACGCGGACAAGAAAGACGACAGGACGTGCGCACGCCCTGTTGTCTTTCTTGTCAGCGCCATGACCTCAATTACGGCTCCCTTGCCGACGTTCCGGGGTTGAAGTAGTCTCCTTTTTAGGGTTAGCGATAGAACACTGGCGGACGAGTGAACGTTTTTACCTTCGAGGAAAACCGGTGCATCGCGAAGTGCCGGCAACACAGGCAGCCTTTGCGCAGGAGCGGTCCGTGAACTTGGCACACAGATTCAGTTCATTCTTTAAATGCTAGCCACTATTTTTGCAGCCAATTACTGCCCACCTCTTCCCTCTACCGTTCAACATTTTGCAGCATGAATGAAGCACAGTGCGTAAGCCAACACGCAGTTGCAGTTCCGACAGCTGATCTCACAGTATACAATATATAGCAGTGTATATGAAGCGGTAATCTTTTCGCATTCGCGCGTTCGCCTGAGGCAACGTGTGGCGCGCCGTTGGAAGCGCCATCTCGTTTCTCTAGAGCAAACTACTCCGAGAAAATGGTCCGTAAGCTCTTATGATAAAGACCATCTCTTTGCCACTGCTGCAGCAAAGGTTGCCCAGACACTGGATGCGGTTTTGAAAGGAGACAGAGGGGAGACGCAAGGTTTCGAGAAACGTCTACGATTAACAAAAAAAAAAAAATTTGCCGAGAGTAACATGGTCGCATATGATAATAAACGGGGCATAAATGGTCAGCTGGTTTTCCTTATAGCGGGCAAGGTCTCAAGGTTGAAGTACGTTTTTAAACCTATAGATATTTTTCAGACCTATAACCGCCAGAAAGGGTTATAAAAAAACTTGTTGCCACATGATTCTCCTCACATCAATAGAGTAAGGCGGGGTAATATATGTCTAATATATTTCAGAACTTTCCAAGTCATTGTCCCATCTATCCATCTACCCCATCTTTTGGATTCCAGCTGCAAGGCCGAATCTGAAATCAGATGGAATTTTGCATGAAATACCTTTGGAATGTAAATAGTTTGACAGACAGGGCGCCAAGTGAACGATTGTGCTCTTAACATGCGCCTTGCATGAGAACTGAAGACGGCGCACATATATGGAAGCCGCCACTTGAGGTGTTGTGAATTCGAGGCAAGAGCAATAATACAATAGCGTGTGTCAAGTGTGTTGCGGGATTATTTAATTACACAGAAAGGCTTCGCATGTGACGCCTGTTTCAGTGTGTTTGTGAACGTTTTTGGTATGTAGTGCTGCGTTGAAATTATTTTGTTCAGCAAATGCCTTGCCAAGATAACAAATAAAAACAAAACAAAAGGAAGGATTTCGTGCTCTCACAGTGATTATACATTCACGATATGTGTTGCGGAAAATAAACAGATGCCACAATTACAGCTGTACCGGAGGAAACGCTGTGTACCACTTTACTTTTGTTCTCGCTAAAAGGAACAGTGCGACCACGGGGCAAGGGTGTAAAGAGTGTGCGCTAGCTTCCAACAGGATTATATTGAAACGAGGTGCACGTTATGGACATCTGTATAAACATACATTGGTGCTTGTATACATATACCAACATTCCAATTCGTATATGTCACGTATGCTTCTCTCTTCGTTGCTGCTTGGTTTTTCTGATACGGCCAACTGTACTCATGTTCAATAAATTGTATTTTTTATAACGCAAAAAGGTAAGGCGTGCAGACACGGACAGAAGAGCCTGCATGCCTTACCTTTTTGCATTATGAATCCTTACGAACTAACTCAGCTTTCTATTTTTATATGTCGCGATGTCTTGATTAATATCCCAGATGTAAACGAATTTTGTAACGAAAGCTGGTCAAGATGGAAAACAGGATACAAATTGACGCGCGTTCGGCGTCTGCCGAACAGGCAGTGCATATCCAACAGGGTTGTCTGCGGGACGCCTTAAACCGCAGCTCAGGTCATACCTGCACGCATAGGCTTCAAATTTTCTTCGAAGGTGATAATATCCTCAGGAAGATCTCCCATTGGATGGCGAGTGATTTTGCATTCGATGCTTTTCTCTTTTGTGCAGCGGTGCAAGAGCAAGCTCAACACGCTGGCCGTGTCGGTGATGAACCAGTGGCCCGGGGTGCGGCTGCGCGTCACCGAGGGCTGGGACGAAGAAGGCCACCACGCGCCCCACTCGTTGCACTACGAAGGCCGCGCCGTGGACGTGACCACCAGCGACCGCGAGCGCTCCAAGTACGGCATGCTGGCTCGTCTGGCCGTCGAGGCAGGCTTCGACTGGGTCTACTACGAGTCGCGCACCCACATACACCTGTCCGTCAAGTCAGGTAAAGCGCGTCGATTGCGTAGTCGATGTGCTATAGAGCGTTCATTGGCCGGCTGTGAGCGGCGCCACCGTTTCATCTCATCGAGCCTCGTGCATCAGGGTCACTCGCTTTGCCGACGCATTCCGTGTTGTTGACCGTGGAGAGGACCGCCCGTGCGGTTCTCCGGTGCCCACGCCTCCCGCGGCGGCCGGGGCGGGCGATGGCTCGTAGCAGGTCACGCTCGCTTGCGAGGCATTAGCGGTCACCACTGGCTTCTCGCGTATGCAGAGGAAACAACGTCGGGGCAGTCGATTAAAGCTAAGCTTCCAAATCCCGTTCTTGGCCAACTTGTGAACAATTCGGAACTAATGTGTCATTCTACCGTGGCTCGCAATATACGTAAGGACACTATCGTGAAGAAACAAAACACCAAGTCACAGAATTCTTTAGCGCATTGTAACATAACCCCAACTATTTGACTCGCAGCAGTCCGTGCCTGAGCCCACCGTCTTGTCTCTGCGTTCTGCAGTTTTCTCGACAACGTCGTTATGGATGGTGCATCAGCGGCACTTTATTAATATTTATTTATTAATATTTAATGCATTAATATGGGGAAAAAGTGTGCGCGCTTAGGACCTGAAGAAAAACGGAGAAAGAAAACAGGATCGGATGATGTGACCTCACTTTTCTTAGTCTTTAGTCACCCCGTCGGAGCTACGCAGTGGATGAAAAAAAATTAATTACAGTGCATTTAAAAAGACATGATTCCCAAGTACAACAGCAGTAATACAAATAAGCGATATAGCCGTATACAAAATCAACCGTCAAGGTTTTTCAATTGCTTTTTTTCTGCATACATACGACAGGCAACTCCACTCATTATTGGTGCGCGGGAAAAAAACTACTAGTAATTGAAAATATTAGGTGTGGTGCTGTATTGGGTTATTTGCACTTCACGCCCATGCCTTATACTTAGTGACATTAGAGTAGGGTTCAGGATTGAGGAATAATTGGTGAGGCTTGAATTGAAAGAGAAATTTGAGTCTCTCAATATTTCGCCCCTGACTGCCTCATTTGGTAAGTCAGTCTAACGATATTTTTTAACGCCACTTTGGAAACTAAGGGAAGCGTTCATGACATCCCCGAACGAAAGAAGCAAATCTGCAGGATTATTATCCGGTTGCCTTCACCCAAGAAGATCTCCTACACGTGACGCTTGTGGCTGAAGAGATGTTCCACATCCGCCGTCGAGGCCATGAGTGGTGGCGCTGGCTTACATTCCCAGATTTTGTTCTAGCAGATAAACATAAATACCTCAGAAAGCGCATGGTAAAATGGCGCCGCGGTAGCTCATTCGGTAAGAGCATCGCACGCGTAATGCGAAGACGTGGGATTGTTCTCCACCTGCGGCAAGTTGTTCTTGCACCCATTTTCATTTCCAATAATGTATAATTTCTACATTTCGCTTAGCAAGTAGGAGTAATTTCCCCTATGTTGTCCTTGGTGTAGCTGTTTGTTGGCTTCTTATGATATGACTAATAAAGATGGGGCCCTCGGTTTCTTTTCTTTTGTCAAGAATGTAAGACAAGGTATGAGCAACATTAGCGATAAAATGATGTGGCAATCTAACCCGCCAGGCCCGTAGCCAGGAATGTTTTTTGGGGGGCGGGGGGGGGGGGGGGCTCACTTGCTGAAGGCTTTGACTATTTGAGGAAAGCACGTATTCTGCAGTAATTATTTTCGGTAAAAATTGCAGTATGTAAATTATGTGACTTTTAACAGCGGAGCTGTTTAAGCCAGAGGTTGGCTCGTATAACATAGACCGGAAACTGCGCCTGATGATGACGTCACCGCGCGTTACTTTAGCAACCACTTGGCACAGCTGCGCCTCGCTTCGTCGCCGCTCCGCATCGCCGCGCCGAGCTGCTACGACCACTCACCTGCTTCGTCTAGCCATGACGTCACTTCGCGCCGCCTAGCAACCACATGTGCCTTGCTTCACGTAGACATGTGCACGCTTCGCCAGGCCACTTCGTCGCTTCGCCAAGCTTTGCTACCGTCTAGTTACACGCTTTGCCCAGCCGCGTTGACAGTTGCATGATCGTGTGGAGGTGGAGCTCAGTCGGGACGCCATCAGGAAGAGAGAGAAAACACTTTATTTGCACCCGTCAGAGAGTATGGGTGATCGGGGTGAGACGAAGCTCCCCCTTTCACCGTCTACTTCCCCCTAGACGTCGGCTGGAATCGAATCAGTTGGCTTCCGGCGGCGGCCTGGGCTTGACAGATGGCTTGTCTTTGGGCTTGTTCTTCCTGGCTATGGAGGGAGGATTCCCATGACTCTTTGTTTCCATGTAGACCGTTTAGCGCTGGGCAAGCCCAGAGCATGTGATTTAGGGTTGCTATGCCTTCACAGTTTTTGCATTTCGAAGAGTGCAATTCAGGATGCCATTTGTGTAGGATATACGGTTTTGGGAAGGTACCTGTCTGCAGTTTTCGCCAGATTACTTCTTCCTTCTTTGTGAGAGATCTATGGGGTCCCGGGAGGAAGGGTTCTCCTGCCCATTCTATAGTGTTGTAGAATTTCTCTGTATGTGGTTAAGTCTCGCTTTTTGTCGTCAGGGAGATAAAGCTCGGAGCCGCTGTCATGGCGGCAGAACTCTCGTTGACTCTGTGCCGAGTACATGCAGCCTTGACAATAGGACGACCAAAGATCCGGACACCCGAAGAAGAAGCCGCTCATCTTGAAGCGCGTCGTGCGGCTAAGCGAGAATCTGCGCGTCTAACGCCTGAATAAACTAGGTCGGCCACACGCTCCGCTGTTTGCTCCAGCCTCCAGCCACTAGTGCAAGCTGCGCTGATTTTGTGCATACTATTTTATTAATAGTTTTGTATTTTTAGTTTTGAGATTGATCTTCCGAATAGTACAATATTTTATCGGGACGATTCGTCTGAATAGATTTCATTCATGAAAATAAAACAGCGGTACCGGGAGAGAGGGAGGCCGATATCGGGGGGGGGGGGGGGATAGCCCCCCTCCCTTCTGGTGATGGGCCTGTAACCCGCATATACTGCATGTCATATAGCAAGGCGTGGCGTATACATATACCTAAATATATACGGTAATTTTCGCTCAAGGGACGCGGCCGCCGACACCGACACGGGGCTCTTAACGCTTTCGCGTTGGAACATTTCACCAAAGGGACTATAAAGCTTTTCCATTCCTACACGTAAGCAGTCTTGAGCGTCTCTGGCGCATTTTTTCTTAGTCGTGTGAAGATGACGTAATTTGTGTGCAGTTTTTCTACTACGGCTTTCTGCCACGGCTTTCTGATGACGGCGGGGTCGCATGATGAGCCAAGTAATGCTGTCGCATTAAAGGCGTTCGGTAGTCGCGTCCGACTTACACCACGTTAGTTTTAGTCGGAAATAAAGGCCCTAAGGCCTTCGTTAACCGCTCTTGTAGACGCAAAGAAAGGTTAGTCTCAGTGTGATGACGGAAATATGTCAGAAACGGGGGAAAATCAAGACGAGGACGACGGCGGCTGTCATTCTAAGCAAACAGGCGACGGTGCCCGAGTCGAAGACACAGGAATCTGGTGGGGCGTCTATTGGCTGCCTATCCTAATCCACGTGGTCTGTTTTTTGAAGACATTTTTTTGCGATAGCAATTATATGGACACTCCAAGTGCATTCCTGCCGTCGCTGTCGTCGTCGTCGCCGTGAGGTTCCGTATAAATTCCAACGGCGATAAACTCGTCGCTGCGCGCCGTATGCTGTATGTGCGAGTGAAAGCGTGCGAGGGACCCGCGCTTTCACGGAGAGCGAACTCACGGCGGAGAGCAAACACGACGTCTCCGGTCGTGCGAAAGGCCGTGGGGGGATGGGAGGGAGGGAGGGGAAGCGACGTTGAGCTGCGGCACTAAATGCGTATCTTGTGACCGGGCGCAAGGAGAACTGGCCACTCAATCTCCCACGCGAAAGGAGGAATACGGGAAGGCAGCGCGGGAGGGAGGGTGCACGGCTTCTACTCTGCCAGGAACTACGTACTTGTACTTTGCGCGATTGACGGCTGTCGCGCGCACCGTATCTTGAAAGCGATCTCCACATGGCTCTGACCTTTGTATGCGCTGTACTTTCGCCGCGCAGTTTCCGTTGAACCGATACACCACACGAACCTTCGGTCACTGCTCCCGCCGCCCTTGCTCACGCCAGCGTTTTGACAGTGCTTGTCTGCGGTCATTGAGCGTGATCTATTCATGTTTGCTTGAGCGCGCTGAGAGCATGCTTGTTAATTCAGTTAGTAGGCGAATGTGTCCAAGTTGATGCAGCCCATAAAACTACTATCCTTACTCCGTAAACTCTGCTAGTAAATTTACTATCGCAGTTGATGCTTCGCCTTTCGGGCGAAACTGCGACTTTTTTTAATCAGAACATGTGCCGTTGGCACATTGTCCCTTTTGTCGGCAAAGCACGAATAACCTATCGCCAAAAGGTATCCCCTAAGAGGTGTGTCGGCAATGACTTTTCCTTGCAGAGTCTTACGGGTCGGCGCGAACGGGCGGCTGCTTCCACGGCGACGGTCTGGTGCAGACACCCGTTGGTGCCAAGCGACTTGCCGATGTGCTGCTTGGCGACCGTGTTCTGGCGCTGGGTGCGGACGGCCGGACGGCGGTGTTCAGCGAAGTGATCGCCTTCTTGGACCGGCAACCCGAGGCTGAGCGCGTGTTTTACTCCGTCGTCACCGAGTGCGGACGACATCTGACACTAACACCGGGACACCTGGTCTTCTACGTGGGTCCCGACCAGAAGGAACCACTGTTGCCGACGTTCGCTGCCCGCATCAGGCCGGGCGGTTTCGTGCTCGCTCAGGGAAGCGGCAACGACACCGGAGGAGTGTGGCGCCGCTTCTCCGTCAATGCGCGGACTAGTAGTGACTTGCGGCCTGTGCGTGTGCGGGACGTGCGCGCCGTGTGGTTATCGGGAGTGTACGCACCACTGACGAGAGAAGGCACTGTGATTGTGGACGGCGTGGCGGCATCTTGCTACGCGGGCGTGCAAAACCAGGCGCTGGCGCACTGGGCTTTTGCGCCGCTGCGCTTGTGGCGCAGCCTCGTGGCGCCCACCAAACCAACCCCGTGCGGCTTTGACGGAGTGCACTGGTACGCAGATGCCCTGTACAGGCTCTTCTACCGGCTGCTGCCCAGCTCCTACCTCTTAGAATGAACCCCTCCTGCTAACTTATTACTTCCTCCATGCGCTTCCCCTTGTGTTCGGCAACTGAAGGCTGGAGATTAGTGTGGCGTTCTCCGACCAAGTGACCTAAGTGCCCTCACCTTGTGGATTTTGCGGCAGACAACGCACAGTCGGTACTCTTCCTGCCCATGATAGGTCGCAAGCACTTTTACAACGCGCACACACTTCCCGTTTCTCCAACTTTACTGAAGGTTCTGATTAGACGGACAGAATTGCCTGGCGGGCTAGTTGGTTCAGGCACGTGGCTGAATCAGCGCAGTGTCTGTGTGCTTCTTGCTATCCGTCCTATTGCGTTCTGTAAGCACAAAATCGTTTCTGGTAGTTCAATATGTGTCGCGTAGTGTGCCTACAGCGATATTGGTTTGAAGCCCTGGTTCTGCAGGGAACTTAGGCAAGGTCTCAACGATGATACGATTAACAAAACGCCAAACCAGCTTCGGTTTTCTTCTGGTAAGTTTCATATGTGACAACGTCTTGAAGCGGCATTATCAGTTTTGGAACAGAAGCTGCACCAGTAAGAACAGTTTTTTACTTATCTAGCCAGCCACCCCCAGAGGTGAAAATTTAAAAAAATAAACGCCTAAACCTTCAAAAAGCATTTAGGTTTCAACCTCCGCTTGTTCGTCAACTGCAGAGTGGAAAGAAACGGCAGGTATGACAGATGAGGGCCATGCGTGAGTGTCTACCATGTTTAGCATTTAGTGGCTTATACTTGTGGAGGGTTCAATTAGCTGCTCTCCTGGATGTCTCATGCTACAGTGACCTAAATTAACGATGGGCTTCGACAAAGTGCTGCGCAAAAGGAAGCCGAGAGGCAAAAAATAGTTTTTTTAGTCAGTGTCTGGTGTTCTTCTGATAACTTTCGGTGAAGAATGTTGCAAAGTGAACACTATTCGCTTTTCGTGCGTTCTAGTCATTCACAGATGCGTCAACGCGATGTACTCCCCAGGCGGCATGTTGTCTGCCGCTGTGGCTGACCATGTGGCAATGCAATTCATCCAGAATGTGCGACGTTCCTCAGACGAGTGCATGTGCGCGTGGTTGTGACACCTCATTCCACAAAACCATGGTGTCTCGCAATAATGTCTTGGCTTCTTTGCTGTACACAACAAGCATGATCTATAAAATGATGGTAGCAAACAAACAAGATGCTTCGATGCTGAAATAAAGCTTGTGTCGAATACGCACGAAAACTTGTGTGCTGATGTACGCCAAGGAACTGCAGCAGTGCACACCATGCACTCCGGGAAGGTTGCACTGCGTGCAGACCAGGCACCATTCCAGGGTGCCGCAGTTGTATCCTCCAACGAATGAGCTATGTGAAGGGTAGTCCCCCCATCCAGTGCCTCTGCATGATATGCTTCATTCAAGAAACCAAGTAAAATGCATAAAGCGCTGCTGCGGCATACCTTACTGTGAATATCTTTGCAGTCGTGCGCGTCACGCGGAGGGGAACGCGAAGTCACCTTTCTCTCTAACGCTCTCATTTCAACAGAAGCCTCACTCTCTTCTGGACGCTTTATTTTCCTCATACAGCGGTTTCCCATATGCGGCTGGTATTGTCCAATAGCTGACGTCAATCAAAAAGGGTGTTTAGATCAGTGCGCTTCTTCCTGCTGTTACTGTGTATATTTATTGACCAAGTTCAATAAACAGCGAAAATCAGCTTTGAAATTTCGATATTACGTACTTCCGAAAGAAGCCGACTATCATCTGCTGACGCTGGGCCGCGGCAGCCTGCGTAGAAAATAAACTTTGGCCACCCTGCCTATAGGTGTCGTAGCCGTCGGATCTCGCCAATTTCGGCTAGTTTTGAACGCTCAGTTAGCCTTGATCCAAGCGGAACTTAAGGTCAGGCCATATACTGACGCTTGCCAGCGCACGCTGACTCGTGGCCGCTCCGGGTAGACGCCTTGACCAATTAACTGATAGCTTTTGAAAATGATGTGGCTACTATCTTTCGGTCAAGCTGGTGAAGGACAAAGCCGGTCCGCACCATGTAGCATGGTCAAACTACTGCATATGAGGGCGAGCACGCACTCAAGCCTTGTCGTGCACAAAGCTGCGCATACGCACTACGGTTGCATGTAGCTGCGGTCTGCTACGTAGCGTAGATACCACGGCCGCCGCGGGGTGCCACGACGAATCCACTGGCTAAGTGCACTCTCGGCTCGCTGAGGACAACCGCGTTTGGCTTACGTTTGGCGCATCGTAGGCGCCAAAATTGGAAGTGGTGTCGTCGTTAACATCCAAAAGCAAATTCCAACTGTGCGCCATGGGGACATTTAGAACGCGGAGCGTTGTGGGCACGCCCCGCTCTGCCGTAGCCTTCGCAGTGCAAGGCATTGAAGAAAGAGTGGAAGCACCTCGGAGGCCAATAACTCAATGCCAATAACTCCGCTTCTGCTGAACGCATTCAAGTACTTTTTGCGGCGAAGTATTTCTGAACTAGCCTATTTTCACTTCAAATGCCTTTCTCCACTTCGAAACAGTGATTCAGAGCCCTTTTAAAAGCTATTAGCTACACTGTAAAAAATTTTTTTGTGAAAAAAAAAACAGAAAATGCATGGCAAATTTATTAGTGACATAACAGTTCTATTCTTGTCTGTTTTCCGTTTTCCATTTAGCAGTAATTCTGCATATGTTGTCTGTTATTGCTTTTCTGTACTTCTAGAGATTTTTTGTTTGTGATACCCTCTTAAAAAACAGGCTTTTTGTATTTGCACACAATTTTTCTGTAATTCTACACAAATTTTCTCTGCCTTTCTCTCTCTCTCTCTGTCTATATATATATATATATATATATATATATATATAGAGAGAGAGAGAGAGATAGTGTTAAAGTAACAAGTTATTTTGTGATCACAATTTTTCTGTTCATATATTCGTTGTCATGTTACAGAAGCCCTGTACTAACGGAACCAGATTTAAGAGAAATGGGTTCTATTCTCTCCTAAACTCAGTAGATATCTTGACTTACACTTGGGTATTTGTGTGTATGTGCCATCTGCAAAAGCAGCAGCGTGGAGCCCCAATTTGCTATGCATAGTGCTAACGCTATAACCATACAATACGGCTTCTTCGACGTACGTCGTGCCTTTGTGCTTTTCGGGTTGATGCCCGCGATTGCCCTTAAAGAAACAAAATAACAGGAAGGATTAATGTACTAAGAATGCAGCCGGGCTAATAATGTGTACTCCCAAAGCTTAGATGCTGTTTGAAGCATTCACTGAACAAATCAAGGCAGCAGCTCCTCGCAATATGGACAAGTCATTTCGTCTCGTGATGTCACACAACTGTACGGCCAATCAGTGCACAGCCATGTCTGCAGCCAGCTTCCACCTGTCAGAGTTACACCCGCCATTTTTTGCTGCCTGGCAAGCTCGCACTCCTCCACCACCCTCTATAACACACCCTCTCTATGAGCCGCAGAAACTACCAAACTGTGCTACGAACGGAAGAAAAGCTAGGTGCGTACTGTTTTGGCAGTCAATGCAAAGTAAATTAGTGTTTGAACATATTCATGAATGTTCCTTTGAGTGGAACAAGCACTGGGCACAGAACCTAGTGGCGAATACAGGTGCAAGGAAGCAGTAAAGTTGTGGATAAAGACTCAGGAAAGTTTTGTCTCAGTTAGGAAAGAGTTAGTGTATCGTATTTTGTATAATCTAGAATTTTTTGTGGTGTTTTACTTCCATATTGAAGCACTTTCAACTTTGTTTTTTAGAAAGTTTTAGTATCGAGACTTTTCTTAATTCATCTATAAAATTTCAGTTTTCGTCTCCGAAAATATATTAACATAGCTCCATTTTGATATATGTTATAGCAAGATAGTGCAACAGTATTAAAAATATTTCCAGCACCTCCCAGAACTGCCTGTTTTTCTGCAGTCCCTAAAGGGTTAAAATCGCTAGCAACCCCAATTTTTAAAGTTTTTCCCCACCCTAAAGGCCTAAAAGCAGTAATTTTAAATCAGCCTACCAGCAATGTTTCTAGAGAATATGCGCGACTGTAAGAAATGCAACAGGTCAATGCGAGCATATATCAGGAAAGATAAGAAGAACAAGATCTCACCTCTGCACAAACTCCAATGTCAAAGCCATTTCAGGTGGATACTCTATGTTAAGAACGAAGTACACGGGGAACATGACTTTGAAAGCTGCAGCCCGCTGAGTAGTCAATATAGCAACACCATCCACACAGACAGTAAACATTTCTGCCTCAAAGAGACCTGGTCCTAGAAAAAGAGAATAAAGGAACATTAGTACACCAAGAGATGGTCAATGATTCCAAAATCTAACCTCTCATACATATTATGGGCGTCACTGGCATGTCTCCCAAGTTATCATCATGGCCAATCTCCTGCAAAATGAGCAAAGCAAGACAGAGGGAAGGCATTCGAAAACAGGTACCTTGCTGCATGAAATACAAATGAGATTGCAACTCCTGTTCGAATGTACACGATCATACTCTATGCAAAGCAATTGCTTTTTTACGCTCATTTCAAAATCTTGTTCAACCATGGGCGCGATATGCAGCATATTTGGACATAGCAGCAGATGACATGGCTGCACTCGTCAAGCACCCAAAGAACGAAGATACATGTCCTGGCTGAGACCAATGTTTAGGCGAATCTATCAAGGTTCTGGGTTCAAACATCCACCGGGACGAATTTATATTCAAATGCGTAGTTTGAGTGGAAGCTGCACAGCTTTCCTCTGTAGCCGTGTGGTTGTGCTTGCGTGGATTCTAAAGAGTAATTAACTCTTTTATTACAGGCCATCCATCATATTATAAAAATTACAAGATAAACCACATGCAAAAGCCGAACACTTGTGAAGATTGATTTTGTTATCAGCTTCACAATTACATTAAGACATAAAATCAGGCAGGGAACAATGTCTTTAAACCATACAGAAACGTTTAATCGTTGCAGTGAAACATATTTGTTTCTAAGGTAGACTAAAGAGATATTTTTATATGAAATTTATCACTACCAAAATTTGGGGGACACCTGTGCCCTAAAGGGTATGGTGCAACTGCGTTAACGGCTCCTGTCTGCAAGCCCTCATTTGCATACATCACATGCACTTTTCTACTGACTTCATAATCCCTTAATTTGGCCGCTATATCATCTCACCCAAACTTATTAGCATAGTCATAAGCTACCACATTTTGCGAGACTACCAGATATGAAGCTCCACTTTAACCAAACCGTACGAATGTGCCTCTGGAGTTGTGTCTCAATAGGGGATCCAAGGGGCCCTGATAGTACAATTTCCATTTCGACCTCCCATCTCAATGAACTTAGATGAGCTGACTGGTCCTGCCAACTCTGCCGTTTCATACAGTATCGCGACACCGCACAATCCACTGACCAATCAGTGCCCTGCCAGAGGCATGCTTGTGATTTTTCCCTGACAACGCCAACGCCGAATATTCTGTAGGACGAGGCCATGAACCATTTTGCGTGAATTTGTCACAGACCCCGTGAACGAGGTGCAGACGCCGGACTAAATTCCAAAGCCGAATTATCAGCTTCCGAAAATAATCCCACGAAAGCAAGGACAATTAAGAATGGGCCCTCTGGTGCGCCAGCGAACACCGGTTGCTGTCCAAAGACCGAGTCAGAGCCCAGAGTTGTCAAAAACACAACAAAATATATTCTTCACACAAGGCAGTTACACACACACTTGCACACTTAGGCTAGACACAACACAATACAGATGAGATGGGTATTAACAAACACAAGAAAATAATTAACGACAAGCACTAAGAGTCCAACACGTAAAGTACAAAATAAATAGGAACACCAAGTGTCCAATCGTATTCACCGTGTTGGTCTTGTAGTCAGACGATCTCGGCGTAACTCGAGCAAATATCGAAGAAATAACTTCATCCGGAAATGAGGACGCTCGATGAACCCGTCTACTAGCTTGCCGGGGAATCCCCTTCTTCACCAGACGCTCGGTCTTCACGTTACATCACTTCACCGGTGCGGACTGAACTCCTAAATTCCTGAATTCCTGGATTCCACTAAACGATTATCGCACGGCGGTTATATAGCTTCCACAGGCGTTCTCGAACATTCTTATCGGTGTCATGATCTCGTAGCATTGCCAAAGCTTGGGAAGCTTCTACTCTTTTCTCGTACCTTCGACCGCCGCTGTCGGAGCCTTCTCGAGGGGGGGGGGGGGGTGATGACTCATCCTGTTGGTGTATGCTCACGCGGTAGTAATGTCTGTCGACTCGCCGGGTGAGAAGGTGTCTCGGCGCGCGCGTGTGCTCTCTCTCTCTCTCCCTCCGGTTAACGTCGCTCCGTCGAGTCTCTTCCAGACGTTTCGGCGCCGTTGTTAGCGTTGATGCTTGAGGCGTATGCGCTCTCCCCCTGTGTTGAAGTTGCCGCGGCGCCGGCGTGTTCTTTCGCTGGCTTGCGCGACACTCGGCGCGCGCTTGGATTATGCGCTCTTTTGTGACACTGCCCCCCACTTTAAGAATATTATGCAATAATATTCAAAGAAACACAAAATAAGCGCGCACAAAAGTCCACTACACAAGAGTCCGTAAGTCCATAAATCAGTCCACCACAAATCACACATCACTCGCGATACATCGAATACAAACACAAGTCACACAAGTACACTTGGACTACACAATAACACATCGCTCGTGTAACTAGTACACTTATATTATACAATAATACATCTCTCGCGTAATGATTACACTTATACTATACAAAAACTCATATCTCGAGTAACAAGGCAAACATTTGAAATATAACATGTGCAACAAGTATACAAAACTATGACAGGGTAGTTTACAGAACACAAACAAACACAATGTCCATGATGCATAAATAAACACCCGGTGCACTCAATCAAAACTTTGCACCACACACTAACCGTCAACGGTTCTTAAATTTGAATTTCCTGTCCTTGGTTTTTCGATGGTGGTGTTTGACTTGGCTATGAGTCCCGGTCGGTTTATTTTCAGAATCGGGCGTTGAAAGGGGCTGGAAAGGCTTTGCCTGAGCCTTTGCTTGAGCTCGGGTGACAGCTGCCGCGGTGTTCTCGTCAGATGCTGATGGTTTTCCGCGTGGCTCTTCAATCGTCGATGGTTCGATCTTCGGCTCTTCTTCCAAAGGTTTCGGATCGTCTGGGGCGCGAACTCCCTCGATGTTTCCTAGAATTAGGTCATACAGTGGACTGTCCCTGCAAAGTGCAGTGACATTCCCACTGTAATAGGGGGTCTCGACCTGGGCCTCAATCTTGGCTTCGGCAAGCTTCTTAGCCGTACCATCGATCAGGTAAACTAAACTGCTTTCACCCGTGAGCTCGTCGTCATTGACCAAGTCTCTTCGCACAATGACTGTGCTGCTGCCGGTATCTCGTAACACCGTGACTTGTTTGCCTGCGATTTTCCCCGCAAGTACAGTCATTCCTTTAACTAGAAATTCTGTGCGTGGTGTCATCACAGCGTTAACTACCGGAATTCTTTTCCCGTCTCGGAGTTCTACATAGTCGTTGTTTATGTCTCCTTGGTGTTTTGGCGGGGCATACACACAGTATGCCTGGGGAGCTTCCTTCACTCCGCTGCGACATGAATCGGCTTTGTGCCCCGTTCTCCCACATTTAAAACATTTAACCTCGTTGGGGTGTGAAAAATTGGTCCGACAATTACTAGCATGGTGGCCCAGTCGGTTACAAAGATAACACCTCGGAACAGGCTTCTGAGGGTTTCTTCTTTCATGGAATGTCGGTTTCTTTGCGTCCCCTGGCTCCTCTTTTCTGATCTTGGAGAGATTGGTGCCTCCCTGTGCTTCCAAAAATTGATCTGCCAATTCCAACATATCTTGAAGCGATTTAGCCTTCCTTTCTTTCAGATAGGGTGACAAGCTCGGGTGGCAACTGATGATGAATTGCTCCTTAATAAGAAGCTCTCTAAGCGCACCCTACAGCGTGCAGTCTCTGAAAGTTCGTCGACCTATCAAAATAGTGACTGAGCCGCGCGGCAAATTGCGTGGCAGTCTCGCCATCAGGCGGGCTTTCCAGTCCTAAACTTATCTCGGAAAGATTCTACGGGGAACCTAAATCTCTTTAGCGGATTTCACCCTTCCATAATTAGAGGCATCGGTTGGCGTCAGCCTACCGTACACACTAAGTGATTCTCCACTGAAACACGTGCTCAACGCAGTGGCCCATTGATCCTCTGGCCAATTCTGGCTTTTAACAATTGTCTCAAATCTGTGCAAGTAAGCATCCAGATCATCTTTTCTTTCATCGAATGCCACAAGCAGTTCGCTTGGGTTCAGACGGAAGCTAGTTTCTTCCCTTTCAGTGTTATCGACCCTTGTCTGGGCGGGAGCGTCTGTGCGCTGCTGCAACCGAAGTCGTTCGAGTTCTAACTTGTGCTGTCTTTGTCTTTCTCGCTCAGCTATTTCAGCTTCCCTTTCTTCTCGGATCTGTCGCTCCTTTGCTTCTCTTTCTTCTTTTCTCTCCTGGGCCTCTCTTTTTTCTTTGGCTCTTTCGGCCGCTAGCTTTTCTCTCTCTCTTTCTAAAGCCTCTTTTTCCTTCAGGCTAACCCACTTCCGTAGTTTCGCTCCGGAAAGACCCATCTTCTCACCAAGGGCAACTAATTTCTCGAGATCCATAATGCCCTTCAAAAATCTAGCCGCGTGCAAAAAATATCTACCTAGATTTCAACAATCAAACTGCACTCTGCACACAAGTTAGCGAAACGTGGTGCAACACTCAAAATCGTTTACAATAGCAATGTAAACGACCCTAGGCTCTTTCTCCCTACTATGGACACACAATTTGCACCAGAAAGGTCCTGTCGCGGACGCCAGAAATATTGTCACAGACCCCGTGAACGAGGTGCAGACGCCGGACTAAATTCCAAAGCCGAATTATCAGCTTCCGAAAATAATCCCACGAAAGCAAGGACAATTAAGAATGGGCCCTCTGGTGCGCCAGCGAACGCCGGTTGCTGTACAAAGACCGAGTCAGAGCCCAGAGTTGTCAAAAACACAACAAAATATATTCTTCACACAAGGCAGTTACACAGAGACTTGCATACTTTGGCTAGACACAACACAATACAGATCAGATGGGTATTAACAAACACAAGAAAATAATTAACGACAAGCACTAAGAGTCCAACACGTAAAGTACAAAATAAATAGGAACACCAAGCGTCCAATCGTATTCACCGTGTTGGTCTTGTAGTCAGACGATCTCGGCGTAACTCGAGCAAATATCGAAGAAATAACTTCATCCGGAAATGAGGACGCTCGATGAACCCGTCTACTAGCTTGCCGGGGAATCCCCTTCTTCACCAGACGCTCGGTCTTCACGTTACATCACTTCACCGGTGCGGACTGAACTCCTAAATTCCTGAATTCCTGGATTCCACTAAACGATTATCGCACGGCGGTTATATAGCTTCCACAGGCGTTCTCGAACATTCTTATCGGTGTCATGATCTCGTAGCATTGCCAAAGCTTGGGAAGCTTCTACTCTTTTCTCGTACCTTCGACCGCCGCTGTCGGAGCCTTCTCGAGGGGGGGGGGGGTGATGACTCATCCTGTTGGTGTATGCTCACGCGGTAGTAATGTCTGTCGACTCGCCGGGTGAGAAGGTGTCTCGGCGCGCGCGTGTGCTCTCTCTCTCTCTCCCTCCGGTTAACGTCGCTCCGTCGAGTCTCTTCCAGACGTTTCGGCGCCGTTGTTAGCGTTGATGCTTGAGGCGTATGCGCTCTCCCCCTGTGTTGAAGTTGCCGCGGCGCCGGCGTGTTCTTTCGCTGGCTTGCGCGACACTCGGCGCGTGCTTGGATTATGCGCTCTTTTGTGACACTGCCCCCCACTTTAAGAATATTATGCAATAATATTCAAAGAAACACAAAATAAGCGCGCACAAAAGTCCACTACACAAGAGTCCGTAAGTCCATAAATCAGTCCACCACAAATCACACATCACTCGCGATACATCGAATACAAACACAAGTCACACAAGTACACTTGGACTACACAATAACACATCGCTCGTGTAACTAGTACACTTATATTATACAATAATACATCTCTCGCGTAATGATTACACTTATACTATACAAAAACTCATATCTCGAGTAACAAGGCAAACATTTGAAATATAACATGTGCAACAAGTATACAAAACTATGACAGGGTAGTTTACAGAACACAAACAAACACAATGTCCATGATGCATAAATAAACACCCGGTGCACTCAATCAAAACACTTTGCACCACACACTAACCGTCAACGGTTCTTAAATTTGAATTTCCTGTCCTTGGTTTTTCGATGGTGGTGTTTGACTTGGCTATGAGTCCCGGTCGGTTTATTTTCAGAATCGGGCGTTGAAAGGGGCTGGAAAGGCTTTGCCTGAGCCTTTGCTTGAGCTCGGGTGACAGCTGCCGCGGTGTTCTCGTCAGATGCTGATGGTTTTCCGCGTGGCTCTTCAATCGTCGATGGTTCGATCTTCGGCTCTTCTTCCAAAGGTTTCGGATCGTCTGGGGCGCGAACTCCCTCGATGTTTCCTAGAATTAGGTCATACAGTGGACTGTCCCTGCAAAGTGCAGTGACATTCCCACTGTAATAGGGGGTCTCGACCTGGGCCTCAATCTTGGCTTCGGCAAGCTTCTTAGCCGTACCATCGATCAGGTAAACTAAACTGCTTTCACCCGTGAGCTCGTCGTCATTGACCAAGTCTCTTCGCACAATGACTGTGCTGCTGCCGGTATCTCGTAACACCGTGACTTGTTTGCCTGCGATTTTCCCCGCAAGTACAGTCATTCCTTTAACTAGAAATTCTGTGCATGGTGTCATCACAGCGTTAACTACCGGAATTCTTTTCCCGTCTCGGAGTTCTACATAGTCGTTGTTTATGTCTCCTTGGTGTTTTGGCGGGGCATACACACAGTATGCCTGGGGAGCTTCCTTCACTCCGCTGCGACATGAATCGGCTTTGTGCCCCGTTCTCCCACATTTAAAACATTTAACCTCGTTGGGGTGTGAAAAATTGGTCCGACAATTACTAGCATGGTGGCCCAGTCGGTTACAAAGATAACACCTCGGAACAGGCTTCTGAGGGTTTCTTCTTTCATGGAATGTCGGTTTCTTTGCGTCCCCTGGCTCCTCTTTTCTGATCTTGGAGAGATTGGTGCCTCCCTGTGCTTCCAAAAATTTATCTGCCAATTCCAACATATCTTGAAGCGATTTAGCCTTCCTTTCTTTCAGATACAGTGACAGGCTCGGGTGGCAACTGATGAGGAATTGCTCCTTGATCAGAAGCTCTCTAAGTGCACCATACTCCTGTGCAGTCTCTGAAAGTTCGGTCCACCTATCAAAATAGTGACTGAGCCGCGCGGCAAATTGCGTGGCAGTCTCGCCATCAGCGGGCTTTCCAGTCCTAAACTTATCTCGGAAGCCTTCTACGGTGAACCTAAATCTCTTCAGTAAACCAGCTTTCACCCTTCCATAATTAGAGGCATCGGTTGGCGTCAGCCTACCGTACACACTAAGTGATTCTCCACTGAAACACGTGCTCAACGCAGTGGCCCATTGATCCTCTGGCCAATTCTGGCTTTTAACAATTGTCTCAAATCTGTGCAAGTAAGCATCCAGATCATCTTTTCTTTCATCGAATGCCACAAGCAGTTCGCTTGGGTTCAGACGGAAGCTAGTTTCTTCCCTTTCAGTGTTATCGACCCTTGTCTGGGCGGGAGCGTCTGTGCGCTGCTGCAACCGAAGTCGTTCGAGTTCTAACTTGTGCTGTCTTTGTCTTTCTCGCTCAGCTATTTCAGCTTCCCTTTCTTCTCGGATCTGTCGCTCCTTTGCTTCTCTTTCTTCTTTTCTCTCCTGGGCCTCTCTTTTTTCTTTGGCTCTTTCGGCCGCTAGCTTTTCTCTCTCTCTTTCTAAAGCCTCTTTTTCCTTCAGGCTAACCCACTTCCGTAGTTTCGCTCCGGAAAGACCCATCTTCTCACCAAGGGCAACTAATTTCTCGAGATCCATAATGCCCTTCAAAAATCTAGCCGCGTGCAAAAAATATCTACCTAGATTTCAACAATCAAACTGCACTCTGCACACAAGTTAGCGAAACGTGGTGCAACACTCAAAATCGTTTACAATAGCAATGTAAACGACCCTAGGCTCTTTCTCCCTACTATGGACACACAATTTGCACCAGAAAGGTCCTGTCGCGGACGCCAGAAATATTGTCACAGACCCCGTGAACGAGGTGCAGACGCCGGACTAAATTCCAAAGCCGAATTATCAGCTTCCGAAAATAATCCCACGAAAGCAAGGACAATTAAGAATGGGCCCTCTGGTGCGCCAGCGAACACCGGTTGCTGTCCAAAGACCGAGTCAGAGCCCAGAATTGTCAAAAACACAACAAAATATATTCTTCACACAAGGCAGTTACACACACACTTGCACACTTAGGCTAGACACAACACAATACAGATCAGATGGGTATTAACAAACCAGTGGCGTAGCCAGAAATTTTGTTCGGGGGGGGGGGGGGGGGGCTCAGGTTGCAGCGCGGCCTCCTCCTTATAGAATTTGTCGAGGGATCAAATGCATGAATAATAACTGCATTGCCAATTTCATTGTATATTAGATGCTGCAAACGAATTATTGAATGCCATGCAATGTCCATTAAAATATGTATGTTTTCATAACAGAATATATCCGTATGTCCCAAAAATTGTGGCAGAAATAACTGATATCAATGCTTCCGTGTTTTTTTTTGTTTAATTAATAAGTAAAGAAAACATCACATGAACGTTAGAACTATTGACCCTTTTCGCGGAGCAGTTTGTTTTAGAGAAACGAGATGGCGCTCACGGCGGCGCGCCATACCTCTCCTCAGCGACCGCGCACGAATACGAAACCACTACCACTTCCACCTTGCTTCTGCGCGATTAGCTGTCATAAATGCAATTGAGTTTTTGCTAACACACTGTGCTCCAATCATGCTGGATTGAATCATGTGGATTGAAGACGTGTGCAGTAGTTGGCTGCAAAAATAGTGACTGGCATGTTCAGGAATAGAATGAATCTGTGTGGCCAAGTTCGCGGACCGCTTCTGAAACTGTCCGAACGTGTTACCGGCACTTCGTGATGTGCGGCTTTCCTCGAGGATACAGAAATTTGCTCATCCGCCAGCCTTGTATCGCTAACCTTCAAAGAAAAGGCTTCATCCCCAGAACGTCGGCAACAGTGAGTATACCACTCGTTAAACAATGACAAAGGGAGTAGCGCCGCTTCCTGTCATAGTAAGTTTCGCGCACGTTATCTATACACATCTGTCCAAATGGCAGGAAAACTTACGCCCACTCTATCGCCGATGTATCAAGAATAAGTGAATCGACGCACACTTGAATATATGCGCATTGTATACACACAATAAATGACGGACTACACCTATGGCGCACCAATGGTCGAAGCTGAATGTTTCGTGACGGTCCACAAGAGTAAGCAAGTTACTAGCTGTAATATATATTTGCTACAAGGTATTACAATGTACAAAACAGCTACGTTTCAAGCCTTGTGCGCAGCAAGAACAAATCTATCGGATTCAGAACTGAGCACACCCGCGAGCGATTAGGCAGAAAATAATCAGATAGTGGCCGCACCGAGGAACTTCACTGAGTCAGAAACTGACAAGCCACTGCTTCAAAATATTTGCCGAATAAAGAACAAAGAGCAAAACACACTAATCCTGACTGAATTCATAATCGCAAAGCTTGGAATGCATATTTAGCCCCGCTTTTAGAAGAAGCACCATATAAACTGCCTGCGCCGTTTGGACATAGCTCAATCAGCTCCGAAAGCGCTTTTGCATGTTCTCTGAAGCTGTGATCAAAGCTTCGTGTAGTCCACCTAGTCACCGTCTACGATATCTCCGAAAACAGAGGTTTTCTAAGCCGCACTGGCGTCATACACTTCCATTGTAAACAAGGAGGCAACGGAGGCAGTTGAGGCAAGCAATGGACGCGTCACCACGTGATCAAATATGGCAGCGCCCACGGGATTGCCGCGAAAAGGGTCAATATCAGTTCGAAACCAGCAAAGCAGTGCATGCAGCTTATATGAAAAACGTAAGGGCCATGAAATGAATAAGTTGAGGACAAATATTTTGATGAATCTTTGTCATTCGAGAACCTTGTTTACATTTTTCTACATATGCAACGGCCAGGAAGAAACCTCAATGACGCTATCCCTCGCTGCAATCGATTGCGCAGGAGCAGCTGTAATTCGTCGTGTATTGTAATTACACCGAGATAATACTCGCAGCAGTGAGTACAAATAAAAAGTGGGAGTTCTGCAAAGTATATATTAGAAATGCGAAGATAGAATGGAATATACAATAGCGAAGATACAACTCGCTAAAGGGCAAAAAAAGAGTCGCTAGAAACAAAGTTCACTGCTTGTATACACAAAACCTCGCAATAAGATATTTAAAAATACGTATGAGCCTCCAATAAATCTACGTATTTAAGCAAACGTCAGTGTATATAATGCGTCAAATACGACAAATAAACATGTTGCTCAATCACAGATAGTAAACTTTGCGCACAGAAAGACAGATGATCCTGGCAAGAACATAACTATGATCGCAGAAATCGTGATATAAACTTGGGCCATGAAGCGGCCGCGACAGTGCCATGTGGGTAGAATAATAGAGGAATAATGAATAAATCAGTACGAAAATGTGTAATTTAACTGCCTGCATAACGCCAACAATTATTCTGCACCCAAAATTAAAGGAGGGTATGCCTTCGTTTCAAAAAAAGAAATAAAAGCAGGTAGCTGAAAAGGAAAGAAAAGGATAAACGAAGGCCACAGATGATGCGGTAAGTTGAACTACCCAATATCCGAGTGTTTTTGGCGAACGCCGCGTGGGCCGGGCTTTCAATGAGCAAGGTCGGTCAAAATTGTTTATTGGTATCCTCGTAATTTTTGTATTCGCGTGATAATTGTGATCATGATGCTAACTGCTAAAATAAACGGCGAAAATTTCTGCGGTTTTAAAAGCTAATGAGCGGTCATACGTTTTCATAATTAAGAACTTATGGACCTGAAGGAACAGTGCTTTTTACTTGCATTGCTGCAAGTAAAATTTGTATTTTGCTGCTTCGCTATCTAAACGACAAACTTCTATCGGCGGGAAAGTTGAGCGAAGTGGTCAATGACTTCGGACACGTTGATGCCGACGTCTCTGTGGGTGTATAGAAGCGCCAGCCTAACCATGCGTTCCACAGACATTGTAGAGCGCAAGTAGTTTTTTAGTACACTCTTGTTAAAAAAATATTCTCTCTGCGCTGGCAGTGGTCACTGGAAGGGTGACTAGAAGCTGCAGCAGTATTTACACATTTACATAGAACCTGCTGTCGCAGTGAGAGATGGGCATCTATTCCGGTGCTAAAACCTAAAACACTCCCTCGATGTCGTTGGCATACTTGTTTAGGTACCTTACAGAAACAGTAGGCTGTTCGATTCCAGCGATGTCCGTCGTTTCGTCAGGAAGTATGGAGAAGCAGCCTGCTTTTGAATCTAAGCTTTCTTTGATAATGTCATCACAAATTTCTATAATTTGGTTTTGTGCGTCTGGGCTTAAATACGAGGCAGTACTGGGGCAACTTTCCAAATGGTTCTTCAGATATGTATCTCCACAATCAGCTCGCATGCGAAGAAGCACTCTGAAAATGCCTGTATTTTCAGCAGGGGCATTGCTTAAATCCATAGGGCCCCTGTCCCTGTAGCCACGGAAAGCCAGACCTTGTCGCACGCAAGAAGAAAAAAATCCTCATTAATAGGCCGTTCACTTTCTTCTGTTTTCTCATATTTTAGTTTGCCTGCCCTGGTCCAGCTGATCATTCACATTGGGCACGCTTCCTGAAAATGTTTAGAGAAAATTATCAGCTGCTAGCTGACAGTCACGGTGATATTTAGTATTTTCGTGTGTGCGGGAGATTGCGAGCGCGCGCTTCCATTTATGGAACGGCTTGGACACGAGCGTTCCAGTGCACGCATGTTGGCCCAAGTTTATAAGAACATTAACCCCATAAAGTTCTAGAATTGAGGTGGTTACAACATCTTTATTGAAAATCATGGTGGGGTCTCAGGGTGGCCCCTGTTGGGGGCGACTCCCTCGGCCCAAGTGACGATTTTCAGTTGTTCCCCGAGATCGGCGGCAGTCCTATAAGTAAGGTCTCCCAGGTAAGTTTGGAGGGGGCTGGCAAGAGCGTATTTGAAAATCTTTTAAAGCATGCCTTTGGAAATGTCAGCGCACCTTTCGCGTCAAAAGTTTATGAGAATATACCCATAAAGTTTCGTAATTGAAATTCATGCGCTCCGTATATTCCGCGGCCGCTGCGAGATGCCGCAACGCGCCCGCTCGCTACCGAAAAGCCGTTGAAAGTTTGTGCTCGGATGGGGCTCCTTGCGTTACGTGACTCCAGGTGCAAGGGCGTTGACATGAAGTCCAGCCCGAGTTCACAATGTTCGTGCTGAAATGTTTTTTTCGAACATGGAAAGGACATTGTAGACAAAATCCAGAATGATTGCCGGCGTCGGTGGTAGTTTTGGTCGGCGGTGCATGCCAGCACGAAAAAATTTCGGGGGGGGGCTGAAGCCCCATCAGCCCCCCCCCCCCCCCTGGCTACGCGCCTGTAACAAACACAAGAAAATAATTAACGACAAGCACTAAGAGTCCAACACGTAAAGTACAAAATAAATAGGAACACTAAGTGTCCAATCGTATTCACCGTGTTGGTCTTGAAGTCAGATGATCTCGGCGTAACTCGAGCAAATCTCGAAGAAAGAACTTCTTCCGGAAATGCAGACGCTCGATGAACCCGTCGACTAGCTTGCCGGGGAATCTCCTTCTTCAGCAGACGCTCGGTCTTCACGTTACATCACTTCACCGGTGCGGACTGAACTCCTAAATTCCTGAATTCCTGGATTCCACTAAACGATTCTCGCACGGCGGTTATATAGCTTCCACAGGCGTTCTCGAACATTCTTATCGGTGTCGTGATCTCGTAGCATTGCCAAAGCTTGGGAAGCTTCTACTCTTTTCTCGTACCTTCGACCGCCGCTGTCGGAGCCTTCTCGAGGGGGGGGGGGGTGATGACTCATCCTGTTGGTGTATGCTCACGCGGTAGTAATGTCTGTCGACTCGCCGGGTGAGAAGGTGTCTCGGCGCGCGCGTGTGCTCTCTCTCTCTCTCTCACCCCCCGGTTAACGTCGCTCCGTCGAGTCTCTTCCAGACGTTTCGGCGCCGTTGTTAGCGTTCATGCTTGAGGCGTATGCGCTCTCCCCCTCTGTTCAAGTTGCCGCGGCGCCGGCGTGTTCTTTCCCTGGCTTGCGCGACACTCGGCGCGCGCTTGGATTACGCGCTCTTTTGTGACAGATTCAACTTTTTATACACTAGTGCCATACCTACTGTATTTTTCTTGACACCTACTCCCAGAGTCCCTCTCAAAGCACTCTAGCATGAATTAACATAAAATGTGCAAAGCTCAAAAAGACTGAAAAAAATATGACAGCAGACTTTAAATATCACTGCCCTCGCTATATTGTAACATTTTGCCAGTAAAATAATGCAGGTATGGAGAGTGGAATTTTTTTTGCATACATGCAATGTACACCTTAATTCTGCATGCACAAGCACTTTTCTGCAAGGTGGCAGCAGAAGAGAAAATTTTAAGCTTGCCTCAACAATCTTGTAGATGAGCTCTTCATCCTCATCAAACAGGGCAATGAGGAGAACAGGTGCACCTTCATGTTCTGGTGTCACACTCTTGAGACGGTTCTTTGCTTGTTCAATTTCTTCGAGACATTTCTTCAGCTTTGGCCTCTTCATCTGACTATAAGCATAACGATATACACGAAGCCCAACGCTTTCCATGCTAGCATCAATTCTTCGGCAAACCTCTCTACCAAGTAGCTCCTTGGAATGCTCAAGAAGGAAGTCTTCAGTAAACAGAAATGGCCAGTTTTTTTACCTCTGTCACACTCCCCGACTGATTAATGGTCAGTCTTTGTAATGCATACGTCTCAATCATTAAACGAGTGACAAGCTGCTTGTTGGGATGCATTTTAGCATACTTAGAAAGGAGCTACTGCTGCTTTTCCTGCTGTGTCAACAAACTTTCTCCACTCGGTAACTCTGGCTGCCATGCTATGCAACCATAGGAGTCACGGGTAGATCGTGGACGCGGCTGGAATGAGTCTGGGTCATCAACAATTTCTGCAGGCAGCACATGTGCAATTGGTCTCTACTTGTTATTGATGCAGTTTTCGAGCTTCCACATCAATGTTGCAACTCCCGTACCAACAACTGTACCCTGTAGCAAATCCTGAAATCATGAGGGGTACATTGACACAACTTTTGATGCAATTATTCTCAGGTTCTGTCTGCCAGGCGCTGAATGCTTATCCAGGATCAGGGGCGGATCCAGGTTTTTTCTGAGGGGGGGGTCAGCTTCTGTCGATGATGATGATGATGATGATGATGATGATGATAGTAGCCTTTATCATTTACCGAAATTCACCGTTTCTGCTCACGATAAACCCGCGTTTTATACGGCTAGAGCAGCACCTGTAGCCTACAAGGCTTGAGAGGGCAAATCACTTTTTTTTCCTTCTTTTTTTGTATTTATTGCCAAGAAGTTCGCGCTGTTTTTATTCCCCGGCCGCCACTGTCATCATGAAAACGAGTGTTACCTCGCGCCATCTAGCCCGCCGTGGTGGCTCAGTCAGTTCAGGCATTGCGCTGCTGAGCACGAGATCGCGCGATCGCATCCTGGCCGCGGCGGCCGCATTTCTATGTAGGCGAAATGCAAAAACGCCCGTGTGCTTGCGTTGTAGTGCGCGTTAAAGAACCCCAGGTGGTCAAAATTAATCCGGGGCCCTCCACTACGGCGTGTCTCATAATCAGAACTGGTTTTGGCACGTAAAACCCCAGAAAGAGGAAGAAGACCTGTAGCGAAGCCAGGTACGGTTTCTCCGTGCTTATAGGAAAAGGACGTTACCCAATACAGCCATGTGCTTGGCGGCTGTGCCTGATCATGCAGGTTGTTCAAAACTAAGCTTTATGGTTTTCTTAAAATTAGGCACTGGGAGGCACGCGAAGATCACCTGTGCAAATAAGTTATGTGGCCAGGGGGGCACAAAGTGAGATGATAATTATCGCTGTGAGCAGCCCAATTAACTAAAATTGAACAATTATTTTTGTCGACTGCAGTAAGTGGGTATGTTTGTATTGTGAGACGTTGACCAATGCGATGCCTTTATTTCCGAGCAGTCGCCCGAGTCAGAGACGAAGCACCGCACGAGACAAAAGATGATGATGAGTCGTATGTACAGATGACGACGACGATTTGCACAAATAGCGCTCACACAAGATGATGAGTCGTTTGTGGAGATGACGACGACGATATGCGCAAAATGCGCTCACACTAACTTCCCCCCTTCAGGAAAGCGGTCAGCAAGACCGCAAACTAGAAAGGGTAGGTACGGCGAATATAGGGTTTCAGGCGAGATACGTGAACGATTTCCGTAGTGCGGCGGCGGCGGTCAGTAGCTGAGCTGACAGGAGTGACGCTGTAGTTAACGGCCGAAGTTCGTTGCAAAACGGTGTAGGGGCCGAGATATCTGTGGAGAAATTTTTCACAGAGCCCCGGTGCGCGAACAGGTCTCCACAAAAGAACTTCGTCGCCTGGGCGGAACGAAGCAACGCGACGCGTCGCATCATAGCGAATTTTCCTTTTGTCCTGAATGGTATAGCGGTGTTGGCGCTGGCAAGTTCACGGCACCGGGAGAGGCGAGCGGCAAATTCCTCAGGAAGAGACGCGGATGGAGCAGCAGGTGCTGAAAGGAGTGTAGTGTCCAAGACGAAAGACGGCGCACGACCGTACACCAGGAAGAAGGGACTGTAATTGGTTGTACGTTGGACGGCAGTATTATACGCAAACGTCACAAAAGGTGGGATGGTGTTCCAGTTGGTGTGATCGGGTCGAACATACATTGACATCATGTCAGACAAAGTTCGATGAAAACGCTCCGTAAGACCATTTGTTTGCGGATGGTACGATGATGTGGTCTTATGGATGGTGTCCGAGGCCTGAAGGACTTCACGGAGGACATGCGATAGGAACGTCTTGCCACGGTCACTCAGGAGGACACGAGGTGCGCCGTGGCGCAAAACGATTCCGTGCACGAAAAACTCGGCGACTTCGGAGGCAGTACCAGAGCGAAGAGCCGCTGTCTCAGCGTAGCGCGTTAGATGATCCACTGCGGTAACGATCCAGCGGTGACCAGCGGGCGTGAGTGGGAGGGGTCTATACAAGTCTATGCCCACAATTTCGAAGGGGGTGTACGGGCATGGTAGAGGCTGCAGAGGACCGGCTGGAAGGGATGTCGAGCGTTTTCTGTGTTGGCATGATGCGCAGGAGCCAACGTATTTGTCGACTGAGGTGGAAAGGCCCGGCCAGAAACAACGCGTTTTGATGCGGTCGTAGGTCTTATGAAAGCCCAAGTGGCCAGCCGTCGCGTCGTCGCGAAATGCTTCCAATACTTGGAGTCGAAGTGAGCGAGGTATTACTGGCACCCACCGGTTACCGGAAGGATGGTAGATTGATCGAAATAACGCTCCACCTTGAAGCTTAAAACGCGAAAGTTGTCGTCTTAAGCGACTGTTGGGGGGTCGTGCCAAGCCAGTAAGTCGGTCGATCAGCGTACGGCAGTATGGGTCAGTACGTTGGAGTGAGACGAGGTCAGTAGACGGGAGAAAGTCAACTGAGGCAACTGACTGTCCCGGGCTACTGGGCGTGCGCTGAGACGTGTGGCTAGATGGTGACGTGCATACCGAAGGTGAAGCATGGGCGTTTGGGGACAGCGGGCAGCGCGACAAAGCGTCGGCATCTTGATGTTGTTTGCCGGACTTATACGTGACAGTGAAGTCATATTCCTGTAAGCGCAGTACCCAACGGCCGAGGCGTCCAGACAAGTTTTTCAGGGACGACAACCAACAGAGAGCATGATGGTCGGTCACAACTGTGAAATGGCGGCCGTAGAGATAGGGACGAAATTTTTGTATTGACCACACGATGGCGAGGCATTCCTGTTCTGTAATCGTGTAGTTGCGCTCAGCAGGAGAAAGAGCACGACTTGCATAAGCCACGACTTGCTCTTCGGACTTCTGATTCCGCTGCAGCAGGACAGCGCCAATTCCATGCCCACTGGCATCAGTGTGTAGAATAGTCGGGGCCGTTGCATCGAAATGACGGAGCACGGGCCCTGACGTGAGAACTCGTTTGAGGGTCTGGAAGGCGGCTTCACAGTCGTTCGACCACACAAAGGACGCGCTCGAAGTCAGAAGTTTGTGTAGAGGAGCGGCGATGGTGGCGAAGTCACGGACAAAGCGGCGGAAGTAGGACGCCAGTCCTAGAAAGCTGCGGAGTTCTTTAAGAGCGGTTGGTGGCGGAAATTGCAGTACTGCAGCGATTTTATCGGGATCAGGCTGGATGCCATGCTTACTGACGACGTGGCCCAATACTTTAATGCTTCGGCTTGCAAAGCGACACTTTTTAGTATTGAGTTGGAGACCAGCTTTTGCTAGACACGCGAGAACTTGGTCTAGACGTTGTAGGTGCTGGGAGAAACTCGACGAAAAGATGACAATGTCGTCCAAGTAACAAAGGCAGGTCTTCCATTTTAAGCCACGGAGTACTGTATCTATCATACGTTCAAACGTAGCTGGTGCATTGCACAATCCAAAAGGCATCACGTTAAATTCAAAAAGGCCATCAGGTGTAGCAAACGCAGTCTTTTCTTTATCTGGCTCATGCATGGGAATCTGCCAATATTCGGAGCGCAAGTCGAGGCTCGAGAAATACTCGGCACCTTGTAAGGTATCCAAAGCATCGTCAATACGAGGCATTGGATAAACATCCTTACGGGTAATTTTGTTGAGCGCCCTATAATCGATGCAAAAGCGCACAGAACCATCCTTTTTTTTAACAAGCACAACAGGAGAAGACCAAGGGCTTGCTGAAGGCCTTATAATGTTGCGTGTCAGCATGTCGTTCACTTGTTCTTCTATAACTTTTCGCTCCGAAGGTGACACACGGTACGGGCGACGGCGAATGATGCGAGAGCCGTCTGTTTCAATTCGATGAGTAGTTACAGTGGTCTGACCCAGGCCTCGCGAAGAAACGTCAAAACAAGCTTCATGCTTCATTAAAATGGTGAGGAGTGCATTGGTCTGGGCCGGATTGAGATCTGCACTCAAGGTGGCCTTAATAGCACCAGTGTGGCCTTCTGCGGGCGTACAATACGCGGAAGATGTGGCAGGCGAAACACTGACGACACATACCGGCGCAGCCGTACTACTCTCCGTGGCGGTCGTCGCGCCCGGTTTGTTTCTACTGCGGTATTCGCGGCCACATTTCTCGCTACTGCCGTCGGCGTCAGCAGGATGAACGACGGGGCTATGCTACCTTTGAGCGAGACAGCGCACCTAGGTTGGATTACTACGTTCCCGGGCGTCACCCAGGTGACAGGCGCGGCTACGCCAACTTTGAGCGAGACAGGACACCTGGACCAGATTCCTCCGTTCCCGGACCGTACACAACCTCCTCTGGTCGCTCTCCTTCACCTACCCAGCACCTCCACCACTTGTGAGACGTTGACCGATGCGATGCCTTTATTTCCGAGCAGTCGCCCGAGTCAGAGACGAAGCACCGCACGAGACAAAAGATGATGATGTGTCGTATGTACAGATGACGACGACGATATGCACAAATAGCGCTCACACAAGATGATGAGTCGTTTGTACAGATGACGACGACGATATGCGCAAAATGCGCTCACAGTATTGAAAACCTAGAGGCTGTCGTGTTTCTACACAGTATCAGTCGGAAGAATTATTCTAGCGTGTTCGTGCTCCGAGATATCCGACTCCAAATTTCAATTGCACTGCGCAGAGTTATCGACTCGACGCGAGAGCGGTTTATGCTTTGCGTTGCTGTGGAAGGGAGGCATTTTGGACATTTTTAGGGCATTGACATCTTGATGGGTGAAGTGTTGTCATGAGATTTGTGCATGACAACACCAAAGTTAAAGCGGCAGTATGAAATATTCGTTAGCATAGCTAAAAAGGTTTCTGCTGTTGATGGTGCAGTTGTTGCTTTTGATTTCAATAAAGCTTACAATACTTGTAAATCAGCAGTCACTTTATTTGCGTAGCCCAAACAAGGACCATGCCCGGTCGTCTAGTCACCATTACGCACGCGCACTGGCCTCCGGCTTCTCCGCTCGCGCCATTATCTCGGCATGGCAGCTGCCGCCATCTTTACAGGCTGCGCGGTCGCGCGTTACGACAGCGGTTACGGGTTCTTCGATTTTTTTTTTTCGCCAGCCGTGAGGGGAAGGGGGGCAGTTATTATCTTTGCCAATGCCTCCGCCGCGTTGTCAGACTAAACGCTGCACCCAACAGCCGCGTCACATCAGGGAGGAGCTTTGCGCTGATCCTCACTCTCTTGCATGCGTAATCATGCGAACGACAATTAAAATTTGGAGTTGGATATATCGGAGCATAGACATGCTAGACGAATTCTTCCAAGTGAAACTGTGCAGAAACACGACTGCCTCTAACTTTTGAATACAAACATACACACTTACTGCAGTCAATAAAAAGTTAATTATTCAATTTTAGTTAATTCGGGTGCTGACAGCGATAATTATCTCACTTTGTGTCCCCCTGGCCACACAACTTATTTGCGCAGGTGGTCTTCACGTGCCTCCCAGTGCCTAATTTTAAGAAAACCATAAAGCTTAATTTTGAACACCCGGTATATCAGCCTGTATTGTTTCTTAAAATAAAATTTGGGATGGTCTGTCGCAGGTTCGTTATAAATGCGTAAGCACGGGTCCGGCTTTGGAGTTCTGTTGGGACACCTTGATTTCCTTAAGAAGATTCTTTGTGTTCGGCTGAGACACCTTCGTTTCAACGCGGCAACCACTACGCTAGTTGTTTACGATATGCGAATCACCGCGTGTGAAGACTCACGACGCCACCTACAAGAAGAACGATGTAGCGTAGTAGCCGTGAGCGCGAGCCAGCGTCTTCATGTTTTGTTTCCCACGCGACGTCATCCTTTTACACAAGGCGCGCATCTGCTCCCATTTCTCTAACCACGCGACGCCATCCTAGGCCCGCGCGCTGGCGTTGGCCGCTGACGTCACGCTCCCCCATTTCGCAGCCCATGCTCGAGGCTTCGCCCCGCTCCGCGAGAACGCCCACTCAGATAAACGGATCCGGTGGGCTTGAGCCTCCTATGCTTAATGTACGACAATAAAACTGCGAAGTTACAATGAAAAACTTGTAGCGTACGAACGGTACTGTGCTCGTACTGGATATTGTCAACGTGTAACTGTGATCACAATGAGTGCTACAGTTAAAAAAAAAAGTTGTCTATGCGTAGTTCTTAGTTAGGCTGTTAGTTGTTATATATATATATATATATATGAACACTTCAGCGAGAGATCTCTTTCATTAAGCAGGTTGGTCGCGGAACCGATGACAGCAAATGAGGCAACCGATGACACCCCAATGGGGAACTAAGTTGATCAGGCGCGAAGGCGCTCGCGCGGACATCGGCGTGCTTGGCAAAAGGGACGTCCCCTCGTTCATTCGACGCCACCGACGGGACGAGTAAGGCACGGCCGGCGCCAGGAGGTCCAAGGTGTTCATGAGAAACAATAACTACGGCAACTTCGCGACACCACACCCCTACGGAATATAACTAAGCTTGTGAGCGAGCTAGCTTTACTTCTTCATGGCTGCTACCACTGGTATTCGCGAAAAATACTTTTGAAAAATGCTGGTGGCCATATTTTTTTGCGACAGGGCCGTCCCCGTGTCAGCAGGGGGGGGGGGGGGGGGGCGATGCAGAAATCTGAGGGGGGGGTCAGGACATCCGGACATCCCCCCTGGATCCGCGCCTGAGGATGAGACAACTCAGCATTCTCACCATCTGGTTCAGATCAGCTTTTGTAGGCCTTTCTTGTGCTTTGCATGCTTGAAGTAAACTTGACGGAAACATTTCCCAAGGGATGCAAAATTTCTCAGCCCATTCATCTAGCTGTGAGTTGGCATTTGAAGTCACCTTAGCACAACTGCCACTCTGCCCTGTGTTGGGAGACGCTTTGATGTCCGGTTCCATCGTACCGCGATCCGCCAGTTGCTTGGGGCGCCTGCTACTACAACCTCGACCGGCATCACCTCTAGGTAGCGTAGCGCTGCCGGTAGGCCGTAGGCGTCCGGTAGATCATGGCGACCAGGCAGGGCGAGGCGATTTTAAGTGCGAAACTTGCACGGTTTATTTCATGTTGAAGGATTGCAAAGAAGAGAATGAATGAATAAAAATACATGGCGGGGCCGCTTAAATGGGCCCTCTAACAATGAGGCGGGGTTTCGCTCCAGTCACGTGACAGGCAAGTCCAGTTGGGGGGGTGCGGCAGCATCTCCCTCTCGCCTAGGTGACGTTTCCCTGGCTTGTCCCCGCTGGTGGCAACCCGAAGTTCCCGAAGAACGTCATTCGCGGAAGGTGGACAGCTCCCCTAGGCGACGTTTCCCGGGCTTGCCTCCGCTGGCGGCAACCCGAGGCTCCTGAAGACGTTATTCGTGGAAGGCGGGCCTATTCGCCTCCCACGCACATGCACACAAAAGGATCAGCAACTCGGGCGTCCCAGTCCCCGCACCTGTACACAAAGGGATCAGACTACTGTGTTCCAGATGCTCCGGAAGAACGTTTCGTAGAAGGCGGGCTTAATCTCCTCCCCGCACCTGCACACAACGGGATCAGCAACTATTGCGTCCTGCCCGCGACAACCAAGCCGATGGGGAGACCTCTGGTTAATCCTTTTAAACGGGCTGTCAACCGTAACAGCATCTCCGGCGGGGGAAGAAGATCCCGACGCGTAGGGGCCAGCAGCCACTGGGCGAGGGATCGGCGTTTCAGCAGCAGAATTTCTCTCCGTAGTGACGAACCCTTGGTTCGTAGCTTGCAGATTCCCTGGAGTCGTTCATCAGTTCTCGGGGCGCTCTTGTAGGCCTTCTCTCTCTGGTCCGGACCGGTGAAACAGGGCTTGCACACAGGTCTCGCAACTTTTCGTCTCCTGTTTGGGCTCGCAATCACTCCAGAACAGTGCCGGACCCACAACCACAAACAAACGAGCACAAGGCCACTCTCCCCCAAGACACACCAGGCTTTACAAAAAAAGAAAACTGCTACTGCTTTCCCATTCCTTTCGAGCGTCCTCCCCCTTGAACACTAAAAACAGCCATTTCCCGAAAGCGTTATGACGTGATTACTAAATCCGCTAACGATCAACTACAACTACGCGGGAAAAAAACGTACAAGAAAAAAAGATACTAACGTCGAAATCACGCTGAAACCAGAGTGATCATGAGGTTTTCGCTACTCTAGGGGCAACGACTCAGACCTTCGGCATTGCCTTTAAGTTTGCCCTTCTTATAGCGAATATCGAAGCCAAGCTCTGCCAATAAACTCAAAAGCCTCAGCTGATGACATTCGCGTGTTCATTCCTCTACCCTGTTGAGGGGGGAACTGAAAATTATGCTTGACTGAGCGACACCGTCGCAGTAAGCGACCACCTAAGATAGACTTCGCAGCTGTCACAATGGCAGTTAGTTAAAATGCGTACCAGCCAACTAGCGGCTAAGCTTATGAGTAGCCCACTTTAGCACTGCACAAGTTCTCTTTCATATGCCATCGGCATCTTCGCATGCCGCTAGCTTTCGACCACCTCACACACAGGCTGCTCTAAGCCACCTTTGTTCCTCTCTCTCGAAATGACTCTCTACGACCGCTGTCAATCATGTCACCCGGTATGAATAGAAAGAATCGGGACCATCTCCCGGTAACGTGTTCCGCGTCCTCTAACTCCGCCTTTACAAACTGTGAATTCGCCTTCGTGGCACGTGATTCACAAGTCTTCACTGGACAAGAAAACACAGGCGCACTTTCGAACCACGGAACCCGTGACAGCGATCGAAAAAGGTCAAAGGGACAAAGTTGCTCTTTCGGTCATTGCTACCAGCCAGTACCAGCGCCTATAAGGCGAAATTTACTTGGCTTGGTGACCGTTTCAACTCTTAAACTAATTCATAGAGTGGTATTTAAAACCTAAAAAGCAAAAGCTACACTCTATCTACGTGCGAAAAGACTAAAAAATGTTTCCACAAACGCGCTACAATGAGCGCTACTTTCTACAGTGGTAACTAATACACGCCCTACACTTTAAGCATTAAATTACAAAACTAAGGTCTGCCTTTGCAAACCCCAAATCTCAATGCTTAACTACAAAATCAGCGCGGTCAAGAGCCACCACCTTTGCAACCTGATTCACGCTTTCCTTCGTGTTAGCTGGCTCGTCCGACACAGGAAATCGGAGCCTAACACTTAACTTGTAACTTTAAAAGCAAGACTTCTTAAACTAATAAAAGAAGAAAAAAATGCGTCACGTGTTCGTACAAACAAGTTACTCATCGGCGTGACAAATTGATTAGTTCCTAATGCGCCCTCGATGGGGTCGCAGTCCGAAAGCCCTCGCGCTTCGCCGAGGACGACAAAGGGCGCCAGACCTACACTGCCCTCTGCTGACACCTGCCACTCTGTGTCCTCGCAGCTTGCCCTCTCGTCCCCGAAAGGGAGGCCATAAACGCGGGAAGAATAGCCCTTCTCCCTTTGTTCTCGCTTTCGCGACGCATTCCTCCTCGGTGCCTGTTAGACTGGCTGGGGTCATACGCGCATACTCAACCAGTTTGAAACCTGAACATTTCAGCCGCGCCTTTACTCGCGGAAACGCGCCCTTTGCTGTCGCAATTAGCCTCTGGTGACGCTTCCGTTTCCTAAGCCGCCCCAAAAAGCCCTTTCCCGTTCGGCGCGATGGCCTGGTGCATTGTCTTACGGGCTGCGGTGTGGCGACTTTTTCAAGTTTTCGATGCGCCGAATACTTGGCTCTCTTTTTCTGGCGGCGTTGTCTGAAAACGTTTTTCCTTGCCATGCGGTCATCTGTTATGCACCTGAAACCCCCGAGTGTTGGGTTCCCTTTCTGCTCGGCCGTCATGGCATTCTGCTCTACATTTGACGATTCCGGAACGTCTCCGCAAGAAACGCTCTTTGGAATTACTACTGGCTCTGGTTCTGCGACATCTTCGCGCTTTGCATTCGGCCGTACCCGAGAGCCGCTCAAGTGACGAGGCACGGGGTCCGTATCCAGCTCCATATTGACCCCATTGGGGTTGCTGGAACAAGCCTCGTCCCCGCAAGGAGCGCTCTCCGGGATGGCCGCTGACTCAGTTTCGGTGGACGCCTCAAATGCGCTCTCTCCGAAGTTTGAGTCCAGAGCAATATCCGGTTCCCTGTACTGTCGGGCCAATTTACCTGCGCTATCATTGAAAACTATTTCCTTAGCCAGGCCCTCCCCAACTGTACCGGTGGGATCTCGAATCACCGCTTCCGTACTTTGCTCGGCCGCCCCACTATCTATGTCTACCTTTGACGACTCCGGCCTTTCGCCCATATGCAGGTGCACGAGGCAGGTCTCCAGTGCCTCGTTAATCTTCTCATGGCAACTGGAACCAGCCTCGTCCTCGCAAGGAACGCTTTCCGGAATCGCCCCTGTTTGTAGACAGGCGACGGCCTCGCTCTTTACGTGCTTTACCTCTGAGGGTTCTGCCACGTCGCACTCCGCGTGCTCTCCATTCCCTGACGCGACCATAACCGTGGGTTGTCGCTCAGTTACCTCAAGAGTAGGAACTCTTTGTTCGTCCCCTTTATCTTTCCGATCGCTCTCAACCGGAATGCCGTGCTGCCGGAATAAAGCTCTCTTAGCTGTATCGTAATTCCGGTACTCGTCATCAGAAAGGCGAGACAAGATGCAGGACACGTTAACGGGAAACACGTTGTACAGTTCGAGGGACCAATTTTCACGGTCAAGCTGCACCTCCGCGCATACCTTCTCGAAAAGGGCAAGGAAACTTTTTTTGTTTTCGCCTACTTTGAATACGCCCAGCCTAGATCGTACCTGTTGCCCTCTAAGAAACTGGATTTTCTGTCGAATTTCTTGTATCCGAATTCTGTGCTCTTCCCGTTTTCGTTCCTGTTCCCTCTCGTGCTCTTCTTTAGCCTCTAGGCGCTTGCGTTCTTCCTCCTTATGCTCAATGCTTTCTAAACATTCCTCAAGTTCATCGTCGTCTGCCCCGACTGCTTCGATCGCCTCAATGATCTCCGGCTTTCTCTTCGATTCGGCAATTTGGAGGCCCAACTCTCTGGCCAAGTTTAACAATTCCGGCTTCTTTAGTGCCTTCAGGTTCATGGCTGCCCTTAGTGCTGCTAACTCTTCACTCTATAACAACCTCGACGTACTCCAAACTTCCGTCAACGGTTAAAGAAAAATCACTGCTCTGTACTTTCCCAAAAATACGTAAAGCCTAGTGACATCTCAGTGAAGAAAAGCCGTGCACTCACCATATGCAGTCATGAATCCTGACACCTTCCTTCCGAAGTTGTCACCAGGACCAAGAGGAGACGGAGGAGAAGTTCTCTTAGATGTTATCCAAAGTTGGGGCCTCCGGAGTAGCGCATCCCATCGCTGCCAATCAGTTGTTGGGGCTCGCGTTGATGTCCGGTTCCATCCTACCGCGATCCGCCAGTTGTTGGGGCGCCTGCTACTACAACCTCGACCGGCATCACCTCTAGGTAGCGTAGCGCTTCCGGCAGGCCGTAGGCGTCCGGTAGATCATGGCGACCAGGCAGGGCGAGACGATTTTAAGTGCGAAACTTGCACGGTTTATTTCATGTTGAAGGATTGCAAAGAAGAGAATGAATGAATAAAAATACATGGCGGGGCCGCTTAAATGGGCCCTCTAACAATGAGGCGGGGTTTCGCTCCAGTCACGTGACAGGCAAGTCCAGTTGGGGGGGTGCGGCAGCATCTCCCTCTCGCCTAGGTGACGTTTCCCTGGCTTGTCCCCGCTGGTGGCAACCCGAAGTTCCCGAAGAACGTCATTCGCGGAAGGTGGACAGCTCCCCTAGGCGACGTTTCCCGGGCTTGCCTCCGCTGGCGGCAACCCGAGGCTCCTGAAGACGTTATTCGTGGAAGGCGGGCCTATTCGCCTCCCACGCACATGCACACAAAAGGATCAGCAACTTGGGCGTCCCAGTCCCCGCACCTGTACACAAAGGGATCATACTACTGCGTTCCAGATGCTCCGGAAGAACGTTTCGTAGAAGGCGGGCTTAATCTCCTCCCCGCACCTGCACACAACGGGATCGGCAACTACTGCGTCCTGCCCGTGACAACCAAGCCGATGGGGAGACCTCTGGTTAATCCTTTTAAACGGGCTGTCAACCGTAACACCTGGTGGGAAAGGAGCAGCACTGATGGTCTGAAACTTTTCAAGTAGGATGCGCCTTTTCGCAGGGGCTAAGAAGTCTAAGTCTGACTCTTGTAGATATCTGAAGTGTTCTGCACATTTTACTCCCAACTCCTCCAGTTTCCGACCAATGGTTGTGAAGTCCTCCTCGCTGAGTGCTGGAAGCCACTCCTGAACAAATGACATGAAGTCCTCTTGGCGGAAAAAAAATTGAGAAATTATCTAAAACTGCATGCTTCAGTGCAATGACTGACTTTTGGATGGCCAACATCATATCACTCAAGTGGATAGTAATCATGAAGGTCTTGAACGGAAATGCACTTCAGTGTCCCAGATACTGGACCCGGCAAGAAATATATCATCATCATAGGTTCCGAAACAGAGCAAGTGACACGAACAATAGAACATACTTGTCTAGCAATAAAATGAAAATGATCCGGTTAAACACCAGCCTGCTTTCCTCATGAGCCAGAATCACGACCATGTCGTTGCTGTACTTGATGCCCCTGTATTCAGCTTGGTATGTGCAATACAATTCTCTTCCTAGTAGTCCACAAGTGTTGATGGCTTCCTGAACTTCCATACTGAACAAACTGGCGCAAAAAAAGAAATGTGGAGTCGATCACTAAGTCTCTTTCAAAGCGGCAGGTACTTCCCGTGTACGCCTGAAGTGTTAGCGTGATGTTCTTGAAGTTCTGGGCACTTCTTATGCACTTGAGAAAATAGCCATGCTTACTTTGACAACGCATAGTCCATAACCTAATAAGTGGCCCAAACTGAGTAATGAGATAGGGGTAGTGAACCGTGTAATGGTGCTTCGGTTTCAGAGGTGTACCAGTGAAGAACTAAGTCCTTCGGTCAATGTAATCTCCTATTAAATCTTTCAGCCTCATTACCATGGCCATATTTATTGCCGGAGCGCACGCCAACTGAGCAAGTTCACTGAGCATCAATACTAACTCCTATACAGGGTCATTTCTGCACACCTTGTCATGAAGAAAGCAGGGTAAAAACCGAAGCATATTCCAGTTCTGGATTGCGTGTCCACTCAGCTTTTTAAATGTTTTAGAAACCTCAGCTGGCTGGTCGTTCGCGTCTACTCTTTTGAACTTGAATAAAAGAATCCGTTTATTCAGTTCTTCAACAGATAACCATTGCTGCTTGGTGATGAAGTATTGCAGCATCAACGCAAGATCGTAAGATACCACACCTTCAAACAGGTCATGTGCTAAACATGGAGGGAGCCCAGGAGCACAAACGTGAAAGTATTTTAGGCCATTAAACAAAGCACCAAATTTAATGCCTTTGCATGAAAGAAGGGTACAGTCATCCTGGAGTTTCTTCACTGCCTCTTTGTAGTTCACTTCATTTCTTAGCTCATTGGTGTCAGAAATGTTTTTCTCAAACATATTTTCGCGTTTTACTAAACAAAACCTGCAC
Source organism: Dermacentor silvarum (assembly GCF_013339745.2). Classification (NCBI taxonomy): domain Eukaryota; kingdom Metazoa; phylum Arthropoda; class Arachnida; order Ixodida; family Ixodidae; genus Dermacentor; species Dermacentor silvarum. Next base: position 21,458,395 of record NC_051159.1, read on the forward strand.
ATGTATTCAACTGTGCTGAAATTTTCCATGAATCCACCAATACTACGGCTGCCTAGGTTGTCGCCCAGAATTGCCACCACAGTGCCATATGTGGGAACGCTGTCCACCAACATGCAGCCAGCTTCAAGCTTTTTGATCTCACTAATCAATGTAGCAAATACCTTCTCCTGCCTGAAGAACAAAACGTCACTTTCTTTGCAAAGCAGCACTAACTGAACTGCACAGGTACGACTTCTGTTCCAAGAACGCAGGTTTCCAAGCAGCAGATATACAGCTAGAATTTTGTGCTTCTTTGCTGACCCTAAAGGATTTACCACTTCAAAAGCATCTTGAAAAAGAATGAAACGTAAAGCAGTGGGTTGATCCTGAAACAGCGGTATTGACTGAAAGACATTTCCATCAGTGAAATCCTTAAATACACCTGGTTCATGAAGTTACAGATTCATAGACTGATCTTGAACTGAGGTATCTCTTAGCAACGATATTATCGTTTCAATTATTGCGACATAATAAAAATGAGCATCCTGATTGTTTTTGTTTTTCCCAAGACGCACATCTACTGGCTGCACATAATTGAATTTGCTTTGAAAATACTCCCTGCGAGAGTAAGTGCTCCGAAAAGCTCCACTGTTGCTGTGCAGTCCAACAATAACATCACTTTAGAGCATACTTTTGACAGCCAGCTCAATGAACTCTCTATTCAAGCCTGCATTTCATCTTTCTCCTTAAAGCATCAGCCATGTTGTCAAGATTGTTGCTTTGGAGGTCACAAATTGCCTCAGAAATGACTTGAACTGTTCTTGAGGGCACTAAGATCTCTCAAAGAAGACGCAGATAGAAACGTCCAAAAGCCAAACGTCCAATGTAATATCAGTACATAGAAAATCTTGGTGCGTGGCACCTTCAGTTACCTCTCGTTTGCTTCCATCAACCTCTGAGTGGCAGTCCTCACTCCGTTGTTCCTCAGGTGCACATGTCTCCAAGCCAGCGCTACGAGTCTCCGTTTCAAGATTAGTTTGTGCTTCCATGTGCCTTTCTGCAGAGATGCCCTCTAAATAAGACTCGCATACACCTGGTTGAAAAGCATGCCTGTGACATCGTGAAATATGGGAGTAAAATGTGGACTTGTCTGCAAACATTCGTGAACAAGTAACAAAGGGGCATGAAACATTCTTCCCTTCAGTGATGTGCCTTTTCAGGTGACTCAATAAGGACTTGACATCTCGGCATGTCTGTATGCATGTATCGATGGTGCAGGTCAGTGACACGCTCCTGCAAGTTACTACAGCCGCCGGAATACCATCACGCTTGTGAGATCTAAATATATGGCTCTTCAAGGAGCTCACTTTCCTAAACGCTCTGCAGCAGTCAGAGAAGGGGCAGCGAATTTCAAAGCTGCTTTCATTTTTATGCAGAGATGCATGCTTCAAGAACTGAGGCAAAGCTTTGGCAACTGCTTGGCATATGCTGCACTTGTATGCCATTCTGCATGTTACGGGGCACTTGAGTTGACTTGAACTCTGCTACAGCAATGAATATAAAATTCCACATCAAATTTTGTGTCATCGGACATGTTCCAAATCATACCTCATACAGAGCGCTGTACTCACTACATTTTATTATACATCTTTGGCTGCAGCTATCATATGGTGGCAGCTTGACAAAAAAAAAAAACTACATATACAACTCTCCTTTCTTGCTTTCCTAAAGCAGAGTATAGGCTTACTGCAATGCTGTTACCCCCCCCCCCCCCTTCTATAATCTGCAGCTCATTTACAAAAATGTGCAGAAAGTGAGACACTGAAGGTATATCTCCCGCCAAATTTACTATCTGCAGTGGTAAAAAAAGGAATTACACACTTGCACTGTGCGCTACTAAACGTGAGTGGGAAAGATATTTCGGAGCTAGCACTTCAGCTTCATTAAATTCGTAGTCAAACGTGGCCGTTGAGAGCAAAAGTGATTCGAATCCTGACTCCTTTTATGTATTGTCTGAAGATGCCAACAAGCTTAGCAGGCATCTTAGAAAAGCTAGGAATGAAATGTTTAAAACAGCTCACCTGGATTGTGAAGTCATCACCATGAGTTTCTGTTAGCCGGGAGCCACACACGCGGTTATGCTCGACTGGTTCTGAACCAAAAACGAATTTCTGTTGTGCCCACTAAGTCGGAATGTGCGGTAACCCTGGATAAAGTTCCTACTGCAGGAAAGAAGCAAGGATCAATATAGAACCGACGCATCTAAAAATTATTTAACTAATTAAAAATTAGTTTTGCCTAGTTTTATTGCACGTGATGGCACCGACACAGTCCTTAAAGCGAAGGACCTACTGGAGAAAGAGTAACTTAACTACTGCAGAAAAATAAATTAAAAAAAGCTGGTTCGATATGCTCAGTTGCCTTGTACTACCCTTGGTTCTGAAACAACTGAATGCTCTCAATTGATTGGGATGTTTCGTGCGCACTGAAATGGTCAGATGACCCAACAATTACTGTTACGCACAATACTAAAAGCGAACCCACCACACAACCTCTTTTAAAGACTGGATGCTAAGGGCATGCACTCATAGCTAACTTAAAATATGGTTCCACATGCGGATTGCACCGATTGCGCGATCTCCAAGCGAAGACGCGCCGCAGGGCTCACGGAAGGAATATGTACCGCACTCGCAGACGGAACTAACCTCCGCGCACTTCTAAAACACACAGTAATAAAGATGACCTATTCATGGTGGAAACTGTTTCCTGACAGCGCATTAAAAGAACGGCAACTGTTGCAGGCCGCCTCAATAAGCGTTCACTATCCATGTTTCCTACCTAAAACCAGAAGAATACCTAACTGTGGTTTGATGCATAGCGTTTAACGTCCCAAAGCGACATCAGCAATGAGGCGCACCGTAGAGACGGCTCCGGAAATTGCTAGTTTACCACTGCTAGGGTTCTTAATGTGCACTTGACGTGCTTGCCAAGACGAAGACAGAACACATTGGCGGAGCTATGTGACAAATTGAAAACGGCCATCGTTAGTCTGGATATAATCTCGTGGGGACGTCCGGGCGACGAACGAAATTTTCTGTGGCTGCAGATCCGAGAGAATAGGAAAACAACACATGCAACGTGTTTCGCCCGACGGCCCCGCTCGTCGCTGGCCGCCGCCGCCTTCGCTTGAGCTTTCGCATGCATGGATCTAAGCTTTTATTACGAAACTACTTACGTTCTCGTTCCGTCCTTTGCAGTCCACCAGATACCCTTCAAAGCCTTCATTCAACAAGTACAGGCGACGTTACAGTTACGTTAAAGGCGCAGATATACTCCGACAAGGCGCGCGTGCGCGCGCCTTAGCGACGTCACGTTGGCCAAAGCGCGAAACTACACTCCGGCGGAACTCGACCGGCAGCACGTTCAGCGGCTTTCGGCGCGCTTCGATGGCTCCCGGTGCGGGATAGGCCGGTCTTTATTTCGCGCCGAGCGCGTTGGCCCCGCCAGAGCGGTTCCCGCTCTCGTATAGGGAGGGGGACGTTCTGAGCATGCGCTTCTCCGCTGCCACCGCTACCTCAGCCGTCACGCCGCCCGAATGCCCGACTATGCGCCTGGCGCGACATCGCCAACTGACGTATGCGACTACCGGCGCGCGTGCGCCGCGAACGTCGGAGTATACCGAAGCCTTAACTCCAAACACAGCACCATTTCAAACAACGTTTGCGACACAATCCCCGAATGTTACACATGACCGCTGCAAAACGGAAGGCTTAGCTCATGACCACATGAGGTGCCAGCAGGAAGGCTTTGTTCAATGTAGCCCTACAACTAGTTGGGGTATTTACAGGTGTTGCGGTGGCCAAGCCCATTCCGCTATACAATTTAGACAAGGAACTACCGCTTGTGAGCTAACAGAGCTTCGTCGTGGCCGTAAGCAAATAGAAGCGAGAAATAGGTACTACCCTTACCTTGTTTCAGCGTGGACGAGCGGTCTCGTTCGTTGGGCGCTCCAAATTTCTCCCAGAAGCAGCAATAGCAAGTCACAAAACATCAAAGACACGATGCTGCTATAAGCAACCAAACATACACGTACAGGTGCCCACAAAATAACTCGGAACGCCGGACCGGTGGCCTTTCGCCGGCGCAGCGCGCCGAAGAAAAAGTAGTGCCAGGGTCTGCGCATGCGCGGTCTCCCTAGCAAGCTTGTCTCGCTCCCCAGTGCATCTAAATAGGTGTTGCCTTGCTCCAAAGGAATATCGTTGGGTGCCTTTTGGCGTTGTCACAGGGGGGCTGCGCGTATGCGGTCTCTAAAACGCTGTGTGCGCGCGTGTGCACGCGATGGAGCATAAGCTTTGGTGTGCGTGCGCGTTATTGGCCATCGGTGCCTTTTGAAGCGAAACACTTAACTTGCTCATTAGTCACGGGATGTGACCATTGTGGACAACACTTGCGGTAGCAAAAATCAGAAAGCGGCATACTACACCTCTACCGTTCAATAAAGCATGTAAAAGTGAATTGAGCACCCAGTAGCTAAAATTAATTAACATTAACTAAGAGTCCCAAAGGCTAATTAAATGTAATTAGTCCCAATGGCTAATTAAATGTAATTAGGGTAATTAACAAGACCAGAACACGGACATCATATGACACCTTTATTAAAGCGTGCTAAAGTGAATTACTAAGTAACCAAGAATAATTACGATAAATTAAAAGTAATTAAGGGTTGCGAACAGTAATAGAGACTACTTAACATCAACTCGAGGCTCCGTGTTAAGCCTGGTCACGCCAAATGAAGACTAATGAAGAGCTTAAAAGAGCAGTTAGATACTAGTTAGGATCAATTAAAGACTCCGTATCATCAAGTAAGAAAACAATAAACCGAATTACGACCAAATAGTAGTTATTCAATTAATTACCCTACATAGGCAAACAATCGCAAATTAAATGACATCAACACATTAAAGCTTTCGCCGTCAATGTCGTCTGAGCAATCGATATAAGACCCCAATGTACGTTTTTTTTTTTTTTTTTGAACATTCAACTGACAGAGCTTAACACCCCTTGATTAGCGAAGCGGCCAGATTTCGTAAATAAATAGCGCACAATATATATGCTATGTTCATTGTGACTGCAAAGCATTGAAGGGACCTTTATTATAGTGCCGCATGCATCAAATTAATTCCTGTGCATGAAACTGGCGCGTTGGAATACGCCATTTGATGTCATTTTGAAAACTTTTATTACTGCACGCAGTCATCCTTGTTGAAGGAGCCGTCGTGTTCTGTCAAATTCAAAGTTCTGTTCTTATTATCAAGTAGTAAATGCGGCTCGGAATATAATTGCACGAGTACTAAAATACATCGCGCAACATGATAATCCGGTTGAAAAGTGCGTTATACAGTGCTATTATAGGCGAGCCGTGGCGCTCGCCCACATGAAAGATAACCTATGAATTCATAGTTTCTTTAGGCGAAATAATTGACTCAGATATGCAAGGCATGAGGTAGAATTAAAAGTTATAAACGCTCATGGATTCCATCCATGTAAGCTATCCAGAAAGCATGACTATTTCTTGGAATGAATGTAGATTCCGACGAGAATACGCCACAAGGATTACGCGTGCGTTTTGAGATTACACTGCATAGCCCGCGAGCACGCTGTAGCCTACAGCCCCCTCCACACCCCCCCCCCCCTCCCCCCAGATATGTTGTCGCAGCGCTAAGAGGGACAAACCGCAATTTTTTTGACGCAAGGCAACGCCTATCTAGATGCACTAGGGAGCGAGGCTTGCTTGCTAGGGATGCCGCGCACGCACAGACCAAAGCTGCATTTTTCCGCGGGCGTGCTTCGCCGACGAGTGACCACCGGTATGGCGTTCCGAGTTATTTTGTGGGCACCTGTACTCAACGACTTCCGTTAACGAACAGCTCGCGATAAAGCCAACATCTACCTGCAGCTACCGCACGGGAACAAAGACGCTAAAGCAACTGATGACGCAATGTATAAGTGCGCTAAGCGGCCAAGGTTAAGCTTCCGCCAATGAATCTTGTGTCACTCCGCTGCCTCCGCAATGTAGTTCGGTTTCGTTTTCGCCTTGTTTCGGTTTCTTTTTTATTGTATTGAATTTGCGTAACGAACCGGTCACATTTGGTGTGCACGACGGCTGTCTGAAGAAGGTTATTATCAGTACGCTGTGCCGTTATATCACTACTGTCATCGAGGTAAAGTATAAACCGCATGCACGCGATCTTGCGCGCGACAGCGACGCGATGGAGATGGCTGTCGCGTTCGCTCGTCGCCTACAAGTCGTACCGCTTGCGAGCTACGAGACGAGCGACGACTTCCAACGACGTCTCCCCGGTGCTGCCGGTATGAGGGCAGCAAATACGCGCCGAAACTGGCGTGACGCGTGCTTTATTCATTGAAGTTGATGTTTTTTTACTGTGAAGAGCAGTATAAATATTTATAAAGGTCTTGCACTAGGTTCTTATCCTTGCACGTATCAAAATTTAGTCGTTTACTTGGTCCGTGCGACGATCGGTAATACTTGACTGATGTGCATCCTGTTCCGGCTTCGTGCTTGGCTAGTCGCTCATATCGCTTCCGGGCGACGAGCGACGAATTCTAGATTTTCAGAATCGAGCGACAAGAACGAGCGATCTCTTCGCGCGATGCCTGTTTCGTCGCTGGAAGACCGTTCTCATGCGGTGTGGGCTTAATCTAGTAACGTTGGCACAGACTATAATCACGTGACGCCTGCGGCCGCTGCAGTCTTAGCGGCACGCTGCGAGTATGACGAGGTTCCCAGCAGAGTAATGCGAAACAGGGTGCACCTCAGAAGACATCCATTTGGCTTTCTAAGAATCAGCCGACATGCACCTTCGACCATAAGAAGTTGCGTAAAGTCTCTCTCTGAAATTGCATAATACTCTGTATGCGTCCAAGAAATATAGGATATGCTACCGAGAACTCCCGGTGACATTACAGTGACTTGGCGGTTCACGTAGGTACGTGTGTACTCAGCCGCCAATCATGCTTCCGATCACCCTCCTTGCATCCGCATTGGAAGATGAAGCCCCGCCATACCCGTATTTTGCAGGAGCACTGCAGCATACGTCGGAGATGTCGGCTACATATGCCAGCAGGTGCGCTCCTAGTATTCCGAATAACGGGACAGTCGCACCCGCCTACACATCCTCTGATTTGAAGGCCAATGCCGATGAGTTCTTCAAATCAAATCAATGTTTATTCCTTCGAAAATTGTTACATCGTGTGAATTACACAAGCGACGATCCCACAGTAAAACAAATTTAAGGAACCCTCGATACAGGCCCTCAGATCTAGGGGGCCATAGGCGAAGTCTTGTCTCTTTGAACCCACTGTCTACAGCTGCGCCGCATGTGGTTGCAGCTTCGCGACAGCTCCATTTAACACGAGTGGCGTCGCGCGCGAGACGACAGCTTCCACAGTTGTACGGTTCTCACGCGCTGAGGAACCGACATTGCACGGTCAGAAGTGGATCGTTTGGCTTATATATATTGTGAGCATTATATTGACGCTTCATCTTCGCATCTGTACGTACTCATCATCACGACTGGAGATCATCGATGTGGAGGTTTGGCTTGGGACAATAAAGAAGAGACTGGCGACCTACCCGTTGTCTCACAATATATATATATATATATATATATATATATATATATATATATATATATGTACTATGTTTTCTATGTACTGCTCCCCTTACTCAATGCCTCAGTTGAGGCCTGTAAGGTATTTTTAAATAAATAGTCACATATATATATGTATATATATACCAGCAAAAAGCGACTCTGGGTCCGGGTAAATATTCACAGTGAAGTAGACGCGCGTATGAAGCGCGTGTATATATATATTGTACTGGAGATTATCGGTACTGGCACGGTAAAGTGTGAAAGAGGAAGTCGACGAACTAGGAGTGCGCGCTCGATCGGTGTCCAGCTGAGACTGCTCCGTCTTCTTGTACATCAGTCAGACGCCCTGTGGACTTGCAAGAACATCCCGTGACATTTGGTGGAAGTGCTGGGTTAACGTTTTCCCCGACCTGGAGCTCCGCAGCCGTACGTTGCCATCTGCGGCCACAATGACCGACGACGCCGGCCCTTCGCAATCCGCTCCCGCCCCCCCCCGGCTGTTGTGTGTTCTGGTGCGGTACGTCAGCGCGACCCTGCCATCTTCAGCGGCACCGACGATCACGACGTGGAGGACTGGCTTGCAGAGTATGACCGCGTTAGCGCGCATAACAAGTGGTCTGATCGCGACAAGCTGACCAACGCCATCTTTTATCTGACTGATGTGGCACATCTGTGGTTTCGAAACCACGAAGCCGAATTTCGAACCTGGTCAGCTTTCACCGAGACCCTCACTTCGGTCTTCGGCCGTCCCGCTGTGCGCAGACTCCGTGCTGAACACCGTTTGCGTGGTCGCGCTCAACAAAGCGGTGAAACCTTCACGAGCTACATTGAGGACGTCATCGACCTCTGTAAGCGCGTGAATGCGTCCATGACCGAAGCCGATAAGATAAGGCACATTATGAAAGGCATAGACGACGATGCCTTCCATATGCTCGTGGCCAAGAACCCTACGACAGTTGCACAAGTAATTGAGCTCTGTCAAAGCTTCGACGAGCTGCGCAAGCAGCGCCTTTCCACCCGTCGCACCAGTGTGCAGTCCGCGGACCTCTCGGCCTTGGACCCTGGATGCCTTGGCGCTGATCACTCTGGCTTGCTGCCGCAGATTCAACAATACATTCGGGAAGAAGTGGCTCGCCAGCTCTCTCTTGTAGCGTGTGTTGCTGAGCCTGCTTCCACGCTAGAACCATCGCTCCGTCGTGTCATCCAAGCACAAGTTTCTGAGGCGCTCCCACCTCCCTCTCCACCGCCGCCTGTGACTGCGCCTCTGACTTACGCTGCCGCTCTCAGCCGACCTCCTCCACGACCGATGCCTACTACCTCCCGACCCGCCGCTAGTTTCTACTCGTCGCCACTTCCGGTACGCCCGGTCCACGTGCCCTTATCGCCTTCCGGACCTTCTCTTAACCCTTGGCGTACTCCGGACAACCGCCCTATCTGTTTTGCGTGCGGTATTCCGGGACATGTTGCGCGTTTCTGTCGCCGCCGTGGACATTATTTTCGTCGTGACGTGCCGAACCTCGGCTACCTTCCCCAAGAGCCTTCACATCGTTCTATCCCTGATCCCTCAGACTTGTATTCTCGTCGCGCCGCCTTCAGCTCTCGTCGGTCTCCTTCCCCTCGCCGCCGTTCCCTTTCACCCATGCTTCGCCGTTCCAGCCCTGGTCAGGAGGAAAACTGACAGCCGCAGTTCCCGAGGCAAGAACTGCGCCATCGTCGAAATTTTCAAGGCCTCGTCTTTCTCCTCCTAACGAAATCGCCGTATTTGTGGAAAGCGTCGCGACAACAGCTCTTGTCGATACGGGGGCTGCCGTTTCTGTCATAAGTGAAGACCTCTGCCGCAAACTCAAGAAAGTAACGATTCCTGTACCAGATATTTCCCTACGCACGGCAAGCTCGCAGCAAGTCAAACCTTCGGCCGCATGTACGGCTCGTGTTATGATTCAGGATGAACTATATTTTGTAGAATTCGTCGTTCTATGCCGTGCTTCGCATGTCGTTATTCTGGGTTGGGACTTCCTTTCCGCACATCATGCTGTTGTCGACTGCGCTCGCGCGCAACTGGCTTTGTCTCCGTTCCGTGACACTACCGTCGACCTCCCGAAACGTTCTCCTAAAGTGATCGTCACCGCTGACGTCATTATCGCTTCTTTTTCTGCCGCCTTGGTGCCCGTCTCTTGTGACTCTGCCCCCGCCACGACAGCTCTTTTTACACCATCTGAAGATTGTGCGCGTCGACGGAACCTTCTACTCCCGTTTGCTGTCGTCACACTCACCGATGGTTCCGCTGCCATTTATGCGTGCAATCCATTTCCATGTCCTTCAACTCTCTTACACGGTGAATGTGTGGGGCGTCTAGACACTGTTGACGTCATTAGTCCATTTGACCTTTCTTCCGATAGCTCGCCACTGCCTATCGGTGCCATCACTTCTGCTACCGCACCAGCCTCGCGTTTCCCCGATGTTTTCTTGCATACCATCGACGACGCGCTTACGCCCACTCAACGCAGTGAAGTTGTTGAACTTCTTGAACGTTTTCGTGCTTCTTTCGACCTCGGCCAACCTTCCTTGGGGCGCACGACAGCGGTTGTTCACCGTATTGACACCGGTCACCATGCTCCGCTGCGCCAACGTCCATACCGTGTTTCCGCAGCCGAACGCCGTGTCATTGACGAACACGTTGACGACATGCTGAAACGAGGTGTGATCCAGCCTTCCCACAGTCCTTGGGCGTCTCCGGTCGTGCTGGTGCGGAAAAAGGATGGCTCAATCAGGTTTTGCGTCGATTACCGCCGACTCAACAAGATTACCCGCAAGGATGTTTATCCCCTACCACGCATCGACGACGCCCTGGATTGCCTACAGGGAGCTGAGTTCTTCTCTTCACTGGATCTGCGCTCCGGGTACTGGCAAGTGCCGATGGCTGAAGCCGACCGCCCAAAAACGGCTTTTGTAACTCCTGATGGATTATACGAGTTCAATGTAATGCCTTTCGGCCTTTGCAACGCACCTGCAACTTTCGAGAGAATGATGGACGCTATTCTCAGGGGTCTTAAATGGCACACATGCCTTTGCTACTTAGACGACATTGTGGTCTTTTCTACCGATTTCGATACGCATCTCGCCCGCCTTGAGCAAGTTCTTGCCTGTCTCACGTCAGCTGGGTTGCAACTCAATTTGAAAAAAATGTCATTTTGGTGCCCGTAAGCTTACGATCCTAGGCCACGTCGTCTCCAAAGAGGGAATTCTGCCTGATCCTGCCAAACTTCGCGCCGTTGCTGAGTACCCCAAGCCCACTACTCTAAAGGAACTACGGAGCTTCATCGGTTTGTCTTCCTATTTCCGGCGTTTCATTCGTAATTTTGCCTCGATCATCGCTCCCTTGACGCAGCTTCTTAATGGCTCGTCGGACCTGTCGGCTTGGAACTCGGAGTGTGACGAATCATTTATGAGGCTCCGCCGGCTCCTCACGTCCCCTCCAGTACTGCGCCACTTCGACCCCAATGCGCCTACTGAGATACATACGGATGCTAGCGGTGTCGGACTTGGCGCCATTCTCGCCCAACGCAAAGATGGCTTTGACGAGTACGTTGTCGCATATGCCAGCCGCACCCTAACGAAGGCAGAATCCAACTATTCTGTGACGGAAAAAGAATGTTTGGCGATTGTTTGGGCAATCAGCAAATTTCGTACTTATCTTTACGGCCGTCAGTTTGACGTTGTCACTGATCACCATGCCTTATGCTGGTTATCGTCCTTGAAAGATCCCAGTGGCCGCCTCGCTCGTTGGGCCTTACGGCTTCAAGAGTATGACATACGTGTCATTTATCGCTCTGGACGCAAACATTCAGATGCCGACGCCCTATCCCGTTCTCCGCTACCTCCTGCCTCAGTTTGCTCCTTGCCTCCCACCTGCGATTTGTCAGCTCTTAGCTTCAACGACATGTCGGCCGAGCAGCGTAAAGATCCCTGGATCTCTCTACTGCTGGACTTCCTGTCTCACCGCTCACCTGCGTCTCTCTCACGCGCCGTGCGTCGTCAAGCACACCACTTTGCCATCCGCGACGACCTTTTGTATCGACAGAATTACCTCACCGACGGCCGTCGATGGCTGCTCGTTATCCCCAGTCACCTGCGCTCACACATCTGCGCCGCTTTCCACGATGACCCCCAATGTGGCCACGCCGGCGTCTTCAAAACGTATTCCCGTCTTCGTCTTCGATTCTACTGGCGAGGCATGTACAGATTCGTTCGCCAGTACGTCCGTTCATGTGCAACGTGTCAACGCCGCAAGACCCCTCCTCAGAGTTCTGCAGGTCCCCTACAACCTTTACCCTGCCCTGCTCGACCATTCGACCGTGTTGGAATTGATCTTTACGGCCCTCTTCCAAGCACTCCGGACGGTAACCGGTGGATCATTGTTGCCGTAGACCACCTCACACGGTACGCCGAAACATCTGCGCTGCCAGCGTCCACCGCGAAAGACGTCGCTTCCTTCCTTCTTCGCAACCTCATTCTGCGACACGGTGCTCCACGTGAATTATTAAGTGACCGTGGGCGCGTCTTTCTCTCCAATGTCATCGCGGCCCTGCTAAAGGAGTGCAACATCGTTCATCGCACCGCTTCCGCCTACCATCCACAAACTAACGGCATGACGGAACGTTTCAATCGTACGCTTGGCGACATGCTTGCCATGTATGTGTCTGGCGATCACTCCAATTGGGACCGGGTTCTTCCTTTTGTCACTTACGCCTATAACTCTGCCCCGCAAACTACCACCGGCTTCTCTCCTTTCTTTCTTCTCTATGGCCGAGAACCTTCCTGCCTCTTGGACACCATTCTCACCTACCGTCCTGACGCTTCTGAAGTGACACCTGTTTCAGAAGCAGCTGCTTATGCTGAAGAATGTCGCCAACTAGCCCGCTCGTTCACCACCCAAGATCAGTGGCGCCAAAAATCTCGCCATGACGCATCCGCTCCTAGTGCCCGCTATTCTCCCGGAATGCTTGTTTGGCTTCGGGTCCCGGCTACTTCCCCCGGCCAATCCACTAAGTTTTTGTCCAACTACCACGGTCCCTACCGCGTACTGCAGCAAGCATCACCTGTGAACTATGTCATCGAGCCGCTCGCGCCGTCTTCTGATCGCCGTTGCCGAGGGCGCGAAATAGTTCATGTAGCACGGCTTAAACCGTGTTACGACCCGCCGATGCTGTCTTTTCCCTAGGTCGCCAGGATGGCTTCTTTCTGTGCGGGGGGTGATTGTACTGGAGATTATCGGTACTGGCACGGTAAAGTGTGAAAGAGGAAGTCGACGAACTAGGAGTGCGCGCTCGATCGGTGTCCAGCTGAGACTGCTCCGTCTTCTTGTACATCAGTCAGACGCCCTGTGGACTTGCAAGAACATCCCGTGACAATATATATATATATATATATTGTTACACACGAGGTGTTTAATATCGAACCAGATGAATATGGTTGATCAGAGCGTTTCGAGCGCGGTCCCCAGGCAGCTTGGCTCACGTCGTTCTCCTCTTTCTTTCCCCTGGTTGTCTGCGCGGGAGCCGTGGTTCAAGGCAAGAGCTCGTGACATTTCCCCGCTGGCAGACGAAGCCCGCCGGGCGAGTCAGTCATCTCGTGGATTGTAACGCCACAGACGCGCGACGTGTGTCACTTCAGCCTTGGCCGAGCGTCGTCCACCGCTCGTGAGACGCGCAATACGATAGTTCACTTCGCTGAGGCGCTCCAGAATAACGTAGGGGCCGACGTAATGGGCGAGAAACTTCTGGCACAAGCCACGCTTCCGCAACGGCGTCCAGAGCCACACAAGGTCACCAGGATCGAAGTAAACGTGGCGGTGACGCCCGTCATAGCGTATCTTGGACCGGTCCTGCGATGCCAGGGTGCGTAGTCTAGCGAGGCGTCGCGCTTCTTCTGCTCGACAGAGGATCTCATCGATTGACTCGTTGTCATGAGCGAAGTAGGGCAATATGGTGTCGAGGTTGTAGCGCGGCGGACGAGCATAAAGAAGGAAAAATGGTGAGTAACGAGTAGTCTCGTGTCTCGCGGTATTGAAGGCATAGGTAATGAAAGGCAAGATACTGTCCCAATTATTGTGTGCCGAATCGACGTACATGGACAGCATGTTGGCAAGCGTTCTGTTTGTGCGCTCGACCAGACTATTAGTTTGTGGATGGTAGGGCGTAGAATAGCGGAAGATACATGAACACAGACGAAGTGTTTCTTCAACTACGTCCGCGGTAAATTGTCGCCCACGATCGCTGATTACTATGCGAGGAGGTCCATGTCGGAGTATAACGTGAGCTAGCAAGAAGATAGAAACTTCTGTAGCTGTGGCGGATGGCAACGCGGCGGTCTCACAATAGCGGGTAAAGTGATCTACGCAAACGATAACCCAACGATTGCCCTTGCAGGATCGCGGGAAAGGGACCAGAAGATCTATACCAACTTGCTCAAAGGGGACGCTAGAAGGGGAAACTGGTTGAAGCACGCCGTGTGGCGCTTGTGGAGGACGCTTGTAGCGCTGGCATTGGGAGCAGCTGGCGACGTACCGTAAATATTCCTTCCGCATCTTAGGCCAGTAAAAACGTTCTTGAGCCCGGTAGAGCGTACGCGTGGAACCAAGATGACCGGAAGTTGGGTCATCGTGCATGTCGTATAATACTTGGCTGCGAAGGTTCTTGGGGACAACTAAAAGGTAGCGTGCACCGGTGGTCGAGTAGCTCTTCTTATACAGCGTGCCACCATCGCAGAGGCGAAAGCGACTTCCTGCAGGTGACTCCTGTGCTGCCGCGAAGAGCGGTTGTAAGCTCTCGTCCTTGTGCTGCTCGGATATGACGGTACCCATATCCAGAAATTCCGGGGACACAAAAGCGATGTATTCATCAAAGTTGTCCGCATCGCATTCAGTTGTTGGAAGTGGCATCCGAGAGAGACAATCAGCATCACCATGTCGCCGGCCACTTTTGTAGCAAATAACGAAGTCGTATTCCTGTAGGCGGAGGGCCCAGCGCGCTAGTCGTCCTGAGGCATCCCGCAGATTCACAAGCCAGCATAGCGAATGAGGGTCTGTTATCATAGTAAAGGGGTGCCCGTAGAGATACGAACGAAACCGTTGCGCTGCGAAAATGACCGCCAGACTCTCTTGTTCGGTCACTGTGTAGTTGCGCTCGGATCGGCTCAAGGAACGGCTAGTGTACGAGATCACGTGCTCACTGTCGCCAATACGCTGAACTAGCACAGCACCGATGCCTACGCCACTGGCATCGGTGTGAATCTCGGTTGATGATGAAGGATCAAAGTGGTGAAGTATTGGTTGGGACGTCAACAGGAACTTCAGCTGGCGAAACGATGAGTCGCAATCTGCAGTCCACTCAAAGGGAACGCCTTTTTGGAGAAGGCGTGTAAGGGGATGAGCCATGTCAGCAAACCGGGGAATGAATCGGCGAAAGTAGGAGCACAAGCCCAAGAAACTTCTTAACTGCTTGACAGAGTCGGGTACCTTAAATGCTTCTACGGCCGCAGTCTTATGTGGATCTGGTCGGATGCCTTCTTTAGCAACGAGATGTCCTAGCACAAGAGTTTTTCTTTCCCCAAAACGACATTTTTTTTAATTGAGCACAAGACCCGCTTTCTCCAAGCAGTTCAGGACCAAGTCCAAACGGTTGTTGTGCTCACTAAACGTTCGCCCGAAGATCACAACGTCGTCTAAGTAGCACATGCAAACTTCCCATTTCAAGCCGTGTAATATCGTGTCCATAAACCTTTCGAACGTTGCAGGCGCGTTACACAAACCGAAAGGCATCACGTTAAACTCAAATAGTCCGTCGGGCGTTACAAATGCTGCCTTTTCTCTGTCGTCCTTGTGCACAGGAATTTGCCAGTAACCTAACCGTAAATCAATGGAGGAAAAGTAAGATGCCGCAAAGAGGCAATCGATGGCATCGTCAATTCGTGGGAGCGGATATACATCTTTCTTGGTAACGGCGTTTAGGCGACGATAATCAACGCAGAACCGCCACGTACCGTCTTTCTTCTTCACCAATATCATGGGGTGCCCAAGGACTAGATGATTCCCGAATGACGCCTTTGCATAGCATTTCTTGGACTTGATCGCTGATTATCTTGTGTTCTGACGGGGACACACGATAGGGTTTTTGTCGGATTGGCTGGGCGGTGTTGATGCGGTGACGAGTTCTGGACGCAGGAATCGATGGCGGGCCATCGTGCTGCGCAAAGTCGAATACCGAGGTGTGTTTCGTAAGTAGGGCCATCAACACTCGACGCTCGTGGTCACTGAGTGATATATCAATCATGGAAAGTATCTTCGAGCTCCCGGGGCTCGAGACACTGGTTGCTCCTCCATCGGGTCGCTCTGTAAGTGCTGCCATGGATATAGGCGAGTCTTCCTGAAACGTGGCAATCTTTGGGCCTTGAGGTAGCACTGTCGCTTCAGTGGAACAGTTTAGCACCCACAGCCCCGCGCAGCCATTGGTCACTGAGACCACGCAGTGCGGAACTAACACGTTTTTCTTGAGGCAGTTGCGATGTACAGGTTCCACTGCAGCATCGAACGAGATAAGAGTTGGCGATGAACAGGCGACGGCAATACGCATCGCGGATAAGGCGGGCACAACTGTATCATCAGACACGCAAAACACACTCTACGGGAAGCTGCACCTTCAAAGAGCACAAGCGAAACACCGGTGTCGACACTGAGTTCTCCCGTCCGGCAGTCAACATTGGCACCACACAATTGCAAAAAGTCAATCCCCAGAATCACGTCATGCGAGGAGCGAGGAAGAACAGTAAACTCGGCATTAAAAACTCTCCCATCCAAAGACACATCCACATTACACACACCAACCGGGTATAATGATTCACCACTGACTCCACGGAAACTTGTGCACTGGTCCCAACGAAACATAACCTTACGTCGCAGAAGGCCTTTAAACCCAACACTCATGACCGAGACAGTTGCTCCCGTGTAGACTAAAGCCATTGTAGACACCCCATGAATCAGTACATGACCATTATTCTTAAGCATGAAAATAGTTGGAGGCAGTTGAGTCGGCAGCGCACATTCTCCAGCGACCTCACCTCCATCGGCAGCGCTGGCTAGTTTCCCGGCGAGGGCGACAGGAAACGGCGCCGAGGCGACGGTGACGTGTATCGCGCCGCGGGAATGGTGATCGGGAGGCTCGGAAGGCTGGTGGTGGCGTCAGAGTACGGTCGGAGGCATGGGAGCGATAGCGGTTGCGGGTTCTTGCTTCTCCAACGTAGGTCTCCTGGGCGGTGCGTCGGTCCTCTCCTAAGTGGCTTCCTGAAGTGGAGTCTCCTGGCCACTGAGTACGCAGTGTACGACCGCTAGGCCGCATAGTCGGCGCTGACGGTCCGTAGTTCGATGCTCGGCGTCGGCTACAGTACCTAGCTATGTGGCCAGGCACGCCGCAGAAGTAACACACTGGCAAAGGGCGAACTTCGGGACGCGGATTCAAGTATTCTGCCGAAGACATCGGTTGAGGGTAACGAGCCTTGAAAGTCGTAGGTATTCGTGGACGAAAGCTGCGTGGGCGTAGATCAAAACGTTGAGGGGGCGAATCATTGCATGGTGGTTCGGTCGTGTCATAATGCGGTACGTCCCTGGAGCCGTTAAGATCCGCAACGTTCACCGAGTGGTTCCAGGTAGCCGAAGGGGGTTCCCATAAAGAGTGTCTCGGAAAACGGGGAAGCTGCAACGTGGCGCCGCATAACGTGCCTATTCGTCATGCCGCTGGAGCTCCTCGCGGACTATCTGCCGGATGGCGGACGAAAGCTCTGGGTCCGCGCGGAGGACTCGTCTCAACACTTGCTACGGTCGTTACGTTGGCCAGCAGTCCAAACTTTGGTGTAATTCGGCGAGTCTTCAGCACCTCGAACGTACGGCAGTGCCGTATACGTTCTGATACGGTGCTCAAGTTCTCTTTACCAATGAGGAAGTTGTGCACGTCTTCTGCTATTCCTTTTAAGAGGTGCCGCGCTTTATCTTCCTCTGTCATTTGAGGGTTGACGGTTCGGCACAGCTTCAAAATTTGTTCAATATAGGTAGTGCAAGTCTCGCCAGGCACTTGAGCTCTCTGGGCTAATGTGAATTCTGCACGTTTCTTCTTTGCGTCCGAGTCGCCGAAACATTTCTTGATCTCCTCAACGAAGCGCGTCCACGTAGTTAGCATGTCGGCGTGGTTGTCGTACCATACCAACGCCGTGCCGGCCAAGAAGAAAACAACGTTCCTAAGCTGACTGGCAGCGTTCCAATTATTTCCTTACCCTTTCTTACCCTTTCGTAATGGGTTAGCCACTCGTCCACATCTTCATCTGCCTTCGCCGAAAACGTGCGTGGCTCACGGTAGTGCTGGATAGGGACTGGGCTCGCCGAGGCACTGCTGGTGAGGGTGTTTTGCTCGGTGGCCATGATTGAGCGCGACGGTGAAAGTCCGGCGAGGCGACGGCTTCGGCGTAGTTCTTGTGCTGATGGCTCCGTTGTAGGTCGTGGGAGTTACCCAGCACAGCTGCACCAAATGTTACACACGAGGTGTTTAATGTCGAACCAGATGAACCTGGTTGATCAGAGCGTTTCGAGCGCGGTCCCCAGGGAGCTTGGCTCACGTCGTTCTCCTCTTTATTTCCCCTGGTTGTCTGCGCGGCAGCCGTGGTTCAAGGCAAGAGCTCGTGACAATATATATATAAGCAGGTAGTCTGTGAGCCAGCCGTCCGCATAGGCGGACAGCTTGCTCACGTATGTTTAATGCAGTGTGGTTTTTGAAGCTTGGGAAATGGCGCGTATGTGCACACTTTTTATGCGTCAACTCTCAGTGGCTTAGTAGCTGTAGCATTCGGTTTTTGAACCCAAGGACGTGGGATCGAATCCTGACTCCATAGGCCACAGGCATTATAATGGAGGCGTGCAGAGTAAACAGCCCCAGGTGGCCGAAATTCATTTGAAATTCTCCGCTCCGGACCGTATACCATAACGTATCGTTGCAAAGCCTCTCTATATCGACTCTTCTGAGGTCTGCGAACACGTTTCTTGTTGCAATAGCCCTGTATCGGACCACATCCTCTACAGTGGTGTTGGTGAAATAATTTATGAAGGTAAAGAGAGCCTAAAAACAAATGATAATAATAAAGTATCCTCACCATTCGGCATTTCTGTTAAAGTCAACAACGACCATGTTTCTTGCGTAAACATTTTCTGTTAAATTCAAGGAAAAGTGCATATATAGTGCTAACTGAAAAAACTTGTCTTCTAAAGAAAGGAATTTCTGTTATTTTTACTTCCAAGAACATTTCAGTACCCAAGACAGAAAATCTTCTTCTTTGTTGTGTTATCTAACAGATATTTTTTTTACAGTGTAGTCTAATATTAATCACGCGTTGAGTTTATCCGTAACGGAGAAACCACGAAGCAAAATTCTGGTGCAACATGCCTTTACAAAAAAACAATAAACACCCTTTAAATACGGTTTGTTGGTGGGCTAGTTAGTTCTAGATCATGGTGAACGTTTAACAACACCCGCCGGGGTGGCTCAGTCAGCTAAGGCGTTGCGCTGCTGAGCACTAGATCGCGGGATGGAAGCGAAATGCAAAAACGCCCGTGTGCTTGCGTTGTAGTGCATGTTAAAGAATCCCAGGTGGCCAAAATTAATCCGGAGCCCTCCACTACGGCATGCCTCATAATCAGAACTGGTTTTGGCACCTAAAACCCCAGAAAGAAGAAGAAAGAAGAACACGCGAATGCATTGGCGAAGTACACAGGCCGCGACTTTCAACTGCATTTATTTCTTGAATTGTAGGAGACATATAGGGTGTATTAATTTATCATTAACAGAATATTTAAGTATCACCCGTGACATATAGCACAATTCTACTTCGTGAGCTACAACACTCTCAGAGGCAGACATTATTTGCAAAATAAATGGAAGTGAATATTTGACTAATTATCAATTTTTTGGTAAGTACCTTTTAAACTTGTGGCATTGCAAGATCAGTGATGACGACGAGCCACGATAAACAGGAGTATATTTTTACCGAACAGAAGGCTCTATACTAGGCGACAGCTTTTCGTGACATTGGAGCGAAGGCTACGGAGGCGGGGCCCCCCTCCACACATTTGTGTTACTACGCAAGTAGTCCGGCAGCTTGCAGCCGATTTTAGTTCCAGTTTCGGTTTTCGCTTGCTCGCAGCGCTAGTGTGTTTAGCAAAACGTATGCATGCAAAAAGGGAACGTCAGAGTTAAACTTTGATGAGTGTGCATACATGCAGCTAATTACTGTGCTGTATTCCGCTGTTTCCGCTTTTCAGAAGGTTTTCCCATTATTATTCATCCTTTATAATAGTGAAGCTTAGGTTCCGTGTTCAGTCAACAAAAAGCGTGGCAGCCCAGGATATACGGGTACGCGCCACACGTGATCGAATTTTAACGTTTACAGTAATAAGCCCTGGTACAGGCGAAATGGAAGGCCGGTTGCGGCACGATCCTACCACGCGCGTTTCTTGTTTCAGTTTTGCTGTATTCGGTTTACGCCCACAAACACTGTCAGCAATGATCGGCGCAGACTGCGCCTCAGTGCAAGGTAGATATACCTGGTAGCGAAGCTTCCATATAGAAGCCCATACGTTCAAAACATGGTTGCTTACAGGCGGTTCATGGGGCTTAGCGCCATCTGTGTGAGGAGGGAACACTTCCGGCGGAAGTAAAAATAATTTGACGTCATATCCGTCAAAAACAGAAGTGACGTCATTTTGTTCTCATAGGCGCGAAATTTGTTTTCGGAGGCCTGCCATTAGAGCTGTATATTCAAGTGCCCCGCCGTTCGACTTCATGGGCGTTCCGAGTTTTCAGCGCGAAAAGCGATGCCGGAAAAGATCAGCCGTACGGTTGTCGAAATCGCATCGCTGCACAGAACATACTTTCTTAGGAGGCCGACGAACACTTTGGGCGTAGATTGCGTTGAGTGCTCGTCCTGTCGTCGGACGCCAAGCCCGTCGGCCAGCGCTGTTGCGCGAAAACAACTAAAGTAAACAAGTATCTGACGGTCGCTACTATTACTTTTGACTGCACAAGTTAAGAAACAATAAAACTACCCGGGTCACCTAATTCAGACAAACGTCGACATGCAACACAACACATGTGAGGGGGGCGTATTGTAACAGGTGAACCTTACGAGCGCGCCTTTCCACGCACTCCAAGAGTTGCATGGCATTGCAAGTGATAGCGGCGTCAACGCCCACCGCTATCGATGGGTGCTCTCACGGTGGGCCCTGAAAAAAGGTATATATTGATAATGATCTAGTAAAATACAGTTGTATCTTTTCTCGCCATGCATATATAAAATGAATTAGGAATTTTATTTTCGTTGAATGAATCTAACTGCGTCTCGCTTTAATTTAAAAACGCTTTTTTTCTTTCCCAGTGTTTATTCCCCCCAAACATAGTCGCGCTTCAATCGCTGCTCCCATAACCACCCTTGCTGATGTCGGTGAAAATTGGTTCTGAACCGCTTTTCGCCCGAAGCTTCGCGACCTATGTGGATCGACCTTGCTCAGTGTTAGAGAACCTTCAGAATTGTAGTAGATCGTTTTGTCAAGATTGCGCGCAAGACGCGAACAGTGAAGCTTATTTCAGAGTTTGCGCGACCACCAGTGATAAGGCTCGAAAGTTCGATGCGTGATGTATAAAAGACGGCGCGTCCCAACGATGATCAGCTTTTCCACGGCCGATGCTGTAGTCGCCGCTATCAGTGCCAGTGTGTATTGCTGTAATCTGACTTTCCATTTACCGGCCGACTGCTGCCTTCGTCAACGTCACGACCCCGTGGCAATATAATAGCTATGCAAACTATGCAAGATGACGAACTTCGCCAAGCACAGACCGCAGCCAAAATATGCAAGTGTCATGATGCCACTGAATTGGAAGATTTTAAGAGAGCTTAAGCTTAAGTATTGAAGGACCCTGATTAAATAGACACTGATACAGATTATTTTATCGAGCTTCGCTGGTCGAGCACCTACATGTAGGGTGATGGCCGCCGATGTTTTATCCATCCCTGTGCATACAGCATAATATAGATTGTTAGTGGTAAAAAATAAGCTAAATGAATTATATAAATGTTGTTCTACGTTCAAAATTGATTTATGTGGTGATTGTGTTCTTTACGCTATGTGTAATTACTTGTGTTCTATGTTTTGACAGTTCAAGATATTTGACTTTGTATAGGAGCATGTGTATTGAACTCACGCACAAAAGTTTGTGATTCATGTACGGTTGGACTGTATTGTGTTTATACATCTGGTATTCTACTGGATGCCATATACTGTGACATTATTCACTCTTCTTGCGCACATTTGTTTCCTTTGCTAAGTGACAAGGAGTAGCCGGTGCTGCCATAAAGGTCCCAACCTCGCCTATTAGTAACGTCAATAAAGAAAAAGGGCGCGGGGGGGGGGGGGGGGGTCAGATAAATCGGATGCTATTCATTCACGCCCTTTTTTTTCACATCGCCTTATACTCGACTACATCATTTTAGCTTTGAGGTCAGAGCTACGACGAAGCATTGCAGAGGAAGTCCCACGCGTGCTTCTTTTCTAAACCGGTACGGTAGAGTTGTAGATCTCTGCCTGTAATTACGGTATGCGTTCGTAAGAATAAATTCCTATTATTTCAAGAGAAAAGAGCACAGAAAATATCGCAGTTTCGCCCGAAAGGCGAAGCATCAATTGTGATAGCAAATTAGTAGAAAGCTATACGGAGTAAGGATAGTGGTTTTATCAGCTGTATAAACTTGGACATGCAGCAGCAACGCACAGAACTGTTGTCGACGCTGTCGGTGTTTTGCCCGCGTTCGCACCGAACGCGCGCGGCGTTGGTGACTGTTGCCGGTGCCTCTGGGGGCGTCTCGGAGGTTTTCGACAAGATCAGAATGGGACGCTCATCGAGCAGCGTCGGAAATCTTACCCACCTTTTCACCTCGCAACATGTTTATATAAATACGCATTTGGTGCCGCAGCTAAACGTCGCCTCCCCTCCCTCCCTCCCGCCCCCCACCCCCGGCCTTTCGCTCGATAGAAGAAGGCGCGTTTGCTCTCTATATATGGTGATTGTAAAGGAGGAAAGAGACGCTTAATTCTGCAGCCCTTCAGGGAACACGGCGCAGAACGCGCGTTGGCTTTCCGACGTGCGTTCGCTCCCCGTGAAAGTGCGCGTCCCTCGCGCCCTTTCACTCGCACATACAGCGTCCGGAGCGGGGCAATGATTTCATCGCCGTTGACGTCATACGGAACCTCACGGTGACGGCGACGGCGACGGCAACGGCGACGGCGACGCCGACGGCAGAAATCCGCTTTGGAGTGTCCATATAATTGCTATCGCAATAAAATAAAGAATGCATAAAAACAGTTCATATCTGTTATTGCATCACAGCCCATACGCGAAAATTCTCCAGGCCGGTGTATTTAGATTTAGCTGCACGTTAAACAACCCCAGGTCATAGGCGCCGACTACGAGGGGGGGGGGGGGGGAGGAGGGTGCTGCGAGGCTCGAGCCCCCTCCAGAGTGTCCCCCCCCCCCCCCTCAGCCCCTAAAATGTCATTACCGGAGTTCTGTTACCCACATAATTTGAGGATTCTCTTGCGTTGCCTCTGCATTTTCACTTGTGTTATGGCTACAAGCTACAAGCCATCTTCGTGGCACCCGGTTGGACCCGCCTCGCACGCGCCACGCGCACGAGGCAGCACTCGCGAAGAAAGAAGAAGACGGTTGGACGCCAGTTTTAGAACGCGACTGCCGGGCATTCTTCACGACCGCAGTGACCTTTAGTCGTGAGCACAGGTTCGCCCTTAATAAATATCGTTGTTTTGTTAACCTGTGTTCCTCAACATCGTTACATTTCTAGCGGAGGTGTGGGATATGAGTCGAAGCCCCACGAACGAAAGTCAGCGTATAGTTCCGACCACCAGCGAGTCCATCCCGTGGAACTGACACCTGTGCAACAGCGGACCAGCCGCCGTCTTCGAGGTGACTCACCCGAATTCGGCCCTCTTCTCTTCACGCCACGGGAAACTCGGACAACGGACGCCGCCACAATGACTAGCCAGGTAACACCTGTACAGCTGGTCGTAAGCCAACCTCGCAAGCCGCCAACATTCCATGGCGACTCGTTCGAAGACGTGGAACACTGGTTGGAACTGTTCGAGAGAGTGGCAAGCTTTAATGAGTGGAATGAGAGACAGAAGCTCCGTAACGTATATTTTGCTTTGGAGGATTTCGCGAAAACGTGGTATGAGAACCACGAAATCTCTTTGTCCTCTTGGGAGGAATTTCGACGACAACTGCTATCAACATACGCCAGCACGGATCGTAAAGAAAAGGTGGAAATTGCACTTCAAGCTATATACGAACCAGCTCACAAACGAGAACGTGGCGATTTACATAGAGGACATGTCCCGCCTATTCAAGCGTGCTGATCCCACCATGAGTGAAGATAAGAAGCTGCGCCATCTCATGCGTGGGGTAAAGCAAGAACTCTTCGCAGTTCTCGTCCGCAACCCACCGCGCACGGTCGCAGAGTTCCGAACTGAAGCAACGACCATCGAAAAAACGCTGGAACAGCGGGCTCGGCAATACAACCGGGAGGCAAGCTGTGCACCTGCCCATGTCTTCTCTGGAGCAGTGCCGAACGACCTTGAAGCCCTGCGGGAGCTCATCCGGTCAGTGATCAAGGAAGAGCTCAACAAGTTGCAGACACCTCAGACTCCAGCTGCACTATCTATCGTCGACGTTGTCCGGCACGAATTGAGGCAGGTCATAAGGGATCCAGAGCGTGAGCCACAGCCGATGCGGCGCACCCCGACGTACGCCGACGTACTCGGGCAACCCGCTGTAGACAGTAGTAAAGCAGTTGCCACGACCGTTCCCTACCCACCGACAGTACGCAGTGCACCTCGTCTGCTGGAACCACCGGCTGCCTATCCACCTCCAGCACGTAGTTCACCTCGTTTTGTGGAACAAAGGCCCCGGAAAAGTGACGTCTGGCGTGACCACGAGCGTACACCTCTGCGTTTTCACTGCGGAGAAGCGGGCCACCTGTATAGATTCTGCCCTACCGTCAAGCTGGATTATAAGGTTTTCCCTTAAGTGCACCATGCCCCAGAAACGGTGAATGGCCAGCGGAGATCGAAGAATACTTGTCCACGCGCCAAAGCTCCATTACTCCTCGCCAACATCAATCACAGTCACCATCGCCCATGCGCTACCGATCGCCTAGCCCACGCGCATCTCCAAGATTGCCTAGGCGTCGTTCACCAAGCCCACACCAGGAAAACTGAAGCAAGCGACCTGTGGAGGTGAGGCCGCTGATAACCAGAGTTTCGAAGATCCTCCAACACGGTTCCAGTGCGATGACGAGATAATTCCAGTAAACAGATGCAGGAGCGAAACGATTACATCAGATTTGCGGTTGATAATAGACGGATGCGAGCTGAATACCTTAGTCGACACCGGCGCTGATTATTCGGTAATAAGCTTCAAGATGGCGAAGAACCTGAAAAAAGTTGTGACGCAGTGGACTGGACCGCAGATACGTACGGCAGGCGGTCATCTTATTACGCCCTTTGACCGATGCACCGCAAAACTTACGATAAAAGGCTTCACTTATGTTTCTGACTTTATTGTACTGCCAGAATGTTCACGGGAACTTATATTGGGAATGAATTTTCTACAAGCTAACGGCGCCATAATTAACCTACGTCGGTCCAGTGTGTCTTTCACGTCAAAACAAGATATATACCTGTCGAAGAATCGGAGGAGCGACGTCTTGCTGCACTGCGCGTCGTTGATGATGATGTAACTGCGCCGCCACGCTCAGCGGCAGTATAATGGTTCTTATGGAGAATGAAACATTTTGCGACCGCGAAGGCATAGCGGATGGAAACATAGAGCTCTTTTTGCGTGGCTCGGGGTCTTGTGCACTTAAGCAATGGCCGTGCAAATGTCGCACTTACGAATTTCGGAAGTGAATTCCAACACATCGCACAAGGAACAGCTATTGCCTTTTTCCACGAGTTCTGTGTAGTGACTGAATTATGCAGCCTAACGACGTCAACTGCTCTGCCAGGAACCTGCAGTGTCGACAGATCAATTACCGTCAACCCAAGACTCCCAGAAGCCCGAAAGAAACAGATAAATGCTCTGATAAAGGATTTTTCTGACTGCTTCTCTACTTCATTGAAGGTACGGCGCACGTCTGTTGCAAAGCACAGAATCATAACAAAGGACGCCACAAGACCGGTATGCCAGCACCCGTATCGAGTTTCACCAAAAGAAAGGGAGATCATCAAGAAGCCAGTAGAGGAGATGCTTTCAGATGACGTTATTCAGCCTTCTAGCAGTCCATGGGCGTCTCCCGTAGTGCTCGTTAAGAAAAAAGATAACACACTACGATTCTGCGTCGACTACCGTAAATTGAACAGCGTAACTAAGCGGGATGTATACCCCCTGCCGCGTATCGACGATACGTTAGATCGGCTCAGATGTGCAAAGTTTTATTGCGATAGCAATTATATGGACACTCCAAAGCAGATTTCTGCCGTCGGCGTCGTCATCGCCGTCGCCGTGAGGTCCCGTATGACGTCAACGTCAGCGCATGCGCAGCTCTGTAGCAGATGTAACTTTGCTGGTTGTCAACTGCCGTAGTATCAAGAACAAAGTAGATGATTTCGACAACCTACTACGCATGACCAAACCAAGTGTAGTGCTTGGAACGGAGTCATGGCTAGATGATGAAATAACAAGCAATGAAGTCTTTCCAAACGGCTACACATGCTTTAGGAACGATAGAAACCGTCATGGCGGTGGAGTCTTTATACTTGTTGACACTTTGCTATCTTGTTCCGCCCTCGATATCGGCAGCGGAAATTGCGAGGATATATGGTGTAAAATTCGATTACCAAACGGGAAAACATTATCAGTATGTTCATTTTATAGGGCTCCTTCAAGTTCTCTTACTGTCTTGTCTGATTTTTCAAAGACAATAGAAACGGTCAATACAGATTACCTTGTCATTGGCGGGGACTTTAACATTCCAGAGCTTTCTTGGAATAAGCAAACTTCAAATATTAGGGCTACGTCTACAGTGGCAAAGGAATTGTTGACGATACTAAGCAGTTTTTCCTTAACCCAGGTTGTAACAGAAGGTACGAGACAAAATAACGTCTTAGACCTAATTTTAACTAATCAGCCAAATTGTGTTAGGACAGTTTTGGTGGTGCCAGGTATTAGCGACCATAAAGCTGTGGTTTGTGAAATGAATCTGACGTATGAAAAGACGCAAAGCTCGACAGCCAGAAGGATGTATAATTACAGCCAAGCCAACGTGAATGAAATAGGACTTGCATTACAGGAATTCCTTCCGGAATTCGAAATACTTTCTGAAACAATCGGCGTTCATGAGTTATGGGTCCTTTTTAAAACAAGAATGCTTGAGATACAAGAAAAATATGTGCCGTCGTGGGTGCAGACGAAACAGCGTACTAAATCTAAGCCATGGTTTAATGGTGAGCTACGACGCCTTACTAGTAAAAGGAATAGGATATACAGGAAATATAAAAGAAACTCCATTTCCAGAACTTGCGATCAACTTGCGACTATAACCAAAATCATGCAAACAAAAATCCGCCAGGCAAAAAAAGAATTCTTTGACGCTTTGCCTTCTCGGCTTCAAACAACGAAAAAGCTGTTCTGGAACCTTGTTAAATGTAATAGAAAAGACAAAGTATGTATTCCATCACTTCAGCATGACGGAGTGGAAATAGAAAATAGCTTAGAAAAAGCCAACTGCTTCAATAAGTTTTTCGCTTCCATTTTCGTGCACAGTGCCTCGAGCGCAATTCCGCATCCGTCTGCAAATGAGGTTATTGAAAACATGGATGATATAGTTATTGATGAAGGTGGAATACGGTCTCTTCTTGAACGTTTAGATTCCAGCAAAGCCGGGGGGCCGGATGGATTGACGGGCGCTTTTCTCAAATTGTGTGCGTCGTTCATCCCACCCTTTCTAAAGGTACTGTACTCGAAGTCATTGAGCACCGGGGTCCTACCACACGAATGGAAGATGGCGTGCGTTGTGCCAGTGTATAAATCGGGGCCTCGCGAGCTAGTCAACAATTACAGACCGATATCTCTAACAAGTATTGTCTGCAAGGTATTAGAGCACGTCTTGTGCAGTCACATAATGGCACACATTACCAATCATAACCTCCTAAATCCAAAACAGCATGGTTTCAGGCAAGGGCTTTCCTGTACAACTCAATTAACAGAATTCGTTCATGAAGTTTGTGGTGCACTGGATGCTCGTTCTTGTGTTGATTCGGTGTTTGTAGATTTTAGAAAAGCTTTCGACCTGGTGGATCACACATTACTTGTATGTAAACTACGTTGGTTTAATATCAATGAACAAGTAATTGCATGGATTCAGGAATACCTTTCTTTGCGGTTTCAGCATGTATTGGTAAATGGCGCGAAATCTAGTGCGGCCCGCGTAACGTCTGGCGTCCCCCAGGGCTCGGTATTGGGCCCATTACTTTTCTTAATATTTATAAATGATCTTCCCAACACTATTGTTTCTTCGGTAAGATTGTTTGCTGATGATCTGATAATATATAGAGAAATTACAAGCATTGCCGATACTGTTATTTTGCAAAATGATTTAGTTAAAATACAAAACTGGTGCAGAGAGTCACACATGCAAATAAACACACAGAAAACTGTCCACATGCGCTTTACTAAAAAGTGTATGCCAGAAGCAGTATATTATCTATCCGGTTACCCATTGCAGACTGTTTCCGAGTACAAGTACTTGGGTGTATTTCTCACACCGTCCATATGTTGGCACAGGCACGTTGATTTCATTACAGCAAAGGCATGCAAAGTGTTAGGATTTCTACGGCGTAATACGAAACTCTTTCCCCAGCAGGCTCGTGATCTTCTGTACAAAAGCTATATTAGACCAATTTTAGAGTATGGATGCACCGTATGGGACCCTCCTACGCGTACCGACCGAGATAAACTTGAGAGAGTTCAGAATATAGCAGCACGGTATGTAATGGGCAACTATGAGAGAAACTTTAGCGTTACTACTGCAAAACAAACATTAAAATGGGACACTTTAGAAAAAAGAAGGCAGACATTACGCTTGAAACTTTTTCACAATATATTTTATGGCCAAATCGGAATAGACCGCAATAAATATATTCTACCGCCACATTATATATCCAGACGAACAGATCACGAGCTCAAGGTTAGGGAATACAGTTGTAGAACTAAGCTTTTCAAGAGCACTTTTTTCCCCAAAACCATTTTAGAATGGAATCGACTGCCTGCTGCCGTGGTTGGTATACTTAATAATGAACTTTTTGCAAATGCTCTTTGAAATTTTGTTCATTATTTTACAGTATATAGTTAATGTATAGTTTGCTATCATTACATAGTGCTTTATTATTTAGCTGTATGATGCCCTTTCTTGCCTTTTTTTGTATTGTATAGTATAGTGCTGTTTGTTGTATGCCATAAACTGTTTACATTGTTGTATGTAACCCCCCCACTGTAATGCCTAAATAAAGGCGCTGTGGGTATGAGAGTAAACGGCGATGAAATCGTCGCCGCGCTCCGGACGCTGTATGTGCGAGCGAAAGGGCGCGAGAGACGCGCGCTTTCACGGGGAGCGAACGCACGTCGGAGAGCAAACGCACGTTTTGCGCCGTGCTCCCTGAAGGGCTGCAGAATTAAGCGTCTCGTTCCTCCTTTACAATCACCATATATAGAGAGCAAACGCGACTTTTTCCGTCGCGCGAAAGGCCGTGGGGGGCGGGAGGAAGGGAGGGGAGGCGACGTTTAGCTGCGGCACCAAATGCGTATTTATATAAAAAACGTTTCGAAGAGAGAAGGTGGGTAAGATTTCCGACGCTGCTCTACGAGTGACCCATTCTGATCTAGTTGAAAATCTCCGAGCCGCCCCCAGAGGCACTGGCAACAGTCACCAACACCGCGCGCGTTCGGTGCGAACGCGGGCAAAATGCCGACGGCGTCGACAACAGTTCTGCGCGTTGTTGGTGCTGCTGCATGTCCAAGTTCATACAGCTGATAAAACTAATATCCTAACTCCGTATAGCTCTCTACTAATTTGCTATCGCAATTGATGCTTCGCCTTTCGGGTGAAACTGCGACCATTTTTTCTCCTCCATGGATCTCAAGAGTGGTTATTGGCAAATAGAGGTGGATGAGCGGGACCGTGAAAAGACAGCATTCGTTACCCCTGACGGCCTCTACGAATTTAAAGCACTCCTATTCGGCCTTTGTTCCGCGCCTACAACGTTCCAGCGAATTATGGACACTGTGCTCGCAGGATTGAAATGGCAGTCGTGCTTAGTGTATTTGGATGATGTGGTTGTACTTTCCGCAACATTTGACGAACATCTAGAGCGACTGAGACTACTAGTATTAGAAGCTATTCGCGCCGCAGACTTGACAATTAAGCCGGAAAGATGTCAATTCGGCTTCGATGAACTTCGGTTTCTCGGACACGTCATCAGTGCTGAAGGCGTTCGGCCAGGTCCGGAAAAGACAGCAGACACCCACAGACAAAAAGTCAGTGCGACGTTTTTTGGGTTTATGTGCATACTACAGAAGGTTTGTGGAAAACTTCTCAAAGATTGCTGAGCCCCTTACAATACTAACAAGAGAAGATGTACCTTTCATGTGGAAAAGCGAACAACAAGACGCCTTTGACGAGTTAAGGAAACGCCGGCAAGCTTCTCCAATTCTTGCCCATTTTGATGAGACAGCAGACACTGAAGTTCATACCGATGCGAGTAACGTCGGCCTCGGTGCCATACTAGTGCAGTGGAAGAACGGCCAGGAGAAAGTAATTGCTTATGCCAGCCGTAAGCTCTCGAAAGCAGGGGCAAACTACTCGGCAACCGAGAAAGAGTGTCTAGCAGTCATTTGGGAAATATGTAAATTTCGACCCTACCTTTATGGTAGACCATTCAGAGCAGTCAGTGATCACCACTCGCTTTGCTGGCTGGCGAATCTCAAGGATCCATTCGGACGACTAGCAAGATGGAGCCTTAAGCTGCAAGAGTACGATATTACTGTCGTATACCGATCCGGGAGGAAACACAGCGATGCCGACTGCTTGTCACACGCACCAGTGGAGACAACTGTGTCAGAAGATGATTTCCCATTCCTTGGCATTGTTCACGCGTCACAAATCGCTCAACAATAACGAGATAACCCGGAATTGCTACCACTTATACAGCGCCTGGAGGGACTCGACGTTCAACTCCCGCGTATTTTCTCTAGAGGGCTATCCTCGTTCTGTCTGCGAGGAAGTGTCCTCTACAGTAGAAACTTCGAGAACAGCGAGACAAAGTTTTACTTGTCGTACCCACAGCTATGCGAGAAGAAATTTTGCGTGCATGTCACAATGAACCCTCATCTGGACACATGGACGTGAGCCGTACATTCGCCAGGATTCGTCTGGAGTACTACTGGCCTAAGTTATTAGCATCCGTGAAGCACCATGTCAAGACTTGTCGCGAGTGTCAAAGGCGCAAGACTCCGTCCGTAAAACCGGCAGGCCTCCTCCAGCCAACA
This sequence comes from Dermacentor silvarum, assembly GCF_013339745.2. Taxonomy (NCBI): domain Eukaryota; kingdom Metazoa; phylum Arthropoda; class Arachnida; order Ixodida; family Ixodidae; genus Dermacentor; species Dermacentor silvarum. The sequence continues at coordinate 21,489,749 of NC_051159.1, forward strand.
GAGCCACCAAAAGCCCCATTCCTACAAGTCGGTATGGACCTCATTGGACCCTTCCCAACATCATCTTTAGGCAAAAAGTGGATATATAGTTGTGGCCGGGGACTATCTGACCCGTTACGCAGAAACTGATTCCCTGTACAGTGCAACGGCTGTCGAAGTTGCAAAATTATTTGTCAACAATATCGTGCTCAGGCATGGCGCTCCCACAGTTGTTATTACCGATCGTGGAACAGCCTTTACTGCGGACCTAATGAAATGCTTGTTGCAAATGACACATACTGATCACAGGAGAACTACGGCGTACCACACTCAGACAAATGGTTTAACTGAACGCCTCAACAGAACACTGGCTGACATGCTTTCGATGTATGTCGATGTGGAACATAGGCTGTGAGACGAAATTTTGCCGTACATCACCTTCGCATATAATACGGCCGTTCAAGAAACAACACGAGTTGCCCCATTTGAACTTGTTTTGGGCCGAGCAGTAACCACAACTCTGGATGCTATGTTGCCGTTAGACCAAGAAAACAATAAGTCATCTGACCTAGATGATTTCTTGCAAAGAGCCGAGGAGGCACGACAGATGGCAAGGTACCGAATACGACGCCAACAACGCATACCGGTACAAACAGTGACGTAGTGATGCGCATTATCAGCCCGGTGACAAGGTGGACCCCAGTGCGACACCGTGGACTGTCGGAAAATCTTCTCTGCCGTTACTTCGGCCCTTACGAAATACTTCGTCGTATAAGCGACGTCCGCTGGACACGAGAGCTCAAGACGGTGCAACCCCACGGAAGTTGTACATATCGTCCGCATGAAACCCTACTACGAGAGATGATGGAAAAAAAGTGAGAGCTCACAGGAACCACTACTTTCTCTCACGCATCGGGCCGATGCGTTAAGGAGGGGGATAGTGCCGCGACAACTTGGCCACATTCAAGTTGCGCGCCCTTCGTATTGGACAGTGTGCACGCCGTACCATGGTGTTGTTCGGCAACCACAGGCAGCGGTCTACGTGGCACCCGGTTGGACCTGGCTCGCATGCGCCACGCGCACGAGGCAGCACTCGAGAAGAAAGAAGAAGACGGTTGGACGCCAGTTTTAGAACGCGACTGCCGGCCATTCTTCACGACCTCAGTGACATTTAGTCGTGGGCACAGGTTCGCCCTTAATAAATATCGTTGTTTTGTTATGATGATGATGATGATTGTTGGAGTTTTTTGGCGCAAGGGCCAGATGTGGCCAAAGAGCGCCAAGGCGATGATAATGACTTGTCAGTGGTACATGAATGGCGAATTAGAAGGTGTGGATAAAACAGATGTGGCATGGCTGTAAAGAGGCCTAAAATAGTCGCCGTAAAATGCGCAAAATCTATAGGTACTAAGAATATGGCAATGACTAATGAAGTGTGCTATGGATACGAGGGGTGCATTGTGAAAGATTGATGATATACTAAAATATGTCAGAGGCTAAAATTTTCAAAAACACTAATGCCTTAACCGAGCCCTTGAGATGTAAGGGCCTGGAGGCATGTGCTATACTGAGCTATTATCACAGTGGCATCCTCTGGAGAGAGGATGCGCTACGTATTTCTTGGGCTGATAACATGCAAGACAACATCATTCAAAAAAGCGAGGACTGCTTTGGTAATAAAAAGCGGTTCTTTACCAAGAAACATAGCGGGATGGAGAGGGATACAACAGCGGTATGCCAGAGGAAAATATTTCTTTCTCTCTCTCTCGGCTTCCCTACACTCCAGGAGGACGTGAAGAACGGTGAGCCTCTCGCCACATCTACCACAGGTTGGAGGATCATTACCATTCAATAGAAAATTGTGGGTACCATATGTGTGTCCTATTCTGAGGCGACAGAATAGGACATCAGATCGCCGGTGTTTTTGATGCAGAGGGCCGGAAACCTAACTGTGGCTTAATCAAGTGAAGCTTATTATTTGTTTGCGCATCCCACAAGCGTTGCCAGTGGCTTCGCAGTTTCTTGCGCAAGAAAGGTTTCAAATCTGTTACAGGGACAGCAGCGGTAGGATTAATAGCGTGCGATGTTATTGATGTGGCCATTTGGTCGGCAAGAACATTACCCTCGATGTCTCTATGCCCAGGCACCCAGCATATTACGATTTGTTGTTTAGATGCATAAACAGAGCAGATCAGTGAGTAGAGGTTGATAATTACAGGGTGTTTATGTTTTTGCGGCATCCTTAACGCTTTAACAACGCTTAAAGAGTCGGTAAATATTACAGCCTTTTGGAGTTTCAATCTATCAATGTGTTTCACCGCCGATAGTACTGCATAGGCCTCTGCCGTAAAGATGCTTGTGTGGGGATAAAGTACATCGGATTCCGAGAAGGACGGACCAACTGCCGCGTAGGAAACGCCAGCATGTGACTTTGATGCGTCTGTGTAAAATTGAGGGCAAGAGTATTTCGATTTTAGTTCTAAAAAGTGCATTTGAATGTGTGCATCTGGCGCACGTTTTGTGACTTCAATAAACGATGTGTCACATTCAACGAGCTGCCACTGCCACGGCGGTAGCAGCTTCGCTGGAGGCATTAGGCAATGTTCAAGTAGTGCAGCACCCATTTCTTCACTGAGCTTTCTCACGCGTAGCGAGAAGGGCTGCTTCGCTGTTGGTCGGTTATTAAATAGTGTGGCACATCTGGTATCGTTAATGGTAAATAGGTAGGATGTGTACGGTTTGAATTTATTTTAAGGAAATATCTAAAGCTGGCACAAGTCCTCTGAAGGTGGAGCGACCACACGTTTGCTTCCACATAAAGGCTTTGTACGGGGCTTGTCCTGAAGGCCCCAGTCGCGAGGCGGATTCCTAAATGGTGAACAGGATCCAACATTTTTAAAGCACTGGGTGCAGCAGACTGATAGACTATCGCGCCGTAGTCAAGTCGTGAGCCGACAAGGCACCTATACAAGTTTAAAATGCATTTCCTGTCACTGCCCCTTGTTGTACGCGACAGCTGCTTCAATAAGTTCATTGTTTTCAGGCACTTAACCTTCAAGTATTTGATGTGCGGAACGAATGTGAGTTTCGAGTCCAATATGATGCCGAGAAACTTGTGCTTTTTGCTTACAGGTAGTGTGGTACCAGACAGCTCAATAGCAGGGTCTGGTACTATTCCTCTCTTATTAGTGAAAAGGATGCATGTGCTTTTCTGTGGGCTCAACCTAAAACCGTTTTCATCAGCCCATTTAGCCACTTTATTTAAGCCATGCTGGACATGTCGTTCGCAGACAGCAAAGTTGCACGATTTAAAACCAATCTGGACATCATCTACATATACAGAGTAGAACATCGTTCGTGGAATAGCCGTGCGTAGAGAATTCATTTTCACAATAAACAGTGTACAGCTAAGCACACCGCCTTGCGGGACACCAGTTTCCTGGGTGAAAGACCTCGACAAGGCATGGCCCACCCTTACACGAAAAGTACGGTTAGAAAGGTAGCTTTGGATAGTACTCAACATGTTGCCGCGGACACCCATAGCGGAAAGGTCTCGGATAATACCGAAGCGCCATGTGGTGTCATACGCGTTCTCTAAATCAACAAATACGGAGAGAAAAAAACTGTTTGTGTATAAAGGCATCCCTTATGATTGCCTCGATGCGGACAAGGTGGTCTGTAGTCGACCTACCTTCTCGGAAGCCACATTGGTAAGGATATAGTATTCCGTTGCTTTCTAGGGCACAGATTAGGCGCCGGTTAATCATCTTTTCGAAGAGCTTGCACAGACAGCTTGTCAAAGCAATGGGTCTGTAGCTACTAGGTAAGGACGGGTCCTTGCCCTGTTTAAGTATGGGGATTACTATAGCTTCTTTCCAAGAAGATGGAATGGAACCAGCAGCCCACATGACATTAAAAAGAGAGAGGAGTGTCTTTTGTGTTTGAGGGTGTAGGTGCTTGATCATTTCATACATGATACGGTCAGCACCTGGTTCCGAACCGTTGCAACAAGCAAGAGAAGCTTTAAGTTCAGCTAAACTGAACGGGCAGTTGTAATGTTCATTTCGGGCACATTTCCGATCGAGGGGCTGTCGCTCTGCGCGCTCTTTGAACCTAAGGAATGTTTGTGTGTAATGAGATGCATTGGAGACATATTCAATGTATTCGCCCAGACAATCTGCCTCATCCTCCAGGCAATCTCCTTGGATATTGACTAAGGGCGGCGGGTTCGTCTCACGGCCCTTTAATTTATTAACCCTATTCCATACTTTTGCCTCATCTGTGTAAGAGTTTATACCAGAAATGTACCTCTCCCAACTCTCTCTCTCTTTGCACGTCTACGTGTCCTTCCGCCTTGCGATTTAACCTGTTTAAAATTAATAAGGTTTTTGGCAGTAGGAGAATCGCGAAGCAATCCCCATGCTTTGTTTTGATTTTTGCGCGCTTTACGGCATTCTTCGTTCCACCAAGGAATGCGGCGCTTCTTAGTCAGTCCGTTAGCTTGTGTAATACCTTTCCTAGCAGCATCAATAATACAACCTGTTAGATATGTTACGGCGTCGTCTACGTTAAGAGCAACAATGTCACCACGGCCTAGGTGTGTCAGCTCTCGGAACAGTTCCCAGTTGGCCGAGTCTACGCTCCATCGAGGTGATCGTGGCAAGCATCCATCTCGTTTCGTTGAGTTTAACATAATTAGGAAGTGGTCGCTTCCATAGGGGTTCCTGAGGACGGACCACTCCAGGTATAGCATTAGTGTGCTCGACACTATGCTTAAGTCTATGAACGAGTATGTGTTGTGTGTAATGCTGTAGTATGTAGGTTCTTTCTTGTTCAATAAACATTCACCTGAAGAAAACAGAAAATTTTCTATAAGGCGCCCTCGCGCATCGCAACGAGAGTCGCCCCACAGGGGGCTATGAGCATTAAGATCACCTACGACTATGTATGGCGGAGGAAGTTCATCGATGAAGCTCCGAAATTCTGTTCTGGAAAGCTGATGGGAAGGGGGAATGTAGATGGAGCTAATTGTGACTAGTTTACCAAACAACACGGCTCGGACAGCAACTGCCTCAAGGGACGTTCGGAGGCTTAATTGCTGACATGCAACGTCCTTAGCGACCATTACGGCCACACCCCCTGACGAGGCGAAAGCGTCGTCGCAGTCTTTGCGGAAAGTGACATATTGCCTTAAAAAGTTAGTCTGTGTTAATTTTAGGTGTGTTTCTTGTACACACATCACCTTTGGACTGAATTTGCGGAGGAGTTCTTTAACATCGTCAAGATTACGTAGAAGTCCTCTCACGTTCCATTGTAATACTTGGGTATCCATAATGGAAAATAAGTTAGTGATGTGTGTACAGAAAGATAGAAACGAGACCTTTCCAGGCCCCGTGATGCGTGGTTTTCCTTTCTTCCCGGTGCGCTCCAGGGAGTTGCACCGTTCTTTGGGCGTCTGAGACGCCGGTGGTCTGCTTGTGTCCATCATCTCGTCTGAGGCGGTGGATAGTGCCCGCTGAGCGGACGCGTTCGCGGGGGTTTCGGGCATATCTGCACGGGTAGTGGCCCTGGGTCCAGCAGGTCCGCGGGTCTGCTGGCCCTCCTTGGCAGGGGGCGGAACAGCGCTGGCTGCTCCAGCGGGGGGGGGGGGGGGGGGGCTGATGGCGTGACCGCCGTCACACTTTGTGTGACTTGGGCAGCCGCCGAAAGATGTGGCGCTGCCCCCCGGCGCGCCACATCGGAGTATGAAGGACTGGACTGGTTATGGAGATAGAAACGCCTACGTGCCTCTGGGAAAGATAGGTTCAGTTTGACTTTCAGTTCTATAATTTGTTTCTCTTTTTTCCACGAGGGGCACGATCGCGAGTAGGCGGGGTGATCTCCTTCACAGTTGGCACAGCGGGTTGCTGAAGTGCAGATGTCAGAAGCGTGTTCATTTGAACTACACTTAGCACAAGTAGCGCGCCCTCGGCAGTTTTGCGACCCATGCCCAAAACGCTGACACTTGAAGCATCGACGCGGATTTGGGATGTACACGAAGCTTGCAGTAGCCGGTTTCGATTGATTCTGGTAGATTGCTAGTTCCGAAAGTAATGATAATATGCTTCGTAGGTATTTGCTTGTCATCTCGCCTTAGTGTTATCCTCTGCACCTTGACTACGTTCTGGTCTTGCCATCCTTCAAGTAGTTCGCTTTCACTTAGTTCAAGGAGATCGTCCTCCGAGACGACATCGCGCACTGTGTTCATCGACCTGTGGGGGCCCACAGACACGGGGATGTTTCCAAACGCCACAAGTTTCGAAAGCTTGTCGTACTGTGGTTTGTCGCGAAGTTCTAGAAGAAGATCGCCGCTTCCCATCTTCGTTACTTTATAACCTGGGCCTATTGCTTCAGTGAGACATTTGGCTACAACAAATGGCGAGATCATTCGGACTGTCCTAGTTTCGTGCTGGCTGTGTATGACGTGATACTTCGGGAAAGACTGCTGGGGTTTCAAAAAGAAATTAAAACTTTCATCGGTGCGCCCCCTTTTCAGGGAGCGATCAGGTAGTGTGGGAAAAGCATTTGCCATGTAAAAATGGAAAATTCGGCGGCGATGGTAGCCACCCACCACCGAGCCCAACAAGGGGACGCTACAAGTTTAGAATACTTGCAGACGCCATCCATGCATCGCCGCTATAACCTAATATAAAATACCCAAGGTTGGATAGCTACACCAGGTTAACCCTTGCCGCCTGGAAATTTGGAAGTGAGAAGAAGTGACTAGAAGACAGGACAGTTGGAAAAGTGAGAGAGAAAGACAAAAGATTGGAGAGGGGGACAGGAAAAGCTGACTACCGATTTTCTCCAGGTGGGTCAGTCAGGAGGTGCCGTCTACGTGAAGCAGAGGCCGAAGAGGTGTGTTGCCTCCGCCGGGGGGCCTTAGAGGTCCGAACACCCGGCATCGGCTTAACCCCCAAGATCCCCCTTTCCCCAGACACAGCTAAGCCGCGCACGGTTCCACGCAGGTGGGTCCAATCCCCATGTGCTCGGGTCCGTGGTGTCGTCGTTGTTTTGTTAACCTGTGTTCCTCAACATCGTTACAATATTAACTTATGGCCCGTGTTGAACTTACAAATTGTAGCCATGGAATTCGCAAGGCGGATGCACTAGGAACTAATTCTCAGCATGGCACCAGTTTCGAGATATTAATTCCCGAACATTGCGGAGCATCCCGAACATTACGAACATTGCGGAACATCCCGAACATTCCGAACACTGGAACATTGGCGTTCCAGTTACTTTTGTGCTTACCCGCCGTGGTTGTTTAGTGGCTATGGTGTTGGACTGCTAAGCATGAGTTCACAGGATCGAATCACGGCCACGGCGGCTGCATTTAGATAGGGCGAAATGCTAGAACACCCGTATACTTAGATTTAGGTGCAAACCCCCGGTGTTCTAAATTATCCAGAGTCCTCCACTACGGCGTGCCTCATGATCAGATCGTGGTTTCGGCACGTAAAATCCCATAATTTGTTCTTTTCATACTTTTGTGCTTTGATGCATAAAACGACGTTTTGTTGAGAAAGTGACTGGCACGCCAATGTTAGAGAATTAAAATCTCGACACTGGTGTCAGCCTGAGATTTAGTTCAAAGTGGATCCGCACTCCACGGCTAGAATTTGTAAATTGCAACATGGGCCATAAAGTAATTAGCTAAAAACCTAATTGGTTAATTTCGTTAATTAGTCAATTATGCATTTCAATTTTTGTGCAAGTAATGCCCGCCTCTTCAAGTAGAAGAGCTCATGAACTGGAATTGTACTATCTGCCACAGGCCACCTTTAAAAATTTTGGAAACTGTTCGCTGAAACACCTCGTATAAAGAAGTCTAGAAGTCATGCGCAGCAGCGCTTATGTTCGGACTCAAATTACTAAAAAATTACAAAGAGTGCAGTTTGGCCGGGAAGGTGAAGCAGTATTAGTGACAGCGAAGTAGCAGACAATTACACGAAGGAAGATTCGTATCATGTAAATCCGTGTAAGGATCGCACCCGTGTAAGGGCCGCACCCATAACTTGACAGCCAATATTAAAAAAAGAAGACATCCAACCAAGAAGCAATAGCGTTCCGTGCGCTGATTCTGATCGGGCTCAACAGCGAATTGTCGCGCGCAGCGTACTTTCGCGCGTCGCTACTGGATGTCGAGAGGAGGCGAAAACGGAGGTTTACGGCGGATGTCATACTCGTAGTTGGAAAAATGAGGTCAAATAGCCCGGTTCCATAAAAGGCTCGTCAAAATCGCGACAGAAAAGTGTAGCCCTTACACGAGTCTATACGTTAGTTATAGTGGCCATATAAATTGTAGTAAACATTCACCTAAAATTAAAATAGTAAGCATAGTGGACAAAGTAAGCACGGACCATGTAAACCTGTAAATACGTCACTGGATGATCTCGAGCACTCGCTTTCACAGCGCAAGCAGTGTGAAGAACGCTGGCAGCGGAGGCGAACGGTTCGTACAGCCGTGGGATTCACCGCAACTCCGAAAATTAGATTCATCATCATTATCTGCCTATTTTTATGTCCACTACTGACGGCCTCTGCATGTCAGTGACCTGCGATGACCTCTGTCTCTTAACTCTGCTACACTAGGGGCGCGGAAAGACAGCCCGGCAAGGAAGACAGCGCGCATGAAGTTAGCAGCCATCCCTGGTCGCCCTTTATCATTGCACCCACCAATGATTACCAACAATTAGATAGGGCATGCGGGCACCATAAGCGTCAGCAACGCGCAGTCATTCACAGCTATGGCAGGGCTAGAGGAGAAGACGCGTGCTCTCCTTCCCATTCGCGTTTGATTACGTGACCTAAGACTAACCCGAATATTGAGCGCGTGGGAAGATAATGCCCATAAAGCCGCCATCCCTGTTGGCTCACTGTAACGTGCTTTTTCCCGCAGCCACAGGGTATGGGTCGCTCATGCATATGGCTTTTGGATTTAATGCGGAACATCACGGCGACGACAACAGCGAAAATTTGCCTGAAGTGTCGACATAATTGCTTTCGCCATAAAGCTAGAAATAGAAAATTGTTGGCAAAGGGTATATATATATATATATATATATATATATATATATATATATATATATAAATGGGTAGGTTTCGGACAGCTGGTCGGGCCTCGCCCCCCCCCCCCCCCCCCCCCCCGCAAAAAATGAAAACTTTCCGCCTATGCCCCAGGTGGTCAAAATTTGCGGCGCCCTCCACTACGACGCCTCTCATAATCATATCGTGGTTTTGGTACGTTAAACCCCATCAATTATTATTAACATAACATTTTGCACTTGTGGCACAGCACGTGATAGCCATAACTGTTTTCTGGCACTCCATGCCGACATAACATTTTGCACTTGTGACCAGAACATGATAACCATTACTCGTTGCTGGAACTCTATGTCAACATAACATTTTCGCACTTGTGGCACAGAACGTGATAGCCGTAACTGGTTGCTGGCATTGCTTGCCATAAGAACCATTTATAATAAACAAATCAAAATAGGTAAGAGCAGGAACACATTGATAACGAAGAATGAGACGGTAGAATACCTTAGGAAATGAGTAAATGAAAAACAAAACAATAACAAGAAGCAGTATCACACTTTCAGGTCCCATTGAGGCAGCAATGAAACAAGGCATCAAGCACTATTGGCATGAGGTCACACAGAAAAATGAACACAATTTTGAACACTTCAATCCTGAGCTAAGTGTGATTCTCGCTGATGCAGCCTATAATGTAAAAGTTCACGGCGTGATATATCATCACATCACAGCCGTCGTGACAGTACAGTGACAGTACAGTACACGGCCGCTGACACAAAAAGCACAGGTTTGAGCCTGTCACATTTCGATGGATCAGAAATGCCAGACGCCCGTGTACTTATGTTTCGGTGCATGTTAAACAACACCGGGTGGTGAAAACTTGTGCAACCCTCTAGCACGGCATGTCGCATAATCACATCGTCGTTTTGGCACACAATATCCCGACAATTATTATCACATCACGGTAACGTAACCAGAACATACACGAAGTGCGACGAAACATACAGAGATCAGCAGATTAAATTAAAATAAAGTCAATAAGCAATAAAAGTGTACATAAATAGCAGTGACTGATGGACCTCAAAAGCAATATCACAGTTTATGGTTAGGCACGCGTGTAATCCTTTGGTTGAAGCTTTGAAAAAGCACACATGGAGTTTCTCATGGCAGTTGATCAATTGAGCTCATGTCAGAGCTGCTCGACTCATGAGAAGTACTCGAATCTGTGCGCAAAGAAATTATCAGACTCTCTTTGGCTGTCTATAATGCCACCCCGCTCCCATGCCTCAAGCCTTATCACGTGAGTGCAGTTCTGCGGGGTCGCACCTGCGATTCCTTCCAGCAGCAGCTTCTCGACTGAATCGATCTTGAAGTCAGTGTTCTTTGAATCAACATAGCCTGGCTCCACACGAGCTCTACTGGATTGAGCTCGCAGTGATAAGGAGGCAAGCGCACAACCTCATGACCGGCAGCGCTGGCAAGTTTGTCAATCTGGTAAGCAAGGAACATGTGCTTATTCTGCTTAACGAGCTGCAACAGTTCGCTCTTCAGTTAGTCATCCGAAAAAGGGATACTCTTCGATATCAAGCAGCACTGGATGTCGGCTTTTCTTGATGATGAACTTGACACCTTTTCAACTTGAGCACTGTGATAAGACGCATTATCCATCACAATCACACTGCGTGGCTTGATGTTCGGTAGCAACTATTCAACAAACCATTTTTGAAAACGTGCAGCATCTATTTCTGTGTGGTATTCACCGGCGCCCTTCTTGGCACGAAAAGCTAGGGCGGTTCCATCAACAAAGTCTTCCGCACTGCCAGCATGCAAAACAATTAGGCGTCCTCCTTTATCGCTCGGTGCACGGAGACCTCTTGAGAGGCCTTGACGAAATGCGTCTTGCCGGGAAATCACTTTGGGGTCTGTCCATACGGTCTCCTTAGTGTGGTCAGCGTTTACCCAGGTCTCATCAAGATAGTATATGGTCCTGTAAAAGAAAAGAAATCAGTCGTATAGTTAAGAGCGTACTTTTTACTGGCAACAGCCCATTAATAAACCAGCGGCCTTGATTCAAGGTTATGCCTCTGTTACAGCGCGAAGAATCCACTGACAAAACCCATGTGAATACATATAACAAAGATGAGCTGGCAAAACGTCCCCTGAGAAAGACTGAAGCTAATGTTTAGAAAACTTGTTTCAGGATGCTCATAAAAGCTAATGCAACCACATCACCAATTATGTGCACAGCATATTCGCTGCATAAAATTACCTATTCTTTTCTTCAAGCCATTTAGATTCCTTGCTCCTACGCGGAAAAAAGGCAGTAAATCTTCCCAAACAATGCGACGGGAAATTCTGAAATAGCGAAACGCTCAGTTACATCTTCGGCCCAGATCATGGCATCCTCGGATGATACTATTATCCACCGCACACATGAACAACTACGTTGTTTACTGGGGAATTTCGCTGCGACTTAAGTTAGAATTATGTAAGGCTTTCAATCACTCGCGTCAACAGCAGACGTTTGGCGATCACTGATGCAAAGCATAGCTCTCGTTTTCGCTCACCATTAGGTACGCACGCATGCTCACCATTCGCGTTTACACATTTACCAACAAGCACGCGCAGCGAAAGTTTGCAGAAATTAAAAGAATGCAAGAACATACCGCTGCTGCCTCCGCATTTCTCGGATTGTTCGGAGGTACTTTCGACGCCAAGCAACGATGTCGTCTCTTTCGAGCAATGCGGAATTCTTTTTTCTCTTTCGGAAGACGAACCCCAAGTCGTTCAGCATTCGTTGCATCGGGCGAGTGTTGATCGTTGGCATGTCTATGTTAGGGTCGCTGATCACGTCGTTGCGTAGCTTCTCGGACGTAGGCAGTTCATTTCGCATGAAATAGCTGTGCACTTTGCGCCGCAATGCTGCCAACGCAAACGTGTCGTCGCGCAGCAGGCTCGTCTTGGCGGTCATGCGCTTCCCAGCTTCGCCCGAGACCGAGAAATCCAGTTTCTTACGCTTTGGAGAGGAGAGTGGGGCTCGCAGAGCTTCAGCCTTAATTCGAGTTACCGTTCGCATACTCACTCCGGTGAGCTCGGCGACAGTCCGGCACACAGAGTTCGTCGACAGCTCGGGCTGACGGCGCCTTACTACAGCGTAGACATTGCAGATAACCTGCTTGGTTTGTTTGGAGACCCACTTCTTGTCACACTTAGAGTATAGCCTCCTCGGAGAACGAAAAGGAGAGTTTGCGGCCGCACACGGTACCGCCGGCACCGGGGACGCCATGTTCACTGCGAGAGCAACCGGTGCGGAAAACGTGGTGCCGTCCAAGAAATAAAAAAGAAAAAAAAGGCGCACGATAACTTTTTTTCCATGAACACCATACTTCTATATATAATAAAGAAAGTTTTATTTATTCAGGCCAAGTAGCTCTTAGACAATAAAATAGGTACTATTTCCTGGCGCGCTCGCATGTAGGCACTTCGGCTCTGTAGCTTGCACAGTGCTGTCAAGGAAAGCTGTCGCCGAGAATAGCTGACGTGTATTCCTCTCGGCAACAGGAATCTCCCAAGAGCCTCGCGCGGGCCGCTCGTGACATGAGCCAGGCGTGAGGTTTTTTTTAGGCCATGACCCGACCCTAGACAGCCGCCGTTCTCCTCATCCTCTTCGACGTTGATGCTGCCCCCATGGTGAAAATTTGGTAGTATTCGACCGGACGGCGAAGGTTAAAGGTTTGTCGTATATCTTAATGTGGAACTCTCGACCCCCCACGAAGGTTCTGAAGTAACGTACAGCCATTTATGTTCCGAGGAGTTCTCTTCCGAATGTGCTGTAGCGGATGTTTCCGTGGCTGAGAGCTTCCGAGAAAAGAAGGCAAGGGGCTGCCAGACATCATCCGCGAATTGTTGTAGCACCGCTCCAACAGCAGCATCGGACGCATCGGTCCCGAGACAAAGTGCCTTGTCTCGGATGGACGAGAACGGTTGCCTGAGACAGCTTGGTCTTAATGGTATCAAAAGCGGTTAGTGCTCCTGGGGACCAGATGAGTTCAGTTCTTTTGGATTTGCTGCCTTAGAGCATGTCCGTTAGGGGCCGCAGAAAAGCGGCGTAGTTAGGCATGAAGCGGTTGTAGGAATTCACGAGGCCAAGAAACTCGCGCAATTTGCGCATGGAAGATGGCTGAGGAAAATCTTATATGGCCTGGAATTTTAACGGCAAAGGACGGATGCCATCCTTGTCGACTGGGTGACAGATGAAGTCCAAATCAGGCGCGCCGAATTCACACTTCGTCCTATTGATGATAAGGCCGTATTCAGCGAGGCGATGAAAGAGTTGGCCCAGATGTTGGACGTGTTGTTCTGCGTCGCGACTAAATACACGCAAATCGTCGATGTACCCGAAACAGAAAGGCAATCATCTTGTCACTGTGTCGATGAATCGTTGAGAGAGAAAGAGAGAAACGAGAAGGGAAAGGTAGGTAGGTTAACCAAGGACGTGCCCGGTTGGCTACTTAAAGGGAAACTGAGACATCCACCCAAATGTAGCAATTTGCTACAATGGAAACCCAACCGGGTTCCTCGAAAGAAAGCCTCGCAGTTGAAGAAAAATTCGTCCTGGTCCGGGACTCGAACCCGGGACCACCGCCTTTCCGGGGCAGCCGCTCTGCCATCTGAGCTAACCAGGCGGCTAGCAGATGGCAGGGCGAAGTTGAATTTGTCGACAACTCGAAGCAAAGGCAAGTATATGACGTAATAGTTCAGCGGAAATCCGCTAGGTGGAGATAAGTAATTAAAGGGAAACTGAGACATCCACCCAAATGTAGCAATTTGCTACAAAATGGAAACCCAACCGGGTTCCTCGAAAGAAAGCCTCGCAGTTGAAGAAAAATTCGTACTGGAAAAATTCGTCCTGGAGAGGGAAGGTTGAAGAATAGATAAGGAAAAGTTTCTGTAGCATTGGGGAGGCCGAAGGGCATGCGCATGTGCTCAAAGAGTCCAGATGTAGTGATTATGCCTGTCTTGGGAATATCCGCTGGTTCCACCGGAATTTCATGGTAAGCCTTCACCAGGTATGGTATGGAGAACTTTATTGAGTCCTGAAAGTTAACCCTGGGTTGACGCGGGCCGCTCCCACGTTGGGACTGTCAGGCCGAGCCCTTCAGCCACATCGCGGGCCTTCTGGACTGCCCGTAATTGGTCAGAGAGTGATTCACTTCGTAGCATTTGCCGCCACCATTCTTGTTCCTTGTCACAGTCTGCGAAGACCGCGGGGCACTGCCAAAGCATATGGTCAAGAGTAATGATGCCATTGCACTTATTACAATTGGTTTGAATTTCCCTCTCCAGATAGATCCTGTTAATAAAATATGGACTTGGGTATGTCCATGTCTGTAGCAAACGTAATGTGACCGCTTGGGCTCTGCAAAGCTTACCGTGTGGCAATGGGTATTCCCGTCTGCTTAAATAATAATGTTTCGTGATTTCATTATATGTTAATAATCGATCCCTGTGTTCCCCATGTGAAGTGTAAGCTACTCGGTCTTGAAGAGCACGGCTAGAAAGTCCTCGTGTGGCTTCATTTGCCACCTCATTGAGGTTTCTCCGAGTTCCGTCCACCACCCCCAGATGTGCAGGAAACCAGCGAATTTCGATCCTCTCACTGTTGACCTTGTCTAGTAACTTGGTTGCTATCCGTGTCACATATCCGTTAGTAAAGTTGCGTATGGCTGTTCTAGAGTCACTGCAAATATGTGTCCACCGATTTGCCCGGATGGCTAAGGCGATGGCTACTTGTTCTGCTACTGTTGGGTCCTTTGTATAGACGGTGATGGCATCCCGTATGTTACCTTGAGTGTCTACAACAACGGAGGTATACGCATCCTTATTTTTAACCCAGGCAGCGTCAACGAACACCGCCTGCTGCTTATGTTGATCTATGTCTTGAAGGAGTGCCTTGGCTCTTGCCTTCCGTCTCTCGAGGTTATGTGTCGGGTGCATGTTCCTAGGGAACGGGGTCGTCTTAATTTTTTCTCGTAGTCCCGCTTGCAATTCTGTTAATAATTCTCCTTTGTTGGTTTGGTTGTTACTTTCTACGCCTATTTCTTCAAGTAGCGCCCTTCCAGGTCGTGTCCTCATTAGTCTCTCTTGGTGGGCCACCTGTTGAGCCTCAGCTATCTCTTCTAGTGTGTTATGCAGCCCTAGGCGCAATAATCTATCATTGGCAGTGCTGATGGGAAGTCCTAGTGTAGTCTTTATAAGTCGTCTGATTAAAGCGTTTAGCTTGTTCTTATCAGCCTGTGTCCATTGTAGCATGCCTGCCACGTACGAGAAGTGGCAAAATGCGAATGCATGTACCAATCTTATGGCACTGTCTTCTCCTAGCCCCTTATGCTTATTTGTAATTCTACGCAGAAGTCTAATGACTTCTTCAGACTTCTTAGAGATATGTTGTATCATCCTGCGATTAGATCCATTCGCTTCCAGGAGAAGGCCTAGCACCCTAATAGTTTCCACCTGCCTGATTGGCTCTCCATTCTTGGCGTATATGTCAATGCGGGGTTCTTCCTCTGGGATATATCCGTTCGGCTTGCGGCCACGCTTACTGCTCCGTAGTACCAATAGTTCTGATTTTTTAGCAGAGCAGTTCAGTCCCATACCCTCAAGTATTGTTTCCACCACATAAATGCTTTCCTGTAGTTTGGTCTCTGTCCCATATTACCTTCAGCACTACAGATTGTTACATCATCTGCATATATTGCAAAGTGGATACCTTCAATCTGCGCGAGACCTCGAGCCACTTTTGACATTGCCAAATTAAATAACATGGGAGATAGGACAGACCCTTGTGGTGTCCCACGATTCCCAAGTTCCAGGGTTGTCGATTGGAGTTCTCCTAACCTGAGACAAGCAGAACGGCAACCGAGAAAGGCTTTGACTATATTGTGCAATCGCTTACCCAATCCCATCTCCGAGAGGATATCCAATATGGCCTTGTGTTTGATGCGATCAAAGGCTTTCTCTACATCTAGGCCTAGGAGAGCTCTCGTACGTAGCGGGCTAGCAAGAATAAGGTGATGTTTGATTAAAAGCATTGCATCTTGAGTCGAAAGTCCAGGACGGAAACCGATCAGGTTATGCGGAAGAACATTTCTGTTCTCTACATACTTAGTCAGTCTATTAAGTATGACATGCTCCATGGTTTTTTTTTGCCCAGACATGATGTTAACGATATGGGTCTTAGGTTATCTAGATTGAGTTGCTTGCCTGGTTTGGGAATAAGAATTGTGTTAGCAATTCACCATTCCTTCGGATAATCACCGTTTTTCCAGAGTTCATTGAAATACTCAGTTAAATACGTTATAGAATGATCGTCCAGATTTTTCAAAAGCCTATTGGAAATGCCACCTGGACCGGCAGCGAATCTACTGTTGAGGTCGTACAGGGCTGCGCGAACTTCGCTTTCTGTGAACTCTTGATCCATAAGCTCACAGTCTTCCCCTGTATATTCAGGCTGGTCTGTACTCTCATTGCTATCCTTAAGTGGTAAATACATAGCTGCGAGCCGATCAAGAATGGCCTCGTCCGTTGTGTCCTGACTCTCACGATGGACGAGTCGTGCTACTGCTGTTCTCCTATTAGATTTCGTGTCGTTCTCATGAAGCAAATGTCTAAGTAAGTTCCAATTTCCACCTCGTTTAATTCGACCATCTATGGTATTACCAAGCTCATCCCATTGTTGTTGCTGTAAATATCTGGAGTGTTCCTCAATCTCCCTATTCAACAATGCTATACGCTTCCTGAGTCTCCTGTTCAGCCGTTGCGTTTTCAATCTTTTTAACATAGATTGTTTGGCTTCAATCAAGTGCGCCAGCCTACTGTCCATGATTTCGATATCCTCCTCAGTAGTAATAGCCTTCATTGCCGCCTCGATCTTGGAGAATTCGTTCCTCCATGCAGTGGTGCAGAGAATTCTGCAATGTGCGGAATTGAGTAATGGTCCGGAACAATAGCGTTGTTGAGCATACGGTAGTCTCCGCATGGCCGCCAGTCTCCAGACGACGCCTTTGGCACCGTGTGCAGTGGAGAAGCGTAAGAGTTGCGATCCCCGAGCTCTTCAGTTTGGAGAAGCTGCTGCAGCCGTCGCCGTTCCGACATTGCCGTGCATTTGACGAATTCGTTCGTAAGCATGTCGAAAGGGTCTGTCGCCGGGGGTTGAATGATCAGGCCGTGAAGCTCGGTGGCAACGTCGGGAGGCAGCGAGGATACGAGAGGGTTAAATTTTTGAGTCTGCGACGTGACTCGCGCTATAGCGAACTGGCTGTTTACTTGAGCGATCCAAAGTCGGCTGCCCAGTAGTGGGGTAACCTCAGCGAACTTGCGGCCACGTCGCGCTCATGGTCATCCGTGGCGGTGACTCCTTGCTGATCATTGGAAGAGTTGCGGTTGTTGTCAGTCATGTCTGCTGTCCGTGGTCATCAATCTTGTGGCGTGCAAAATCAGTGATGACGAAGAGCCACGATAAACAGGAGTATATTTTTTGCTATATGGACACTCAGGCAAATTTCTGCCGTCGGCGTGGTCGTCGCCATCACCATGAGGTTCTCTATAAGTCCCTCGGGTGATAAAATCGTCGCCGTGCACAGTACGCCGCATGTGCGAGTGAAAGCATGTGACGATGTATCGGCAATCGCGGCTCGCGCACACTAGGACAGTAAGCGGGAAGGAAGCACGCAGTCTTCCTGCCACGCACAACGCTCCGGAGGGAGGGGCCGCGCTTTACTGCGGCCGCGCGGTCCCGCCGGGATGGAAGGCTCCGGGGGGCG
Source organism: Dermacentor silvarum (assembly GCF_013339745.2). Classification (NCBI taxonomy): domain Eukaryota; kingdom Metazoa; phylum Arthropoda; class Arachnida; order Ixodida; family Ixodidae; genus Dermacentor; species Dermacentor silvarum. Next base: position 21,507,631 of record NC_051159.1, read on the forward strand.
CGTTCTGCGCCCCGAGTGCCCACCTGCGAGGCTGTATCTTGAAAGGCATCTGAGGTGGGGGAAGAGTCCGCCCTCCCTGTCTTTTCGCGGCTAAGATCGCGGCGATCGCTCGGCACGAAGCTCAATTCGTTCGCTGCTGCTGCATGGACTCACTTCATCATTTTCACAGGGAGTTCCCGCGGTCATCGAGTGAGATGCGTTCATGTTTGCTTGTGCGCGCGTGGCACCATGCTTGTTAATTTAGTTATCGTGCCTATGTTTACTAGTTTGTAGGCCGATAAAACTACTATCCTTACTTTGTATAGCTGTCCACTAATTTGCTATCGGAATCGATGCTTAGCATTTCGGGCGAAACTGCGACTTTTTTACGGAACAGAAGGCTCTAGCTGACGTGCATTCCTCTCGGCGGCAGGAATCTCAGCACGGGCCGCGCGTGACATGAGCCACGCAACCGCTTCACTTTTGTAGCGAGAGCTACATTGGCCGTATTCTCGCCGTTTTGCTGTGGTCGGTGGCGCACCGCGAGCTGAGCCGTTGCCTAGCAAGAGCCGCAGCTGGCAGTGCCGCTCGCCGCGCCATATGGCATGGCGTCAGAGGAGGAGCCGGTGAAACCGCGAGGTAAGCCGTTGTCTAGCAACCGCCGGCGTTGCGTCGTATATATAGAAGGGGCGGCTCGGTGGGATTCGTCGGCAGATATGAAAAGTGAGTCGAAGAGACTGAAAGAAGCCAGGCTTCGTCGTCAGAACGAATCCAAGAGGAGGCAGAGGAGACGGAGGAAGAACGAGCCGCATGCCTCGAGGAGCCTCCTAAGTACGAAGCGGCCCGGCGAGTGCATCCAGATGAGGATCGTTCGTCGTCTAGTTCAGCATCTCGTGCCAGGGCTCAACGACGGAGTGAAACCATGAGGAAGCAACGAGTTGCGGGGACAGAAGAAGAACGTGCTCGGCGTATCGAATAGAGACGGCAGAGTGATGAAGCTCAGAGAGCGTTGCGCCTAGCCGCCGCTACAACGCAGTTGGAGGACGTGAAGGCTCGCCGTGTGACGGACCATGTGATTCGGCTGGCTGAAAGTTCAAGTGCGACACGCATGTTCCAAACGGACTTTACAGACAATCCGTTTGGGTTTGCGGGTGACGTTTCCGAAATACTTTGGCCCATAACCGTACCTCTCACTACGTACACCCAGGCATAACTGAGGCCACAGGGCACAGCCAATCTTCTTAGGCAATGGCCTGTCCCTAGCCAGCCGCCGTTCTCCTCATCCTCTTCGACGTTGATGCATGCTATACAAACGAATAGATTTACGCCACATATTGCAATGTATAACTTGTAGCCGGTGACTTTTGAAGTCACATCTACTTTGAAGGAGTTCTGAGGATGACGTCATTTTCTAGAAATACCTTCAGAAAGTTTACCATAAAGTGCATTGGTGTTCTAGTAACTTTTGAGCTTGAATTAAAAGGAGTTTCGGCAATAAAGTAAGCGGGACAACTGTGCAATTTTACGGCAAGTTTGCCTGCGCGTATCTCAAATCTGGGTGTACTTTCAAAACTCGCTCCAAGTGGCTAAATCACTGGCTTAAATTCGTGTATAGCAGTTTGTGCACTAAAGTAACTAGTTGTAAAGCTAATCCGTGAACGTTTGCTCATTAGTTAATTATGCGCATTGGCTCACATTGTAACGTACAGTTCGTCGAGTATCCCAGCTCAAGAAGTAGATTTGTGCTAATTGGCGCATGAAATCTTTAAAATTATTTTAACGTTCAAATAAAACAGCCTGTGTATAGCATAAACTGGACACACGAAAATAAAGAAATGGATACAAACAATCACACGCTGTCGCCGCTTAATCAAAAATAATGCTTATCTCTGTAAACATATACCCAACAAGCCATTTTTTTTCTCAGTGAGCGTCAGGGACGCCATGCTCCCACATGTGTAATTGAGTTTAACTATCCACGCTCAAAGGAGCGGCTAAGCACTGTTGTACTGCCGGAACGCATGCGCACCCGTAGTCTTGTCAATGCATGACGACATGCCTGCAAATTGCGGTGTTGACTTTGTAATAGGGCTTTTTTGATCTTTCGGTTATGCACCTGCCAGTTTGCCTTGAATGCGCCTCGCGATAGGACAACGGAACGGAGCGGGAGATCTGTAGTGTTCGGGAATCTGGAGTAGCGGTGAGATCCCGCTATCGAGCTATAATATTTTCAACAACTACCCCGTATCAAATCGCCGTTTCCACATATTTCAACCTTATGCAAGTCAACATGTCATCCTGCTCCGGGGCCCGGCTGTGTTATATTTGTAAGAAAGCGAGAACAGACAAAAGACAGCATCGAAATTCAAATGAGGTTTGGGTGGCTGCCATGGCAGCCATTTCTCATGTGGCGTCCATGTGTGCCCGGGTTGGGGACAAACACCCCGTTCCAGGCCTCATAACGGCGCAGACTTCCTTTACCGGTATAGGCACGCGGCACTCGTCTGGCTCCAACAGCTGCGGTGGATGCTAGACTATTTCACCAAAGCTGCGCTGAGGACAAGGGGCGCCCCGAGGCCCTCGCAAATCTCTATAGAATGAGAAGCGACTGAACGCCGGGTCGTGCTACATGTCTACCTATTAGAAAAACCAATGGGTTTCTGGCGTTGCCGGGATTCGAACTCAGGACTTTGCCGCATATGAGGTGGACGCTCTGCCATTTCACCGCTTTCTAGTGAAAAGCATTATACATTAAAACTTGTTCGGCGAGTTCATAATGCTTGCGAAAAGATGCTGTGCCAAACACAGACAAGAACGAGAGGTTATCGATACAGATAGACATAAACTTTCATCAAAATTTTATTTCCGTTAAAGGCTTCAACATCAGGAGTTGACCACACACGCGCAATAAAACAACAAAGAACCCAGTGAAATATGAGCATGGTGATTACCTCACCGCAACATGCCTTGCATGAACCTTTATTCGCTGTTAAACAAATAAAAAAAATGACAGCAGATCCACGAGGTGAATGATGATGAGTGGGCGAAGCTCCGGAGGAAATCATCGGATCTCCCGCTTAAGGGGACGCTAGCACAAACGCGTTAGAAACGTGCAGTACTCTCTAGTAAGGGGGAGCGGCCACAGCGTCTTACGCAGCCATTTACACATGCCGGAACGTGAACCGCGTTTGCCGACGCCATCACATGACTGCTGAGAGAGTATACCCCCCGTATTCATAAACGCTCCTCGACTTGAACTTGACTTGCCACCGCCTTGGGCAGCGCGTTCGAAACGCGTTGAAGGTAAGGCGGAGAGGCCACAGCGTCTTACACCAGCTTCTTACACGGGCCGTAACGCGCTAGCACAAACGCGTTAGAAACGCGCTAGAAACGCGGCCTTTCGTTAATGTTGGGTATTTATAGCCATCGTGGTGCGTTTCTCCATGTCCGCTTCGTGGCGTAGTGGGCTAACGCCGCGCGCTCGGAAGCGAGGGGTCCCTGGTTCGATTCCGCGCTACGGACACAACTTCGGAATTTTTTTCTCATTTTTCTCAGACTGGTTACACACTGCTACTACTACTACGACGGGGACGGAACGGGTGCCGCTATAAGGAGCTTCGCCCCTAAAAAGTCACAGGCCTGCGCGGCACATGCAGCACAGTCACAGCGTAAGCTGCTTGAACGGCGCAAGAGTAGCTCCAATTTCGGCACCACGCGCAACAAGGTCTTCGCGGCAAAGTGTCTTCGCCTCGATTTTGACGAGAACGATCTGAACTGTCCGCCCGGCGTCCGACGGGTGGCTGCGGCTTGTAATGCTCTCTGCACAGCAGTCTGCTGAGCCCGATGATGCCTGGTTGTAGCCGCGCACGTAGGTCTACGATTCGCTTCTTCAGCAGCGGTTCGTACCTTGCAAGGAGACACCATAACGTGTACCGAAGAGGTACCCAGAATACGTGGCGCACATCTAACATCGGGATAGCTTTGATTGTGCGCCTCGTCTGAATCGCATGGCATCTGAATAGCATCTCGTCGCACGCGGCGGTTGCAGGCACGTTAACTAGATGGCGCCACCATACTGGCGGAGGCTAAGGTCGTCTGCGCCTGCGCGCCTGCCTAGGCGCGCAGGCGCAGAGGTGCAGGGCGCGTATAAAGGGAATTTTTCTTCTGCCTGATAGCAAGCACTTGCGTGGCTCAGTGGTAAAGTATCCGACTCCGACGCAGCGGGCCTGGGCTCGATCCCGGCGGAGAGCGGGTACTTTTTTCGCATTTCCGGTGATAGCGATTACGGGGCGGCGGCCGCATCATCGCGACCAGAAACGGCAATTAGCAATTATACGGACACTCAAAGCGGATTTCTGCCGTCGGCGTTGCCATCGCTGTCGCCGTGAGGTTCCGTATGACGTCCACGGCGATTAAATTGTTGCCGCGCGCCGTATGCTGTATGGACGAGTGAAAGCGCGCGAGGGACGCGCACTTTCACGGGGAGTGAACGCACGGTGGAGAGCAAACGCGCGTTCTGCGACGTTTGGCTGTGGCACCAAATGCGTCATTATATAAAAACGTTGCGAGGCGAGAAGGTGGTAAAGACTTCCGACGCTGCTCGACGAGTGTCCCATTCTGATCTCGTCGAAAACCTCTGAGCCGCCCCCACAGGCACCGGCAACAGTCACCAAAGCCGCGTGCGTTTGGTGCGAACGCGGGCAAAACACCGACGGCATCGACAACAGTTCTGCGCGTTGCTGGTGCTGCTGCATTTCCAAGTTTATACAGCTGATAAAACTACTATCCTTACTCCGTATAGCTCTGTACTAATTTGCTTTCGCAATTGATGCTTCGCCTTTCGGGTGAAACTGCGACATTTTTATTCTTACACCGTGGTGCGATCACACATACAACGCTCACAACTGTTGTCGACGGCGGCGGCGTTTTGCCCGCGTTCGCACCGAACGCGCGGTTTTGGTGACGTGTTTATGAAGAACACGCCAACCTTTGCCGTACACCCTATGGCGGTGTAACGTAGAGACCATAAGGCGATGGTTCCTGTGGTCACTAAATAAATGAAAACCACCGGATCATATATATTTCTAATTCTTTAATAGTTCAAATAACCAATTACACCATCACATATTAATGGTCATATTTGGAAATACATAATTCCCACCATAGTACAGCTTCGCTGATGTTTTTATATTTCCTATCGACCACGCACTACAACGCCTTGTCAGCTCATCCGGTGTCTAAAATGTTTTGGATGTGTTGATGTTTCTTCAATACTTTAACACATGACTGCCCGGTGCCCTTCCAGGTTGCCATCTATTTTGTTTTAGCCAATTTTAAGCGATGTGGACAAAGGCTGTCATTCAACTTTGAGGTACGTGTTAAAAACAAATAACAGTTTTTACAAAATAACCTAACGGTTTTACCTTGCCATGTTTGCGTTGAATATTCTCCACGCACCAACAAAGAATTGCTCCCGTGGGACTCCGCCCACTAGAAGAATGCAAAATGTGGTATCGCCTAAATTTACCTAATAGAGTCTGCGCTGCGGAAGTCATATTCTCACATAAGGCAGCCTAGTTTTTCACATCGGATCGGCAACAAAAGCAGGCGTTTCTTCATAGGTTGTGCGTGTCATGGCCAAATCCAATCATTGTATGGTGAAGAGCAGCTTGATGAGGACGCGCCAATCAGACGTTAAAGGAACTGACATCACTAAACCTGAGAGGTTGTGCAGAACGTGAGCAAAATTAGCCACAACGCAAACAACGTTACAGCTATATACGGTGTCCTTGTCGTTTTTCGGTCCCCAACAAACGAGCCCAACTGTGTCCTTGTGTCACGAGTAGTGAGAGACGAAGAGCACGCCAAGCAATTTGTGCGCTGTGCTGTGGGGCTCTCTCAACGGCGGCAAGAGCTATGTAGACCAAACAGGCTGATGTTTGAAAAACCGTCGGATTCCATCAACTTAAGTAAATTCTTAGTAACGTCTGCTGTCGGGCTGGTTGGTACATGACTAGAAATGGTTTTAGGTGCAAAAAATCAGACATGGACGACAGAATAAAAGACGCAGACTGGCGCCAGTCTGTGTCTTTTATTCTGTCGTCCATGTCTAATTTTTGCGCCTAAAACCATTTCTAGGTGAATAAATTCGAGGGTGCGTACCTTGGCGCGCATTGCAATGGCTGCGCATGTGAGCCACACTTCGCTCGCGTTGATATTCTGGGCAGCAACAAAACAGCGCGTAAACTTTTGGAGGCACACTTTATCAGAAACGTCCCAGGTTTATCGGTGACACTTCGATCACGTTATATTCATCAGGGGTGCACCTGTTTAGGCAAGGTTAAAACAATGCAGATATGTTTCATTGTCACGTCATCAGTCTAGTGGTATTCCTACGCAAAAATTTAGCGTTGCTCGGTTTCTTGCAGAAATAAATTATTTGATACTTGGCGCCTTGTATGGATGTCTTTCTCATTCCTTTTGTACGTCCAATCTAGCTCCCCCTAAACAATTTTAGCAAACCGCGCCAGCATGTCCAAGAACAACTTCTTTAAAGAAATAAAACTTTCTCTAACGCATGTGCTCCCTCTTGGGGCAATATAAAACGCTTCCATCAGCTGTGTAATGCTTGCTTTTACCAAGAATCTTGATCTCCCGTGGAGTGCCCATACAAGCTCGACAATGCATACAAATGAGCAATACCGTTACTTCTTATTGAAAGCGCATGTTTTCTTGCACGATCATTAATGCAGTGGCCAGTTTTCCTGGTAGTGTTGCGACACCACGTACCCGAGCACATGAGGGTTGGACCCTTCCGCGTGTAGCCGTGCGCGGCTTAGCCGTGTCCGGGGAAAAGGGGATCCTGGGAGTTGAGCTGAAGCCGGGTGTTTGGACCTTTATGGCCCCTCGGCAGAGGCAACACACTCCTTTGGCCTCTGCTTCACGTACACTGCACCCCCGGACTGACCCACCCGGGGGAAATCGGCGGTCGCCTTTTCCTGTCCCCCTCTCCGATCTCTTTCTTCTCTATTTCTCTGTCCTCACTGTCCTGTCACCTCTTCTGTTACTTCCACACTTTTCATAGGCGGCTTGGGTTAACCTTGTGTAGGTGCCCTCTCTTGGGTTTTTATATAAGGTTATAGCGGCAATGTACGGCTGGTGCCTGCAGCCTTACAAGTGCTGCAGCGTCCCCTTGTTGGACTCCATGGTGGGTGGCTGCCATTGCTGCCGAACAACACTAAACTGTTATGGGAACGCCAGCTTTTCCTCGACTTCTTGATCGTCTCCCTCACAAGAGGGGACGCACCGATGAGATTTTCAACATGTTCACTCGACCTAAAGACATTTTTTCGCGATTTCAAGTAGTGCATAGCGAAAGAGCAGAAAAACTAGCAAGAACCATATACCCATTTGTCGTTGCTACAAGCTTAACCAACACATTAAGTCCTGGCTACAAGGTCACCAAAATGCCAAGCGGAGACCTTCTGCTTGAGCTACGTGATAAAGACCAATACAATAGACTCAGCAAGCTTGTTACTTTTGGTGATGTCCCAGTTACTGTTTCACCGCATCGGTCCATGAACACAGTACGGGGGGTAGTATCCGAAGCAGACCTCATCGACCTATCTGAAACCGAATTGTTAGAAGGATGGAAGGAGCAGAACGTCACGAATGTGCAGCGCATTGTTATGAGACGGGATAACAAAGACATTCCCACGAAACACCTGATACTCACCTACGAATTGAGCATTTTGCCACAAAGCATTAAAACAGGTTACACAAAGATAGCCGTAAGACCTTACATACCAAATCCTAGGCGATGCTACCAATGTCAAAGATTCGGACATGGCTCGCAGAGCTGCCGTGGTTGACTCACCTGTGCTAAGTGTGGAGTACAAGGTCATGCCTCAGACAATTGCAAGGCCACACCTCACTGCGTTAATTGCGATGGTGAGCATCCAGCGTACTCCCGGTCTTGTCCAAGTTGGAAAAAAGAAAAGGAAAATATAACACTGAAAGTCCGTGAAAACATATCATTCAGGGAAGCACGCAAAAGGTGCTCACCATTCCACACAACCACTTATGCTGATGCGGCGCGTCAAGAGGCAGCTTCGCAGCGGCTACTGCCACCTGCCCAGCCCGCGCGTAGCGAGCTGTCGCTTGTGGCTCCTGCCGCCAGGGTGGAAGGAGCTAGGTCCACTCCACCCAACCAGCAAACAGGTCCGGTTACCTCAGGGTTGCCGGCACCGCCACAGTCCTCGGTGGCAGCCTGCGCTACGCGTAGTAAACCCGCAGGCCCGCCAGCAGCTCCCACGGTGGGTGCAGTCAAGGCTGCCTCGCCCTCACCGGCCACTTCTAGCGCTGGCAACAGCCGGCACAGCTCAGGCCCAAAGGCAGCCCCATCGACCTCCGGGCTGGTGGGCGCAAATATCTCGTCCTTCGCGGCGAGACTTTCTCGCGAAACATCTCGCTCGCAAGAGCGCGTGTCCGGCGCCTCACAAGAGGCAATGGACACTACACCCATCCCGACGGCGCACCAAGCGCCTAAGGAGCGGCGAGGCTCCCTCGACCGCTTCAGAAAAGACAAATCCCGAGTTACGGGGCCTGGAAAGGGCTCTGTAATCTAAATAAACATTTCCTTTTTAGTACACACAGCACCATTTTACTTTCATTATGGCTACACAAATCATTCAATGGAACGTCAGAGGCCTTCTTAGGAACCTCGAAGATGTCCAAGAACTTCTTTACCAACACAATCCAAAAGTGCTGTGTGTACAGGAAACGCACTTAAAATCGAAACATACAAATTTTCTCCGACAGTATGTTACGTTTCGTAAAGATCGCGATGATGCTCTCGCATCATCAGGCGGTGTTGCCATTGTAGTTCACAAAAGCATAGCATGTCAACGTTTGCAGCTACAAACGCCCCTTGAAGCAGTGGCAGTTCGACTTGGCCTTCTGAACGAACTCATCACCATTTGCTCGCTTTACATAACCCCACATTACCACTTACACAAACATGAATTTCAGTCCTTTATAGACGAATTGCCAGAACCTTATCTTGTTCTTGGCGATTTCAATGCACACAGCAGTCTGTGGGGCGACTCTCGTATCGATGCGCGAGGCCGTCTTGTTGAACAATTTCTTTTTTCCTCTGGTGCGTGTCTCCTGAATAAGAAGGAACCTACATTTTACTGTATCGCAAATAGAACCTTTTCTTCTATTGATCTTAGCATAGCTTCCCCGTCTCTATTTTCAGAACTTGAATGGGAAGTTATAAAAAACCCTTATGGGAACGACCATTTCCCAGTACTGCTGAGAGCAACAAGACAATACGAGTCTCCACCACATGCCCCCCGGTGGAAGGCCGATGCAGCGGTCTGGGATAAATTCCAAACACTTACCAGTAAGTTCTCGTGGGCTGACATTTCATCGCTCGGAATTGATGGTGCCGTCAAGTATTTTACTAAATTCATAATTGATGCAGCCTCTAAGTGTATTCCCCAAACAAGTGGACTTTCTAGCAAACGTCGTGTTCCATGGTGGAACGAACAATGCCGGAATGCACGTAGGCAGCAGAACAAAGCATGGAGGCAGCTTCGCGATTATCCTACTGCTGAAAACTTTGTAAATTTCAAGAAAATCAAGTCCCACCCTATTGAAAATTTGCCCGATGCTGGGCATGATGGAATCCATCATCCATCATCACGGTGGATTATGGTAATGGGCATGCTGGGCAGTGGGCATGCTGGGTGATGGGTGGAATGCCGGGTGATGGGTGGAATGCCGGGTGATGGGTGGAATGCCGGGCGACGGGTGGAATGCCGGGCGACGGGTGGAATGCCGGGTATACCAGTGGGCACATCAGGTCAAATGCAAGTTGTGTAATGAATCGAAGGAGCAGCCATTGCACTTAGGAAGCTCATGATGGGCTATCTTCATGCGTTCTTGAGTCTTGCAAAGTGTGCAGTCTGTATCTACATGTGGCCAAGTATGCCGCTACATTTTGATGCCATAAGGAATCAATGTATAGCACCATAATATGTTTTATATCTTCACACTTTATTGAAAAAATGCAATAGGTTAAGGCGATTCACGTCTTCCATACTCGCTTGCCCTCGCGCCCGCTTCTGTGAAGCTCCAAAGGTGCTTCGTTACAGAAGCAAGGTGGTGCTCTGGAGGTGGTGCTGGTGGCCCCATCGGATGTTCCCCGATGTACTTCTCCAGGCAGTCTAAAAGAGTGCAATAAATATAGAAATAAATTGTTATTGAAACCATTTGTAGTAATAACTGAATGTAGGAAATCTGCTGCAAAAGATTCAACAAGTTTCAAATAATACAATGCAGCATAGATTACACACAAATATGCTACCCAGCACACATGGCAGAGCAGATTTATTTTCAGTAAGAATGTGTGCACATGCATCACACTGTTTTGCTGAGTCGCATGGGATTTTAGTAGGTGTTTGCCAAAGCTACGCCTCTTCTCATCAGGAGTTTGGCTTTACTGCAAAGTTTAGTCAAACGGCAGCTGCATTCGAAGCACCGTCAGGCGGATTTATTGCTTCCGATTTCGCATAATTTGTCTGCTCTTCAACCACCCAAATTTCTCTCAGATTTCGAGAGCCACAACTTGGCTAGACTGTCTCTAACGCAAGGGTGGCTTAACGGGCATGTTGGTAAAGTTTCATCTTTGGTTAACAGCGCGACGATCTACATAGAAGCGAGAGAATGGATAGGAAAGAGCGCTGACTTACAATTTTATTGTGCACGTAATCAAGGTTTAAATACCACGCTAAGGCACAAAAGAAAAAACAGAAAGGTAGCACGTATTCAGGACTCGGCTTCCAACATACAATATGCAAATCATGTGGTTAAATATTGCACTTCTTTATCGCACAGTCACAATGAAGGGGCACTGACACAGCGCTCCTCAGATTTGTGAATTTCGAGCACTTCAATAATTTCTCTGGTATGTTTGCTTTTGTTGCGACTGATAATTTGTGCGCTATCAAATAAGGGTTTGCAACGGTGGTCTATGCAATGAATATCCAGATGACCAGAAACGGAGTTGAAAACATGATTATTATGCTCCTTTAATTGTTCATTGAGACAGCGTCCCATCTGACTAATGTATTCGCGGCCGCAGGAAAGAGGAATGTTGTAAACAACACGTACAGCGCACGTGACAAAGCGGCTATTATGGTTGGTTCTGCAGCAACTTTTTCTTTCTTTAGGATTGCAGTTGACCTGCCTGCATAAACATGACAGCTTATGTGGTGCCGAAAACACAACATCGACACCAGCACGCGGACCAACTTCTTGAGAGTATGGGACAACGTGTGGACGTAAGGGATGACAGTGACTCTCTTCCTGGAAGTGGCAGAATCTGGATTGCTAGCTTTTATTCGGCGGGAAGACGTATCTACAAAGGGGCAGGGTTTGCATCGGTTCTTGCATAGCGCCCATGCTGAGTGACATCTTGCTAGCTACTCACGGCTGTGCACTTTCCAAACTCCTTGCGTCTTTCGTGGAAAATGTTTTTAGGTTTGTAGATGATTTTTTGGTTCTTTTAGATACTGACGCCGACACTGTCGACACTAGCTGCTGTGATGCTTTATCGCTGTTTAAAGAATGTCTTCATACATTTGTGTTAACCCATGAGCTGCCAGTTGCCGACTCGATTAGGTTTTTAGACCTGACTCATTTTTAGGAACAACCAGCTGTGCTGGATGTATGAACCCAAAGCTTGCAAAGCTCTTTTACCTTTTAACTCAGCCCATTCAAAGCTCAGCAAGGAATCGTTAGCCTATGCTTCACTAATTCCCTTTCAAAGTCCTGTCACCACTTAATGGAAACCAGTTTCGGGAAACAGGCCCGGAGACTTGAGCAATCGGGCGACCCAGGCAGTCTGCTGACGTCAGTAACCGGAAGCTTGCAAAAGCAATAAAAAGCTAGCAACTCAGATTCTTCCACGTCCAGGAAGAAAGTCAGCGTCATCCCTTACATCCACACGTCCCATAATATCAAGAAAGTTGGTCGGCGTGCTGGTGACGATGTTGTGTTTTTGGCACCACATAAGCTGTCACGCTTAAGCAGGCAGGTCAACTGTAATCCTTAAGAAAGAAAAAAAAATTGCTGCAGAACCAACCATAATAACCGCTTTGTCACGTGCGCTGTAGGTGTTGTTTACAACATTCCTCTTTCCTGCGGCCGCGAATACATTGGTCAGACGGGACGCTGCCTCAATGAACGATTAAAGGAGCATAATAATCACGTTTTCAACTCTGTTTCTGGTCATCTTGGTATTCATTGCAGAGACCAGCGTTGCAAACCCTTATTTGATAGCGCATAAATTTTCAGTCGCAACAAAAACAAACATCCTAGAGAAATTATTGAAGCGCTCGAAATTCACAAATCTGAGGAGCGCTGTGTCAGTGCCCCTTCATTGTCACTGTGCGATAAAGAAGTGCAATATTTAACCACATGATTTGCATATCTATGTTGGAAGCCGAGTCCTGAATACGTGCTACCTTTCTGTTTTTTCTTTTGTGCCTTAGCGTGGTGTTTAAACCTTGGTTATGTGCGCAATAAAATTGTTGTAAGTCAGCACTCTTTCCTATCCCTTCTCTGGTTTCCATGTAGATCGTCGCGCTGCTAACCTAAGATGTCTCCAACGAATGCAGGAGACCTGCAAAGTGCTAGTTCTGTCATCTGCTACCGTTAGCCTGTTGCTCGCAGTCTGTATTTCATGCAGTGGGCAAGGAAGCGGGTCGTAACTTTAGCATTAGCGAAGTAGGCATAAAATTTTTTGAATGTACAAGCCGTAGTCATGGCTGGTTTCCATGCTTTATTTAGCTGCAATGATGGCAACCAATGTTTTAGTGTTCTTTTGAAACCCCATATAGCTTCCTTGCTAAGCTAGCCTACATCTTCAATGTAAAAAAGCCTAAGGAAGCATCTTAATATACAGAGCAATCTCTTATGCTCGTTTGTTCCTAAAAACCTTTTTAGCAACAAACGGTATTTGCAGCAGACTGTTGATGGCAGTACAAGAGTTACTGGCACTTCATTCATAAAGCAATTGAAACTGCGCAGAAAAACTAGGCGTTACAGCCACACTATGTTGTCATCCGTTCTAATCCAGGCTGGCCGCGAGTTCTAGAACTATGCATGATGCCTAGCACCTTGATTTTTTTAGGGCACTGATGACAGGCATGAAAATTTATAGGAAGCTGCACACAGGTCAAGCTCAACTATCCATGTCATAGCGTACATGTCAATAATGTGCGAGGTGTTTTCTTTGTGTAGTAATTCTTTCCTCATCTTTATGCGCAAATAAGGCACATGTTGCCAGCTGACTTTCTTGATTGCTTGTCATTGAAACCGATTATAGGGGAAACTGCAGACAGTTTTCGCAAGAAACCAATATCTTGATATTATCCTATGCTACTTTGACAGTGCATATATACGGCTTAAGAAAAAGACACATGTATAGGCACTCCCATCATTCTTGCTTTGGCATTTCTTTCCATTGTGTGTACATCAACGTTAACTTATCCAGATAACTTTCAGATATACAGTCAAGTTTCTTATATGAGGTGAATGTTCACTTACTCTTCACAGCAGCCACTTTCTCTGGTGTTGCCAGAAGCTTCCCAGATGCATCAGAGATAGTCCGGCTGGCCGGCCCAGTCGGGCTTCTTTCCCCAGCTTGTGTTGGTGTCCACAGGTGCTGTGCCAGACCTAATGCGCACTTGGCTTCGGAGGTACACTTTAGTATGTAATGCCACTTGTTGAGTGGCATCACAAATCCCACACCAATCTGCACCTGCAACAGATAGAAAGTATATTTTTTTTACCAGTAATCGTAACCCTAAAACACACTTGCATAAAACAATATTGTATAGGTTAGGTCCCTTTGATTTCTGATAAAATCCCATAATTTCCCATTCCTGCACCTCGAACAAGCATTATAAAAATCGGGTTAAACCCACTCTTACCACGAAATTAACCTTTCTGTAAAGGATATTAAACTAATAAAATTTCCCCACCTTGTGGGCAGCAAGCAGTCATAGTTTATATAGTTTAACCTTGAAATAAGTAAATTGATGGAGAAAGCAAAAAATTGGTTCAAATAGGCGCCGTACCACGCAGAGAACAGTGCAAAAACGAGTGCCATCGTGGCCTCCGAGATTGTAAGCAGTGTCACACTGATAACAGAGAACACGTGACCTGAGGGAGCCATGTGCGCCAGTTTCCAAAGGCCAATACCATTATACACTGCACGGCCTCGTTCTGAAGAACACTGGAGAAATGCCTTGAAAGCATGATTACCCTTGCACGGTTGAAAAAGAGTGAATTTCCTTGTGATTTCTGAAATCCACGTGCAGCACTCACTCATCTTCGCAGTTAAATCATCGTCATGACTAAACTGGTGCAGAGGATGCGCCAAGTCCCGTCGCAATTGCAAACTTCAGAACTTGGTGTGCACCCTCCTTTTACTGCGATCGGATTTGACATGTTTGTTTTAACAGTACGGTGCTATTGAGTATGTTCATTATATGTGGACGCAGTTTGAACAGGCATGGTCAGAAAATAATAAATGCAATAAAATGCGGTCATTTTAAACCAATAATTCGTTATATCTGCGATTGTTATAAGCGAGAACTGTAGTGCACATGAACGTAAGCTGCAAGAATTTTTTGACATAGCGCTCCAGTAATAGCACAAGTAAAGGCATTTGATAAACCGCTGATAAGCCATCACTGTTTCTCACTCCTTCGCTACACTCGTTACTCGTGCCCTCATACTACACTACAAAGTGCAGCTAAAGCTACGAATTGCATTGCACGGCAGAAGTAAGGTTCCTCCATTGTCTGCCCCTAATCACTCTCCCCATTAAGATTGCTTAATGGAACCTTCACAAACGCTTCAGTGTTGCACAATGGGCGACCCCCTCCGGCATTCTCAGAACACAAAATTGGCTCTCGTCATGTCGGTTCTGTCCTTCCTCGATGATTGACTGGTCGACAGCATTTGCTCCTAACGCCGAGGTCACCTGGAGCACCCTGTTGACATCGTGATGCACGGAGGCAGTGCCAGAAAGGCCAGGGGAGCAGTACATGAGTTTTTTTTTATTTGTGGCATTCCCACAGCACATAGCACTGCCGCATTCACCAGACTATGGTCATGGCATTCTCTACATCATGCGCACATTTCTTTGAAATAACGGTCAGATGTTATGTTTAGGGGCCCTTTAAGAAATTTTCTTCATTTATATCAAGGCCGTCATATTCACCAAGGCTTTCTAAATAAACCTTCAGTTTAGACAGCAACAATTTTGTGTTGTTTCCTTAGTCCTTGATTTTCTGTGCTGTCCACAATGCATCATTTCCAATCAATGTCTTTGTGTATCACTGTTCAAACACCATATTGTTTTTTTGATAAGCTGACCTGCAATACATCTTCAATGTAAAGTAGCCTAAGGAAGTGTCTCAAAATAAAACAAAGCAATCTGTTATGCTCGTTTATTTCTAATAAACATATTCTTGCAGCAAATGGAAATTGTGGGAGACTGTTTGTGGGTGCTAAAGAAAGAGTTACTGGCAGTTAGATTTACAAAGAAATTGAAATTGCACAGAAAGGAAAAGGCTAGTTACAGTCACACTGTGTAGTCATCTGCTCTAATCCAAGCTGGAGGCGAGTGCTGAAACTTTGTATGATGCCTCAGTGCCTTGCTTTTGTTTGGCGTCGACAACAGGCATAATTTATCGCAGGCTTATCACGACAAATACAGATATCCATTTTATAACTGACATGCGACTAATGTACAAGGTGCTTTCTTTGTGTAGTAATTCTTTCTTCATTTCTATTCTCAAATAAAATGAAATCGCTGCAAGTAAGCCAAAAGTACTGATAGGACACATGTCACAAATTTCAATAAGACAGGTGTGCTTAGGAAATCGCATGGCTCTGAATGTTGCAGAGTATAACAAATAGATCACCACCGTCACCACATTGGAAAGACAGTGGTTTAAATAGCTTCTTTTCAGACCACACAATTTGCCAAGCTGTGTCAGAACCAAATTAATTTTACTCAGAAACATTTTTTCAAGAGCATTAGGATGAATGCTGCAGCATGGAAAACTATGATCGAACATGTCAAGTCTACATTACACTTTTCAAGGAACATAAGGTGCTGAAAATCTCACTTGTCTTTAAGACAATAAACCGTAGGCACTAGCATCAATCATTGTTAGGCATTTCTCTTTGCTGTGTCAACGCTACTCATCCAGATAACTTTCTGATATACAGTAGTGAATGTAAATGATTCAGGTAACTCAGGTAAAATTCAGGTAACTGTTCACTTACTCTTCACAGCAGCCACTTTCTCCGGTGTTGCCGCAAGTTTTCTGGTTGAATCCAAACTGTGCGGCAGGCCTGCCCAGTCAGGCGTCGTTCCCCAGCTTCTGCTGGTGTCCACAGGCCCACATCTATTGCACACTTTAAATATACTGCCACTGTTATAAGGCAGCACAAAGCCTACACCAATCTGCACCTGCAATAGATATGAAGTGTTATTTCTTTGACCGATACTCATAACACTAAAGCACATTTGTATAAAAATATTTTGTAGGTTAGGTCCTTCGATTTCTGAAAAACCCCCAAGCCCTTTTTTGTGCTGATGACAAGTTTCACAGTTCAAACTAACACATTCTCAAGATATAACTGTAACTGCAGAATTATTCACCCAACATACACATTCTCTTGTATAGCTCAATAGCTTCGGACATGGAAGCACTTGAAATACTAGTATAGTGTATACAGGCGAGGTCAACATAAAGCGTATGAACACAACCAGACATATTGCTAACATTCAAGAACTTTTATTTCCCGGTACCCCATCTTGTACTTCGGCTTGTGCGTCAGAGAATACATGTATAAGTGTAATCATTAGTACAACAGCAAACAATTGCAAAAAAAAATGCTGACGCTTGCACGGTAATCTCAGCTCATATGCAGGAATTCCGATTTTTTTTAAAAACACAAAATATTTGCTAATACATACGTGACCAGCCCTGACAATCCACTCATTCTGTTGAGTCAACTCACACCCATTTCTACCTAGAATACGGTACTTTCAAAACAGGAACGGCAGCCACATTTTATGAATTGAAGGAACAACAAACCATTTGGTGCCGTTATCTTCACTTTGTTACTGTGCTCACGCAGCCTCATTCGCACATCTGCCTGTTTAGCCTATGTAGCTTCTTCCACAGAATAATCCAATGTGATATATAATGTAAGCTCTGCATTTGACAACACTTTACCATTTTTTTTACATTTTACACTTGTGGCATTCCTGGTAAATGCTACCTAGTTTGGTGCAGAATAGACAAAGTTGATGTCTGCTTGCTGTGCTTTTTAAGTTGTGTGAAAGGCTGTGATGTACGGTCCTGCAGCAACCTTTATCTTGTTAATGGTGGCACCCCCTGCCATTCAGCACACATCTGCCTCTGCAGTGACTGTTTGAGCAGGCCTTCGGCAACGAGCACAAGGAACTAACTTGGGTGGCCAACCTCGTGAAGGTTTGTCGCCTGCAACCTAAAGGTTGCATTCATTAGTTGCTAGCATGACTTTCTTTTGCACCAAAAATGTAGTCGATTGCAGTGCATGTGTTATATATTCTATTCCATTAAGCTGTAGAAGCTATATAGGCCAAAGGTGCTACATTATGTGAGCACAGTAAAAAAAAAAAAGACGCACACCAGATAGTGCTTTTTGTGCCTTCATTGCTTCAATGTAGCTGCCATCCCCATTCTGAATGTGCTCTTATTCGATGCTGAAATGGGTCGAGTTGACTCTACAGATTACAGATAAGTGGAGCTTTAGGATTGGTGATCCGTGCATTGGTAAACACTTTAGTACATTGGCAAATAAAAAAAATGAATTCCTTCATATGTGGACAGATGGCACTACAGTTACAAGTTTTTATCGATATATACCATCGCTTCGTTTTGATCAGCTTATTGAAACCACACTGACACACTTGTCTATGACTTTTGCTATCCAGTGCACCTCTAAACTTTTTTGGTTTTTGCATTTTTCAGAAACCTGGCGCTACTAAACAGTTGAGTGCATGTGCATTTAGTACAAGAGCTGCTAAATGGCTAGCGAAACTAGGGAATGTTAATGACAGAGCGAGACAGCCCAAAAACAATGTAAAAATGGGTATGGTAGCCATTTAGCTGCCCTTTAATAAATGTGCTTGTCGTCCACTGTTTAATAGCACCAGGTTCCTGAAAAATCCCAAAGCGAAACAAATTAATTGTAACAATGTATAGCAACAGCCAAAGATGTGTGCCAGGACGGTATAACTTTGTCTATAAAAAAAGATGTTATTTCAGGTTAAACACTTGTATCTGTAGTGCGTTCTGTGAGCATGCCAGACGATACGGTTGGTTTTCCTCATTGCTTTTGACATTATCATAAGCGGTCAGTGTTTGTTCTAAAAAAAGTTGTAATGCGAAAAACCACAATTTAGTTCTCTTGGCATGTGTCAAAGATTACATTAACAAAAACAAATAATATTTGGACTGGCTAGTATAAATTCATGGTACCATGGCACCAAGTTGAACACAATAAGAGGAATATCTTCTTCGTGTGTTCCACTTCTCATGCAAAAAAACAATGAAAGATTGCAGGTGTAGGTGCACAGACATTTTATGCCTCAGAAAGCATCAACTTTCTGTGTGCCTGCCAGTGAAACCTTCATTTATACTACACCTATCAATAGTCTAGCATTTATTTGAGATGCCACCGAATAGTTAACAGACTGACAATGCCACGGAATAATGTACAGCCATATGTAACACTCAAAGCAACAACAGCGAAAAACAATGTGAGCCACACCTACTTCTAGCTTTGCAATAAGTAGCAACTTCATTGACTCTTGCAAAAGCATACATAATATCTACTGTACAGGACAATGAGGCACACATAACAGATGGAAGTTACTGACAAAAGCATATGCACACTATTTCTTGAGTTTACTCAGTTATAGCATAAATTGAAATGCGAACAGGAATATTTGTTACGCATAATTACATGGATGTGCAACATGTAATCACACTGTAGCTGGTTTCTAAGCATGCAGTAGTCTCAAGTGCATGTTTTAGAGTCTAAATTAGACCGCGGTTACAAGTGCAGCTAAACCTGGAAATGAACCACTTTCAAGTAGTTTCAGAATTGGTTGCATTTGAATTCTTATGGTAGATATATTTTGTACATTCAGTAAGTTTTTCATTCCAAATCAGTACTTGTGCCTGTTCCCCTGTTTCAAGAAAATTTTTAAACTGCGCGACGACAAGACGTGAACAGAAACATTGAAGCTCACACACGTTTCTGTTCACATTGTGTCTTCTTTGCGCAGTTTAAAAATTTTTGCTGAATCTATGAACTGACTAGCCCAACAACATGCCTTACTTCCCTTGTTTATGCATCACAGTTGCAATTCATTCAGCCCGACCACACGAGATGTCACACTGAAATTCCATAAATCTATTTTACAGCTACGATAACGCCAAAATGATTTAACAACAAAGCCTAGACTTACCTACTTATATGTCTCTTCACTCAGGCATATGTCAGTGCTGCTTCCAGATATTAATCACCAACGTCATCTGCAGAGGAAGAGGCTGAAAAAAAACAGGTTTTCTGAAAGTACAGAAATACAGGACAGGCTCTAAAACTATGTCGAGTGACACAACAGATGCTAGTCAATTTAGACGTTATTTAATACAAAAGCATACAGTTTCACACAGACAACTATTGCACTGAATAAGAGATGACACTGTGACAAACACAAGGACTATTTTAGCACTTGCGAATTATCTACCAATCAGCTGATAAGTTTATTATGAGCAAATAAAGACTGAAAGGACCCCAACTGATCCCACTAATGAGGTGCACCTACTGACACATTAAAGTAGCTACTCCACAGTCTGAGATTTTAGGAAGGAAATGTGTTTCTGAAGTTATTGAGGTGTTACCCCTGAAGTGTAATAAGTGTACAATAAATTTCTTTCCATGTGATGTTCTATTCACAGTGACAGTTCAAAAAATCTGCTAAGCCACCTTTGGTATTATGCATGTTGAATTTCTGGAACTTTTCGGAAACTTGCAGTTTTTTTTAATGTATTTATGCTTTCCACAGGTCTGTTTACGTCCGACAAAGTAGTACCAGCTACAGCATGCTTGCTCTGAGTGTGGCAGTAGTGATGTGTTATGCCAAGGCAATTCCAGCTGACCTGCCTTGGATTCAAAGCAGTTTAATTCAAAAAACAATTATGGGGGTTTTAAATGTCAAAACCACCATCTGATTATCAGGCACGCCGTAGTGAGGGACTCAGGAATAATTTGGACCACCTGAGGTTCTTTTAACGGGCACCTAAATTTAAGTGCACGGGTGTGTTTTACATTTTCCCCCCACCGAAATGCGGCTGCCGTAGCCGGGATTTGATCCTGCGGCCTCGTGCTTCGCAGCCCAACACTATAGCCACTAAGCAACCACGTCAGGTGGCGGTTTAATTCTAAGCATGCTTGACCACATACATAATGCCTAACCACATATATAATGTGCGACAAGTTCTAGATCACACAACTCTGCCCACTTTCTTGCTCCATGCAGGTGAAAATTCAAATTTACGACACCACTATCAGAGGAAGTAGAGCAGGTGCTTTATAATTCCTGACAGTGATATGAAGTCATTATTTCACTCTAAGAACAAGCGAAATGCATGTAAATGGTTTCTTTATGAACCCATCGCCACATAAAGAAAGCAGCAGACGTCTTCCACAATCTACGTAGTGCACCAAATGGCAACTAATAATCTCAAGCTCAGGTGTACCTTCAAGGCATGGGCACACATACAGTGCAGGAAGCTTACTGCCCATTCGAAGCCAACATGTGCCGTATTTTATAAACAGCTTGATATAAAATATGCAATTAGAACATTATTGCCTCTTCCATATTGACAGTGTGATGAAATGCCTTTGGACCTGTTGCACAGAATCGAAATTTTCACATTCAAACAGTCTCTCTAATAAAAAAAAATAAAGCTTGTACAAATCAGTGCATACATTTATTAAGAAAGAAATGGCAACTGTTCTACAGTGTTCCGCCGATAACCACTGCAAACCACCACTCAGGCTCGCAAGCCAACAATTTGCCATTGCATTTGTCCCACACTTGTAAAATGAACGGAAAACTACTACGCAAATAGAACGAGAACACAGCTGTGTATTTCAGGCACAGTTTTCTTGCAGTCCTGTACGAACTACCTCGGTTTAACAGCCCTTTTCAGTGCAAAATGAAATCTGGAAAAACGTAATTAAAGAGAAGCATTTTCTGTAACTGCGTAAATCCGCCGAGGATACTGTAATACGAAGTTCTCTCAATATGCATCAGCTATCAACTTCCGTGTCACGCTACACATATAATCGTTTGAATCTATTCCTTAAACGCCGATAATTAAAAGTGCAACCGTGCACACTCATCACGGCTCCGTACAAACAAAATGCGCCGCAAAACAAACACTTCTAAATGCAACGTAATTTGTCTTACGGTATCGACTCTTGGTTCGCAGAACACCGCGGTGGCTGCAGATACTTTTTCGCGCTGTAGCTCGGACGTATTCATACCGACGTTTCGGCTTCGTTACGAGTCAATACAGCGTTTAATGCAAACCGCAAATTTAAAATGCACGGTGATCATCTTGCCGGCGGAATATCTTTGCGTCTAATACTGGGAAAATTTTACGAGTGGTAGTGCGCACGTCTAAAGCCCGTTTCACATGGTGCGATTTTGCAGTGCGTTTTTCGCAGCTACGATTTCCGCAGATGCGAAATTCGCAATTCCGTTTCACATGGATCTACGGCAGCTGCGTTTTTCGCATACTCGTTAAGCATTCTGACTGGCGATAACGTATGAGCGAGCCGCCTCCTATTGGTCGTCTGATTCCACCGCTACAGTGGCCACCAACGCATCTGCGTTTTTCGCAGAGAAGTTCAGCACGCCGAACATCGAAAAAACGCACGCACGAAGGGTCCAGCAGCCTATTTTCCGCAGCTGCGAATTCGCACGTGCGAATTCGCAGACAAAATCGCACCATGTGAAACGGGCTTTATCTCACTACCAGCGCGTATTAGTAGCGACTAATCTCTACAAACGTAGTGCGCAAGCAGATTCAACGCCACTGCAACCGCATTCGGTACCACGCTGTTCGATTTCCAGGGAAACAATGCATATAGCAATGATAACGCGCAACGTAAAAAGGATAGCATGCACGGCTACCTACCTTTGGCACGAAAAACACGCGTCCGTCCGTCTTGTGGCGATGTGCCGCGCTGCCGATTGCTGGGCGTCCGTTGGTCTTGGGGCAATGTGCCGACTTCCCGATGTGCCCGGACTTCAAAGCATTTCTCCTCGCCACAGAGCGCGTTGTCGAGAAGGAACTTCGGCACTGCTTTTCAATGTTGTGCGGAAGCATTTGAAGACGGTATCCTCCAACACTACGAATCACGTCCGTCCGCAAATCAAACAAAGGGATCACTGAGGTTGTGTTGCAGTAGGTTGCTGTTGAATTAGTTCCTCCCGTATGACGCATCATATCCGGCCCAGAAGTTCCTCCTTCGTTAATGAGCGCAATATAAAAGCGACATCACGAGATAGTAAAAGAAAAAGTCACTAAACGACGACTGCATCACCACAGAGATACGCACGCAGCATAACACGACGCCATGTCTGTAAACAGCGATAGTGGCGACACTACGGTTGCGGTGCCTGAACAGGTTTCAGTTTCGATTTCAAAATATCACCTCCTAATTCACTTTTGTGGATGGTGTCAGGAACAGCTCAGAATAATGCTCTAACGCTCAATGTAAAAGCAACGTGATATCTTAGTCTATCGGTGCACCATGCAATATTGATTGTACACTATGCAATCAGTATTGGAGGGGTGGAGGGGCTATTTTGGTATCCAGGTTCAGTCCGAACTGTAGGCTTTCGGTACTAAATTTTTGTTTATTTTGGCGTTTTCTAACGCCAGTTCTCATTCATTTTGCGTAAGTTTTGCTCGGACCTTTCGTCTGTAAGGTAAACGCTTACAATGAGACTTAAAATCCTCTTTCAACGAGCAAGCGAGCCGACAGCCTTTCTTGTAGGGTCCGGAATATTTCGCAGCGCCGGTTCGAAAAAGGATTGTGCGCTCACCGCTGCACTCTTCTTGCTCAAATTTTGCAGAATGATCGCATTTTGAGTCTGCTTCATTTAGTATAACACTTACCGCAGTTAACTGCCTGGTTTGTAAGAAAAAAAATTCAAATTTGCCTTCATTTATGGCGATGCGAGCTGATCCACCGACAAGCTCGCATAAACTTGTGTCGCCGCCTGCCGGAAGCTGCAGAAAGCAGCTGGTTAAGGTGGTTTGCCGCCTGTTGCCCGCTCCTAGAACACGCGGCTAACCGGGCTGACCGGCTGCTTTCTGCAGCCGCCGGCAGGCGGCGACACAACTTTATGTTAGCGCCGTCGCTGGAACAGCTCGCGTTTCCATAAGTGAAGGCAAATTTGCATTTTTTTTCCTTAAAAACCAGGCAGATAACTCCGGTAAGTGTTATACTAAAGGAAGCAGACCCCAAAATACGATCGTTCTGCAAAATATGAGCAAGAAGAGTGCAACGATGAGCGCCAAAACTTTTTTTTTTCAGACAAGAAATATTCAGGACCGTCTATGTTGCAGTGGAGCGCGTCTTCTTGATTGCCGCAGTTCGGCGTCATTTGCCCAACCTTGTGCTTCTCGATCGAGCAGCCGTAGGTTTGCATGCCAATCGCCGCCGCAACTCGACACGATATACGAAGAAACACTATTGCTGTTTCCGTGGGTTGTATACACGCGGTGTATGATCAGGCGCGGTGTTCTGGCGGCGATCCGCTCGATCCCAGTAAACGCATCTCTTTAGCAATGGGGGTAAAGTTCGTGGCAAGACTATCAGCAGTAGTGATTGCACTTACGGGCAAATTACAGTGCAAAGTACGAGTCCGCCGTAACAGTGACGGTGTTAACCGACGCATGCAAATTATCAACCAATCTGCGTATCGCACTCACTCCACGTCGCGTCGCTTGCAGCCGTCTCTCGCACGTATATGTGGTTTCACCTGTGGTGTCACCAGCAAAGCAACCGGCTTGAGCGTTATCGATCTCTTTGGCGTTGCTTGTCGACGTCGCGTGCATATCGTGCGACAAGGGTGAATCGTGCCCATTTCCATGACAAGAATGCAGGGGACGCAAACAGCAGTTAGCGGCGTCACGAGTTCCCTATTGAAGCTTTTAACTTCGGCGCTTCGGCATAGTGAATTAGTTGACATTTTCGCTAACGCGAACAGGGCATTTACACATCTTCCACCAGTTCAGAAGTCATTAAGTTTCTCACTGTCTGTCGTGTTTTTTGCGAGAAAGTACCCAGATGCATTAGTAATTAATTTAATGAGAATATCCCAGAGTCATGGAGGCGCAACAATTAGGTGATTTTCTCGAATACAGTATCACTGTATTCGAGAATCGCGTGCGTACGTTCTAGCAATCAATAGATTAATTGAAATATGGAAACATATCTTGTTGTTACATTCACCGTGATCACTAGAGCAAAAGCTACCAAGCGCATACGTACATATATATACCGGGTGTTCAAAATTAAACTTTAAGGAATTTTTAAAAATGGCCTGTGGCAGGTAGCATAATTCTTATCACTGAGCTGGGTTGTTCGAAGAGGCAGACATTAGCAGCACGAGAAATCGAAACACATATTCAACTAATTAATAAAAATTGACTAATGAACTTCTTAGTTAATTACTTTACTGCACATATAGCAATTTACGAATTGTAACCAGTGAGTTTGCAAGACACGTCCACTTGAAATGAATTTCCAGGATGACACCAGTTTCAAGATATTTCCCAAACTGTGGGACGAAATATATGGGCGTTCCAGTTACTTTTGTGCTTCCATGTATAAAACAGCATTTTGGTAAAAAAGTAAGTAGAATAACAGTGCATTTTTACAGCGAGTTCGATGGCGCATCTCCAAACTGGTGTCATTCTGGAAATTAATTCCAAGTGGATACGCCTGACAAGCTCACCGGCTACAATTTGTAAATGGCAATATATGTCGTAAAGTAATTCACTAAGAAGTTCATTAGTGAAATTTTGTTAATGATAGTTAAATATGTGTTTCCATTTCTCGTGCTACTAATGTCTGCCTCATCGAATAACCCAGCTCAATGATAAGAATTATGCTACCTGCCGCAGCATATTTTCTAACAATTCCATAAAACATAAAAATGAACACGCTCTGTAGCATTTGAGAATATGTAAATATACTTAATCTTGCAAAAATGCAAGAACGTTCCCAGCTGTTTGGCAGAGAAGGCAGTCATGAAAGAAACTTGACTTTCCTGATACACACTCTTCTCAATCATACGCTAATCAGATTGAGTTTCAAGACCATTCCACAGGCGGTTTCCCTTGAGAAACAACCTAATGTTTATGTAGTAAAGAAAGAGGATGCAAGCAGCCTTCGAGTAAAAACCAGGCATCATTCTCAAAATTTGGATGCTGGCAAGAACATTGAGCTTAACATGATGAAGTTCCAAAGAAGGTGTGACTGAACAAGTTCAATCTAACTGATGGTAGAAAATAAACCACTTCCAATGTTGATTTAACTGCTTAAAGTGTAACACCGATACTTGAACAGAAGATTTGAATTTTTTGTGCAAGTATATGTCTGCCTCTTCGAGTAGACTAGATCATGAACTGGAATTGTTCGATTTGCCACAGGCAACCAAAACATTTATATCTTAATCATTATTATCTCCAAACTGGTGTCATCCAGATAATTCGTGGATCCGCTTTGCGAACTCAACGGCTAGAATTTGTAAATTGGAATATGGGACAATCGGCAATTAGTTAGAAACTTAATTAGTGATTTTTTCTTAATTGTATTGTTGATTATGCATTTTTTTTTGCAAGTAATGTCCGCCTCTTCGAGTGGACCAGCTCATTAACTAGAATTGTGCAAGTAATGTCCGCCTCTTCGAGTGGACCAGCTCATTAACTAGAATTGTGCTATCTACCACAGGCAACCTTTAAACATTTTTGAAAGTGTTCGCTGAAACACCTTGTATATAGTCACCCATTGTCCTCCCACCATCCACCCAGTACACCCACCATTCACCCAGCACGCACACCATTCACCCACCATCCAACCAGTACACCCATCATTCACCCATCATTTGCACAGGTCGCCCAGTATGTATTCCACCGTCCACCCAGTACACCCACCATTGAGACGATTCACCCAGTAGGTATTCCACCGTCTACCCAGCATCTACCCAGCACCATCTATATCGCCCACCATCCACCCAGCATACCCACGATGAATTCCATCATGCCCAGCAACTTATCCAGCATGCCCAGCACGTTTCCCGGCATGCCCAGCATAAAACTAATGATGGGCAATGCTGGGATTTTCAATAGGGCAAGGTAGGAGAACACGCAGACAAGCCAGGAGAGACAGCTGGAAAACATTTTTATCAAGTATCAACTCGTACACGGATGAGGCCAAGGTTTGGAGCAGAGTCAATAGAGTAAGAGGACGACAAACACATCCACCTCCCCTGGTACACACGCAGGGAGACAGCCTGGAGGACCAAGCGAACCATCTGGGTGCACATTTTGAACATGTGTCCAGTTCATCACACTATTCACCAGCATTTATAAGATATAAATCAGCAATAGAAAAAAAAAATAGACTAAAAGAGCACTGGGAACGAGCCATATAACCTACCCTTCTCCCTAGCGGAGCTGCATGCATCACTCACCTGTTGCAAGCAATCTGCCCCAGGCCCTGGCCGTATACTATATGACATGTTGAAAAACCTACCCTCTGAAACGAAGAAAACCTTCTCTGTCTCTATAATTCTATATGGACCTCCGGCGAGATCCCCTCTGCATGGAAAGAGGAGATAGTGATCCCTATCCTGAAGCAGGGAAAGGATCCATCGTCCGTATCGAGTTACAGGCCCATAGCTCTAACAAGCAGCCTCTGCAAAGTCTTCGAGAAGATGATAAACCGCCGTCTGATACATTTCCTAGAATCAAACAAGCTGCTTGACCCATACCAGTGCGGTTTTCGCGAGGGTCGATCCACCACTGACCATTTGATACGTATTGAGGCACAGATACTTGAAGCTTTTGTTCACAAACAATTCTTTCTATCTGTGTTCCTAGACATGGAAAAGGCCTACGACACCACATGGCGGTTTGGTATATTGAGAGACCTTTCCCACTTTGGTATACGTGGTAATATGTTAAATGTCATTGAAAGTTACCTGCTGAATCGCACATTCCGTGTTCGGGTTGGCAGTGCTTTATAACGACCTTTTGTGCAGGAAACTGGAGTGCCACAGGGTGGGGTGCTCAGTTGCACTCTCTTCATTATAAAAATGAATTCCTTGCGTCTGTACATCCCACGCAACATGTTTTATTCAACGTATGTCGATGATGTACAGATTGGATTTAAATCCTGCAACCTTGCAATCTGTGAGCGGCAGGTTCAGCTTGGTCTGAACAGGGTGGCTAAATGGGCAGACGAGAATGGGTTCTGCCTAAATCCACAAAAGAGCACCTGCGTCCTTTATTCTCGAAAGAGAGGACTGTACCCTGACCCCGACATTGACCTGCAAAGGACAGAGTCTACCTGTAAAAACGGAACACAAATTCTTAGGCATAATTCTTGACAACATTGCTAACATTCATACCACACCTAAAACATCTAAAAAACAAATGCATGAAAACAATGAATATTTTAAAAGTGTTGTCATGCACTACATGGGGTAGTGACAAAAAGTGTCTGTTAAACTTGTATAAAAGCCTCATACGAACACGCCTAGACTACGGGGCCATAATTTATCAATCAGCCACCCCAACCGCGTTGAAGATGCTGGACCCCGTCCACCATCTAGGTATTCGCTTGTCTACAGGTGCCTTTAGGACAAGCCCTGTAGAAAGCCTTTACGTGGAATCCAATGAGTGGTCACTCCACTTGCAGAGGACCTACACAGCTTTTATGTATTTCCTTAGAGTCAATGCAAACAGTGAACATCCCTCATCATCATCATCATCATCATCATCAGCCTATATTTATGTCCACTGCAGGACGAAGGCCTCTCCCTGCGATCTCCAATTACCCCTGTCTTGCGCTAGCGTATTCCAACTTGCGCCTGCGAATTTCCTAACCTCATCATCCCACCTGACTTTCTGCCGTCCTCGACTGCGCTTCCCTTCTCTTGGTATCCATTCTGTAACCCTAATGGTCCATCGGTTATCCATCCTACGCATTACATGGCCTGCCCCGCTCCATTTCTTCCGCTTAATGTCAACTAGAATATCGTCTACCCCCGTTTGTTCTCTGATCCACACCGCTCTCTTCCTGTCTCTTAACGTTACTCCTAGGATTTTTCGTTCCATCGCTCTTTGTGCGGTCCTTAACTTGTTCTCGAGCTTCTTTGTTAACCTCCAAGTTTCTGCCCCATATGTTAGCACCGGTAGTATGCAATGATTGTACACTTTTCTTTTCAGCGACAGTGGTAAGCTCCCAGTCAGGATTTGGCAATGCCTGCCGTATGCACTCCAACCCAATTTTATTCTTCTGTAAATTTCTTTCTCATGATCAGGGTCCCCTGTGAGTAATTGACCTAGATAAACATATTCCTTTACAGACTCTAGAGGCTGACTGGCGGTCCTGAATTCTTGTTCCCTTGCCAGGCTATTGAACATTATCTTTGTCTTCTGCATATTCATCTTCAACCCAATTCTTGCATTTCTCGATGAAGGTCCTCAATCATTTGTTGTAATTCCTCTCCATTGTTGCTCAATAGGACAATGTCATCTGCAAACCGAAGGTTGCTGAGATATTCGCCGTCGATCCTCACTCCTATTCCTTCCCAGTCTAAGAGCTTGAATACTTCTTCTAAGCATGCAGTGAATAGCATTGGAGAGATTGTGTCTCCTTGCCTGACCCCTTTCTTGATAGGTATCTTTCTACATTTCTTGTGAAGAACCAAGGTAGCTGTGGAATCCTTGTAGATATTTGCTAAGATATTCATGTATGCCTCCTCTACTCCTTGATTACGCAATGCCTCTATGACTGCTGGTATCTCTACTGAATCGAATGCCTTTTCATAATCTATGAAAGCCATATAGAGAGGTACTCCGCAGATTTCTCGATTACCTGATTGATGACATGGATATGGTCCATCGTAGAATATCCCTTCCTGAAACCAGCCTGTTCTCTTGGTTGACTGAAGTCAAGTGTTGTCCTGATTCTATTGGAAATTATCTTGGTGAATATTTTATACAATACTGAAAGCAAGCTGTAATTCTGTAATGGTCTGTAATTCTTCAATTCTTTAACGTCTCCCTTCTTATGGATAAGTATAATGTTGGCGTTCTTCCAGCTCTCTGGTACACTTGAAGTTGTGAGGCATTGCGTATAAAGGGCTGCAAGCTTTTCAAGCATGATATCTCCTCCATCTTTGATTAAATCTACTGTTATTCCATCTTCTCCAGGCGCTTTTCCCCTGGTCATGTCTTTCAAGGCCCTTCTAACTTCATCGCTAGTTATAGAAGGAGCTTCTGTATCCGGTTCATCACTATTTCGAATGAAAGTAGCTTGGCTGTTTTGGCTACTGTACAGGTCAGTATAGAATTCTTCTGCTGCTTTTACTATGTCATCGAAATTGCTGATGATATTACCATGCTTATCTTTCAGTGCATACATCTTGCCTTGTCCTATGCCTAGTTTTCTTTTTACTGATGTCATGCTGCGTCCATATTTTACGGCTTCCTCAATTTTTCCCACGTTATAATTTCGAATATCCCTTACTTTCTTCTTGTTGATCAGTTTTGACAGTTCAGCGAATTCTATCTGATCTCTTGAGTTGAACACTTTCATGTTTTGTCGTTTCTTTATTAGGTCCTTTGTTTCTTGGGAGAGCTTCCCTACAGGTTGCTTTGGTGCCTTACCTCCCACTTCAATTGCTGCTTCTGAGATCAGCCTAGTTACGGTTTCATTAATTAGCTCTATGTTATGTTCATCTTCCTGTTCTAAAGCTGCATATTTGTTTGCGAGCACGAGTCTGAATTGGTCTGCTTTCATCCTTACTGCGTCTAGGTTGGCCTGTTTCCTCTTGACTAATTTCACTCTTTCTCTCTTCAAACTGAGAGAAATCCTAGACCTCACTAACCTATGGTCACTGCACTTTACCTTACCTAACACTTCTACATTCTGCACTATGCTTGGATCGGCAGAGAGTATGAAATCTATTTCATTCCTTGTTTCTCCATTAGGGCTTTTCCAGGTCCACTTCCTGTTGGTGCGCTTCCTGAAGAATGTATTCATTATTCGGAGCCTATTCCTTTCCGCGAATTCCACTAACATCTCTCCTCTTGCATTCCTAGAATGGATGCCGTAGTTTCCAATTGCTTGCTCGCCAACCTGCTTTTTGCCCACTTTTGCATTGAAGTCGCCCATGACTACAGTATACTGAGTTTGCACCTTTCTCATTGCTAATTCCACATCTTCATAAAACTGTTCTATTTCCTCATCATCGTGACTGGAAGTTGGGGCGTAGGCGTGTACTACCTTCATTTTGTACCTCCTATTCAGCTTTATTATGACGACTGCTACCCTCTCACTAATGCTGTAAAATTCATCAATGTTGCCCGCTATGTTCTTATGGACTAGAAATCCTACCCCGGATTCTCTCTTATCTGGAAGACCTCTGTAGCAGAGGACGTGGCCGTTAGTCAGCACTGTGTAAGCTTCACCAGTTCTTCTAACCTCACTAAGGCCAATAATATCCCAGGCAATGCCTGATAATTCCTCAAATAGTCCTGCTAAGCTAGCTTCACTAGAGAGGGTGCGCGTGTTGAACGTTGCCAGGTTCAGTTTCCATTGGCGGCCTGTCCGGACCCAGAGATTCTTAGCACCCTCTGCCACGTCGCAGGTCTGACCGCCGCCTTGGTCAGGTGCTCCGCAGCCAGTGGGGACTGAGGGCCATGGGTTAATTGTCGGAGTCATCAGGGAGGTAGTGGCCGAATACTGCACCAGGGAGGCCAATTCCTGTTCTGGTGATGGAGTGGCTTTAATGAAGCTTAGTGGGCCTGCCTAGTTTGGTTCCACCTGAACTAGTATAGCCCCACTAGCTCTCGGCAATATGTATTTTTTTTCTTTGCCGGTGTCAGGCACCACTCCATGCCTGAAAATGTAGTGGAATGGAGCAGGATTCGAACTTACGACCTTCAGATTTGAAGTCGGGTGTTCTACCTCTACTCCACGCCACCACGGGCTCATATTCCTCATATTCCACCGTAAATGATTTGTCCAGCTCCCACCTCTTTCATAACCGACCTGCATTAAGAGAGCCCTTCTCGTTACGTGTGAGAAGTCTGGCTGAGGAAATGGATGTCCCACTGTTTGAACATCGTCTAATGACACCCACTATAGAGGTCTCACCATGGCAGTGGCAGATTGTAGACTGTGATTTGTCTTTTTTACATGTTACGAAGCACGCCCCGGTTACACACATTCGAATGCACTTCCTTGAACTGCAGCATAAATACTCCTGTCCGGAATTCTACACCGATGCATCAAAGTCTCATGCTGGCGTCTCTTATGCAGCGGTTGGTCCATCATTTTCAGATGCCGACGCCCTGCACCCCCTAACGAGCATTTTCACAGCAGAGGCTTATGCAATACTGTCAGCTCTTAAATACATCAAAGAATCGAAAATACCAAAAGCAATCATCTACACAGACTCGCTGAGCGTAGTAAAAGCCTTAATATCTCTTAAGAGGCACAAAAATCCTGTAATAGTATCGCTTTCTTCATTCATATGTAGTATTTATGCGTCTGGGCAGCATGTTGTGGTGTGCTGGGTGCCAGGGCACCGAGACATCGAGGGAAATGTATTGGCAGACCAGCTTGCCACATCCATCAAGGCAAAAGCTGGCAACACATCTATGTTCGTCCCTGTTCTCGATATGAAGCCATACCTACGCAAGAGACTTAGAGTCCACTGGCAACGTTTGTGGGACGGCCAGACTCATAACAAGCTTCATTTAATTAAGCCCCGTTTAGGGAACTGGCCATCCACCACGAAATCTAGAAGAAATGATGTCCTATTCTGTAGGCTCAGAATAGGACACACTTACGGCACACATAATTAATTACCTGTTGTCTGGAGGCGAACCCCCGACCTGTACTAGATGTGGGGAAGCACTTACTGTACTTCACATCCTAGTACATTGTCCAATAATAGAACCTGAAAGAAAAAAGCACTTTTTTCAAGCCTATAAAGAGAATATACCCCTTCATCCAGCGATGTTTTTACATAACGACCCGATATTTCAGAACGATTCAGTTTTAGCCTTTTTAAACGACATCGACATTTTGCAAGTTCTTCGCCCGAGAGATTCGTAGCGGCGTCCTCTTTCAGAGGACGCTGCTGCGACCGCATATTTGAAATGCACTCTCCTCCAGGGCCTTGGTTCTAAGGGTCTCTGTGAGGCAGTAGTGCCTTGTATCGCTTACAACTTTTTATACTATATTCATTGCGCCCTATCACATCATTGTCATGATCTTATTAATTTTGTCTGTTTTACGCACCTTTAGTGCGCAGGTTTTTAGGCCCCTTTACAGCCACCCTACACCTACCCACTGTCATTGATCTTATCATTGCTCACTCAGTACACCACGTCTTGGCGCTCTTTGGCCATAGCTGGCCCTTGCGCCACAAAACAACATATATCATCATCATCATCAGTTTGCCTGGTACATGACTTGACACAAGACAGCGGAATTTCATTAACAACACACCTGCGCGCATTTCAGAACCAATGAGCTCATTTTTTGAGGGAACCACTAGTTTTTTCTCCATCAGAGGTAATTTTGGACCATTGACCAGTTAGCTAGCGCAGTGCGGAAAAACCGAAGCACGTTGTGGCCACTTGATATTGTGGGCAGTACGAAACATATCAGGCTTCGGATAGACTCCTGCTTTGGAGCAATCCTTGCTGCTCATGCATCATGATAATCAGTCTATTTTTGTGTCTACTGCGGGACAAAGGCATGGGTAACTGCGATGTCCAGTTACCCCTGCCTGGCGTTAGGTGATTCCGTCTTGCGCCTGCACATTTCCCGATTCCATCACCCCACCTAGCTCTGCGCCGTCCGCCACTGCGCTTCCTTTTACTGCGCATCCATTCTGAAACTCGAACGGTCCGTCGGTTAGCCACCCTATACATGACCTGCCCAGCTCCAATTTATTTGCCTTCGACGTTTGCGCTGCGGCTGTTACCTTGCACGCCGCGTCGGGGGGTGGTTCAAAGCGTGTATATGCAAGCTCGGCAGGGAGGACAGGCGACGTGAGAAACTCGGTTGGACCTTTGCACTGCGTCGAATCAGTGTTGCCAGGTTTGGCTATATATATCCAAATTGGGCTACGGGAAAAATTTTTTGGCGTCGACTTGGACGAGTTGGCTATGTGGCTATATTTGGGCTACTGCAAATCTGCGACTTGGCTGTGTTTGGGCCAACGTCGAAACCAACGTGAGCACGGAGAGTGGCGCCCTAATCCACGCTCCAGAGGTGGCTCTGATCGGGTAGAAGCAAATCTTGAAGGCTGTGTTTTAGCTAGCTGAGCCGGCCACGTAGCTGTGCGTGTGTGAGTGCGCGAAATGACCCCCCCTCTCCCCCCCCCCCCCCGCCTTTCCTTCCCTCTCTGCGCTGTTGTCTGAGCCGGTGGCTTTCATCTTTGATGCACTTAAACTTACACCCCGCTTGACTGTTATGGACCCGATCCCCGGGATCGGGATGAGCCTGGGAGCAGTGGGTTTTTCACAGTACACTGTACTAAAATGGCTATGCTCAGGAAGGGAAAGCAATAACATAGGGTCGGGGCCGTCGGGCGATCGTAGCGCCGACATGAAAGACGGGAAGCACTGGCGGACGACACGCTCCGGTGTGTTCATGGCCATGTCTTCCGGATGAAGTATCGCACCAGGCACAGCTTTCGACCTACTCCACATTTCTGGCGCGAATATTTACTGCTATTTTCCTTTTCCTGCTAGATGAATTTTTCTTCGTGCTTAGATTCGAGATTCGTTTTGATAGGTTGGACGTAAGATCGGATCCTTCTCAGAGAGGAGAATCCAAACATGGGGAAGTGGGCCAAGTATGCGAGAACGTATAAAAAAGAAGGGGAGCAAGACCCCGAGCCAAAGGTGTGTTCTGTTGCTTTTACTTCTAGATTGTTTGCCGCGAAGACATCAGCGCACCACGTCACATGAACTTCACCCACCGTGTTAGCTTAGCTTGTGAGGTGTCGTGCTGCTGGCTCGAGGACGCGGGTTTGATTCACGGCCACGGCGGCCGCATTTCGATCAAGGCGAAATGCAGGAACACCCGTGTACATAGGTGTACGTTAAAGAAACCGAGGAGGCCAAAATTACTCCGGAGTCCCCCCTGCGTCATGCCTCCCAATCATATCGTGGTTTTAGCACGTAAAACTCCAGCAATTATTAGTTTTAGAATAGGGGTCTCAAACGTATCGGGGTCCCAAAGAAATAGCGTCGAAGCCACTGCGCGGAAACTGTGTTTGGGTTTAGCGTCAGGCACGCTATTTCATCGATTTAGTGGGAGCCCAAAAAGCTGCCCCAAGAGCTTTCGTCAACAAACATGGCGGCACCCATCAAAGCGACGGCTCTAACCTAGCGGAAAACTGGGCTCGATTCGTGGTAATGCGTGAAGTTCCTACGCTAGAAGAAGGGATTGCGGTTATCGCTTTCTCTCAACTAACATGTGTAATGAAGATTGTCTGATCCCGAATTCAATTGTCGATTTTATGGCTCGTAGGCCTATCACGGATTGACTTGGCTGGGTGAACGTGCGTCAAGTTGGTTACTCAAAACTAAGGGCAACAAGTTGCATGCTGCTAATAGAATAAGTTCTAAATTGTTATTAAAGGCGAAAACACGAAAGCCTAATTTCCTTTCTTTTTATATAATTGTATATTTTATTTTAATATTTATAACAGCTTTTCTTTGACGCCGTAGTGACGCTGCAAACGCAATTAACACGCTATCGGCAAACGCAAAACGCCTATTCCAAAACTCTTCATTCCTGCATGCCCCAACGCGAACACCCGCAAAGCTCTCTGGAGCCCCAAACTTTAGGGGCCCCTATTCTAAAACTTTATTAGCCATCAACATGGTTTGCTTTTTATTGAGATGGCAATTATATGGACACTTCAACCGGATTTCTGCCGTCGCCATCGCCGTGAGGTTCCCTATAGATAAATTCTTCGCCGCGCGCCGCACGCTTCCGAGCGGAAGCGTGCGGGGACGCGCGCTATCACGGAAAGCGAACGCACTCAATCACCCACGCGCAAGCAAGGAAGCGGGAAGCCAGCGCCGGAGGAACCGCGGGGGGGGGGGGGGGGGGGGAGCCAACAACCGCGCTCGTCGATCGCTCGCCCGCACCGTCTCTTATCTCCACACGGCTCTGACCTTTATGCGCCGTGCATTCGCCGCTCAGTTTCCGTTGAAGCGATAGACCGCACGTACCTTCGCCCGCGGCGGCGTATGCGCTCGCTGCCATCGTTTTGACAGTCGTTGTCTGCAGTCATTCCGTGTTCATTCATGTTTGTTTGTGCGCGCTCACACCACGCTTGTTCATACAGTTAGTAAAAGTCGGGCCACATTTTCCAACGCACGCTGCAATGCAATGCTGCCCGGATCGGCAGTGCAGCACTACAGGTGTGTCCCTTCGCACGCGCTGCCCACGGGCAGCGCTTCTCATCAACACCACCGTTTCACACGCGCCTTCTCGTGGTCATCGAGTCTCTCTTCATGTCGGTCTACTTACGCCGCAGCACAACTGCTTACTTAATCAGCTCATGTTTACTACAATTCATATTGCTACCAAAGCCGCTCACCTTATTGCGTATGACATTGCTGTGTTGCTATCGCATTCATTGCTTCGCCCTTAGGGCGAAACTGTGACATTTTTGACAGCAACCGCTTTTCACAGCATTACCGCTGTAATCAATTTGTTGTTTAGCATTGCTCTTTGTGCGCCATCGCGGCTAACATTTCGAGCGAGTTAGTTCCGGACGTGCTCGTCGCCGAAAACGACTGCGCGCTTCTTACACTAGTGTGCCGGTTTGCGCAGTAATCCTTTAAAACTCCACTTACACCGATTCAGAGAGCGAGTGGCATCTGTTGTCTGACACTTTATTTTAACGCATGTTCTTGCCGTGCTAGAGACCTAAGATGGCGGCCAGGCAGACGTAAATTGACACTCTATAGGTAGTGTGTGTCCCAGCTAGTCCGGCCCAAGCGAATTGAAAAACAAAAACAAGAAAAACGAGAAAACAATGTAGAACGATGCGACAAATAACGCGAGATATCATAGTGCGAAAGACTTGTTTTAGCTCATCAAAAAAGAAGCCGTGAGCACGTCGCCGTCGCCGATCGCTGGAGAGCTGAACTTCTACGTTGTAGGCAAAAATAACGTGAGAGATCGATGACGCTGAACATTATTTTGTGTTCACGACAGTTCAAAAGCAGAGTTTGTAGTTAATATTACAGTAAATAACTAAAAATGATAACTTAGTACTATCTGTAATAAAATAAAAGCACTGATTTCGCCCTCTGTAGCGATTAACTGGAACTTAAGAGCTTCCGGGGCC
The DNA here is from genome assembly GCF_013339745.2 of Dermacentor silvarum. Lineage (NCBI taxonomy): Eukaryota > Metazoa > Arthropoda > Arachnida > Ixodida > Ixodidae > Dermacentor > Dermacentor silvarum. The sequence goes on from NC_051159.1 coordinate 21,544,478, forward strand.
AACCAAAAAGTTTTCTGTGCAAGCTTGATGTCGCTGTTGTTGATGTAAAGGGCCGACCGTCACGGCGGCACGGACATTTTGTTACGACGGGATGTGCAAAAAAAGATGGCCGTAGTCGAATGTGAAAATGTATACACAAAAAAATTGAAAGTAAAAATGGCTGCATTTGGCTACGAAATATTTTGCACTTCTTTCTGTTTGGCTACATTTGGGCTACAACTTCTCTAGATTTTGGCTACATGTACCGCCTCGTCCGACATGGCAACACTGCGTCGAATATTTACAATACCCTCTTCAGCTCTTAACATTACGCCTAACAAACGTCTAACATATTTCGTTCCATCACTCCTTGAGCCGTCTTTAACTTGTCCTCGAGCCCCTTTATAAACCTCCAAGTTTCTGCTTCATATAATAGCACCGGTTGGATGCGTTGAACATACACTTTTATTTTCAATGACAGTGGTAAGTTCCCAGTCCGGATTTGGTAATCCCTGCCGTATGCACTCTAACCCATTTTAGGGGCGAAGCACCTTAGGGCCCAGCCTTGTCCCCCCCTCGTAGTTGTCCGTAGCTCTGGTTTGCATGGAGTCCGCTTGGGGCGCTGGGGTGCACCAGGGCTATATATGCGCTGTATATACTGTACACATGTACAGTATATATATGTATATGAATATGTATATGTACGCGAAGCTTGTGCCACCAACTTCAGGTAGAGAACGCTTATTTCCAGCGTTTTGCCGCCGCTTCCCGCGCTCTCGCCGCCTCTGGGTCCGCTTGCCGGCGTCGTCGTGCTGCTGCACTGATCACAAGGCAGTCTTGATGAGGGGAAAACGAATACCATATACGACCAATAAAACAACATGCTATATACTGTACACATGTGTTGTCACTCATTTGCATGTTCGAGTGGGCAATGTACGGGGGATTCACGGTTACCCGAATGATCTCCCGGTGCTTCGCCCACTCATCATCATTCACTTCGTGCATATGCGGTGTTTTTTGTTCATCTGTCAACTTCCTTCTCACGATCAGAGTTCTCTGTGAGACCTAGATAAACCTACTTCTGTACAGACTCTATACTCCATCTCGGAAGTTCTCTTCAGCACTGTGGAGGCTACCGGGTCCTCAGCCGATAGGAAGGGCGACTAGCCCCTGCACATGTTGCGTCGTCTGCTCAGCGTCTACACGGCGTCTGCTCGCCGTGCTGTTGATACACGCTCATTGCAGCTATTGTGGCTGGCTTATTAACCTAAAAAATGCTAGAAAACAATGAAACAGGCAACTACGTTGGGAATTCGAGGAAGTGTGGCAACTTTAACGTTAGTAATTATGACGGCGAACGAAGAGCGCACATTCGAGCAGATGACGACACCGGAGTGGAATACATTGCGGTACCACCCGAAGCCAGTGCCTTCCGCCTCGAACCCATGAAGTCGTCGTCGTGCGCTGTGTGGCCCGTAAGTTCCAAACTGACGGTTGTATTTGCTTCAGATTTGTGGCCCGACGCTTCAACAGCAATGGTTTCGTAACTATATTCCGCTATTTCAAGAGCCATTACCAAATTCTAGGCGCATTAGACTTAACAAGCGTGGCAAAATAAATAGCTGATCTCGCAAATAACCACAAAACGTACCTGGTGCTTTGCCCGACGCGAGAGACGAAACAAACCGATGGCTGATTTCACCATTTATTTATTGCTTTTGACGCAGTGCACGAGTAGCAAGGGCAAGTTCTGGTCGAAGTGGGTGATCCGTTCTCCACGGGTGCTGCCGCGTTGATTTGTACCCAGAGTTGCAGGCCTTTACCGATACAATGATTAAAGGCATACCACGCACATGCGAAGTGGAATAAACGTATTATCTATCTTTGTGACTGGACACGTGCCAAAAAAGCGCGGATGTCTGCCAATTACAAGGCCGTTACATATGCGTTTTGCTGCGCAAGCTTACACCCCGTAGCTTTGGTAGTGCTGCACGGTAGTGGTGAGATGGAGCATAGAGGCTGACTGGCGATCCCGAATTATTGCTCCCTTGCCAGGCTGCTTATTGCGTGCTCCTTCGTGCAGAATCACTTCCTTGTCCACCATCACTTCCCTTCCACCAGTTCCCTGTCACTTCCCTGTCCACCAGAATATAGGCGAGCATTTCCTTTTGTGCTCGGGGGCCATAGAGCCAACAGAAATGATCTGGAGTTAAAACAAGGCACGCATCCGAAATATATACAGACCCCACGCACTGAGGGAATCGATGTAAGCGAAGCTTTCGGCGCTGTTTGCGTTCGTTGACGGTATTTCATGCCATACGACTGTCGTGATGTGACGTTCAATTTTACCTTGCCTGCGCCACTTGTGTTTGTCCACGTAGTACACAGAACACCGCGAGACGTGTCATTAATTCACTCATTCCATTACCGAAGAGACCCCAAATGAGCAATCCTTTCTGACGACGCATTATATTTCTCTCGTGTAATGTAAGGTGAACGGCCACGAGCGCATGCAGAGGGTTTATCACCCGTTTCCTGACGACGTAGTTATGGGATCCGATTGTACCCATTCACTGCCTCCTCTCTCTATCTCTACTCCCTCTCCAACATTCTCCCTACCTCCCCCTGGACTGTCGTTGCTGTTGCGCGTGAGCACGGACGCAAGCATGGCAGCTTCTGCAATGCTTTTGCGGGAGGTCATAATTCCTGACCGTCCCCGAGGCCGCGTCAGAGGTCTGGGGGACGGTCAGGCATTACGTGACCACTCTACCGAAACGTCGTTGACGTCGTCTATCTCGTCTCCCGCTTCTATCTACTCCACTCTGGACTTGCACGATAGTCGAAAGGTAAGCGATGCAGTTTCTGCAATGCGTTTGAGCGGGGTCACGGATAATTACAGCTGCCAAGAGCCTAATGTGGCGACATCGAGGGAGCTCCAGAGGGCATTGTACACATGCCATGGAAAGGTCCGCAAGAGTTTCTCGAGTCGACTTTCCTCTCTGCCCCGCTCCTGCCACGTCTATATTCTAGCGTATTTATTTATAAATTATATGCTCAAAATCAAGCTTTTATTGCGATAGCAATTATATGGACACTTCAACCGTATTTCTGCCGTCGCCGTGAGGTTCCCTATAGATAAAATCTTCGCCGCGCGCCGTATGCCCGAGCGGCAGCGTGCGGGGACGCGCGCTATCACGGAGAGCGAACGCACTCAATCACCCACGCGCAAGCAAGGAAGCGGGAAGCCAGCGCCGGAGGGAGCGCGAGGGGGGGGGGGGGGGGGCGCATTTCTATTCTGCCAGCAACCGCGCTCGTCGCTCGCTCGCCCGCACCGTCTCTTATCTCCACGCGGCTCTGACCTTTATGCGCCGTGCATTCGCCGCTCAGTTTCCGTTGAAGCGATAGACCGCACGTACCTTCGCCCGCGGCGGCGTATGCGCTCGCTGCCAGCGTTTTGACAGTCGTTGTCTGCAGTCATTCCGTGTGATCTATTCATGTATGTTTGTGCATCGCTCACACCACGCTTGTTCATTCAGTTAGTAATAGTCGGGCCACGTTTTCCAACGTACGCTACACATGCAATGCTGCCCGGATCGGCAGTTCAGCACTACAGGTGTGTCCCTTCGCACGCGCTGCCCACGGGAAGCGCTTCTCATCAACACCACCGTTTCACACGCGCCTTCTCGTGGTCATCGAGTCTCTCTTCATGTCGGTCTACTTACGCCGCAGCACACCTGCTTACTTAATCAGCTCATGTTTACTACAATTCATATTGCTACCAAAGCCGCTCACCTTATTTCGTATGACATTGCTGTGTTGCTATCGCATTCATTGCTTCGCCCTTAGGGCGAAACACCATCACTTCCCTTCCACCAGTTCCCTGTCACTTCCCTGTCCACCAGAATATAGGCGAGCATTTCCTTTTGTGCTCGGGGGCCATAGAGCCAACAGAAATGATCTGGAGTTAAAACAAGGCACGCATCCGAAATATATACAGACCGCACGCACTGAGGGCATCGATGTAAGCGAAGCTTTCGGCGCTGTTTGCGTTCGTTGACGGTATTTCATGCCATACGACTGTCGTGATGTGACGTTCAATTTTACCTTGCCTGCGCCACTTGTGTTTGTCCACGTAGTACACAGAACACCGCGAGACGTGTCATTAATTCACTCATTCCATTACCGAAGAGACCCCAAATGAGCAATCCTTTCTGACGACGCATTATATTTCTCTCGTGTAATGTAAGGTGAACGGCCACGAGCGCATGCAGAGGGGTAAGGTTTATCACCCGTTTCCTGACGACGTAGTTATGGGATCCGATTGTACCCATTCACTGCCTCCTCTCTCTATCTCTACTCCCTCTCCAACATTCTCCCTACCTCCCCCTGGACTGTCGTTGCTGTTGCGCGTGAGCACGGACGCAAGCGTGGCAGCTTCTGCAATGCTTTTGCGGGAGGTCATAATTCCTGACCGTCCCCGGTCAGGACGGTCAGGCATTACGGCACCACTCCTTACGAAAATGTCAGATATGGCCCTTATATGTTTTATATATGGCCATATTTGGACATATCAGTGCCCAAATAATGCCTTATACTGCCATATAAGGATCCAAGTAAGGACTTATACTGCCATATAAGGGTCCAGATAAGGCCTTATACTGCCATATAAGGGTCCAGATAAGGCCTTATACTGCCATATAAGGGTCCAGATATAGCCTTATACTGTCATATAAGGGTCCAGATAAAGCCTTATACTACCATATATGACTGCAAGTAAGGCTTTATAACGCCATATAAGTGTACAAATAGGCATTCTACTGCCATATATGGTTGCAAGTAAGCGCCTTATATTGTCATATAAGGATTTATAAGTATGCCTAAATTGTAGTTAACCCCCCCCCCCCCCCCCCCCCTGAGGCCGAGTTAAACCCCCTCCCCTCCTCACGCATCCAGCCCCACCAGTCCAACGTGTACCTTCAGCGCTGTGTTCATATTGTCAATACTATTCAGGAGATGGCTGGAGGTCGAATTTTTCTGATTACCAAAAACACTCTATCACTGTCTTCTATTTACTCATATACTCTTATATTACTTTGACTAAAACGCTGAAGAAATGAACATTGTCCTCAACCTTTGTGTCATTATTATAATTATTAGGCATTTGAGTTGCTGTTGGATTCCTCTGGCTGAAGCAAGGAAATTACATATTAGGCAAAGTGTTTGCTTCCCCCCCCCCCCCCCACACACACAGAAAGATGTACCCCCCCCCCCCCCCCTGGCAGAGATCCTGGGTGTGCTACTGCGGTCTAGCATGAGTTATTAGCACCGGGCCTACTGGACAGCACGGCCTTATTTACGAGATGTAGCTCCAGCACGTAACAAATGCGATGCTTTGCACTGCAGCTATATAGGCAAAGCATCTAGATCGAAATGAATGTGCTTGCGCCGAGCAGGTAGTAACGGGTTGAAGTGAATTTTACCATAGAAAAACACACAGTGCACTTATTGTTTTGCACATTGGCTCACAACCACAACCGATGAATATGTCTACTTTTTGAGAAAGAACATGCACGTACACTTTTGCAATCATATATACCGGCGTATGTAAAGCAGCCTGGGAATATTAACGCCTGAGTTAGGAAACCTGCTGCACGAATTACTATTCGTTATATTAGCTACCGCAAAAGCACAAAGAAAAACTTTTGCTACATCAGTCAATCTAGATACTTTATTGAAGCCCCATTAAATGAAATACTGCCAAAAATTACCACCAAGCTAGAGTTTTGACATATTTAGTGAAATCAAAACTGAAACCAAACGTGGAATGGCCAATGCAATGAATCGCTCGGCTACACTGGTAAGCTTGCTGCGCCGGCAGCACATGGCCGCCAGCTGTCCGATACCGAGGCTACCGAGGCATATTCATACGCTTGTTTTCGTGTGTAATTTTCGTTCGTGCATCCGTGTTAACGCCATGTTCTCCGCGGTATGTGTGTTATTCGTGAACGCAATCGGAACGAGTCCACGTCAACGCAGTTTAACGCGACTGCAAGTAAAGGGAAGCAGCGGGCACCTTCACCGGCGCGGCCCTCGGCGATCGCTTTGTTTGGATGTGTCGCGCGCACGGTTCAACTTTTGACTACCGTGGTTGCGCGTTGTCGCAGTGCAGTGATGATTATATGCCAGTGCTCATCGTGAAACTGCACAAACCGCATCACTGCTGATAGAGCTGCCACGTACGTACACGGCGGAGCCCAAGAAGACCTTTTCTGAAGAGAATGCGCGCCTGGCGATTGTCCGCGGGCCTGTTTCACTTGATGGCGAACACATGGCGCGAATTTCTAGCATATTTATTTATAAATGATGGGCTCAAAATCAAGCTTTTTTTTCGGGGTGCTGATTGTACGCACTTTTGCGCGTATTTCCGTTATTCTCACGAGCTGCGAGTTGTAAATACTCCGCGGGCCTGTTTCACTTGGTGGCGAACACATGGCGCGAATTTCTAGCATATTTATTTATAAATGATGGGCTCAAAATCAAGCTTTTTTTTCGGGGTGCTGATTGTACGCACTTTTGCGCGTATTTCCGTTATTCTCACGAGCTGCGAGTTGTAAATACTCCGCGGGCCTGTTTCACTTGGTGGCGAACACATGGCGCGAATTTCTAGCATATTTATTTATAAATGATGGGCTCAAAATCAAGCTTTTTTTCGGGGTGCTGATTGTACGCACTTTTGCGCGTATTTCCGTTATTCTCACGAGCTGCGAGTTGTAAATACTCCGCGGGCCTGTTTCACTTGGTGGCGAACACATGGCGCGAATTTCTAGCTCATTTATTTATAAATGATGGGCTCAAAATCAAGCTTTTTTTCGGGGTGCTGATTGTACGCACTTTTGCGCGTATTTCCGTTATTCTCACGAGCTGCGAGTTGTAAATACTCCGCGGGCCTGTTTCACTTGGTGGCGAACACATGGCGCGAATTTCTAGCATATTTATTTATAAATGATGGGCTCAAAATCAAGCTTTTTTTCGGGGTGCTGATTGTACGCACTTTTGCGCGTATTTCCGTTATTCTCACGAGCTGCGAGTTGTAAATACTCCGCGGGCCTGTTTCACTTGGTGGCGAACACATGGCGCGAATTTCTAGCATATTTATTTATAAATGATGGGCTCAAAATCAAGCTTTTTTTCGGGGTGCTGATTGTACGCACTTTTGCGCGTATTTCCGTTATTCTCACGAGCTGCGAGTTGTAAATACTCCGCGGGCCTGTTTCACTTGGTGGCGAACACATGGCGCGAATTTCTAGCTTATTTATTTATAAATGATGGGCTCAAAATCAAGCTTTTTATTCGGGGTGCTGATTGTACGCACTTTTGCGCGTATTTCCGTTATTCTCACGAGCTGCGAGTTGTAAATACTCCGCGGGCCTGTTTCACTTGGTGGCGAACACATGGCGCGAATTTCTAGCATATTTATTTATAAATGATGGGCTCAAAATCAAGCTTTTTTTCGGGGTGCTGATTGTACGCACTTTTGCGCGTATTTCCGTTATTCTCACGAGCTGCGAGTTGTAAATACTCCGCGGGCCTGTTTCACTTGGTGGCGAACACATGGCGCGAATTTCTAGCATATTTATTTATAAATGATGGGCTCAAAATCAAGCTTTTTTTTCGGGGTGCTGATTGTACGCACTTTTGCGCGTATTTCCGTTATTCTCACGAGCTGCGAGTTGTAAATACTCCGCGGGCCTGTTTCACTTGGTGGCGAACACATGGCGCGAATTTCTAGCATATTTATTTATAAATGATGGGCTCAAAATCAAGCTTTTTTTCGGGGTGCTGATTGTACGCACTTTTGCGCGTATTTCCGTTATTCTCACGAGCTGCGAGTTGTAAATACTCCGCGGGCCTGTTTCACTTGGTGGCGAACACATGGCGCGAATTTCTAGCATATTTATTTATAAATGATGGGCTCAAAATCAAGCTTTTTTTCGGGGTGCTGATTGTACGCACTTTTGCGCGTATTTCCGTTATTCTCACGAGCTGCGAGTTGTAAATACTCCGCGGGCCTGTTTCACTTGGTGGCGAACACATGGCGCGAATTTCTAGCATATTTATTTATAAATGATGGGCTCAAAATCAAGCTTTTTTTCGGGGTGCTGATTGTACGCACTTTTGCGCGTATTTCCGTTATTCTCACGAGCTGCGAGTTGTAAATACTCCGCGGGCCTGTTTCACTTGGTGGCGAACACATGGCGCGAATTTCTAGCATATTTATTTATAAATGATGGGCTCAAAATCAAGCTTTTTTTCGGGGTGCTGATTGTACGCACTTTTGCGCGTATTTCCGTTATTCTCACGAGCTGCGAGTTGTAAATACTCCGCGGGCCTGTTTCACTTGGTGGCGAACACATGGCGCGAATTTCTAGCATATTTATTTATAAATGATGGGCTCAAAATCAAGCTTTTTTTCGGGGTGCTGATTGTACGCACTTTTGCGCGTATTTCCGTTATTCTCACGAGCTGCGAGTTGTAAATACTCCGCGGGCCTGTTTCACTTGGTGGCGAACACATGGCGCGAATTTCTAGCATATTTATTTATAAATGATGGGCTCAAAATCAAGCTTTTTTTCGGGGTGCTGATTGTACGCACTTTTGCGCGTATTTCCGTTATTCTCACGAGCTGCGAGTTGTAAATACTCCGCGGGCCTGTTTCACTTGGTGGCGAACACATGGCGCGAATTTCTAGCTTATTTATTTATAAATGATGGGCTCAAAATCAAGCTTTTTTTCGGGGTGCTGATTGTACGCACTTTTGCGCGTATTTCCGTTATTCTCACGAGCTGCGAGTTGTAAATACTCCGCGGGCCTGTTTCACTTGGTGGCGAACACATGGCGCGAATTTCTAGCATATTTATTTATAAATGATGGGCTCAAAATCAAGCTTTTTTTCGGGGTGCTGATTGTACGCACTTTTGCGCGTATTTCCGTTATTCTCACGAGCTGCGAGTTGTAAATACTCCGCGGGCCTGTTTCACTTGGTGGCGAACACATGGCGCGAATTTCTAGCATATTTATTTATAAATGATGGGCTCAAAATCAAGCTTTTTTTTCGGGGTGCTGATTGTACGCACTTTTGCGCGTATTTCCGTTATTCTCACGAGCTGCGAGTTGTAAATACTCCGCGGGCCTGTTTCACTTGGTGGCGAACACATGGCGCGAATTTCTAGCATATTTATTTATAAATGATGGGCTCAAAATCAAGCTTTTTTTTCGGGGTGCTGATTGTACGCACTTTTGCGCGTATTTCCGTTATTCTCACGAGCTGCGAGTTGTAAATACTCCGCGGGCCTGTTTCACTTGGTGGCGAACACATGGCGCGAATTTCTAGCATATTTATTTATAAATGATGGGCTCAAAATCAAGCTTTTTTTCGGGGTGCTGATTGTACGCACTTTTGCGCGTATTTCCGTTATTCTCACGAGCTGCGAGTTGTAAATACTCCGCGGGCCTGTTTCACTTGGTGGCGAACACATGGCGCGAATTTCTAGCATATTTATTTATAAATGATGGGCTCAAAATCAAGCTTTTTATTCGGGGTGCTGATTGTACGCACTTTTGCGCGTATTTCCGTTATTCTCACGAGCTGCGAGTTGTAAATACTCCGCGGGCCTGTTTCACTTGGTGGCGAACACATGGCGCGAATTTCTAGCATATTTATTTATAAATGATGGGCTCAAAATCAAGCTTTTTTTCGGGGTGCTGATTGTACGCACTTTTGCGCGTCTTTCCGTTATTCTCACGAGCTGCGAGTTGTAAATACTCCGCGGGCCTGTTTCACTTGGTGGCGAACACATGGCGCGAATTTCTAGCATATTTATTTATAAATGATGGGCTCAAAATCAAGCTTTTTATTCGGGGTGCTGATTGTACGCACTTTTGCGCGTATTTCCGTTATTCTCACGAGCTGCGAGTTGTAAATACTCCGCGGGCCTGTTTCACTTGGTGGCGAACACATGGCGCGAATTTCTAGCTATTTATTTATAAATGATGGGCTCAAAATCAAGCTTTTTATTCGGGGTGCTGATTGTACGCACTTTTGCGCGTATTTCCGTTATTCTCACGAGCTGCGAGTTGTAAATACTCCGCGGGCCTGTTTCACTTGGTGGCGAACACATGGCGCGAATTTCTAGCATATTTATTTATAAATGATGGGCTCAAAATCAAGCTTTTTTTCGGGGTGCTGATTGTACGCACTTTTGCGCGTCTTTCCGTTATTCTCACGAGCTGCGAGTTGTAAATACTCCGCGGGCCTGTTTCACTTGGTGGCGAACACATGGCGCGAATTTCTAGCATATTTATTTATAAATGATGGGCTCAAAATCAAGCTTTTTTTCGGGGTGCTGATTGTACGCACTTTTGCGCGTATTTCCGTTATTCTCACGAGCTGCGAGTTGTAAATACTCCGCGGGCCTGTTTCACTTGGTGGCGAACACATGGCGCGAATTTCTAGCTTATTTATTTATAAATGATGGGCTCAAAATCAAGCTTTTTTTTCGGGGTGCTGATTGTACGCACTTTTGCGCGTATTTCCGTTATTCTCACGAGCTGCGAGTTGTAAATACTCCGCGGGCCTGTTTCACTTGGTGGCGAACACATGGCGCGAATTTCTAGCATATTTATTTATAAATGATGGGCTCAAAATCAAGCTTTTTTTCGGGGTGCTGATTGTACGCACTTTTGCGCGTATTTCCGTTATTCTCACGAGCTGCGAGTTGTAAATACTCCGCGGGCCTGTTTCACTTGGTGGCGAACACATGGCGCGAATTTCTAGCATATTTATTTATAAATGATGGGCTCAAAATCAAGCTTTTTATTCGGGGTGCTGATTGTACGCACTTTTGCGCGTATTTCCGTTATTCTCACGAGCTGCGAGTTGTAAATACTCCGCGGGCCTGTTTCACTTGGTGGCGAACACATGGCGCGAATTTCTAGCTTATTTATTTATAAATGATGGGCTCAAAATCAAGCTTTTTTTCGGGGTGCTGATTGTACGCACTTTTGCGCGTATTTCCGTTATTCTCACGAGCTGCGAGTTGTAAATACTCCGCGGGCCTGTTTCACTTGGTGGCGAACACATGGCGCGAATTTCTAGCTTATTTATTTATAAATGATGGGCTCAAAATCAAGCTTTTTTTCGGGGTGCTGATTGTACGCACTTTTGCGCGTCTTTCCGTTATTCTCACGAGCTGCGAGTTGTAAATACTCCGCGGGCCTGTTTCACTTGGTGGCGAACACATGGCGCGAATTTCTAGCTTATTTATTTATAAATGATGGGCTCAAAATCAAGCTTTTTTTCGGGGTGCTGATTGTACGCACTTTTGCGCGTATTTCCGTTATTCTCACGAGCTGCGAGTTGTAAATACTCCGCGGGCCTGTTTCACTTGGTGGCGAACACATGGCGCGAATTTCTAGCATATTTATTTATAAATGATGGGCTCAAAATCAAGCTTTTTTTCGGGGTGCTGATTGTACGCACTTTTGCGCGTCTTTCCGTTATTCTCACGAGCTGCGAGTTGTAAATACTCCGCGGGCCTGTTTCACTTGGTGGCGAACACATGGCGCGAATTTCTAGCATATTTATTTATAAATGATGGGCTCAAAATCAAGCTTTTTTTCGGGGTGCTGATTGTACGCACTTTTGCGCGTATTTCCGTTATTCTCACGAGCTGCGAGTTGTAAATACTCCGCGGGCCTGTTTCACTTGGTGGCGAACACATGGCGCGAATTTCTAGCATATTTATTTATAAATGATGGGCTCAAAATCAAGCTTTTTTTCGGGGTGCTGATTGTACGCACTTTTGCGCGTATTTCCGTTATTCTCACGAGCTGCGAGTTGTAAATACTCCGCGGGCCTGTTTCACTTGGTGGCGAACACATGGCGCGAATTTCTAGCATATTTATTTATAAATGATGGGCTCAAAATCAAGCTTTTTTTCGGGGTGCTGATTGTACGCACTTTTGCGCGTCTTTCCGTTATTCTCACGAGCTGCGAGTTGTAAATACTCCGCGGGCCTGTTTCACTTGGTGGCGAACACATGGCGCGAATTTCTAGCTTATTTATTTATAAATGATGGGCTCAAAATCAAGCTTTTTTTCGGGGTGCTGATTGTACGCACTTTTGCGCGTATTTCCGTTATTCTCACGAGCTGCGAGTTGTAAATACTCCGCGGGCCTGTTTCACTTGGTGGCGAACACATGGCGCGAATTTCTAGCATATTTATTTATAAATGATGGGCTCAAAATCAAGCTTTTTTTCGGGGTGCTGATTGTACGCACTTTTGCGCGTATTTCCGTTATTCTCACGAGCTGCGAGTTGTAAATACTCCGCGGGCCTGTTTCACTTGGTGGCGAACACATGGCGCGAATTTCTAGCTTATTTATTTATAAATGATGGGCTCAAAATCAAGCTTTTTTTCGGGGTGCTGATTGTACGCACTTTTGCGCGTATTTCCGTTATTCTCACGAGCTGCGAGTTGTAAATACTCCGCGGGCCTGTTTCACTTGGTGGCGAACACATGGCGCGAATTTCTAGCTTATTTATTTATAAATGATGGGCTCAAAATCAAGCTTTTTTTCGGGGTGCTGATTGTACGCACTTTTGCGCGTATTTCCGTTATTCTCACGAGCTGCGAGTTGTAAATACTCCGCGGGCCTGTTTCACTTGGTGGCGAACACATGGCGCGAATTTCTAGCATATTTATTTATAAATGATGGGCTCAAAATCAAGCTTTTTTTCGGGGTGCTGATTGTACGCACTTTTGCGCGTCTTTCCGTTATTCTCACGAGCTGCGAGTTGTAAATACTCCGCGGGCCTGTTTCACTTGGTGGCGAACACATGGCGCGAATTTCTAGCATTATTATTTATAAATGATGGGCTCAAAATCAAGCTTTTTTTCGGGGTGCTGATTGTACGCACTTTTGCGCGTATTTCCGTTATTCTCACGAGCTGCGAGTTGTAAATACTCCGCGGGCCTGTTTCACTTGGTGGCGAACACATGGCGCGAATTTCTAGCTTATTTATTTATAAATGATGGGCTCAAAATCAAGCTTTTTTTTCGGGGTGCTGATTGTACGCACTTTTGCGCGTATTTCCGTTATTCTCACGAGCTGCGAGTTGTAAATACTCCGCGGGCCTGTTTCACTTGGTGGCGAACACATGGCGCGAATTTCTAGCATATTTATTTATAAATGATGGGCTCAAAATCAAGCTTTTTTTCGGGGTGCTGATTGTACGCACTTTTGCGCGTATTTCCGTTATTCTCACGAGCTGCGAGTTGTAAATACTCCGCGGGCCTGTTTCACTTGGTGGCGAACACATGGCGCGAATTTCTAGCTATTTATTTATAAATGATGGGCTCAAAATCAAGCTTTTTTTCGGGGTGCTGATTGTACGCACTTTTGCGCGTATTTCCGTTATTCTCACGAGCTGCGAGTTGTAAATACTCCGCGGGCCTGTTTCACTTGGTGGCGAACACATGGCGCGAATTTCTAGCATATTTATTTATAAATGATGGGCTCAAAATCAAGCTTTTTTTCGGGGTGCTGATTGTACGCACTTTTGCGCGTATTTCCGTTATTCTCACGAGCTGCGAGTTGTAAATACTCCGCGGGCCTGTTTCACTTGGTGGCGAACACATGGCGCGAATTTCTAGCATATTTATTTATAAATGATGGGCTCAAAATCAAGCTTTTTTTCGGGGTGCTGATTGTACGCACTTTTGCGCGTATTTCCGTTATTCTCACGAGCTGCGAGTTGTAAATACTCCGCGGGCCTGTTTCACTTGGTGGCGAACACATGGCGCGAATTTCTAGCTTATTTATTTATAAATGATGGGCTCAAAATCAAGCTTTTTATTCGGGGTGCTGATTGTACGCACTTTTGCGCGTATTTCCGTTATTCTCACGAGCTGCGAGTTGTAAATACTCCGCGGGCCTGTTTCACTTGGTGGCGAACACATGGCGCGAATTTCTAGCTTATTTATTTATAAATGATGGGCTCAAAATCAAGCTTTTTTTCGGGGTGCTGATTGTACGCACTTTTGCGCGTATTTCCGTTATTCTCACGAGCTGCGAGTTGTAAATACTCCGCGGGCCTGTTTCACTTGGTGGCGAACACATGGCGCGAATTTCTAGCTTATTTATTTATAAATGATGGGCTCAAAATCAAGCTTTTTTTCGGGGTGCTGATTGTACGCACTTTTGCGCGTCTTTCCGTTATTCTCACGAGCTGCGAGTTGTAAATACTCCGCGGGCCTGTTTCACTTGGTGGCGAACACATGGCGCGAATTTCTAGCATATTTATTTATAAATGATGGGCTCAAAATCAAGCTTTTTTTTCGGGGTGCTGATTGTACGCACTTTTGCGCGTATTTCCGTTATTCTCACGAGCTGCGAGTTGTAAATACTCCGCGGGCCTGTTTCACTTGGTGGCGAACACATGGCGCGAATTTCTAGCATATTTATTTATAAATGATGGGCTCAAAATCAAGCTTTTTTTCGGGGTGCTGATTGTACGCACTTTTGCGCGTCTTTCCGTTATTCTCACGTGCTGCGA